>NC_042970.1:83176703-83816881 GCF_901001165.1 Salmo trutta | reverse complement strand
GGTGAGATGTGTATTGAAGCCAAACAAACAACAGCAATACACTACTACTAGCATTTACCAGCATTTACATTATACTGAAATCTCACAAAGTGTCTCTAGCCTTTGAGTGATCAGGCCTCACCAGAAAGTCAGAGCAAAGGTCATTCAACACCATTAAGTGAGTGTTCTTTCCCCTTTCAGAAGAACATGGGTTATCAGTATAGCTCTTTCCAGTAGGAAAACCCTCTCAATCACTACTGCTAATACACATGGATCACTCTCAAACAATGTTACTTTACCCCTATTGTAAGGATGAGAAACATGCAAAACAAACATGATAACTTTCTCCTTATTGGAAGGCATTGTTTTCATTTTATTCTAACAATGTTACTTAATAAAGAAGGATTCATTTACATTGAGTGTTCGTCTTTAGTGGATAATTTCCGTTACAAAAGTCATGCAAGAGAGTTTTTGGAAACCAAATTCCCACCTCCAGAAATGATTTGAAATGATGAATATGGGAGAAAATCAAAACCTAACTCACAAAAAGTTATCCAAACTATTTTGTCAGTGTGACATCAGAACAAGCGATCTAGTGTCACTGAATCTGTTGTGTTGGTTCTCTCTCCAGTGGCTGATAAATCGCCTACCTGCTGGGCCTGAACTCAGCTGAGATGTGTGAAAGCTCTGTGCTACCCCAGAGTGAAGGTCGGCAACGAGTATGTGACAAGAGGACAGACTGTGGCTCAGGTAAGTCAGCCAAACACAGCATCTACCATTTTCTGACCACCCGTAATATTTTGGGGACGAGGGCATTGCTTTTTTAAATGGTGATGTTGTTATCCCAAGGTCTATCACCTTATCACCAGACACGGTCAATAGCTAATGCATTAATTGAGGTATATAATTGCAGGTTAATAACTCAGTCAGTGCTCTGGCCAAGTCCATCTATAGAGGATGTTCTTGTGGATGGTCATCCGTATCAATGAGATGTTGGACACCAAGAATCCAAGGCAGTTCTATATCGGTGTTGCTTGACATTGCCGGGTTTGAGATCTTTGATGTGAGTATGAGACCAGAACAAGACAATTAGTTGTGATTGAGATGGATTACAGTCTTGTATGATGAAATGATCCCTTTTAAAATAACATCAACAGTACAACAGCATGGAGCAGCTGTGCATCAACTTCACCAATGAGAAACTGCAACAGTTTTTCAACCACACCATGTTCGTCCTGGAGCAAGAGGAGTACAAGAAGGAGGGAATCGTCTGGGCCTTCATTGACTTCGGCATGGATTTGGCTGCCTGCATTGAGCTTATTGAGAAGGTAAGCTGTCTGTGAAGAATGTAATGGACGCAAAAGCGAAGATCATAGGGAGCCCTGTGTGAGATATTATCACAGTGGTACAACGTATCTGACTGTTGAGAACTCAATATGTTTCCTATTATGTACCCCAAAATGAATATAATCATATAATAGCATGTATACTATAGGATAAATGTGATCCTAAATGGAAATATCACTAATTTGATATACATCTATTTTCGTAAAGCCATTGGGCATCTTCTCCATCCTTGAAGAGGAGTGCATGTTCCCCAAGTCTTCAGACACTACCTTCAAGGACAAGCTGTACGCCAGCATCTTGGCAAAACAAAGGCATTTGAGAAGCCCAAGCCTGCCAAAGGCAAGGCAGAGGCCCACTTCTCCCTGGTGCATTACGCCGGTACTGTGGACTACAACATCACTGGGTGGCTGGAGAAGAACAAGGATCCCTTGAATGACTCAGTTTGTCAACTGTATGGGAAGTCCGGAGTAAAAATTTTGGCTGCCCTGTATCCCCTCCCCCTCCTGAGGGTAAACAAGCATCATGTCACAATATTTAACTAAATACTAGTTACAACTCAGACCCAAATGTTCTTTAAAGTCTTAGAATGTATCACAATTTCTCAACGTTTATTACTGGGTTGATTTACTCATAGACTTGGTTAATTGAATCATGGAGTAGGTCTTATTTAACATAATCTCATTGGCAGCATTTGCCTCTAGATAAGTGTGAAGTTAACCAGATTCTCTGATTTATAATTAGTGTGCTTGCTGAAGACAAGACCACTCTAGATTTCTTACATACTCTTATTACTATTATTCTATTTATTCCACCCACTCTAGGAAATGTACTTTTCTAGTTATCTTTACTTTTCCCCATTTTAACAGATAAAGCCAAGAAAGGAGGCAAGAAGAAGGGTGGTTCCATGCAGACTGTGTCCTCACAGTTCAGGGTGAGCTTTTGAAATGTGTTTATTCAGTCCTTCAAAAGGTGCATTGATTATCAGAAATGATGTCTGAGAAAATGGTTTGTAACCCTCTTACAGGAGAACTTACATAAGCTGATGACCAACTTGAGGAGCACTCATCCTCACTTTGTGCGCTGCCTGATCCCCAACGAGTCAAAGACTCCAGGTACAATAAATATTGAGTTAAATATGTAATCTTATCAGTACAGTACCAGTAACCTTAACAATTCCAATCTTTAACCTGTTTATGAGTATTAAATGAGACTTGGTTGTTTTACCAGGTCTGATGGAGAACTTCCTGGTTATCACCAGCTCAGGTGTAATGGTGTACTGGAGGGTATCAGGATCTGCAGAAAGGGCTTCCCCAGCAGAATCATCTATGCTGACTTCAAGCAGAGGTACATACGTGCAAGCATGCACACACACCAACACACACACACACACACCACACACACACACACACACACACACACACACACACACACAACACACACACACACACACACACACACACACATACACACACACAGAAATTATTGGCACTCTTGATAAAGATGAGCAGAAAAGACTGTATCAAATAAATAACACTGATACTGAGCTATATTGTATGGTCTAACATTTGTGACAATTATATTATTTTATACTCAGAGAAAACGATTTTGTTTAACAATTCATATTTTATTTCAAGATAGGGCTCATAATTATTGACACACCTGTTTTCAATACGAGGATAATGGCACTGAGTCTTTCTCTAGAATGTTGTATGAGATTGGAGATCACATGGAGAGGGATCTTGGACCATTCCTCCTTCCATAATCCTTCCAGATCCTTGATATCCATCATTCAAACCACAGGTTTTCAATGGGGTTCAAGTCTGGAGACTGAGATGGCCATAGTAAAATGTTGATTTTGTGTTCGATTAAACATTGTGTGCTTGGGGTTATTGTCTTGCTGAAATACTCACCTGTGGCCATGTTTCAGCCTCCTGGCTGAGGCAACCGAGTTTTTGGCAAAAATGTCATGGTACTGGGTAAAGTTCATGATGCCGTTGACCTTAACGAGGGCCCCCGGATCATTTGACGTAAAGTAGCCCCATAACATCAAAGATCCTCCACCATATTTTACAGTAGGTGTGGGGTTATTTTCCTCATATACATATTTTACAGTAGGTATGGGGGTTATTTTCCTCATATACATATTTTACAGTAGGTATGGGGGTTATTTTCCTCATATACATATTTTACAGTAGGTATGGGGTTATTTTCCTGATATACATATTTACAGTAGGTATGGGGTTATTTCCTGAAATCCATATTTTTTTAGAATCCAAAAGCATTTTTGATCATACAATATAGCTCAGTATTTGTATTAATCATTTTTTACAGTCTACTTTTGCTCATCGTATCAAGGGTGCCAATCATTTTGAACCTCACTGTATACCAATCAACCAATTACAACTTGGCAGATTTTAAAACGTCCCCTCATTCAGGTACAAAAGTACTGAATGCCGAGTGTCCATCCCTGAGGGCCAGTTCATGGACAACAAGAAGGCTTCTGAGAAGCATGCTTGGATCATTTGATGTGAATCACGAGGATTACGAAGTTTGGACACACCAAGGTCAGTCAACATACCCCCCAGTTAAAAGTTGACAACAAACACAACTTGAATGATAATTTAAACCCGTACCATATAAAATCTCTCCAGGTGATCATCCATCCTTTTGTTCTTTCTTCTTCATTTCACTAATGGAAAAGGTGGAAAAACATTGTAGTGTTTTTCTTCCTAGTCATGCATCACAAGTATAGAAGAGAAACTAAACTGATAATCATGTACATTGTGTTGGAGTGGTATGGCTTCAGTTATCTGATTCTGTTTAGATTATTAATCTACTGTACAATAACTAACTTAGAAACAACCTATCACATGGTTTGTTTGTAACCATTACATTGTTAATGTTGTTTAAATCAATCATAGTGGTTGTTGTTCCCCTCTTTTGATTTAACCGTTTCTATCTGTCACCATCTGTGGTTCCATTGACCATGTTAACCTTGTGTCTCAGGTGTTCTTCAAAGCCGGTCTGCTTGGGTGTCCTGGAGGAGATGAGAGATGAGAAGCTGGCCTCTCTGGTCGGCATGGTCCAGGCTCTCAGCCGTGGATTCCTCATGAGGAGAGAGTTTAGCAAGATGATGGAGAGGAAGGTGAGGAATAGTAGACATCTTGGCAAAGCTTTCTGTCAACCACCTGTATCTAAGGCATTATGATTACTGACTGTATATGCTGTGAGTTGTTCAGAATGAGAAAGTACATCTTATAATGTCTACTAAAAGCTTTGGGTTAATTAATTGAAAAGTCAAAAAATGTAATAAAAAATTGATGTGTGTAGCAAACTAAGGATTCTAGCTTTATAGCTGCAGTTTGGGATTGGCTGTTCAACTGTCATTTAAATGTGTGGTATTTACCTTTTAATTCTTGAATAATATAAAATGTCTCATGAGCTTAGCATGACTGTCAATCCTTGCATCTAGAGAGCGGTCTATGAATTTAAGAGGGGTTATATTTCCCTAGCCCCATTCCTCAGCTGTAAACAAACAGTGGCAGGTGGTTCTGTTTTGTTGTTCATCTAATCACAGAATGTAGCTTTAAGCATGTCACTCACCATGCCACTCCATCCTTTCTGTCGACCAGAGAATCAATTTATGCCATCCAGTACAACATCCGCTCATTCATGAATGTGAAAACCTGGCCATGGATGAAGTTGTACTTCAAGATCAAGCCCCCTGCTGCAGAGCGCTGAGACTGAGAAGGAGCTGGCCAACATGAAGGAGAACTATGAGAAGATGAAGACAGACCTGGCAAAGGCTCTGTCTACAAAGAAGCAAATGGAGGAGAAGTTGGTGTCCCTGACGCAGGAGAAGAACGACCTGGCGCTCCAAGTCGCATCTGTGAGTCAGCAACTACCCTCGTATGGGCACATTTACATACACATGAATACACACACATACACAGACATATGAACCACTGTAAAGTATGTGGCTAACTCACACATTTTTATTGACCATGTTATATATTGTATATATTTCATGAATTTCTACTGATTTGCTCTGACCTCTTTGAGTAAAATGTATATTTGATACACAAAGTGAGGCTCTGATTTGTTTACTCCTGTTCTGAAACCAGGAAGGAGAGAGTCTGAACGATGCTGAGGAAAGGTGCGAGGGGCTCATCAAGAGCAAGATCCAGCAGGAGGCCAAACTCAAAGAGACGACCGAGAGGCTGGAGGATGAGGAGGAGATCAATGCTGAGTTGACTGCCAAGAAGAGGAAGCTGGAGGATGAGTGCTCTGAGCTGAAGAAGGACATTGATGACCTGGAGCTCACCCTGGCCAAAGTGGAGAAGGAGAAGCACGCCACTGAAACAAGGTCTGTGTCTTACCATAGACAGTCTAACCAACAATAATCCAATCAAAACATAGCTTAACAGAAATGGAATTCAAGTTGTATTGTGGGTGCAGGAAAAATTAAGACACAATAGTGGAATTTCAGTTGTAGGGTACTCCCAACAGTCATGCATGTTCTTCTCCCCCTCATTTATGATTTCCATTCAGTACACTGACATTGTGAACACTGCTATCTAGTGTTGAATCTTTAGTACAGTAATTGTTGATTAAAAAAAATTATCGAAATGAAATGAATCCAATATATAACAAACTAAATCTCCCCTTTACGGTGAAGTATAATTATGTTGGGCCATTTACAGGTTAAAAACCTGACAGAGGAAGATGGCGTCTATGGATGAGAGTGTTGCCAAGCTGACCAAGGAGAAGAAAGCCCTCCAAGAGGCCCACCAGCAGACACTGGATGACCTGCAGGCAGAGGAGGACAAAGTCAACACTCTGACCAAGGCCAAGACCAAGCTGGAACAGCAAGTGGACGACGTGAGTTTGACATTTTGGCCATGAAAGCATGTAAGATGATATTATCTTCAGTTGTTAGATTTGAAGAATATATGTTTTTTTTAATCTTCTAGCTTGAAGGTTCTCTGGAGCAAGAGAAGAAGCTCCGTATGGACCTTGAGAGATCCAAGAGAAAGCTGGAGGGAGATCTGAAACTGGCCCAGGAGTCCATAATGGACCTGGAGAATGACAAGCAGCAAGCTGATGAGAAAATCAAGAAGTAAACACAAACAAATGACTACAGTATTACCTGCTATAATGGTTGTTCTTGACTAATTATTGTAATTACTAATTAGCACTTGAATGGTATTCATAAAAGCAAAGTGAATGGTATAATACTCTCCCTTTACACTATCAAACAAAAACAAACTCTGCAATCGACGTATTTTTGATTCTTAGGAAGGACTTTGAGACCACCCAGCTCCTCAGCAAGGTTGAGGATGAGCAGTCTCTGGGAGCTCAGCTGCAGAAGAAGATCAAGGAACTCCAGGTACAGTAGAGGATATAAGCTCCAGTAAAGAAAAGCACAGACTTGAATAATTTCCTGAAAAACATTATTTTGGTAGCACACATTTTTCCAGGTGGCTTATGATGGCTGAGTAGGTTGGAAGATGGTGCTTCTTCCTGGAGATTCTAAACATTGTAAAGATGGTGCTTCTTACCATTGTGATTTTGGTTCCTGCATGTGACACTGTCCTACTGAATATATTAGTGTAACTGGCTTTGTATTAAACACATTTATGCTAAATATACATACTATTATAATTTTGTGAGGTTCAATTGTTTCATCTGTATTGTAGTGTTCATCCCCCTGCTCCTGCCCCCTGTTTCTAGGCCCGTATTGAGGAGCTGGAGGAGGAAATTGAGGCTGAGCGCGCTGCCAGGGCTAAGGTTGAGAAGCAGAGGGCCGATCTCTCCAGGGAACTTGAGGAGATCAGCGAGAGGCTGGAGGAGGCCGGAGGCGCCACTGCTGCTCAGATTGAGATGAACAAGAAGCGTGAGGCTGAGTTCCAGAAGCTGCGTCGTGATCTTGAAGAGTCCACCCTGCAGCATGAGGCCACAGCCGCCGCTCTGCGCAAGAAGCAGGCCGACAGTGTGGCTGAGCTCGGGGAGCAGATCGACAACCTGCAGCGCGTCAAGCAGAAGCTGGAGAAGGAGAAGAGCGAGTACAAGATGGAGATTGATGACCTCTCCTAGCAACATGGAGGCCGTCGCCAAGGCTAAGGTGAGTAGTAATGTTTTGGTCAAGAAGTGTTGAGGATGGTCAACTACATTACCATTCAAGTGAACTGAAGTTGACAGGCAGTCAAATATATAAAGTAATGATGGAACAGTGCTTCACTAACAGGGCAATCTGGAGAAGATGTGCCGTACTCTTGAGGGACCAGCTGAGTGAGCTCAAGACTAAGAATGATGAGAATGTTCGCCCAGGTCAACGACATCAGCGGACAGAGGGCCAGACTCCTGACAGAAAATGGTAACATCAACAATGAACAACAAGCCAATGCTTTCCTTCAGTAGAACACAACATGTATTATGGGCTAAATCCACATAGTTCTACTGTACTATTCACCACCTAAAATTGCCCTACGATTCCTCAACATACGTTTTCAATCTTAGAAAACAGTGACCCTATTAACAAGATGTCCCTCTGTCCCTGCAGGTGAGTTTGGCCGCCAGCTGGAGGAGAAGGAAGCCCTGGTGTCTCAGCTGACCAGAGGAAAACAGGCCTTCACTCAGCAGGTGGAGGAGCTGAAGAGGGCGATTGAGGAGGAGGTCAAGGTAAGGGACTCAAAATGGACTCCACCGTCCACAGAGTTTAGAGCTATATCTTTATATACACGGTGACTACGCCACCCTCAGAGATTCCTGTTGTCTCTCCACCCTCAGAGACTTCTACTGTCTCTCCACCCTCAGAGACTTCTACTGTCTCTCCACCCTCAGAGACTTCTACTGTCTCTCCACACTCAGAGACTCCTACTGTCTCTCCACCCTCAGAGACTTCTACTGTCTCACCACGCTCAGAGACTTTGACCATAATTTGTTTTATTATCTCTCTCATCTCTCTTTGCATTTTGTCTTTCTTTCTCACAGGCTAAAAATGCACTGGCCCACGGTGTTCAGTCTGCCCGCCATGACTGTGACCTCCTGAGGGAGCAGTTTGAGGAGGAGCAGGAGGCCAAGGCAGAGCTGCAACGCGGTATGTCCAAGGCCAACAGTGAGGTGGCTCAGTGGAGGACTAAGTATGAAACTGATGCCATCCAGCGCACAGAGGAGCTGGAGGAGGCCAAGTGAGTCGCACGCAACAGAAAAACTCAGATATGGTGTGGATGGTGAGAGTGGTAGGGGGCAAATGAGAAAATGTTTCATCAATATGTATTGTTTGTCAAATGTTAAAATAAATTACACCATAAAAACCACCGTCTCTTGTCCAACAGGAAGAAGCTGGCCCAGCGTCTACAGGATGCCGAGGAGACCATTGAGGCGACCAACTCCAAGTGCGCCTCCCTGGAGAAGACCAAGCAGAGGCTGCAGGGAGAGGTGGAGGACCTCATGATTGATGTTGAGAGAGCCAACGCATTGGCCGCCAACCTCGATAAGAAGCAGAGGAACTTTGACAAGGTGAAAATTAATAAACCTATATTTTTTATCAATTGTATAATTGTTGCATATTTCTAATTTAAAAACTCTTCATCTTCGCCTTATAATGAAAATTCCATGGATTTCCCTAGGTTCTGGCAGAGTGGAAGCAGAAGTATGAGGAGGGCCAGGCTGAGCTCGAAGGAGCTCAGAAGGAGGCTCGCTCTATGAGCACTGAACTCTTCAAGATGAGAACTCCTACGAGGAGGCTCTGGATCATCTGGAGACTCTGAAGAGAGAGAACAAGAACCTGCAACGTGAGCATTTGACAGCAGTTATATTTGGCTCATGTTTGACTAGTGTTTTGAAAATGGAGGGAACTCCAATCATCAAAACTATTATTACACCATTTCAGAAATGTCATGTTCTACATAATTTGTATATATTGTTTTACTTGTAGACAGTACTCTTTTGAATATTCCAAATAAGTGGTAGGAAATTATATTTGCAAGATACTATGAGGTAATGTTAGTTAGTGAATTTTTAATATGATTCAATGTCCAAATTAACGCACTGGCATATCCACTGAAATCTCCAAAGTCTAAACTTAATGTGTGTGTGTGTGTGTGTGTGTGTGTGTGCAGAGGAAATCTCTGACCTGACTGAGCAGATCGGCGAGACTGGCAAGAGCATCCATGAGCTGGAGAAGGCCAAGAAGACCGTGGAGACAGAGAAGTCTGAGATCCAGACCGCTCTGGAGGAGGCTGAGGTACAAACTACAGCTGTTTGATGGGAAAGCAATGTTACACTAGACAATGCCAGCTACAGTCCAATGATGCCTGTATTTGAGTTTATTGTAGTCATATATATTTAATTCCTACATACAAATGTATTGAACACAACTGGCCTGACTGCTTCTGTTTGTCCAGGGAACACTGGAGCACGAGGAATCCAAGATTCTGCGTGTGCAGCTGGAGCTGAACCAGATCAAGGGTGAGGTGGACAGGAAGATCGCTGAGAAGGATGAGGAGATGGAGCAGATCAAGAGGAACAGCCAGAGGGTGGTTGACTCCATGCAGAGCACCCTGGACTCTGAGGTCAGGAGCAGGAATGACGCCCTGAGGGTGAAGAAGAAGATGGAAGGAGACCTGAATGAGATGGAGATCCAGCTGAGCCACTCCAACAGGCAGGCCGCTGAGGCCCAGAAACAGCTGAGGAACGTCCAGGGACAGCTCAAGGTAAAGGGATTGGGACATCAGGCTCAAAACCCTGAACATGGAGAGGGATTTGTTTGTGAATCTGTAGAAAAGAATAGACAGAGGAATTGAATAGAGTGGACAATGCACTGTAGAAAGTTAGGGATACTGGGTAAATTCTTCCCAATGAACATTTATATCACCCATCCTATCACCCCTATTTCCACAAGTCCTAATGAACGTATGTCCTTGTGAATCACAGGATGCCCAATTGCACCTTGATGATGCCGTCCGTGTCGCAGAAGACATGAAGGAGCAGGCAGCCATGGTGGAGCGCAGAAACGGTCTGATGGTGGCTGAAATTGAGGAGCTGAGAGTTGCTCTGGAGCAGACAGAGAGAGGCCGCAAAGTGGCTGAGACTGAGCTGGTAGACGCCAGCGAGCGTGTTGGACTGCTGCACTCCCAGGTATGGGTCAAAAGCCATTTCCAACCAAGCATACTGTTAAAACACACCTTGAATTCAACAATGCTTGCATTGAGAGTTTAATCATTTCAGCCTTGTAAATTATCTTTAGAGCTAAACAAATCCTCTTGTTTCCTCCTGCAGAACACCAGCCTTCTGAACACCAAGAAGAAGCTGGAGACTGACCTGGTGCAGGTGCAGGGAGAGGTGGATGACATCGTCCAGGAGGCCAGGAATGCAGAGAGAAGGCCAAGAAGGCTATCACTGACGTGAGTCCTTGAATTACATCATACTTGATTTGTCCCTAAGGGCCAATGGTAGCTGGGCTGGTTACGAACAACAAAGATCTCAGAGGAACGTTATGATGAATTAAACAAACTACTTTTCCAGGCGGCAATGATGGCTGAGGAGCTGAAGAAGGAGCAGGACACCAGTTCTCACCTGGAGAGGATGAAGAAGAACCTGGAAGTCACAGTCAAGGACCTGCAGCACCGCCTGGATGAGGCTGAGAATCTGGCCATGAAGGGAGGCAAGAAGCAGCTCCAGAAACTGGAGTCCAGGGTGAGTTATCAGCAGGGTGGATTTGGGGTTGAATTAAAAGACAGTTTGCTGGAAATGTATTTGATCATGTAAAATACACCTCAGCATTTTGCAATTACTTTTTCTCTCATTAACCCACCTAAATCAGGAGTTCCCAAATGTCTTTGCATCAGGGACCCCTTCATAATATCAGAACACAAATGTTACATTAGATTGCGATATAATTAGCATCCACACAGTTTTACTATGACTTCAGCAGTGCATGGTCAGACTAATCAAGTCTTGGCCCCTGGGAAAGAACATTTGAAAGTCCCCTCTCTTGGCATCAGAGGGAATATTTTCCAGTTTTAAAGCATAAATTACAGTTATGTTCAAAACAAAAACATTGGGAATATGTTACACTTATGTTATGGAGTTGAGAACAATTGGAGCCAAGATATAAAAATGTATTTATCTAGTTGTTTCATTTAGGCTTGTACAATTCTTCTAAACTGCTGTCACGCCTGACCATAGAGAGCCCTTGGTTCTCTATTGTGTTTAGGTCAGAGCGTGAGTAGGGGGGTGTTCTAGTCATTCTATTTCTATGTTGGTGACTTGTATTGTTCCCAATTAGAGGCAGCTGTTAATCGTTGCTTCTAATTGGGGATCATATTTAGTAAGCCCTTTCTCCCACCTGCTTTGTGGGATATTGTTTTGTGTCTGTGTATGTAGTGCAACTGTGGTCATGGTTTCGTTGTTGGTTATTATTTATTTTTTGGGGGGGTAGTTTCACTTTGAATAAAGATCTGGAACTCAACTCAAGCTGCGCCTTGGTCCGCTCTGTATGACAATCGTGACAACTGCAAGTTAATTAATAGATTCAATAATAATAATACAAATTCATGATACATGAAAACGCATTCATCCAATTCATCTCAAAGTAATATTTAATTTCTCTCTCTCTCTAGATCGCTATCAGCTACATGTCTCATTTACTCTCTGCAAAAGGGCCGTTACTAGGGAAGCTAGTGTTGCTATGCGGGGCTACCAGCTAGAAGGCTAACGGCTAAATTAGCTTGTAGGCTACAGGATTTTCATAAGTTCATGAAAACATAACATCTTAACAAACATTACTCTCTAGAATATGGTGCTTTTCCACTCGCTTAACTTAAAAATAAAGGCATACAAATGTATTTATGTCAGGTGCTTCTGTCTTGCTGTGGCAAACTTCGCAATCCCCCATAACAGAAGCAAACTCATAACATTAAAACAGGCGAGTGGCGGCCTCTATTGGCCATACTGGTACTGCAATATGCACTGCAAAATGCACGACAAAATCGGTCAAATAAAAAAAGAGTCCTATATATTATAACTACAAGAAGAATTGAGTTTAATTTTTTTTTACAATTGTTGGAATAGTGTGCCTACCGATATCCCTGTGAGCCTCCCACACCCATGTTGTACATCTTAGGGTTAAGAACATAAATAGTGGATTAATAATATTACATTGTATTGTATTGGACCTTCTAATCTTGTTCCACAGATCCTTGGTAGTTTCATCCACTTGGAAAAGTACTTAGTGGAAGACAACAATTGTGCCTCCTTGACTGGGTAGAAGACTCTACCTCTGTTTAACAAAGATTTGTTTCACCACCTCAAACAAATGCCTAAATGTATTTGTTCCACAAAGGTGCGTGAGCTCGAGACTGAGGTGGAGGCCGAGCAGAGAAGAGGTGTAGATGCGGTAAAGGGAGTTCGGAAGTATGAGCGCAGAGTCAAGGAGCTCACTTACCAGGTAAGAGAAAGTGCATTCTTTACACACTTGACACTAACACAGACAGGTTTGTGTATAAAACTATTGTGACATTGATTCTTTGATCTTCTCCCACAGACTGAGGAGGATAAGAAGAATGTTAGCAGACTTCAGGACCTGGTAGATAAGCTGCAGATGAAAGTGAAGGCCTACAAGAGGCATTCTGAGGAAGCGGTGAGTCACATATTGAGTTAAATACTCTGAGTGCATAAATTCAACATAAAAAAATTAAATAATCCCCAGTAAACATTACAAACCTTAATGTCCATACAATTTAGTTTGAAGTAAGTGTTGCTACAGCACATCAGTCAACAGGGATAATTGATAGTGCAAGTAATTGCTGATGAAATTATACACCTTTCTGAGTGCCTCCTATTCCTATGTGTAACCAACTTAAAGGAGAGGGGGTTGAATAAGAATTTGCTCGTCTAGTGATTGTGCTGGAGGCGGTTTGATCCCCTGTTCTGACACTCACTTCTTCTGTTGTATCATCTGTCTACCTGTATAGATCGCTATCCTAAATCTGTCTTTTTTTTATTTAAAAAAGTTGACAGAATATTAATTTGCTACCTGAAGCATCAAACTTGAAATGCTGATGCTCTTCTCTCTTTTCCTCACCCAGGAGGAAGCAGCAAACCAGCACATGTCTAAGTTCAGGAAGGTTCAGCATGAGCTGGAGGAGGCTGAGGAGCGTGCTGACATCG
The DNA here is from genome assembly GCF_901001165.1 of Salmo trutta. Classification (NCBI taxonomy): domain Eukaryota; kingdom Metazoa; phylum Chordata; class Actinopteri; order Salmoniformes; family Salmonidae; genus Salmo; species Salmo trutta. The sequence goes on along the minus strand of NC_042970.1, from coordinate 83,803,381 downwards.
CTGAGACTCAGGTCAACAAGCTCAGAGCCAAGACCCGTGACTCTGGAAAGGTACAGAACTGCTGCTAAACCTGTACCTGACTCATGCTTCAGATATGACCACATCAACACCACCTATGATTCAGTCTTCACAGAGGTCAATACTGACCTTTTACACTTGTTCAGCTGTATTTAAGATCACCAAGCAGCACATTTCAGGAATTGCTAATAAAGAAAGGTTAATTCTGTTGGTACTTCAAAATTTAAAATCCAAGCTGAGCACTGAGCATTAATGCTTGATATATTATATTCTGTCCAAGTCTATCCATATATTTATCATGTTCATTATTATTACTGATCCATTATATTCTAATCAAGTCTATCCATATATTTATCATGTTCATTATTATTACTGATCCATTATATTCTAACCAAGTCTATCCATATATTTATCATGTTCATTATTATTACTGATCCATTTTATTCTATCTTTCTTCGTACAGGGAAAAGAAGTTGCTGAATAAACAAGACCAAAGTCTTATCATTTTCCTGTGTTTCATAAAATATGGTTTTCATGGTGAAATGTTGAGCATTGATTAAAAACATGTAGGCCTACATAAACTTCCTTTGTGACTGTGGACTTATTACTCAGCAAACAGATTTTTCAAACAATAAAATATTGTACTTTAATTAATGGAGCAATTTGGGATTCCAAAAACAACAAAGCGGTAACTTTTTTTGGTAAACATCTGAGGGATGAGGATGGAGAAATGTAACCACTATCAAATTCTCAGACTGAGCTCTGGATGTAAGGACTGACCATCCATAACATAAAAATTATAGTTTTAACTCTTCACACTCTTTACACTGGGATTGTAGGGATATTCTCAGAACTATGTTCGCAGAAAACAACAAACCAGAGTTTAGCATTTTTTTTCCATTTAATTAAATTTCACCTTTATTTAACCAGGTAGGCTAGTTGAGAACAAGTTCTCATTTAAAACTGCGACCTGGCCAAGATAAAGCAAAGCAGTTCGACACATACAACAACACAGTTACACATGGAATAAACAAACATGCAGTCAATAATACAGGATAAAAAAGTCTATATACAGTGTGTGCAAATGAGGTAAGATAAGGGAAGTAAGGCAATAAATAGGCCATAGTGGCAAGGTAATTCTGATATAGCAATTAAACACTGGAGTGATAGATGTGCAGAAGGTGAATGTGCAAGTAGAAATACTGGGGTGCAAAGGAGCAAAATAAATAAATACAGTATGGGGATGAGGTAGTTGGATGGGCTGTTTACAGATGGGCTATGCACAGGTGCAATGATCTTTGAGCTGCTCTGACAGCTGGTGCTTAAAGCTGATTTTTGCAGTACGTTCCAGTCATTGGCAACAGAGAACGGGAAGGAAAGGCGGCCAAAGGAGGAATTGGCTTTGGGGGTGACCATTGAAATATACTTGCTGAATAACGTGCTGCGGGTGTGTGCTGCTATGGTGACCAGTGAGCTGAGATAAGGCGGGGCTTTACCTAGCAAAGACTTGTAGATGACCTGCAGCCAGTGGGTTTGGCGAAGAGCATGAAGGGAGGGCCAGCCAACGAGAGTGTACAGGTCGCAGTGGTGGGTAGTACATGGGGCTTTGGTGACAAAACAGATGGCACTGTGATAGACTGCATCCAATTTGTTGAGTAGAGTGTTGGAGGCTATTTTGTAAATGACATCGCCGAAGTTGAGGATCGCTAGGATGGTCAGTTTTACGAGGGTATGTTTGGCAGCATGAGTGAAGGATGCTTTGTTTTGCGAAATAGGAAGCCGATTCCAGATTTAATTTTGGATTGGAGATGCTTAATGTGGGTCTAAAAGGAGAGTTTATAGTCTAACCAGACACCTAAGTATTTGTAGTTGTCCACATATTCTAAGTCAGAACCGTACAGAGTAGTGATGCTGGAAGGGCGGGCAGGTGCGGGCACTGATCGGTTGAAGAGCATGCATTTAGTTTTACTTGCATTTAAGAGCAGTTGGAGGCCATGGAAGGAGAGTGGTATGGCATTGAAGCTCGTCTGGAGGTTAGTTAACACAGTGTCCAAAGAAGGGCCAGAAGTATACAGAATGGTGTTGTCTGCGTAGAGTTGGATCAGAGAATCACCAGCAGCAAGACCGATGTCATTGATGTATACAGAGAAGAGAGTCAACCCGAGAATTGAACCCTATGGCACCCCCATAGAGACTGCCAGAGGTCCGGACAACAGGCCCTTCAATTTGACACACTGAACTCTATCTGGGAAATAGTTGGTGAACCAGGCGAGGCAGTCATTTGAGAAACCAAGGCTGTTGAGTCTGCCGATAAGAATGTGGTGATTGACAGGTTGATGAATACGGCTGCACAGTATTGTCTCTTATCGATGGTGGCTATGATATCGTTTAGGACCTTGAGCGTGGCTGAGGTGCACCCATGACCAGCTCGGAAACCAGACTACATAGCGGAGAAGGTACGGTGGGATTCGAAACGGTCGGTGATTTGTTTGTTAACTTGGCCTTCGAAGACCTTAGAAAGGCAGGGTAGGATAGATATAGGTCTGTCGCAGTTTGGGTCTACAGTGTCTCCCCCTTTGAAGACGGGGATGACTGCAGCAGCTTTCCAATCTTTGGGGATCTCAGACGATATGAAAGAGAGGTTGAACAGGGGTTGAATAGGGGTTGCAACAATTTCGGCAGATCATTTTAGAAAGAGAGGGTCCAGATTTTCTAGCCCGGCTGATTTGTAGGGGTCCAGATTTTGCAGCTCTTTCAGAACATCAGCTATCTGGATTTGGGTGAAGGAGAAATGGGGGAGGCTTGGGCGAGTTGCTGTGGGGGGTACGGGGCTGTTGACCAGGGTAGGGGTAGCCAGGTGGAAAGCATGGCCAGCTGTAGAAAAATGCTTATTGAAATTCTCAATTATCGTGGATTTATCGGTGGTGACAGTGTTTCCTAGCCTCAGAGCAGTGGGCAGCTGGGAGGAGGTGCTCTTATTCTCCATGGGCTTTACAGTGTCCCAGAACTGTCTTGAGTTTGTGCTACAAGATGCAAATTTCTGTTTGAAAAAAGCTAGCCATAGCTTTCCTAACCGCTTGTGTATTTTGGTTCCTTCTTCCCTGAAAGTTGCATATCACGGGGGCTATTCGATGCTAATGCAGTACGCCACAGGATGTTTTTGTGCTGGTCAAGGGCAGTCAGGTCTGAAGTGAACCAAGGGCTATATCTATTCCTGGTTCAATTTTTTTTGAATAAGGCATGCTTATTTAAGATGGTGAGGAAGGCACTTTTAAAGAATAACCAGGCATCCTCTACTGACGGGATGAGGTCAATATCCTTCTAGGATACCCGGGCCAGGTCGATTAGAAAGACCTGCTCGCTTAAGTGTTTTAGGGAGCGTTTGACAGTGATGAGGGGTGGTCGTTTGACCGTAGACCCATTACGGATGCAGGCAATGAGGCAGTGATCGCTGAGATCTTGGTTGAAGACAGCAGAGTTGTATTTGGAGGGCAAGTTGGATAGGATGATATCTATGAGGGTGCCTGTCTTTACAGGCTCATTGATAATTTTGGGAGATTGAGGGCATCAAGCTTAGATTGTAGGATGGCCGGGGAGTTAAGCATGTCCCAGTTTAGGTCACCTAGCAGCATGAGCTCTGAAGATAGATGGGGGCAATCAATTCACATAATATGGTGTCCATGGCACAGCTGGGGGCAGAGGGTGGTCTATAGCAAGCGGTAACGGTGAGAGACTTGTTTCTGGAAAGGTGGATTTTTAAAAGTAGAAGCTCGAATTGTTTGGGTACAGACATGGATAGTAAGACAGAGCTCTGCAGGCTATCTCTGTAGTAGATTGTCACACTGCCCCCTTTGGCAGTTCTATCTTGTCGGAAAATGTTATAGTTAGGGATGGAAATTTCAAGGTTTTTTGGTGGTCTTCCTAAGCCAGGATTCAGACATGGCTAGGACATCCGGGTTGGCAGAGTGTGCTAAAACAGTGGATAAAACAAACTTGGGGAGGAGGCTTCTAATGTTAACATGCATGAAACCAAGGCTTTTACGGTTAAAGAAGTCTGCAAATGAGAGCGCCTGGGGAATGGGAGTGGAGATAGGCACTGCAGGGCCTGGATTAACCTCTACATCACCAGAGGAACAGAGGAGGAGTAGGATAAGGATACGACTAAAGGCTATAAGAACTGGTCATCTAGTACGTTCGGAGCAGGTTTCTGGGCGTGATAGAATAGATTCAAGGCATAATGTACAGACAAAGGTATGGTAGGATGTGAATACAGTGGAGGTAAACCTAGGCATAGAGTGACTATTAGAGAGATATTGTCTCTAGAAACATCATTTAAACCAGGTGATGTCACCGCATGTGTGGGAGGTGGAACAGAAGGGTTAGCTAAGGCATATTGAGCAGGGCTAGAGGCTCTACAGTGAAATAAGATAATAATCACTAACCAGAACAGCAATGGACAAGACATATTGACATTAGAGAGAGGCATGCGAAGCCGAGTGATCATAGGGGTCCAGTGAGTAGTTAAGCTGGCTGGAGACATGGCGATTCAGACAGCTAGCGGGCCGGGGCTAGCAAGCTAGCAGAAGGGCCTTAGAGGGACGTTGCGACGGAAGAAGTCTGTTGTAGCCTCCTCGTGCGGAGCCTCCTCATGTGGTTCCATCGGCAGACCAGCCGTGATGGACTAGTTGGGTTCAATATAGTAAAGGGGCCCAGTCAAATTGGCAAAATAGGTATAGTGGCCCAAGAAATTGGCCGATGGACCAATTCAGCTAACAGTCTGATATGCTAGTTAGCTGGCTAGCTTCTGTTGGGGGATTCGAAAGTAAAGAAAAATACTTTAGAAAATAGCAGATCCATACCGCATTGGGTGAGGCAACCAGCCTCGCAGGAGAGTATTTGAATTTTTTTCACAGATTATGCAAATATTAATCTGTTGTGGACACACTACGTAAACATTAATGGTGATAGAGCATCTGACCAAATTACTCAAGATTTTAGTTCTGGGTTTTACTGATATTATGTGCATATAAATGACAAAATAAATGACAAATGTGACATTGTTTATCATTAGCCAGTTTGCATTTGCAAAGAAACCTTTACAGCAGATATGCACTTCAGTAATGATTAGAGTTCTTATGGTAATACAATTTCATATGATCGCTTAGATAAATTATGGTAATAAACATTATAAACATGGTTTTACACATTATAAACATGGTAATATACATTATAAACACGGTAATACAAAAACAGTTATATACATTATAAACACAGTAACATACATTATAAACACGGTAATACATTATAAACATGGTAATACACATTATCAACTCAGTAATACACATTATAAACACAGTAGTACTCATTAACATGGTAACACACGTCATTAACACGTTAATAAAAATTATAAACATGGCAACACACATCACAAACACGTTAATACACATCACAAACACGTTAATACACATGATAAACACGGTAATAAACATTATAAACGTGGTAATACACATTATAAACATACTTCAGGGTCATTTCCCCTAATCGTTTAAATGGGCTCGACGATTATGTCATAAAATATTTTAAAATGTGGTCATTTAAGATATATACTGAATAAAAATATAAACGCAACACGCAACAATTTCAAAGATTTTACTGAGTTACAGTTCACATAAGGAAATCAGTCAATTGAAGTAAATAAATTAGGCTCTAATCTATGGATTTCACATGACTGGGAGTACAGATATGCATCTGTTGGTCACAGATACCTTTATTAAAACAAAAGGTTGTGGCGTGGATCAGAAAACCAGTCAGTATCTGTTATGACCACCATTTGCCTCATGCAGCGCGACACAACTCATTCTCATAGAGTTAGTCGGGCTGTTTATTATGGCCTGTGGAATGTTGTCCCACTCCTCTCCAATGGCTGTGCGAACTTGCTGGATATTGGCGGGAACTAGAACACGCTGTCATACACGTCAATCCAGAGCATCCCAAACTGGCTCAATGGGTGACATGTCTGGCATGCAGGCCATGGAAGAACTGGGACATTTTCAGCTTCCAGGAATTGTGTACAGATCCTTGCAACATGGGGCCATGCATTATCATGCTGAAACATGAGGTGATGGCGGCAGATGAATGACAAGACAATGGGCCTCAGGATCCCATCACGGTATCTTTGTGCATTCAAATTGCCATCGATAAAATGCGATTGGCATTGTAGTCCATAGCTTATGCCTGCCCATACCATAACCACACCGCCACCATGGGGCACTCTGTTCACGACGTTGACATCAGCAAGCACAGAACGATATACACGTCATCTTCGGTTGTGATGGCGATTGGAAGTACTGCCAAATTCTCTAAAAAGATGGAGGCTGCTTATGAACATGAAATTAACATTAAGTTCTCTAGCAACAGCTCTGCTGGACATTCCTGCAGTCAGCATACCAGTTGCAAACTCCCTTAAAACTTGAGGCATCTGTGGCATTGTGCTGTGTGATAAAACTGAACACTTTAGAGTGGCCTTTTATTGTCCCCAGCACAAAATGCTGGGGACAATAAAAGGCTGTTAAGATGGATGGATGTTTTATGATGTGCTGAACTATATACTTAAATGTTGTACTGACAAACCTATCTTTTTTTGTGTAAAAACGCATGGATGTGTGTGTAAGGGATAAGCAAAACCGTGGGATTTTGTCATATGTGAAAATGTGTCTCTTGAATATTGTCTAACGTCAGTAGCTAGTGACCTAGGTATGGAAGCATCATGCAATAACAAAATATACTTTGAATTTTGAGGTTTAAATTATCTTCTGGTGGCCAAGTTGATCTATTTTAAGAAATGCCATTGGTTGGTGGATATAAAGTCTAAGATCTTTGATAGGCTGATGCAGAATTTGTTACAGGAAGATATCTCCAGCCATCTGATCAGGTTAGCATAGGGCTAAGTTAATCTTATGGGGACAGCTATACATGTAGCATTGTATCAGGTGCAACTGTATCACATACAACTATGTCGACAATTTTAATTGGCTGATACACATTTTGAGACATTTCACAAGTACAGACCCTGTGTGATTCTGTAGCAGCTGATAAAGTCACTACCTTTTTGTTTTGACTTTTGTTTTGACATCCTACAAGCCTCTCGGCCTGGTGATTACAGAACATTTGGTGCTGTCTGATTAGGATATAAAGGGCCTGTCCCCAAGAGGCTGGTGTTTACAGAACATTTGGTGCCAGATGGCTCTCACTTTACTGCTGTCCCCCACCCAGTCAATCTACTGCAGTCCTGACTACCTACCAGCTGGCTCTCACTTTACTGCTGTCCCCCACCCAGTCAATCTACTGCAGTCCTGACTACCTACCAGCTGGCTCTCACTTTACTGCTGTCCCCCACCCAGTCAATCTACTGCAGTCCTGACTACCTACCAGATGGCTCTCACTTTACTGCTGTCCCCCACCCAGTCAATCTACTGCAGTCCTGACTACCTACCAGCTGGCTCTCCGTTTACTGCATCACTACTCTGGACGGCTCTGACTTAGAATATGTGGACAACTACAAATACCTAGGTGTCTGGTTAGACTGTAAACTCTCCTTCCAGACTCACATCAAACATCTCCAATCCAAAGTTAAATCAAGAATTGGCTTCCTATTTCGCAACAAAGCATCCTTCACTCATGCTGCCAAACATACCCTCCTAAAACTGACCATCCTACCGATCCTCGACTTCGGCGATGTCATTTACAAAATAGCCTCCAATACCCTATTCAACAAACTGGATGCAGTCTATCACAGTGCCATCCGTTTTGTCACCAAAGCCCCATATACTACCCACCACTGCGACCTGTACGCTCTCGTTGGCTGGCCTTCGCTTCATAATCGTCGCCAAACACTAGCTTTAAGCACCAGCTGTCAGAGCAGCTCACAGATCACTGCACCTGTACATAGCCCATCTATAATTTAGCCCAAACAACTACCTCTTCCCCTACTGTATTTATTTATTTTATTTATTTTATTTTGCTCCTTTGCACCCCATTATCTCTATTTCTACTTTGCACTTTCTTCTACTACAAATCTACCATTCCAGTCAGTGTTTTACTTGCTATATTGTATTTACTTTGCCACCATGGACTTTTTTTGCCTTTACCTCCCTTATCTCACCTCATTTGCTCACATTGTACATAGACTTATTTTTCTAATGTATTATTGACTGTATATTTGTTTTACTCCATGTGTAACTCTGTGTTGTTGTATGTTGTCGAACTGCTTTGCTTTATCTTGGCCAGGTTGCAATTGTAAATGAGAACTTGTTCTCAACTTGCCTACCTGGTTAAATAAAGGTGAAATAAAAATAAATAAAAAAACTGCTGTCCCCCACCCAGTCAATCTACTGCAGTCCTGACTACCTACCAGCTGGCTCTCCCTTTACTGCTGTCCCCCACCCAGTCAGCAATAAAGCTTTAGGCTCTCTGCTGTGTCTCTCCTTCATGTTCTCAGTTGTCAGTACTTCATGTCCCACTTCTCATCAGTGTGATGGCTCTTTACAGTGATGTATGACAGCGTGTTAATAGACGTCCAACAATCTGTTGTTAACGCCACGTATGGTGATTGTAGAGCTTGTGCTTTGTACTTGCAGAGCAGTCGTTGTGTAATTTCTCCAACAGGACCGTCATGGTTTTTCTACATGGCATCTTGTAGTCTGGTTCTAGATATGCCATTAAGGTATTGAAGCAGAAATCCTCTACCATTGACAATGGCTGAATATCAACTGCAATCAGCACTGCCATTTTCTCACTGTGTCTTACCACACAGCTGCCAGCAACGGGTTGGGTCTCACGGTGCTTCCCTTTCAGCATTGCACCTGTACTGCCACTGTAGCACACTGTAGCTCACTGTAGCTTCTACCTCACAAAGTTTGCGTTTCATCACGTTCGCATTTAACTTCCTAAAGTATTGCCATACAGGACTTCGCTGCTGTCGCTTCCCTGTCTCACTCTCTGCCATTTTTTCCCAACAATTTCATGAGTTTAAGGACCAGACATGAAATGGGTTTAGAATATTTATTGAGAAGATGAATGTGAGAATGAGGATTCAGGGAGGGGATTGAGAATGGACCGGCTGAAGCAGAGGGCTGCAGATGAAGGAACCGGAGGTGTGGACTCTATAGGGTTTCACCAAAGAAAACAAGTGATAGACAACGATACAGATTAAAATAATCATTTAAAAAAAACGGTGTGCAGGTGTGGTTGGAAGCCCAAGGGCTGATATGAAACCACACCACAAAAACTATATATAAAACATAAGTACAAAAATAAAAAGGTTTGTTAAAACGTAACAAAACCTACTAATTATAAAGGTCCCATTATCGAACACTGTAGCACGCCACAGGATATCTTGGCTCTGGTAGATGCACAGCCATTTGCATAAACAAATTGTTCTCTGTCATAAACATAACTTCATAGCCAATTATATGTATAATCATGAAAACCGTAATAATGCAATTTAGAAAAGTAATATTTCATGATCAACCATGTCAAATGCTTTGGATAAATCAAAAAAGATGCCAAGAGCATGTTCATTGTTCAGGGCTGTAAAGATTTGATTACCAAGGGCTAACCATTTACCCTCTAGAGTCTAAGGCCTGTCTAAGCCGGTGGAGGGGGGTTTTAAGCTAACATATGAAATTGTTTTAAGATGGTCATGCCAAGGATGATTTAGCTATTTTATTTAAAATTTTAAGACCGCTTTAAAATTCTTAAGGATCAGACCCTTTTTTTCAATTTTCGCCTAAAATGACATGCCCAAATCGAATTGCCTGTTGCTTAGGACCTGAAGCAAGGATAGGCATATTCTTGATACCATTTGAAAGAAAACACTTTGAAGTTTGTGGAACTGTGAAATGAATGTAGGAGAATATAACACATTAGATCTGGTAAAAGATAATACAAAGAAGAAAACAAGCATTTTCTATTAATAATTGTTTTCATAATCTTTGAAATGCAAGAGAAAAGCCATTATAACACTTAGGAGTCTAGGCACAATTTAGATTTTGGCCACGAGATGGCAGCAGTGTATGTGCAATGTTTTAGACTGACACAGCAGAGGGTTGAAACTGTAGAACCCAGTTTCTACATTTGAGTAAAAAAATGGATTTTATCGAACAAAACCATGCTACATTTTATCTCTGGGACCCTCAGGATGACATATCAGAGCAAGAATACTGAATGTAAGTACATTATTTACCTTCAGAGGTGAATGTATCAAACCAGTTGCCATGATAAAAGTTTTTTGTTGTTGTGCACTCTCCTCAAACAATAGCATGGTATTTGTTTCACTGTAATAGCTACTGTACATTGGACAGTGTAGTTAGGTTAACAAGAATGTAAGCTTTCTGATCATATAAGACATATCTATGTTTTGGGAAATGTTCTTGTTACTTACAACATCATGCTAATCACATTAGTGCACGTTAGCTCAACCGTCCCGTGGGGGGACACCGATCCCATAGAGGATTAACCCCTTTTTTTCAATTTTCGCCCCAAAAATGACATTCCCAAATCTAACTGCCTGTAGCTCAAGCCCTGAAGCAAGGATATGCATATTCTTGGTACCATTTGAAAGGAAACACTTTGAAGCCTTTCTTTTGCCTGCCACTGCAAAGGTTAGTGGAGGTGCCTGAAAGAGATCCTGGAGGGGAATCGGAGGAGCATTGACGAATCGGAGGAGCCTAAAGCATTGAGGAATCGGAGGAGCCTAAAGCATTGAGGAATCGGAGGAGGCTAAAGCATTGAGGAATCAGAGGAGCCTAAAGCATTGGGGAATCGGAGGAGCCTAAAGCATTGAGGAATCGGAGGAGCCTAAAGCATTGGGGAATCGGAGGAGCCTATAGCATTGCCTAAACATCTTGCCTATGCCTATGCCGTTTAGGGCATCACTCATTCATATATTTTTATGTACATATTCGTATGCATTCCTTTACACGTGTGTGTATAAGGTGTTGTGAAATTGTTAGGTTATATTACTTGTTAGATATTACTGCATGGTCGGAACTAGAAGCACAAGCAATTCGCTACACTCGCTTTAACATCTGCTAACCCTCTGTATGTCACAAATAAATTTGATTTGATCTGAAACAAACCGTTAATAATAACCACAACTAACCTCTCCACCCTGACCATCTGTGAGTCATCATGTTGTGAGGGCTTTCCCTAACAGTTGGTTGGCTAGCATAGTTATAGACAACATGTGTTTGTGTTTTAGGAAACTGGGGATCAACGGCTGTACTTAGCAAGGGCTTCCCCTGGGCTGGCAGGCAGGAAGTATTTATGGACTTATGGTGTGTGTGCTCTTTAGGGGGATCACCTCGTAGATACGTGTGTGTAGAAGGAAACACAATGGGAAAAATTTTTTAAGTGTATGATTATTGCCTTTTAACTGTGTCCCATCCCTACCAGAAATGATTGCCTTTCAGGGCTGAATGACCTTTATTGCATTACATTGAATTGATTGTTTGTAATTTATGTTACTTAAAACCTCTTAAGGATCCGCCCCTTTTTTTTAAATTCTGCCTAAAATGACATACTCAAATCTAACTGCCTGTAGCTCAGGCCCTGAAGCAAGGATATGCATATTCTTGGTACCATTTGAAAGGAAACACTTTGATGTTTGTGCAAATGTGAAATGAATGTAGTAGAATATAACACAATAGATCTGGTGAAAGATAATACAAAGACAAAAACAACTGGGTTTTTTAATATTTTTTTGTACCATCATCTTTGAAATGTAAGAGAAAGGTCATAATGTATTATTCCAGCCCAGGTGAAATTTAGATTTTGTCCACTGGGTGGCATCGGTGTATGTGCAAGGTTTTAGACTGATCCAATGAACCATTGAATTTCCGTCCAAATTTTGTATCAAGCCTGCCCAAATCTGCCTAATTTGTTTATTAATAACTTGTATTGTTCAAAATTGTGCACTCTCCTCATAACAATAGCATGTTATTATTTCACTGTAATAGCTACTGTAAATTGGACAGTGCAGTTAGATTAACAAGAATTTAAGGTTTCTGCCAATATCAGATATGTCTGTGTCCTGGGAAGTGTTCTTGTTACTTACAACCTCATGCTAATCGCATTAGCTTACGTTAGCTCAACCGTCCCGTGGAAGGGACACCAATCCCATAGAAGTTTAAGGTATCAAAAAAAAGAAAGGAAAATTATTGGATGAAGCATTGAATTTGGAATTACTGCTATTAGCCAATAGAAACATGTTCAATAACAGATTCATTACATGGAAAAACATATAATCCCCCCAAAAAATCTAAAATTAGTTTGTTTCTGAAACATTTGTCATAAGAAACTAGCTCCCTGGTATACAGACAATACACGAGCTCTGAAGCAAGCTTCCAGAAAATTGGAACGGAAATGGCGCCACACCAAACTGGAAGTCTTCCGACTAGCTTGGAAAGACAATACCGTGCAGTATCGAAGAGCCCTCACTGCTGCTCGATCATCCTATTTTTCCAACTTAATTGAGGAAAATAAGAACAATCCGAAATGTCTTTTTGATACTGTCGCAAAGTTAACTAAAAAGCAGCATTCCCCAAGAGAGGATGGCTCTCACTTCAGCAGTGATGAATTCATGAACTTCTTTGAAGAAAAGATCATGATCATTAGAAAGCAAATTACGGACTCCTCTTTAAATCTGCGTATTCCTCCAAAGCTCTGTTGTCCTGAGTCTGCACAACCCTGCCAGGACCTAGGATCAAGGGAGACACTAAAGTGTTTTAGTACTGTATCTCTTGACACAATGATGAAAATAATCATGGCCTCTAAACCTTCAAGCTGCATACTGGACCCTATTCCAACTAAACTACTGAAAGAGCTGCTTTCTGTGCTTGGCCCTCCTATGTTGAACATAATAAACGGCTCTCTATCCACCGGATGTGTACCAAACTCACTAAAAGTGGCAGTAATAAAGCCTCTCTTGAAAAAGCCAAACCTTGACCCTGAAATTATAAAAAACTATAGGCCTATATCAAATCTTCCATTCCTCTCAAAAAATTTTGAAAAAGCTGTTGCACAGCAACTCACTGCCTTCCTGAAGACAAACAATGTATACGAAACGCTTCAGTGTGGTTTTAGACCCCATCATAGCATTGAGACTGCACTTGTGAAGGTGGTAAATGACCTTTTAATGACGTCAGACCGAGGTTCTGTGTATGTCCTCGTGCTCCTAGATCTTAGTGCTGCTTTTGATACCATCGATCACCACATTCTTTTGGAGAGATTGGAAACCCAAATTGGTCTACATGGACAAGTTCTGGCCTGGTTTAGGTCTTATCTGTCGGAAAGATCTCACTTTGTCTCTGTGAATGGTTTGTCCTCTGACAAATCAACTGTAAATTTCGGTGTTCCTCAAGGTTCCGTTTTAGGACCACTATTGTTTTCACTATATATTTTACCTCTTGGGGATGTCATTCGAAAACATAATGTTAAATTTCACTGCTATACAGATGACACACAGCTGTACATTTCAATGAAACATGGTGAAGCCCCAAAATTGCCCTCGCTAGAAGCCTGTGTCTCAGACATAAGGAAGTGGATGGCTGCAAACTTTCTACTCTTAAACTCGGACAAAACAGAGATGCTTGTTCTAGGTCCCAAGAAACAAAGAGATCTTCTGTTGAATCTGACAATTAATCTGGATGGTTGAACAGTCGTCTCAAATAAAACTGCGAAGGACCTCGGCGTTACTCTGGACCCTGATCTCTCTTTTGAAGAGCATATCAAGACTGTTTCAAGGACAGCTTTTTTCCATCTACGTAACATTGCAAAAATCAGAAACTAACTGTCCAAAAATGACGCAGAAAAATGAATCCATGCCTTTGTTACTTCTAGGTTGGACTACTGCAATGCTCTACTTTCCGGCTATCTGGATAAAGCACTAAATAAACTTCAGTTAGTGCTAAATACGGCTGCTAGAATCCTGACTAGAACCAAAAATTTGATCATATTACTCCAGTGCTAGCCTCCCTACACTGGCTTCCTGTTAAGGCAAGGGCTGATTTCAAGGTTTTACTGCTAACCTACAAAGCATTACATGGGCTTGCTCCTACCTATCTTTCCGATTTGGTTATGCCGTACATACCTACACGTACGCTACGGTCACAAGACGCGGGCCTCCTAATTGTTCCTAGAATTTCTAAGCAAACAGCTGGAGGCAGGGATTTCTCCTATAGATTAAGTGTAGTCTGGCCCAGGGGTGTGAAAGTGAACGGAAAGGCTGGAGCAACGAACCGCCCTTGCTGTCTCTGCCTGGCCGGTTTCCCCTCTTTCCACTGGGATTCTCTGCCTCTACCCCTATTACGGGGGCTGAGTCACTGGCTTACTGGTGTTCTTCCATGCCGTCCCTGGGATGGGTGCGTCACTTGAGTGGGTTGAGTCACTGACGTGGTCTTCCTGTCTGGGTTGGTGCCCCCCCTTGGGCTGTGCCGTGGCGGAGATCCTTGTGGGCTATACTCGGCCTTGTCCCGGGATGGTATGTTGGTGGTTGGAGATATCCCTCCAGTGGTGTGGAGGCTGTGCTTTGGCAAAGTAGGTGGGGTTATATCCTACCTGTTTGGCCCTGTCCGGGGGTTTCATCGGATGGGGCCACAGTGTCTCCTGACCCCTCCTGTCTCAGCCTCCAGTATTTATGCTGCAGTAGTTTATGTGTCGGGGTGCTAGGGTCAGTCTGTCACATCTGGAGTATTTCTCTTGTCTTTTCCGGTGTCCTGTGTGAATTGAAATATGCTCTCTCTAATTCTCTCTTTCTCTTTCTTTCTTTCTCTCTCTCGGAGGACCTGAGCCCTAGGACCATGCCTCAGGACTACCTAGCTTGATGACTCCTTGCTGTCCCCAGTTCACCTGGCCGTGCTGCTGCTCCAGTTCCAACTGTTCTGCCTGCAGCTATGGAACCCTGACCTGTTCACCGGACGTGCTACCTGTCCCAGACCTGCTGTCCCAGACCTGCTGGAACCCTGACCTATTCACCGGACGTGCTACCTGTCCCAGACCTGCTGTTTTCCTGGTTCCTCTCTAGGTTTCTTCCTAGGTTTTGGCCTTTCTAGGGAGTTTTTCCTAGCCACCGTGCTTCTACACCTGCATTGCTTGCTGTTTGGGGTTTTAGGCTGGGTTTCTGTACAGCACTTTGAGATATCAGCTGATGTAAGAAGGGCTATATAAATACATTTGATATGCTTTGATTTTGATTTAAGTGCCTGTCCTATATATGAGAGATGTAAGAAAGATCAGGAAATTCACATTAAGACCACAAGATCTCACCATAAAAAAATTCCCAACACTTTCCCTGGCTGCCACTGCTCTTACTCAACAAAAATGTCCTTTGTCTCATCACAACATTTGGAGATATTTCATTAAAATGATTTTGTGGTGAGTTGATCAAATTTTTTTACATTTTGAAAAAGTTGTAGATATATTCCAATGTTAGATCTTTAACTGTTTCTTAAATATACAAGTAAGAAAGCCTTAAGATAATTAATCCACTTGTTTAGAGAGGGGCAGTTACCCTGGTACATAAAAAAACACCCCTTTACTAAAAACAACATTTCATAAAATAACAAAAAAAAGTTACCTGTAGCCATGTATTTCCCTTTATAGTTTGTCTTAGCATGACATTCATCCACATATCATTTTTTTTCTCCAAACGTTGCTTTTTTTGTGTCAGCAATTAGACATTACTAGTTACCCTCTAGTACACTATTTATTCCCTTATTTTAGATTAGTGCCTATCTCCATAAAAACATCATTTTTATTTTTATACTGACACCGGGGACCTTCAGACGAGTATTGTTAGGCTTGTTGGAATCCAAGAGCAAAACAGAGAACACAGCTGTCCACAGAGGGGTCATATAAGTGTAGCCCAAACCGTTCTCACGCTACAGACAGAAGTTGGCAAAAGAGGCTGCACCGACTTCAGACGAGTCTTGTGTGGCTTGTTGACGGAGAACGCCATTGTGTTCGAGATGTCTCATGGTCTGACAAACATCGCTCTAGCTCTAACAATTTTCACCGCAGATGCGGAAGGGCGATATCGGCGGATGCGTGGGATTGAGACATGGAGCCCATGCAAAAAAACCCAGATAAAGTATCTCTAGCTTAAATTGACGGATTTTGATGGATATTTGTTCTATGTTACATTTCCGCGGAAATTGCAGGCGAAGGGTTAATGTTTTGTTTTCCAGTGCAAAATGTTTAGAATATGTTTTTGTTGCATGCCTTAATGAACATGAGTCGCCTCATGGGCCTTGCTAATTATTGCAAATCTCCAAACAGTATTTAGTATAACACTTCTCCAATAGAGGGCGCTAAATGCCCAGACTAGAAAACGCTACACAAGGGGCCTTTCTTTTGCCTGCCACTGCAAAGGTTAGTGGAGGTGCCTGAAAGAGATCCTGGAGGGGAATCCGAGGAGCATAAAGCATTGAGGAATCGGAGGAGCCTAAAGCATTGGGGAATCGGAGGAGCCTAAAATATTGGGGAATCGGAGGAGGCTAAAGCATTGAGGAATCGGAGGAGCCTAAAGCATTGGGGAATTGCAGGAGCCTAAAGCATTGCCTAAACAAACAGTTAATAATAACCACAGTTAACCTCTCCACCCTGACCATCTGTGAGTCATCATGTAGTGAGGGCTTTCCCTGACAGTTGGTTGGCTAGCATATTTATAGACAACATGTGTTTGTGTTTTAGGAAACTGGGGATCAACGGCTGTACTTAGCAAGGGCTTCCCCTGGGCTGGCAGGCAGGAAGTATTTAGGGTGTGTGTGTGTGTGTGTGTGTGTGTGTGTGTATGTGTGCTCTTTAGGGGGATCACCGCAGTAGATACATGTGTTTAGAAGGAAACACAATGGAAAATCTTTCCAAATGTTAAGCGTATGTGTCACGTCCTGACCAGTAAAAGGGTTATTTGTTATTGTAGTTTGGTCAGGACGTGGCAGGGGGGTATTTGTTTTATGTGATTCGGGGTTTGTTAGTATATGTATTTATGTCGTGTTCAGTAAAAGTAAACTGCGCTGTGCCTTGGTCCACTACGTACGACGACCGTTACAGAACTTCCCACCACAAATGGACCAAGCAGCGAGGTAAGGTGCAACGGAGGAATTATGTGGACTATCCGGAAACTTGGACATGGGAGGAGATCCTGGACCATGGCACCAGGCTGGGGAATATCGTCGCCCACCGGAGGAGATAGAGGCAGACAAGGCGGAGCGCCACCGGTATGAGGCTCTATACACACGGTTGGCATTTAAGCCTGAGAGGCAGCCCCAATACATTTTTTGGGGGGGCACACGGGTAGTTTAGCTGGGCCAGGGTTAAGCCCCAAGCCAACTCCCCGTGCTTATAGGAAGCAGCCTGTTACTGGTCAGGCCCCGTGCTATGGGGTGATGCGCACGGCATCGAGGCCAAGCATTCACAGGCCGGTGTGCGCGGTGCCAGCGCCCCGCATTTGCCAGGGGGAAGCGGGCATCCAGCCAGTAAGTGTGGTGCCAGTACTGCGCTCAAGACCGCCAGTGCGCCTTCACGGCCCAGTGTATCCTGTTCCCGCTCCTCGCACTAGCCCTGAGGTGGTGTATCCAGTCTGGCACATCCAAAGCCAGTACCACGCACCAGGCCTCCAGTGCGTCAGCCCAGTTCAACTCGTCTTGTTCTTGCTCCTCGCACTAGCCCTGAGATGCGTGTATCCAGTCTGGCGTATCCAAAGCCAGTCCCACGCACCAGGCCTCTAGTGCGTCACCCAGAGTCGTCCTTCTGCCCGAGGTCTACAGCGAAGCCCTTCAGCCCGAGGTCTACAGCGACGTGCCTCAGCCAGAGGTATTCAGCGGGGGTGGACAGGTTAGGTGGGGGACTAAGGCCAGAGCCTGAGCCACCTCCACAGTAGGAGGATTGGGGAGGGGGGGGGTGTAGCACGGGAACAATCGGTCACGGCAGCCACCCTCCCTTCCCTCCCTTTATTTTGGGGGGTTTATTTTTGTGTTTATTTTTTGAGTTAGGTGCATCCAGGGTCTGCACCTTTGGGGGGGGGGGGGGGTACTGTCACGTTCTGACCAGTAAAAGGGTTATTTGTTATTGTAGTTTGGTCAGGACGTGGCAGGGGGGTATTTGTTTTATGTGGTTCGGGGTTTGTTAGTATATGTGTTTATGTAGAAGGGTGTTTGGTGAGAGTATTCCGGGGTGTTTGGGTTATGTTCTATATACGGGGGGGGGGGGGGGGGTACTGTCACGTTCTGACCAGTAAAAGGGTTATTTGTTATTGTAGTTTGGTCGGGACGTGGCAGGGGGGTATTTGTTTTATGTGGTTCGGGGTTTGTTAGTATATGTGTTTATTTACATTTACATTTAAGTCATTTAGCAGACGCTCTTATCCAGAGCGACTTACAAATTGGTGCATTCACCTTAAGATATCCAGTGGAACAACCACTTTACAATAGTGCATCTAAATCTTTTTTGGGGGGGGGGGTTAGAAGGATTACTTTATCCTATCCCAGGTATTCCTTAAAGAGGTGGGGTTTCAGGTGTCTCCGGAAGGTGGTGATTGACTCCGCTGTCCTGGCGTCGTTAGGGAGCTTGTTCCACCATTGGGGTATTTATGTAGAAGGGTGTTTGGTCAGAGTATTCCGGGGTGTTTGGGTTATGTTCTATATTTCGTATTTCTATGCTCTGTCTATGTTGTGTATTTCTTTGTTGGCCTGGTATGGCTCTCAATCAGGAACAGCTGTACATCGTTGTTGCTGATTGAGAGTCATACTTAGGTAGCCTGTTTTCACCTGTCCCTTTGTGGGAAGTTGTTGTTGCATAGCTGTGTGTAGCCTGCAATACTGGTCGTTCGATCATTTTCTTGTTTTGTTTCGTTACGTGTTCAATAAAAGTAAAGATCAGCACTCAACCCGCTGCGCCTTGGTCCATTAAGTACGACGACCGTTACATAATGATTATTGCCTTTTAACTGTGTCCCATGCCTGCCAGAAATGATTGCCTTTCAGGGCTGAATGACCTTTATTGCATTACATTGAATTGATTGTTTGTAATTTATGTTACTTAAAACCTCTTAAGGATCCGCCCTTTTGTTAAATTTTTGCCTAAAATGACATACCCAAATCTAACTGCCTGTAGCTCAGGCCCTGAAGCAAGGATATGAATATTCTTGGTACCATTTAAAAGGAAACACTTTGAAGTTTGTGGAATCTGAATGTTGTATGTGCAATGTTTTAGACTGATCCAATGAACAATTGCTTTTCTGTTCAAAATGTTGTATCAAGACTGTCTAAATGTGCCTAATTTGTTTATTAATAACTTTTCATATTCAAAATTGTGCACTCTCCTCAAACAATAGCATGGTATTCTTTCACTGTAATAGCTACTGTAAATTGGACAGTGCAGTTAGATTAACAAGAATTTAAGCTATCTGCCAATATCAGATATGTCTATTTCCTGGGATATGTTCTTGTTACTTACAACCTCATGCTAATCGCATTAGCCTACGTTAGCTCAACCTTCCCATGGACGGGACACTGATCCCGAAGAAGATAATGCAGTTATATTTTACAATGCCAGGATGTCATACTCATTCACGCTTTTCATCTAGTATGAATTCACTGCACACTATTGAAGAAGAGAATAGTCATTTCAGATTCAAAATATTGGCACATTGAACCATGTCACAGACTGTAGTTTAAAAACAATGATGTGACATCTATTCTATTCTGCCATCTTGATGCACGTTCCTCATAGCCTTCATTAGATCATGGCTTCTCACTATGGATGAGCCTAGTGTGTTGATATTTGCCGCTTAATGCATGTTGTATATATAATATACTGGTAGTATGGTAAGTACATAACATATGCATTGAGTGTACAAAACATTAGGAACACCTGCTCTTTCCACAACAGACTGACCAGGTGAAAGCTATAATCCCTTATTGATGTCACTTGTTAAATCCACTTAAATCGGTGTAGATGAAGGGGAGGAGACAGGTTAAATAAGAATGTTAAGCCTTGAGACATGGATAGTGTACGTGTGCCATTCAGAGAGTGAATGGGCAAGACAAAATATTGAAGTGCCTTTCAACAGGGTATGGTAGTAGGAGACAGGAGCACCAGTTTGTGTCAAGAACTGCAACACTGCTGGAATTTTCACCCCCAACAATTTCCTGTGTGTATCAAGAATAGCCTACCATCCAAAGGACATCCAGCCAACTTGACACAACTGTGGGAAGCATTGGAGTCAACATGGGCCAGCATCCCTGTGGAACGCTTTCTACACCTTGTAGAGTCCATTCCCTGACAAATTGAAGCTGTTATGAGGGCAAAAGGGGGGGGGGGGGGTGCAACTCAATATTAGAAGGTGTTTTGTACACTCATTAATGTTTTGTACACTCATTCAACTTCTAAATTATTGGCACCCTTTATAAAGATTTGTCAAATAAATAATTCAAATACTGAGCAGAACAGTATGATAGAAATGATGGGGACATTTTATAAAGATTATTGCAATTGTTAAGGAACCTTTTAGACAACCCTACTGTTTCACTACATTTGCATTGTCAAGGGGACCTAGGCTTGCCTTATTGTTCTGTAACCTGACTAGGTGTGTGCATAAACATGTAAGTATGAGTGTGCGGACGGTGTTTAGTGTGTGTAGGGAGAGTGTGGATTGTGCAGATGATTACGGGTATCGTCCCGTGTGTTAATTATTGTGCAGATGATTACGGGTCTCGTCCCGTGTGTTAATTATTGTGCAGATGATTACGGGTCTCATCCCGTGTGGTATCATTGTGCGCTAGTGATATTTATTTGAGGTTCTCCTCGCTCTTTTGTTTTGGTTTCAACCCTGTGTTTTGTTACGTGTTTATTTGGTCTTCGTCCCCGTGCCTTTACACGGCACGCCGGAATTTGGGGCTTAGTAAAAAACCCTATTACGCATTCCTGCGTCTGTCTCCAGAATCTCTTCATGCCAGCGTGACAGGCTCCAGGACCAGTGGAATCAAAACAGCCCCATAACAAACGTCCATTATTACCACATTGAACAGTAGGTTCTGTTCTGCATATGCAGCTTTCTTTCAACACCAAACCCACTACTGGTGGGCGTGGCCAAACAGCATTTAATTTTTTCTGGCAACCCTTCCAAAGAGCCTATTGGCATGGACGTGGCGTCTAGTTGTAGATTTGGAGACTTGGTGACCCGAAGATGCGACCAGGTTCTGTTATTCTCCAACCTACGACCATGGATATTTCTGTGTAAAGGACGTCTTGCTGCTTGCTTAGCGATCACCACTTCCTCCTTATTCGGAACATACCGAGGCTCAAACCCAGGAAGTCTCTCACAAACACATTATAACAAGGCTCAAACCCAGGAAGTCTCTCACAAACACATTATCTCCTGAAGTGTCTTAGCCAGTCGCGCCACCAAAAAGCAAACTATTCAGCAGCACAAGTGGAGACGCTGCAGGCTGAGGAGTGAGTTTCACAGATCTCCATCTGTTACACAAGCAATAACAAGTCCAGACCCGTTTAGGAAGAAGTATTTTAAGGTATTCGGTAATGTTACACGTATCCAGATTTACTAGAGGGTTCAAATTTCAATGAGTTAGAGGCTAGATAGCTTTGTCAGCATAGCAGAGGCTTCAGACTTTTATGAGATGGATATAAATATAATCCACAGTGACGGGAGAGGTTGGAATGAAGGACAAACAGTCAGCCAACACAGACTAGATACATGGTGTCAGAAGGCAGTCATGGAGCAGAGAGCAGTTATCCACTCTGTCAGATTACTTTAGTTGCAGGTTTTGTGAAATCTGTGGTTCTGAAACACAATGGCCCCCCTCCATGCTGACTACAGTGAAGATGCATGCCAGATCCCAGAACGCCTGGATTTTATGTTTATTAACATATCGGCTGACTACATCATATGGTATAGCAATCTGACGTGGCACACAACCATTGGTTGATGCACTGCAACCAATAAGAGACTCTGGAATCATGATCCTATATGACCTAAAGAGAAAGGTCCTGCCTTGGGCAATGGATTTTGAGGGCAAGTTGATCAGACACATTGGTCCCACATTGATGTCACTTCCATGTTGTGATTTTCAACATATTTAGTGTTGAATAGGTTCTGAAAGAAGAAAGATGAAGCATTAACTATTTGAGAAAGAAGGTTACTTGAAAAGTCACCGTCTGTATTCCACGTTATTGTAGGTATTAGTGGTGATTCCTCAAGAAACTAGAACAAAAACAAGACCATGATTTTGGGGATTATCACAACATTTAATCCATAGAGGGTCCTTTGGAGGAAGGATTGTTGACATATATTTGACATTAGTTTGTTTTTTTGGTGGGGCTAATATTATACAACTATACAAAACATTCTCTAAGATGGTCAACATACAATTTCTAAATTCGGATCTTAAAGCATAATTGAGAAATAATTAAATGAAGTTGGATCATATGTGACATTTAACGGTCCTAAAAATCAGGTATGTGGTTCTCGGTAATGGCTGAATGGAACATGACGAGAAGCGGGGAGGGGAGTGTGTTGTGTCTCCATACAAGTTGATTTTCTAAGTTTCATCTACAGTCAATTGTTGTCATATTGGCTTAGATCTGATGGTAGAAAGATTTTAATTGAACATTGAGCATTGAGCAATGCCTTCTTAAGAACTCGGTGGCCGCCGGCTTAATGTTTTGCTACGCTGTACCTAATGAACACAACCCTAATTCCAATCCAACAAATTGAAAAAATACATTATTGAGATGACTGCGATATTAAAGTTGACTTTTATTATGACTGTTTGATATATTATGACTTTTTGGTACATAACCCTGTTTGTGGGATAAATTGCAGGACTATAAAACAGAGGCTCCTATCATCAGGTCTTCAGTCATCCCAGATATAACAGCTGCCATAGACGTCAAGGATATTACCAAAGCAGCAGTTAATAGTCGGTCGACTGCCCATGAAATCCAACTTCTCCTTTTGAAAATGGCCAATGTGACATGATATGAGTCAGAAAGATTTACTCTAGTGTCAAAATTGACTACAAAGTGTAAATAGGAAAATTAGGAGAAATATAGGAGAAATAATAATTCTGGTGTTGTGAAGGACAGCACTGTGACAGGGATCAACATCCCACAGCTGGTTGGACTGGAGGATGGTACTGTCACGTTTGTCGTATGATGAAGGAGACCAAGGCGCAGCGTGTGTGTCGTTCCACATTTTATTTTAACTGTGAAACTATGCAAGACATACAAATAAACTAATAAACAAAACAACAAACCATGACAAAGAGGTGCAACATACACTAACTCAAAATAATCTCCCACAAAACCTAGTGGGAAAAACAACAACTTAAATATGATCCCCAATTAGAGACAACGATGACCAGCTGCCTCTAATTGGAGATCATCCCCCACAAAAAAACATAGAAAAACAGAAACTAGAACCACACAACATAGAACATTTAAACTAGACAAAAAACCCTGTCACGCCCTGACCTACTCTACCATAGAAAATAAAAGCTTTCTATGGTCAGGACGTGACAGGTACGGTGCTGGTGGAAAGCTATGGCTGGCAACAACACCTGACTCCGTACTTCAGGCCGCTGCCACAGTTCAAGGAGTACCAGTATTTCAGGTGAATATTATTCAGGTTATTCCTCTTATACAAACTTGGGAGGTGAATTGATGTTGTGGAAGGTTTTAATGTCTTCTACATATTTTTGTTATTTCCTGTTTTACAGCTTCGATGCTCTGGAGCCTGGTGTTATTGTCACCAAGGAGCGTTCGGACTCAGTCAGGACCAGGTTTCATTTGCTGCGCAAGCTGACATCCTTCCTCCCATAGATGGTCTGCCTGTACAAGCACCACTTGGAGGCTATGGACATCACATGCCCTGCACCAAAGTCAAGGGCAGGACAGAAACATGCTTTCCGAATATAGATTCCCTTGTTCATGCGTGGTTCGGACAGACCAGTCATCAGCACTATCTGCAGTGCCTCTATTCAAATGACTCTCCAAAAACTCTCCTGCTGCTCAGCCACTTTACCACTGATTGTGTGCATATAACTACCTCATCTATCACTGATATTGTTATTGATATTGTTCTTGTACATACTGTATATTGTTTTATTTATATTGACACTATCTATTTCTTATATTGCTACTATGCAAGTAACCATTTGGCTGTACTGTTTACACCTTCTGTGGAGACCCATCCACTTGGCAAGATGTTGCTGGGGGTTATAACATTTCTTTCACATGACCCATCAATTTAGACAAGTGTGTCGGGGAATGCGTCATCCAATATTTATAACATATTTTTATCTGGACTCTTTCTGTTTATCTGGAATTTTCCCTTATTGTAGGCTACTACTTTTACCACTTTTAGTCTTAATCTTTACTACACTACTCACTGTTTGGCACAAGACCTCACATGTGAATTATTAAACAGGTGGGTGGGACTGGCTTAAGAGGGTGTGAACAATGCTGAATGGGTGTAGACAAAGAAGAGCTCTCCAATAGGTACCAAAACATTCAAAGGCCATTTTCACAAAAGTGAGATTACAAGTTTATCAATTTTGAAAGCAGAATTACTTTCCCATTGTTCCTAAAAAAAAATGCAGTGTATGGTATACCATTTTGTAGCTCTGAGTCTCTACTTTTATCCAATGTAAAAAAACACAATTTCAGATTTTGCTGTATAAGACTGATTTGAGCAGGTCTGTCACATATTATGTTTCACCGAGTCGTGGCTGAACGATGACACGGATAATATAGAGCTGGCTGGGTTTTCTGTGCATCGGCAGGACAGAGAAGCTACGTCTGGTAAGACGAGGGGCGGGGGTGTCTATTTGTCAATAACAGCTGGTGCGCAATGTCTAACATTAAAGAAGTCTCGAGGTATTGCTCGCCTGAGGTAGAGTACCTCATGATAAGCTGTAGACCACACTATCTACCAAGAGAGTTCTCATCTATATTATTCGTAGCCATCTATTTACCACCACAAACCGATGCTGGCACTAAGACCGTACTCAACATGCTGTATATGGCCATAAGCAAACAAGAAAATGCTCATCCAGAAGCGGCGCTCCTAGTGGCCGGGGACTTTAATGCTGGCAAACTTAAATCCGTTTTAGCTCATTTCTACCAGCATGTCACATGTGCAACCAGAGAAAAAAAAATCTCTAGACCACATTTACTCCACACACAGAGACGCATACAAAGCTCTCTCTCGACCTCCATTTGGCAAATCTGACCATAATTATATTCTCCTGATTCCTGCTTACAAGCAAAAACTAAAACAGGAAGTACCAGTGACTCGCTCAATACGGAAGTGGTCAGATGACGCGGATGATACGCTACAGGACTGTTTTGCTAGCACAGACTGGAATATGTTCCGGGATTCACCCAATGGCATTGAGAAGTATACCACCTCAGTCACCGGCTTAATCAATAATTCATCAATGACGTCCCCCCCACAGTGACCGTATGTACATATCCTAACCAGAAGCTATGGATTACAGGCAACATCGGCATCCAGCTAAAGGCTAGAGCTACCGCTTTCAAGGAGTGGGACACTAATCCGGACACTTATAAGAAATCCCGCTACGCCCTCATACGAACCATCAAACAGGCAAAGCATCAGTACAGGATTAAGATTGAATCCTACTACATCGGCTCTGACGCTCGTCGTATGTGGCAGGACTTGAAAACTATTACGGACTACTAAGGCGAATCCAGCTGCGAGCTGCACAGTAACGTGTGCCTACCATAAAAGGCTAAATGCCTTTTATGCTTGCTTCGAGGCAAGCAACATTGAAGCATGCATGAGAGCACCAGCTGTTCCGGGTAATTGTGTGATCACGCTCTCCGTAGCCGATGTGAGCAAGACCTTTATCTTCTCTGGGCTAGGTGGGAAGGGACACACTATTCAACAGCCAGTGAAATAGCATGGCGCGAAATACAAAACAGCAAAAATCTCATAATTTCATGTTCTCAAACAATCAACTATTTTGCACCATTTTAAAGATAAACTTCTCGCTAATCTAACCACATTGTCCGATTTCAAAAAGTATTTACAGCGAAAGCATAAAATTAGATTATGTTAGGACATAAACTTCACAAGAAAAACCACACAGCCATTTTCCAAGCAAGGACATGTATCACAAAAACCAAAACTTCATCTAAAATATTCACTAACCTTTGATGATCTTCATCAGATGGCACTCATAGGACTTCATTGTTACACAATACATGTATGTTTTGCTTGATAAAGTTCATATTTATATCCAAAACCCCATTTTACATTGGTGATGTTCAGAAAATGTATTCCCACCAAAACTTCCAGTGAATGTGCACATCAATTTACAAAAATACTCATCATAATTGTTGATAAAATTTGCAACAGTTATTGAAAGAATTATAGCTATACTTCTCCTTAACGCAACCGCTGTGTCAGATTTTAAAATAGCTTTACGGAGAAAGCACATTTTTCAATATTTTGAGTACATTGCTCGCCATCAAAGCAAGCTATACAGATACCCGCCAAGTTCTCGGGTCAACTAAACTCAGAATTAGTATTCTCTTACCTTTGCTGATCTTCGTCAGAATGCACTCCCAGGACTCCTACTTCCACAAGAAATGTTATTTTTGTTCGAAATACTCCATATTTATGTCCAAATACCTCCGTTTTGTTCGTGCGTTCAGATCACTATCCAAAGGCATAACGTGCGAGCGTAAATCAAGACACGAAATGTCAAATAGTTTTATTACCGTTCGTAGAAACATGTCAAACGTAGAAACATGTCAAGAGTATTCATTCAAGAAGAAAAAGAATGAACTGGCGGGCTCACGCATCACCAAACCCTTTGTCCTCAGGCAGTCCACTCATTGACTGAGCTCCTATTTTCTGCCAAGTAACAGGAGAAGGACGAAACACGTTTCTAAAGGCTGTTGACAGCCAATGGAAGCCTTAGGAAGTGCAACGTGACCCCACAGACACTATAGTTTCCATAAGGATTCAAAAGAAGAACTACAATTCTCAGATTTCCCACTTCCTGGTTGGATTTTTCTCAGGTTTTTGCCTGCCATATGAGTTCTGTTATACTCACAGACATCACTCAGACAGTTTTAGAAACTGCAGAGTGTTTTCTATCCAAATATTCTAATAATATGCGAATATTTGACTCTGGGCCCGAGTATTAGGCAGTTTACTCTGGGCACGCTTTTCATCCGAAAATGAAAATAATGCCCCCTATACCTTAAAAAGTTAAACAGGTCAACATTCACAAAGCTGCGGGGCAGGACAGATTACCAGGACATGTACTCAAAGCATACGTGGACCAACTGGTAAGTGTCTTCACTGACATTTTCAAACTCCCTCTGACTGAGTCAGTAATACCTACATGTTTCAAACAGACCACCATAGTCCCTGTGCCCAAGCAAGTGAAGGTAACCTGCCTAAATGATTACCGCCCCGTAGCACTCACGTCGATAGACATAAAGTGCTGTGAAAGGCTGGTCATGACTCACATCAACACCATCATCCCGGAGACCGCAATCGCAATCGCACTCCATACTGCTCTTTCCCACCTGGACAAAAGGAACACCTATGTGAGAATGCTGTTCATAGACTACAGCTCAGCGTTCAACACCAAAGTGCCCTCAAAGCTCATCACTAAGCTAAGGACCCGGGGACTAAACACCTCCCTCTGCAACTGGATCCTGGACTTCCTGACGGGCCACCCCAGGTGGTAAGGGTAGGCAACAACACATCTGCCAAGCTGATCCTTAACACTGGGGCCCCTCAGAAGTATGTGCTTAGTCCCCTCCTGTACTCCCTGTTCACCCATGACTGCGTGGCCAAACATGACTCCAACACCATCATTAAGTTTGCTGATGACACAACAGTGGTAGGCCTGATCACCGATAACGATGAGACAGCCTATAGGGAGGAGGTCAGAGACCTGGCAGTGTGGTGCCAGGACAAGAACCTCTACCTCAGTGTGAGCAAGACAAAGGAGTTGATCGTGGACTACAGGAAAAGGTGGGCTGAATAGGTCCCCTTTAACATTGACGGGGCTGTAGTGGAGCGAGTCGAGAGTTTCAAGTTCCTTGGTGTCCACATCACCAACGAACTATCATGGTCCAAACATACCAAGACAGTCGTGAAGAAGGCACGACAACGCCTTTTACCCCTCAGGAGACTGAAAAGATTTGGCATGGGTCCCCAGATCCTCAAATATTTTTACAGCTACACCATCGAGAGCATCCTAACCGATTGCATCACCGCCTGGTATGGCAACCGTAAGGCGCTACAGAGGGTAGTGCGTACAGCCCAGTACATCACTGGGGCCAAGCTTCCTGCCATCCAGGACCTATATACTAGGCTGTGTCAGAGGAAGGCCCAAAAAATTGTCAAAGACTCCAGTCACCCAAGACATAGACTGTTCTCTCTGCTACCGCACTACAAGCGTTACCGGAGCGCCAAGTCTAGGACCAAAAGGCTCCTTAACAGCTTCTAACCCCAAGCCATAAGACTGCTGAACAATTAATAAATGGCCACCCGGACTATTTACATTGCCACCCCCCCCCCCCCCCCCATTTGCTTTTACACTGCTGCTACGCTCTGTCTATTATATATTATCTGTACATAGTCACTTTACCCATACCTACATGTACAAATTACCTAGACTAACCTGTATCCCCGCACATTGACTCGGTACCGGTACCTCTTCTATATAACCTTGTTATTGTTATTTTATTGTGTTACTTTTTATAATTTTTGGCTACTACTATCAGGTATGAAGGTAAAATCCAGATGCAGACAACGTCGAATAAACGATAATCCAACAGGGGCAGGCAATAGACAGGTCAAGGCAGACAGGGATCTGAAAACCAGAGGTGGGGCAACAGTACCGGGCGGCAGGCAGGCTCAGGGTCAGGGTAAGGCAGTGGTCAGTAATCCAGAGGGGGGCAAAGGTACAAGTCAGCAGGCAGGGTCAGGGGCAGGCAGAGTGGTAGGCTGGCGGGCTCAGAGTCAGGACAGGCAAGGTTCAAAAACAGGAGGACAAGAAAAGGGAGACTGCGAAAAGCTGGAGCTGAGACATAAAAAGCTGGTTGACTTGAACAAACAAGATGAACTGGCAACAGACACAAAGAGAAAACAGGTATAAATACACAGGGGATATTGGGGAAGATGGACGAGACTTGGAGGGGGGTGGAGACAATCACAAAGACAAGTGAAACAGATCATGGTATTCATTCTGGTTTGCGCTTAGTGGGACTATCATTTGTTTTTCAACAGGACAATGATCCAACACACCTCCAGGCTGTTTAAGACATATTTGACCAAGAAGGAGAATGATGGAGTGCTGCATCAGATGACCTGGCCTCCACAATCACCTGACCTCAACCCAATTGAGATAGTTTGGGATGAGTTGGACCGCAGAGTGAAGGAAAAGCAGCCAACAATTGCAATATGTGTGAACTCTCTGAAGACTGTTGGAAAAACATTCCAGGTGAAGCTAGTTGAGAGAATGTCAAGTGTGTGCAAAGCTGTCATCAAAGGAAAGGGTGGCTACTTTGAAGAATCTCAAATATATGTTTAATCCTTTTTTGCTTACTACATGATTCCATATGTGTTATTTCATAGTTTTGATGTCTTCACTATTATTCTACATCCAGAGATGTTTGATCGGGTTCAAGTCCGGGCTTTGACTGGGCTACTCAAGGACATTCAGAGACTTGTCCCAAAGCCACTCCCGCATCTTGGCTGTGTGCTTAGGGTCGCTGTCCTGTTGGAAGGTGAACCTTCACCCCAGTCTGAGGTCCTGAGCACTCTGAAGCAGGTTTTCATCAAGGATCTCTCTGTACTTTGCTCCATTCATCTTTCCATACAAACCTGACCAGTCTCCCAGTCCCTAACGCTGAAAACCTCCCACAACAGCATGCTTACACCACCGTGCTTCACCGTAGGGATGGTGCCAGGTTTCCTCCAGACGTGACGTTTTGCATTCAGGCCAAATAGTTAAATATTGGTTTCATCAGACCAGAGAATCTTGTTTCTCATGGTCTACGAGTTTTTATATGCCTTTTGGCGAACTCCAAGCGGCTTCCATATGCCTTTGACTTCCATCTATGCCACTCTACCATAAAGGCCTGATTGGTGGAGTGCTGCAGAGATATTTGTCCTTCTGGAAGGTTCTCCCATCTCCACAGAGGAACCATCTTGTCTTGGTCACCTCCCTGACCAAGGCCCTTCTCCCCCGATTGCTCAGTTTGGCAGGCCGGCCAACTGTAGGAAGAGTCTTGCTGGTTCCAGACTTCTTCCATTTAAGAATGATGGAGGCCACTGTGTTCTTGGGGACCTGCAGACATTTTTTGGTACCCTTCCCAAGATTTGTGCCTCGAAACAATCCTGTCTCGGAGCTCTACGGACAATTACTTTGTCCTCATGGCTTGGTTTTTGCTCTGACGTGCACTGTCAACTGTGAGACCTTATATAGACAGGTGTGTGCCTTTCCAAATCATGTTCAATCAATTGAATTTACCACAGCTGGACTCCAATCAAGTTGGATAAACATCTCAAGGATGATAAATGGAAAAAGGATGCACCTGAGCTCAATTTCGAGTCTCATTGCAAAGGGTCTGAATACTTATGTAAATAAGGTATTTTTTTAATACATTTGGTAAAATTTCAAAAAACCTGTTTCCACTTTGTCATTATGGGATATTGTGTGTAGATTGATGAGGAATTTACTTGATTTTATCAATTTTAGAATAAGACTGTAACATAACAAAATGTGGAGAAATGAAAGGGGTCTGAATACTTCCAAAGGCACTGTATTGCTGTGTAGCTGGATGTATTTCTGACACACTTGTTTCTGAACATGGACATATTGGGCTTGTAAATGATCTGTTGATTTAGTTTGCTTCCTGTAACTCTGCCATCGACTGTATGGGATCAAATTGGAGTTTCAAGAACAGTTCAGCAGATGTGGTTTGATACCATCTCTATGACGCAGGGTCATGAAGAAATCCCAAACTACTTTAGGCTGCATGTATTTCTGACACCCAGTTTGGATCATGGTTGGAGAAGGTCACTAGGCAGGGGGTAATAACTGTGGACTTGTTTGTCCAAAGATCTGTACAACTTGCTGAAAAACACAACAGCTCCCCATTTGATCCAAGTGTTTATCCTTGTAAATGTATTAGATTAATATTACATTTAGCCCTCCATTGACTTCACACTGCATGCTGAAAGGTGAAGACCTCATACCTATACAGTAGACCACAGAGATCTGATACAGGCCAGCACATTATTTTGACCTTATTAGTCAACCATAAGGTCCTCACATTGCTGACACCGTAATAGATTTACAGCAAGATATGTGACCTGGAAAATAAGATCTGAATTAACCGAGCCAAGATTGGATGTTTACTAGGTCCATGCCACAGCATGTGACATTTCAAATCCAGATATAGATTTGAGTGGCTTTGACATTTTAATGGATTGAATCATGTAAAACAAAATGCTGACGTGAGCCAAGGCACTGGGGTGTCTCAGGCCAACTACTTTGCTGGTCGTTTTACAGAACAAAATGTATTGGATCAACAGTTACTATCCGATCCCCCCAAGGCCCTGATAAAATACAAATGTACAATAACAGTTTTATAATGACAGTTTACTCAACTGCTTAATGACATCTGACAGTTAATAACAGTATATCAGGGACCTGCAACTCCTGTTTTGGACAGCCCTTCCACATGGAGTGCAGGATTTTATTCCACCCCACCACTAACACAGCGGGTTCAGCTAAATCAAATGATCATAACCTTCAATTTAGCCCTTAATTACTTGAAATCATGTTGGGATTCCTATGAGTTGGGAGCCATCAGCCAATGAAGGAGAATAGAATTGACTACTCTAAAATGGAGATAGCCTCAATGGCACTGCCCATGCTGTCACAGACACTATAATGGCACAGATACAAATATGAGTCCTCTATCTATCTATTGTTAACACACAGTATCTGCCCTCTCATTGGATAAAATGGTCACACCTAATCTCACCTCCTCCCATTTCCATTATTAGAGTGGTCACAAAAATATATTGGCAATATAATAAACAATCTTTGGCAAAATCAACTTGTTGTGAAGGGTCATGCTACTCCTACAGGACTCCCAATTGCTTCTAATTACCCTAGGCCACGCCCCTTCCCTCCACACCTGTTACCACTCCCTAATCATCTCTCCACTGCCTTTTTACACCCCTTTCATTTCCATATAGAAGTGGTGAGTAGATGGCGGCATGCACATTCAAATTGTGCCAGCACCTTTATACCATAGAAGAGAATTGGAGATGTCGGAAACTGAGGTTTTGTTTGAAAATGCTTGTGAGTCGAATGAAGCTAATAGTACAGAAAGTGAGAATGAGTGGGTTACCGTGGCAAACAAAAAGGGTAACAAGAGAAGCAAAGCTGTGGTGGAAAAAAGGTAATCACGAGACTCGTTTTTAGTCGGAGTGAGGTATTTTAGATCAATGCTACTTGGGAAATCCGTTTAACATCTCCAGGAATATCTGGAACGTGTTGGAGGAAAGTGTGGAGTCGGTGAGAGTCACAAGAAGTGGTCTTATTTTGTGTGTGTGTGTGTGTGTGTCTGCGGAGCAGAAGAAGCATATATAGAGTTCAGTGTGTCAATTCGGGAGGGCCTGTTGTCCAGGCCTCTGGCAGTCTCTATGGGGGTGCCACAGGGTTCAATTCTCGGACAGACTCTCTTCTCTGTATACATCAATGATGTCGCTCTTGCTGCTGGTCATTCTCTGATCCACCTCTACACAGACGACACCATTCTGTATACTTCTGGCCCCTCTTTGGACACTGTGTTAACTAACCTCCAGACGAGCTTCAATGCCATACAACTCTCCTTCCGTGGCCTCCAACTGCTCTTAAATGCAAGTAAAACTAAATGCATGCTATTCAATCGATTACTGCCCACACCTGCCTGCCCGTCCAGCATCACTACTCTGGACGGCTCTGACTTAGAATACGTGGACATCTTCAAATACCTAGATGTCTGGTTAGACTGTAAACTTTCCTTCCAGACTCACATTAAGCATCTCCAATCCAAAATTAAATCTCCAATCAGCATCCTATATCGCAACAAATCCTTCACTCATGCTGCCAAGCATACCCTCCTAAAACTGACCATCCTACCGATCCTCGACTTCAGCGATGTCATCTATAAAATAGCCTCCAACACTCTACTCAACAAATCGGATGCAGTCTATCAGAGTGCCATCCGTTTTGTCACGGATTCATACTCATCGGCAAACCCATTGGCTACAGGTTATCTACAGGTCTCTGCTAGGTAAAGCCCCGCCTTATCTCAGCTCACTGGTCACCATAGCAGCACCCACTCGTAGCACGCGCTCCAGCAGGTACATCTCACTGGTCACCCCCAAAGCCAACTCCTCCTTTGGTCACCTTTCCTTCCATTTCTCTGCTGCCAATGACTGGAACAAACTGCAAAAATCACTGAAGCTGGAGACTCATATCTCCCTCACTAGCTTTAAGCACCAGCTGTCAGAGCAGCTCACAGATCACTGCACCTGTACATAGCCCATCTGTAAACAGCCCATCTATCTACCTCATCCCCATACTGTATTTATTTTATTTATCTTGCTCCTTTGCACCCCAGTATCTTTACTTGCACATTCATCTTCTGCACATCTACCATTCCAGTGTTTAATAGCTATATTGTAATTACTTCGCCACCATGGCCTATTTATTGCCTTAACTCCCTTATCTTACCTCATTTGCGCTCACTGTATATATACTTTTAGTTTTCTTTTTTCTACTGTATTATTGACTGTATGTTTTGTTTATTCCATGTGTAACTCTGTGTTGTATGTGTTGAATTGCTTTGCTTTATCTTGGCCAGGTCGCAGTTGTAAATGAGAACTTGTTCTCAACTAGCCTACCTGGTTAAATAATGGTGAATTATTTATTTATTTAAATATATACATTTTGGAGTGGAATTTTTCCTCTATGGATTGTCGTAGTAGGCTGCCTATAAAGGGGGTTATTTCTGGGGTGGCGCAAGAAATAAAGGAAGAGGATATAACTGAAGCTATATCGATGGAGTGGTTGGTGTATGTCGATTGACCTGTATGGTGGATGGGGGAAAGAAATGAACTTCATCCATGCTACTGTTCTTTGATGAGTCTCTCCCTTCTCATTTAAAGTTAGGATTCATGAGATACCCTGTTGGAGCTTTTGTTCACAAACCCCTTCAGCGTCATAAATGGAACCCCCATCGAAGAATGTAGAAGTGGTTCACTGCACTCAGTTAGAATAAATGTTACACTCCATTTCACTGCATATCTAATAAAGTCCCAACATCATTTGTACACACGTGGTACATTTCCTTGAGAAGTCACACTGCAAAAGGGGAAACTATCGGCCTAACCCACTAAATGACAAGCTAATGTCTCATAGGCAGTTGTTTGTCTAACGTTTTAAAATACCATTTTATGTTTCTACATTTCCACAACCTAACCTTCCTATCAGCCTTTACAAGCCCCAACTCCAACTCCTAAACCTTAATCAACCTTAATAAAACCCTCCCCTCATGTGCTCTCTCTTCCTGTTCCACTGTGTAATAAATACTGAACCTGAATTCTTACTCTCAATCTCCTCATTACATTCTGACCAATGAAAACATTCTACTACAATAAATCCTTTGTTCTATATTGAATTCCTTTATTTTGGGGGATTTGCCTGTATTGAATTGTTCGGTATTACTTCACTGCTAGGAACATAAGCATTTCACTGCACCTGTGATAACATCTGCAAAATATGTGTTACGTGACCAATAACATTTGATATACAACTAATCGTGATCTTCAATTTAGCCCTTAATTACTTTAAATCAGGTACAGTTCGTTAGTGCTGGAGTGGAAGAAATACAATTCAGTTCAATCAGGAAGTAAACAAAATTCAAAAATTTCACAATGCTTTTAAATAGACATAATTTCAGTTCACTTCCTGAATTTACTTGAAATGACCCCTGATCTGCATTGTGAGAAGACCCATGGCTGTAAAGTCAGATGAGGTCTTTGTAGCCAAATGCACAGTTGTCTAGTTGGGTATGACAGCTGTACATATTCCTCTGACACTGATCTAAGGTCAGTTTTATCCCGGAGGGTAACTTCTGCCCAGAGCAAGTTTGGAGCTAAACATGTCCCTCAAATACAAAAACACAGATCATATATCATGCAAAATCTTTGCACATTAAAATCAATATCATAAATGTTTCGTCTGCATGGTGCTAATGTTCTCTCCGCCCACAAACATGGCAAGTAAATATATTGTCTAATAACAGTGGTATCGGTGCCAGAATTAGGCTGTGTTGGCAGATATAACGCACAATAAACCTTGGCTGCAGTGAAGATGAGAGCACAGTCCAAGAAATGAAAAGGCCTTGATGGGGTCCTTCCAGATGGTCAGAGCCCTGCTCAACTAGTGTATCCAGCAGATATGGGGCTTCTTGTACTGATGTGCTGGGTGGACACTGGGCATAAAGAATGAATCAATATTAATGTATAATAGTAGATAAGGTAATCCAAGCAATAACAATAATCCTAGAGCGGTAACAAATCAATTAAATGGATGGCATTTAAACCCATTCTGACACAAAGAGAAGAGTCAGGTGTGAGAGATAGAGACCTACACAATCTATACATACATGCACTTTGCTATATGTTCCCAGCCTTTGTCCCCAGTTACTGCCAATATAGGCATAAACTTTTGAACACCAAAAAAATAATGCCCTTCTCTGTTATGGACATATTCATTTGTTTCATACCTTTTAGAACCCCACCCTCCTGCTGTATAGTTCAGAACAGGACACACACACGTCTGATACACCTTGGAATACGTGGCATAACCAATGTCTTAAGTGTTTCTGTTTTTCCTATAACTCCCAAGGGGTCTTACTAATCACCCCAAACAACCCAAAAGTACCCAAAACAACCCCAAACAGGTACCCAACAGATCCCAAAAGAACCACAAACAAGCCCACTGTAAGATAATTGTAGTAACCCGCCATCTATAACCGTACTTCACCGAATTTCTTCACTTTGACGTGAAGGGTCACAGCCACCCCAAGAGTGGTTTGAGTGTGATCGCGGGTGGGTACGTTCCTTCGAATATCATCAAGTTAACATTCAGTCGAACCTCACCCAGACGAGAACAAGTCTAAAACGGATACATTGTTTAAGATTTGGGATGGGATTCACTATGGACTTACACCAAGCGGATGGCAGTATACTGTACTCAAAACATATTAGGATCAAACCATGTAGAACTTCAGTCAATTCAGGGATTTTAAGACTTCATTAGACAGTTCATCAATCATTTAGTTACGAGTTACAGATATTTGTATTTATCCTTTATGTAACTTGAGAAAGTCACATCGAGATTGACAGTGAGCCATGGACTAGAAAGCAGCATTCATATAGTAAACATATGAAACACAACACAACATACAGTGACTTTGGAAATTTTTCAGACCCCTTGACTTTTTCCACATTTTGTTACATTACAGCCTTATTCTAAAATGGATTAAATAAATGTTTTTCCTCAGCAATCTGCACACAATACCCCTGATGAAAAACTGAAAACAGGTTGTAGACATTTTTGCAAATGTATTAAAATTAAAAAATAAAAACTACCTTATTTACGTAAGTATTCAGACCCTTTGCTATGAGACTTGAAATTGAGCTCAGGTGCATCCTGTTTGCATTGATCATTCATTGGAGTCCAGCTGTGGTAATATCAATTGATTGAACACGATTTGGAAAGGCACACACCTGTCTATATAAAGTCTCACAGTTGACAGTGCGTGTCAGAACAAAAATGAAGCCATAAGGTTGAAGGAATTGTCCGTAGAGCTCAGACAGGATTGTGTCGAGACACAGATCTGGGGAAGGGTACCAAAAAATGTCTGCAGCATTGAAGGTCCCCAAGAACACAGTGGCCTCCATCATTCTTAAATAGAAGAAGTTTGGAACCAGCAAGACTCTTCCTAGAGCTGGGCGCCCGCCGAAACTGAGCAATTGGGGTAGAAGGGCCTTGGTCCCAAAAGAATTTGTAGATAATTGGCCCTCTTTCTGGGACTCACCCACAAACAGGACCAAGCCTGGCCTGTTGAGGAGTGACGGACTCCATCCTAGCTGGAGGGGTGCTCTCATCTTATCTACGAACATAGACAGGGCTCTAACTCCTCTAGCTCCACAATGAAATAGGGTGCAGGCCAGGCAGCAGGCTGTTAGCCAGCCTGCCAGCTTAGTGGAGTCTGCCACTAGCACAGTCAGCGTAGTCAGCTCAGCTTTCCCCATTGAGACAGTGTCTGTGCATCGATCTAGGTTGGGCAAAATTAAAAATGACGGTGTTCCCTTTAGTCATCTCACTAGTATAAAGACCTCCTCCATTCCTGCCATTATTGAAAGAGATTGTGATACTTCACATCTCAAAATTGGGTTACTTAATGTTAGATCCCTCACTTCCAAGGCAGTTATAGTCAATGAACCCAGTCCTGGAGTATTTCTCTCTGTTCTTGTGTTGGGAACATTATATAAATTGGCTTCCTACCAAACTCTGTTCTTGTGTTAGGAACATTATATAAAATTACTTCCTTCCAAACTCTGTTCTTGTGTTGGGAACATTATATAAAATTACTTCCTTCCAAACTCTGTTCTTGTGTTTGGGACATGATATAAAATGACTTATTTCCAAACTCTGTTCTTGTGTTGGGAACATTATATAAAATGACTTCCTATCAAACTCTGTCCTTGTGTTGGGAACATTGTATAAAATTACTTCCTACCAAACTCTGTTCTTGTATTGGGAACATTAAATAAAATGCTAGATATAAGAGGGCTCTGACATTGTTTTTTCAAGTTTAGTTTTCAGTGAACATGTGGCTTTATAAAATTCTTCCTCAAAATATGCCACATTTTCATTACTTGAGAACAAATCAGCAAACCCCTTCTACCACTCATTAAGTACGTGTGTGCTATCAGAGTTGAACCCCCCCTGCTCTTCATTAAGTACCTTTTTGTTATCAGAGTTCGACACCCCCCCCCCCCCGCCACGCCCCACTCTTCCCGGACTTCCAATGGAACTTTTATGTTGTTGTTTTGTTGTTCCTAACTTATTAGGTTCCATAACTGTAGAGTATTTCATGTGTATCTACTCAAGGTGTAATAACTGCCCTCTCTGATATCTGTGTTAGAATAGGCAGTATATTTTATGAAACACATACTTTCTAAGATGCCCTCTTCTTTTCCTATCTTTACGCTGTGTAAATAAGGGCTCCTCACATTACCTCACATTACAGACCACAGGTCCCTTAACTCATCATCCCAACATGGCTCATTCAGCTGATTTCAGGTAATATTCTTTATTCAAATCATTTTTTCCTATTTCATTTAAATCATTTGGCAGATGCTCTAATCCAGAGGGATTTACAGTAGTGAGTACATACATTTTCATATTGGTCCCCCTAGAAGAATTGAACCCACAGCCCTGGCATTGCAAGTACCATGCTCTACCAACTGAGCCACACGGGACCAAAGTATAACACAAAATGTTTCATACCACACGTCTAATGTTTCAATTAATTCTAACAGTGTTCTGTGTGCCATTTCAGACCAGAGGAAATCATTTGACATATTTATTTTCTTACATTTATCCCTTTGCAGGGTATGTGTATTTTGCCCCGAGTGATGCTCAGTGGTCTCTCAGAAAATTAATGGCCAACAAAAAAGGTCATAAATAAAGGTCATCATTGAAGCCAGCTCAGCTGCTAAGCAGTTTATATCAGAGTGTAATAAAAGTTTGAGGCAGCTATATTGCTGTCAGCAATATGAGCGGATAAGATTATTGAAATACTGTACTGGTGTTATGTAAGTCATAAGAATCCTACTGGACCGTTTTAGCCAACTGAAATGTGAGACTAATAAAAGCGCCTCCAGAATCTTCAATAGGACATAGGTCGTTGGGTAGTGAAACTTGGCGAATAAAAACGTTTTATTTCACCTAATTTTAACATTCCGTCGTAAAGAGAACATGTTCAACTTAATAAAACACATGTTTTCCCATCGAAAGAAGTTCAACAAAAATAATACTATAGTAAGTGCCTCTACATTAAGTGCCAAATAAGGTAACAGGATGGATCATTACAGGGTTGAGGTATTTATCTGAAATCAGCCATGAATCCCCTTGTGACAGGCTTGCTGTGTGCAACAGGGAAGAGCAATTGAATGAAAGCTTTACAAAACAAATGTAATTGTTAAAACATTTCTAGCCTGTATGTCTAAGGGTAACAGGGTTGTCGTGTTATTCTTGACCCGCTCAGTTTTCCACCACAAAGTGGCCAAAAAGAGTAGAACCAGCTCACCTGCTTTTACACCAACATTTGACTATTAAATGTTCAATGTTTGCATTGAAAAATTTTTTTAGAAATGAGAAGGATTCATCATATTAAAACAGGAGTTCAGATCACGTTGACCTTAAAATGAATCACTAATCACATGAAATAAATAATGATCTTCCAACATGTATTTGTCAAAGCAACAAAACAACTAACAATGATATAATGATTGGGGTTAAGGGGGTTAAAATCTTCCTAGAAGTCACAGAGGGTTCACAGAGGGACATTCCTAAATGCATGAATTTTGCCACTTTAGCAAGTCTTTATTTATATTAGAGATCAGAGCATTTAATTTAATATAACAGGCTTTTAAAAAGCAATATTGGTGCACAATCTCTACTTAAAATGTCAAAGGGATGCTAAAGGGACTCATTTCGTGGAACGACTATCATACTGTTGATAAACTACATGACCAAAAGTATGTGGACACCTGCTCGTTGAACATCTCATTTCAAAACCATGGTCATTAATATGGAGTCGGTCCCCCCTTTACTACTATAAAAGCCTCCACTCTTCTGGGAAGGCTTTCCACTAGATGTTGGAACATTACTGTGGAGACTTGCTTTCATTCAGCCACAAGAGCATTAGTGAGGTTGGGCACTGATGTTGGACGATTAGGCCTGGCTCGCAGTCGGCGTTCCAATTCATCCCAAAGGTGTTCGATGGAGTTGAGGTCAGGGCTCTGTGCAGACCAGTCAAATTCTTCCACACCGATCTCTACAAACCATTTCTGTATGGGCCCCGCTTTGTGCATGGTGGCATTGTCATGCTGAAACAGGAAAGGGCCTTCCCCAAACTGTTGCCAATATGTTGAGAGACCAGAGTTGTCTAGAATATCATTGTATGCTGTATCGCCTAGATTTCTCTTCGCTGGAACTTAGGGGCCGGGCCTGAACCATGACAAAGAGCCCCAGACCATTATTCCTACTCCACCAAACGTTACAGTTGGCACTACACATTCGGGCAGGTAGCTTTCCTCCAAACCCAGATTTGTCTGTCAGACTGCCAGATGGTGAAGCGTGATTTATCACTCCAGAGAACGTATTTCCACTGCTTCAGAGTTCAACGGCAGTGAGCTTTACACCAGTCCAGCTGGCGCTTGGCATTGGGCATTGTGATCTTAGGCTTGTGTGCAGCTGCTCGGCCATGGAAACCCATTTCATTAAGCTTCTGACAAACAGTTATTGTGCTGACAAAGGCAGTTTGGAACTCAATATTGAGTGTTGCAACTGAGGACAGACGATTTGTACATGCTTCAGCTCTCGGCGGTCCCGTTCTGTGAGCTTGTGTGGCCTACCACTTCGTGGCTGAGCAGTTGTCGCTCCTAGACGTTCCCACTTCAAAATAACAGCACTTACCTGCAGCTCTAGCAGGGCAGAAATTTGATGAAATGACTTGTTGGAAAGGTGGCATCCTATGACAGTGCCACGTTGAAAGTCACTGAGCTCTTCAGTAAGGCCATTCTACTGCCAATGTGTGTCTATGGAGATTGCATGGCTGTGTGCTCGAATTTATACACCTGTCAGCATTGGGTGTGGCTGAAATATCCGAATCCATTCATTTGAAGGGGTGTTCACACACTTGTAGGTATGTTTCTATATAGTTTACCTAAACATTATATTTAACAGTTTTATGAGCTGTAATTAAAAGGCTAAATGTTTCCGTTCTAGCTTTTAAATATTCATTTAATATGGTTCCACCAGGGTGATAAATCAAACTAAGCAAATCACAAGGTAACGGCCAACTCTGTCACGAGCATGAGGTGAGGAGACAGTTCAGATGTGTTTACAAGCTAAACAATATAAAAGTAGGTGAACATATATATAAAGTTGTTGATGAGGATTAATGTCACTAAAATGGAACTAAATAAGGTCAGATTAGATTTAATTAAAACTATTTCATGGTGTTGGGGCAACATGGATTCCACTACAGTATTTGAGAGTCAGTGGTAGTAACATTGGAATCAATTAGATTAAACAAACTTTTGATATTGGTAATGAAATTTCTCATTTATGTTAATTCACTGAAATTCAATTCGGAGACAAACATTAAAAAGTAATGTAATGGGAGTGTGGTGCTCCTGGAAGTGGGAGGT
The DNA here is from genome assembly GCF_901001165.1 of Salmo trutta. Classification (NCBI taxonomy): domain Eukaryota; kingdom Metazoa; phylum Chordata; class Actinopteri; order Salmoniformes; family Salmonidae; genus Salmo; species Salmo trutta. The sequence continues at coordinate 83,761,713 of NC_042970.1, read as the reverse complement.
GCTAGTGATACACAGAAATAAACACCTCTCTCATCCAATTCATGTCCTTTCCCAGAGTGGTCCATAATTAACTTTTGCTTGGTTAGCACTTCCAACCAGATATAAGGAGGCTGAGGCCCCAACATCCTTAAGTCAGATACCTTCTTCTTCTGTGGTAAGACCTCTACACCTCTTTAGATGTTTAAATGTGTCTCGTCCTTGCACTCAGCATCTGAGGCAGTAGCTAACTGCACTATTTGAATTGAGTTCTGTAACATTTTACAATATTAAATCAAATGGCATTAAAAATAATGTTTTTTTTATTATGTGTTTTGCTTCAAATCTGTAACTTTCATTTAAAGTAGAAAGTGGTGTTCCTGCACTTGAAAGGGTGTTCTAGAATGTAACTGGGTTTTCAGGGGTATTTATTTGAATTCTTAACAGAATGTGTTGATGTGTAGTAAAGGAAAGTTACCAGTTACACCTGTAGTTGAATTTGACATGTAATGATTGAGTTAAATATTTTCTAGCCCTTTAGGGGATAAATGATAAGGCTTTAGACTTGTGTGTTTTCACAACACTCTCATGTTTCACAGGGTCCTCCAAGAAGTACACATTCATCTGTAGGAGGGGAAAAGAAGGTGAGACATAAAAAGTGATGTGAATATTTTGTGAGAGACATCGCTCACCTAACTCTGTTGACTGGGGAGGAAACACCACAGATTCAATCATGTTTCTTGTTTCATCTCTTTCCTAGTTATCCGTCACCATGAGTACGGACGCGGAGATGCAAGTCTACGGCAAGGCTGCCATATACCTTCGTAAATCTGAGAAGGAGAGGATGGAGGCACAAGCCATGCCCTTTGATTCAAAGAACTCCTGCTATGTGACAGACAAGGTGGAGCTGTACCTTAAGGGTTTAGTCACTGCCAGGGCCGACGGGAAGTGTACTGTAACAGTTACCAAACCTGACGGCAGTAAGGAGGTAAGCCTGATCTGAAAAGTATTCAAGATCAAGTTTGTGCAATCACTCTAATTCTTGAAAAGTCAACTAAATGCAAAAACAAAATTCCAATGTTTTTTGTAAGCAGAATATAATCTTCAAAGACATCAATTTTATTGCTGCTATTTAAAAATTATATGGAATTTCTCATGTTGACTAGTCAAGAATCTCCAGTTATGTGTCAGTGGGTGATAACAAAGTAGTTGGATTAATGTGGATATGCATTTTTTAAATGATTAAACTTGTATTTAATGAGCAAAACGCATTCAGTCATGTCTACTTTGATCTGCGTGTAATCTAGGTTTCTGACTGTTTCAGGAAGGAAAAGAGTTCAAAGATGCAGACATCTATGAGATGAACCCCCCTAAGTACGACAAGATTGAGGACATGGCCATGATGACCTACCTGAATGAAGCCTCTGTGTTGTATAACCTCAAAGAGCGTTATGCAGCATGGATGATCTATGTAAGAAACCTGCACATACAAACACACACACATACATGAACATAATAAATACGCACATACTGTACTAGACATAATAAAATGGTAGAAACCAAAACATATCAATACAGTCGACCCACATCAGTATACCAAAGTACACCCACATCCTCACATAAATCCAGGTAAAAGTACATCTGATTTTGTTAATCCTTTAATTTAATTATGCTTTCATCCAGACCTACTCTGGGCTCTTCTGTGCCACGGTGAACCCCTACAAATGGCTCCCAGTGTACGACGAAGAGGTTGTCAACGCCTACAGAGGGAAGAAGAGGGTGGAGGCTCCACCCCATATCTTCTCCGTCTCTGACAACGCCTTTCAATTCATGATGATTGGTACGAGCTCTCATGGATGGATGGATGGATGGATCAATCAATCAAATTTATTTATAAAGCCCTTTTTACATAAGCAGATGTCACAAAGTGCTTATACAGAAACCCAGCCTGAAACCCTAGACACCAAGCAATGCAGACCCTAAGAAAAAACCTAGAGATGAACCATGCTCTGAGGTGTGCCAGTCCTCTTCTGGCTTGAGATTATAGGAGTACATGGCCATTAAGGCCATACAAAATGTTCAAACATTCATAGATGACATGCAGGGTCAAATAATTATCACAGTGGCTGTAGAGTGTGCAATAGGTCAGCACCTCAGGAGTAAATGTCAGTTGGCTTTTCATAGCCGAGCATTCAGAGGTCGAGACAGCAGGTGTGGTAGAGAGAGAGAGATAGGGAGAGACAAAAAACAGCAGGTAGCACGTCAGGTGAACAGATCAGTGTTCCATAGCCGCAGGCAGAACAGTTGAAACTGGAGCAGCAGCACGACCAGGTGGACTGGGGACAGCCAGGAGTCATCAAGCCAGGTAGTCCTGTGACATGGTCCTAGGGCTCTGGTCCTCAGAGATAGAGAGAGAGAGAATACTTAAGTTCAAACAGGAACCCAGCTAAGACAGGAGAATTTCACCAGACTTAAAGGTCGAGACCGAGTCGTCGTCTCTCACACGGATAGACAATCCATAAACATGGAGCTCTATGGATGTCCATAACTGCATATAGATCTCACAGTCCAAAAGTGCTAATGAATGGATGGATGGTTGGATGGATGGATGGCTGGATAGTTGGGTGTCAATTCAAATCAAATTCAAATATGCTTTACAGTTTTCTCGTCTAGGTTAGAACAGTTTGCTGGAAATGTCTGATTTCAGTAAATGGAAAATGTTCCAAAATTAAATTCATGATTATACGAATGCAATAATGTACCCATAATGTTGCTTGAGTATGATAAGCAATATGTTTTTTGGTTCCAGATAAGGAGAACCAGTCCGTCCTGATTACGTAAGTTGTTTACTAAAATGTCACTTGAGAAAGTATTTCTATTGTAATACATTGGGTCACTTGGTGTGATGAAATACATGATATTATGAATAGATTAGAGCATTAGGCTATGTGTAATAACGAGTTGATGAAAGGGAATATTTGTTAATGATTTACTTATGTTAGAAAACAGGTAATTTTCTATGCTATTTTTTGGGTGAAAGACAATCTGACACTCGGACATGTAACTAAACCCCCTCTTTCTCTGTCATATAAACCAGTGGAGAATCCGGTGCAGGAAAGACTGTCAACACCAAGCGTGTCATCCAGTACTTTGCCACCATTGCAGTGTCTGGTGGGAAGAAGGAAGCAGACCCCAACAAAATGCAGGTAGGTTGTTCTTATGTTTGCCTTTCAATCACATTTCAGTTTGGTTTTCTGAGCAAACTTCTTGTGAATCATGTTTCAAGAAAAGTGTTCAAGTCATAGAGAAAAACAAACTTTACCACTTTTTCCCTATTCTGAGCAACTTGTGTTTATCTCAATCAGGGGTCTCTTGAGGATCAGATCATTGCAGCTAACCCTCTGCTGGAGTCTTACGGTAATGCCAAGACAGTGAGGAACGACAACTCGTCTCGCTTTGTAAGTATAAAGGGCATACTGTGGAAGTTACCTTATATTGGAAAAAATGTAAATAAGTAGTTCCCTATTGTTATATCAATAGATGTCCAACAAACTGTAACATTTAAAGGGGTCTATCAAAGTAAAATGTTAGATTTATTTGGTGACCGATTTCTAACCCCCATGCTCTACTATAGGGTAAATTCATCAGGATTCACTTCCAAGCTGGTAAACTGGCTAAAGCTGACATTGAGACCTGTGAGTTGGTATTGATTGTTTCTCAATGATTTCCTAAATTCACACAGATTCTTTTTTTGGAGATCTTCACATCAAATTTGATTTCATCTTATGTTTTCTCTCTCTCTTTGTGTCACTCGCACTCTCTCTTTCCCCCTCAGACCTGCTGGAGAAGTCCAGAGTGTCCTTCCAGCTTCCCGATGAGAGAGGCTACCACATCTTCTTCCAGATGATGACAGGCCACAAACCTGAGCTAGTTGGTACGACAAAGTAGAGGTCCAGGGGAAATTATTCCCACCCCCATCTGTGTAACTTGTTAAAAATATTCATAGTACACACTAATAATACTATTACAATGATTACATCCAAGGAAACAAGGCATCTAGAAATGTGGAAGGTCTTTGGGAAATATCTGTAAAATAATGCACTGTGATGCACTAGTCCACAAGTCTCAGTCTCCTCTTTTGATGCTATTTATTATATACTACATGTATCATTGAGTCCATCTGTTGAGTAAAGGAGGGAGAGATACTGTAAAGGTAGGATAGCAGAATTCTAAGAGACTTAACTGACAAGCTGTTCTCCGTTGTCCACAGAATTGGCGCTCCTCACCACCAACCCCTACGACTTCCCCATGTGCAGCCAGGGTCAGATCGCTGTGGCCAGCATCAACGACAATGAAGAGCTGGATGCCACAGATGTGAGTCAAACAAAGGGTTAACCAAACTATAGATATAGAATGGGTAGGACCACCATACATACTGAAGGTCTGTGAAATTCCAACTTGCTAGGAATTTACATGTATTTTTTGTTTGATTCTAAATGCCTTGTGTTAGTTAAGCATGAACATAAAGGAACTTTTCATGCCTTCACACTTTGCCTTGAGGCACATACATGTAAGACATCCACAAGAGAGCGCCACTAAGTGCCCTGTGGAACTGTGTAAAACTCCTTTTGTGTTGCCATCTACTAATATGTTGGCCAAGAGTCAAATCTATCCATCCCATTCGTTCTGGAGTGAGCACAGAACTGTAGCGTAACGTCATTTTTGTACTTCTTCTTTATTGCCAGGAAGCCATTACAATCCTGGGCTTCACTAATGAGGAGAAGCTTGGAATATACAAGCTGACAGGAGCTGTAGTGCACCATGGCAACATGAAATTCAAGCAGAAGCAGCGTGAGGAGCAGGCCGAGCCAGACGGCACAGAGGGTGAGTCCCACTCATAGATATACAATATGTAGACCATTCGTCCCATTCCCAGTCCCAAACATAGAAATAGAACACCTAAGACAGACAGTGCCACATGAAAGTGTAATGGAAATTCTCCACTAAGGATGCACACTCAATGTAAATGAATCCATCTTTATTAACAGTTAACTGGAGAGGTTCACAAACTCAATACAAGCTTGATGAAAACTCTGACAAGGGCGTACCCTTTCAGTCCTTATATACTGCTACACAAACAAGTCATATCAGCATGATTTACCTTATTCATTATTAACGGTGGTTCCTGCATGTGACTGACCCATACCTGACGAGGCTTCTTCTCTCAAAGCTGATACCTTGAAACTGAGATACTCCTCTTGGTTCCCAGAGCAATGTTCTAGACGTACTGCCAAATTGCTAATACAGTGACAGTGAGTACAATCACTCACTCGCATGAACCCAACAGAATTGTTAATAAGAAAAAAACATTTTAAGAAAAAGCAGCATTGATCTGAAAACACACAAACATAAAATGTTCCATCACATTCCTCCTTTTATCACTTTCGTTATAATTATTGTAACATGTTAAGGTGAGCATTAGGTTATGGCTTAAACTAGCAAAGGAGCTTCTATCAAAATACTTCTATAAAAGTAAGTGAAATCAACACATAAAATGACACTTTATCCTTTCAAACCCTTCATTCTGGGTTATACAATGTAACTAATAACTTATCCTTATTCCATAGGTCTAACACTTGTAAAACCATTGTAGTAGAATGGTTTAACTTAAGACCTTCCTTTCATACAGGTACACACATGCTTCATTACATACGTTTCTTTATAGAAACATCATAAGCGGCAGGGGAGAACTGGAGCTTTGGACTTTCTCTTCAACCTTCTGGTAACTAAGAGACTTGAAAAGAAAAAGAAAAAACGGGAATATGACCAGTGTTAGTAATAGCCTAGCCTGACTCTAGCCTGACTCTAGCCTGACTCTATACCTGATAACATGATGATTCCCACTCTCCCCTAGCCTGACTCTATACCTGATAACATGATGATTCCCACTCTCCCCTAGCCTGACTCTATACCTGATAACATGATGATTCCCACTCTCCCCTAGCCTGACTCTATACCTGATAACATGATGATTCCCACTCTCCCCTAGCCTGACTCTATACCTGATAACATGATGATTCCCACTCTCCCCTAGCCTGACTCTATACCTGATAACATGATGATTCCCACTCTCCCCTAGCCTGACTCTATATCTGATAACATGATGATTCCCACTCTCCCCTAGCCTGACTCTATACCTGATAACATGATGATTCCCACTCTCCCCTAGAATGACTCTATACCTTTAGAATACTGTTCTGCTGTGGTCCATAAAAAAAATGAAGGCTCTAAAAACGCTGACTCATGCTTTCACCTAGGTTTCCTCATCAGGCAACAGGAGAGGTGTTCCCACATCATGTCATCCTCACTTCGCCTCTATTTTTCATGCTTATATGCAGTCAACAAGTATAATTATTATTTTCCCAAGTATGATTATTGTTTTCGCAAACAAGCCCTCTCCCCTTCTGAGTCTAGGATGTACAATGAATCTCTGTGGCTAGGCAGGTGGTGTCTCCCAGTCTTCATATCAGTCAGGAGAAGCCTTCAGATTAGGAAGTCCACATTCTTGCAGCCTGCCTCAGTCCTTTGTTAATTACCCAGACTCATCCACAAACAGCTATTTGAGAATAAGCAATTTATATAATGATATACAACAGTGAAGCTATAAGACCTTTTTATACGGCAATAGTTCACAATCTATATAGTTAGCTCTACGATATGACTCTTATCTCACTCTTGTGGAAACATTCTGTCTCAGAGACAGGCCCCCTTTGTACTTTTCCTCCGGCCACAAATACAGTTGCACATAGATCATTCCATCTAACCCATAACACATGAATACTAGGCCACTTTAAGAAACATACTAAAATGTGGTCAAGTCAAATAATTAGTCCCTCATCTGGAACGGTGATCACTCACATGTTCCACACCACCTAGAATACATATTGCCTTGAACAGGGAAGATAGAGAATACATGTTTAATCATTTTCTCTCCTTCTCGGCTTTCCAAATCATTCTTTAAACTGCTGATAAATGATCCCATGCTTCTTGAATCTCTGACTTTAATTTAAGACTCTCAACTTAGCACACATCGACACTGGCAGAATGAACATCTAAAGACATGGGTGTGTACATGTACTACATGTCAACATATCTTTGTCCTTGTCTTACACTGTTCGCCAGTGGCATGTTAGTGACAGATCGGTATCTCAATGCATTTCTATTCTAAATTACTGAATAACATTTCACAGTGTGCAGACCCCCACAATCAACCTAATACCCCCAAATAAACCATTTTGGACAATCCTAAATCAATTACGGGTAACGGTTGACCACTCCTCCTCCCTCCCAGCACTCATTCTTCTGGCGTCACTTCGTTTTCTTCTTAAGATAGCGTTGCAGTTCATCCTCACAATGGTACACATGGAACTCATGCCTGTCAATGTGGATGACCCTTGATAATATCCCGATTTCAATATCCCCAAGCAGACGAAACACTCACCTGAGCCGTCGCCACCAACCTTTGTGGTCCATTCTGTCTTATCCGTTTTCTGGCCTGTGCACAAGCAGCATGAGAAAAGTTTGGAGGCGTTGAGGGTCACACTGTTCTCGGCGGAATGATCCCTTCCATGCATCTAGATACCATCTGTGGTCACCTTCGCCATAACCTCGAGAGAGGACAGACCAGAACAACAGTTTAGGCTATTTCTGATTACGGAAATCCAGAATAACTATTCACTGCATGAGAAATTACTACATTCCCAATATTCTTGGGGATGAAATTCAAATTTCAAAGAGAATCACAACTGTTCAAACCATTTCAAATGTCAAAGAGAATCAAAACTGTTTGCAAATTGGCTTATACTCCTCTATCATATTGGCAACCTCATGGCAGAGTTACAGGGTCAGGGAGTCAGAGAACAGCAGACCCAATCTGGTGAGATGTGTACTGAAGCCAAACAACAACAGCAATACACTACTTACTAGCATTTACCAGCATTTACATATTATACTGAAATCTCACAAAGTGTCTCTAGCCTTTGAGTGATCAGGCCTCACCAGAAAGTCAGAGCAAAGGTCATTCAACACCATTAAGTGAGTGTTCTTTCCCCTTTCAGAAGAACATGGGTTATCAGTATAGCTCTTTCCAGTAGGATAACCCTCTCAATCACTACTGCTAATACACATGGATCACTCTCAAACAATGTTCTGCTTTTACTCTTATTGTAAGGTTGAGAAACATGCAAAACAACATGATAACTTTCTCCTTATTGGAAGGCATTGTTTTCATTTTAGTCTAACAATGTTACTCTTAAAAAAGAAGGATTCATTTACATTGAGTCTTCGTCTTTAGTGGAGAATTTCCATTACAAAAGTCATGCAGGAGAGTTTTTGGAAACCAAATTCCCCCCTCCAGAAATGATTTGAAATGATGAATATGGGAGAAAATCAAAACCTAACTCACAAAAAAGTTATCCAAACTATTTTGACAGTGTGACATCAGAAAAAAGCGATCTAGTGTCACTGAATCTGTTGTTGTTGGTTCTCTCTCCAGTGGCTGATAAAATCGCCTACCTGCTGGGCCTGAACTCAGCTGAGATGTTGAAAGCTCTGTGCTACCCCAGAGTGAAGGTCGGCAACGAGTATGTGACCAAGGGACAGACTGTGGCTCAGGTAAGACTGCTAAACACAGCATCTACCATTTTCTGAGCACCGTAATTATTTTGGGGAAGAGTGTATTGCTTTCTTAAACCTCTTACATCTAGACGTTCCACTAGCGGAACACCTGCTCCAATATCCAATGATAGGCGTGGCGCGAATTACAAATTCCTCAAAAATCCCAAAACTTCCATTTTTCAAACATATGACTATTTTACACCATTATAAAGACAAGACTCTCCTTTATCTAACCACACTGTCCGATTTCAAAAAGGCTTTACAGCGAAAGCAAAACATTAGATTATGTCAGCAGAGTACCCAGCCAGAAATAATCAGACACCCATTTTTCAAGCTAGCATATAATGTCACAAAAAACAAAACCACAGCTATAAATGCAGCACTAACCTTTGATGATCTTCATCAGATGACACTCCTAGGACATTATGTTATACAATACATGCATGTTTTGTTCAATCAAGTTCATATTTATATCAAAAAACAGCTTTTTACATTAGCATGTGACGTTCAGAACTAGCATTCCCACCGAACACTTCCGGTGAATTTACTAAATTACTCACGATAAACGTTCACAAAAAAGATAACAATTATTTTAAGAATTATAGATACAGAACTCCTTTATGCAATCGCTATGTCCGATTTTAAAATAGCTTTTCGGTGAAAGCACATTTTGCAATATTCTGAGTAGATAGCCTGGCCATCATGGCTAACTATTTTGACACCCACCAAGTGTGGTACTCACCAAACTCAGATTTACTATAAGAAAAATTTGATTACCTTTGCTGTTCTTCGTCAGAATGCACTCCCAGGACTTCTACTTCAATAACAAATGTTGGTTTGGTTCCAAATAATCCATAGCTATATCCAAATAGCGGCGTTTTGTTCGTGCGTTCAAGACACTTTCTGAAGGATAAAGAAGGGTGACGCGCCCGGCGCGTTTCGTGACAAAAAAATTCAAAATATTCCATTACCGTACTTCGAAGCATGTCAAACGCTGTTTAAAATCAATTTTTATGCGATTTTTTTCGTAAAAAAGCGATAATATTCCGACCGGGAAACCCTGTTTTCGTTCAAAGACGAAAAAATAAAAACATGGAGTCGTCTCGTGCACGCTTCCCCAGTCTCATTGTTCTCAGATCGACCACTATCCAAATGCGCTACTGTTTTTCAGCCATGGCCTGCAAAGTCATCATTCAACGTTCTGGCACCTTCTGAGAGCCTATGGGAGCGTTAGAAAGTGTCACGTTACAGCAGAGATCCCCTGTTTTGGATAGAGATGATCAAGAAGGCCAAGAAATAGTCAGAGAGGGTGCTTCCTGTTTGGAATCTTCTCAGGTTTTGGCCTGCCAAATGAGTTCTGTTATACTCACAGACACCATTCAAACAGTTTTAGAAACTTTGGAGTGTTTTCTATCCAAAGCTAATAATTATATGCATATTCTAGTTTCTGGGCAGGAGTAATAATCAGATTAAATCGGGTACGTTTTTTATCCGGACGTGAAAATACTGCCCCCTATCCATAACAAGTTAAAATAGTGATGTTGTTCATCCCAAGGTCTTATCACCTTATCACCAGACACGGTCAATAGCTAATGTATTAATTTGAGGTATTATCATTGCAGGTTAATAACTCAGTCAGTGCTCTGGCCAAGTCCATCTATGAGAGGATGTTCTTGTGGATGGTCATCCGTATCAATGAGATGTTGGACACCAAGAATCCAAGGCAGTTCTATATCGGTGTGCTTGACATTGCCGGGTTTGAGATCTTTGATGTGAGTATGAGACCAGAACAAGACAATTAGTTGTGATTGAGATGGACTACAGCCTTGTATGATGAAATGATCCCTTCTAAAATAACATCAACAGTACAACAGCATGGAGCAGCTGTGCATCAACTTCACCAATGAGAAACTGCAACAGTTTTTCAACCACACCATGTTCGTCCTGGAGCAAGAGGAGTACAAGAAGGAGGGAATCGTCTGGGCCTTCATTGACTTCGGCATGGACTTGGCTGCCTGCATTGAGCTTATTGAGAAGGTAAGCTGTCTGTGAAGATTGTAATGGACCGCAAAAGCGAAGATCATAGGGAGTCCTGTGTGAGTTATTATCACAGTGGTACAATGTATCTGACTGTTGAGAACTCAATATGTTTCCTATTATGTGCCCCAAAATGAATGTAATCCTCAAATAGAATGTTTACTAAAGGAATGATTGAGATCCTAAATGGAAATATCACTAATTTGATATACATCTATTTTCGTAAAGCCATTGGGCATCTTCTCCATCCTTGAAGAGGAGTGCATGTTCCCCAAGTCTTCAGACACTACCTTCAAGGACAAGCTGTACGCCCAGCATCTTGGCAAAACAAAGGCGTTTGAGAAGCCCAAGCCTGCCAAAGGCAAGGCAGAGGCCCACTTCTCCCTGGTGCACTACGCCGGTACTGTGGACTACAACATCACTGGGTGGCTGGAGAAGAACAAGGACCCCCTGAATGACTCAGTTTGTCAACTGTATGGGAAGTCCGGAGTAAAAATTTTGGCTGCCCTGTATCCCCCTCCCCCTCCTGAGGGTACGACTAGCATCATGTCACAATATTTAACTAAATACTAGTTACAACTCAGACCCAAATGTTCTTTAAAGTCTTAGAATGTATCACAATTTCTCAACGTTTATTACTGGGTTGATTTACTCATAGACTTGGTTAATTGAATCATGGAGTAGGTCTTATTTAACATAATCTCATTGGCAGCATTTGCCTCTAGATAAGTGTGAAGTTAACCAGATTCTCTGATTTATAATTAGTGTGCTTGCTGAAGACAAGACCACTCTAGATTTCTTACATACTCTTATTACTATTATTCTATTTATTCCACCCACTCTAGGAAATGTACTTTTCTAGTTATCTCTAACGTTTCCCCATTTTAACAGATAAAGCCAAGAAAGGAGGCAAGAAGAAGGGTGGTTCCATGCAGACTGTGTCCTCCCAGTTCAGGGTGAGCTTTAGAAATGTGTTTATTCAGTCCTTCAAAAGGTGCATTAATTATCATAAATGATGTCTGAGAAAATGGTTTGTAACCCTCTTACAGGAGAACTTACATAAGCTGATGACCAACTTGAGGAGCACTCATCCTCACTTTGTGCGCTGCCTGATCCCCAACGAGTCAAAGACTCCAGGTACAATAAATATTGAGTTAAATATGTAATCTTATCAGTACAGTACCAGTAACCTTAACAATTCCAATCTTTAACCTGTTTATGAGTATTAAAAGAGACTTGGTTTGTTTTACCAGGTCTGATGGAGAACTTCCTGGTTATCCACCAGCTCAGGTGTAATGGTGTACTGGAGGGTATCAGGATCTGCAGAAAGGGCTTCCCCAGCAGAATCATCTATGCTGACTTCAAGCAGAGGTACATACATGCAAGCATGCACACACACACACACACACACACACACACACACACACACACACACACACACACACACACACACACACACACACACACACACACACACACACACACACACACACACACACACACACACACACAGAAATTATTGGCACTCTTGATAAAGATGAGCAGAAAAGACTGTATCAAATAAATAACACTGATACTGAGCTATATTGTATGGTCTAACATTTGTGACAATTATATTATTTTATACTCAGAGAAAACGATTTTGTTTAACAATTCATATTTTATTTCAAGATAGGGCTCATAATTATTGACACACCTGTTTTCAATACGAGGATAATGGCACTGAGTCTTTCTCTAGAATGTTGTATGAGATTGGAGATCACATGGGGAGGGATCTTGGACCATTCCGCCTTCCATAATCCTTCCAGATCCTTGATATCCATCATTCAAACCACAGGTTTTCAATGGGGTTCAAGTCTGGAGACTGAGATGGCCATAGTAAAATGTTGATTTTGTGTTCGATTAATATTGTGTGCTTGGGGTTATTGTCTTGCTGAAATACTCACCTGTGGCCATGTTTCAGCCTCCTGGCTGAGGCAACCGAGTTTTTGGCAAAAATGTCATGGTACTGGGTAAAGTTCATGATGCCGTTGACCTTAACGAGGGCCCCCGGATCATTTGACGTAAAGTAGCCCCATAACATCAAAGATCCTCCACCATATTTTACAGTAGGTGTGGGGTTATTTTCCTCATATACATATTTTACAGTAGGTATGGGGGTTATTTTCCTCATATACATATTTTACAGTAGGTATGGGGGTTATTTTCCTCATATACATATTTTACAGTAGGTATGGGGTTATTTTCCTGATATACATATTTTACAGTAGGTATGGGGTTATTTTCCTGAAATACATATTTTTTTAGAATCCAAAAAGCATTTTGATCATACAATATAGCTCAGTATTTGTATTAATCATTTTTTACAGTCTACTTTGCTCATCTGTATCAAGGGTGCCAATCATTTTGAACCTCACTGTATACCAATCAACCAATTACAACTTGGCAGATTTTAAAACTGTCCCCTCATTCAGGTACAAAGTACTGAATGCCAGTGTCATCCCTGAGGGCCAGTTCATGGACAACAAGAAGGCTTCTGAGAAGCTGCTTGGATCCATTGATGTGAATCACGAGGATTACAAGTTTGGACACACCAAGGTCAGTCAAATACCCCCAGTAAAAGCTGACAACAAAACACAACTTGAATGATAATTTAAACCCGTACCATATAAAATCTCTCCAGGTGATCTATCCATCCTTTTGTTCTTTCTTCTTCATTTCACTAATGGAAAAGGTGAAAAAACGTTGTAGTGTTTTTCTTCATAGTCATGCATCACAAGTATAGAAGAGAAACTAAACTGATAATCATGTATATTGTGTTGGAGTGGTATGGCTTCAGTTATCTGATTCTGTTTAGATTATTAATCTACTGTACAATAACTAACTTAGAAACAACCTATCCCATGGTTTGTTTGTAACCATTACATTGTTAATGTTGTTTAAATCAATCTAGTTGTGTTGTTCCCCTCTTTTGATTCAACCGTTTCTATCTGTCACCATCTGTGGTTCCATTGACCATGTTAACTTGTGTCTCAGGTGTTCTTCAAAGCCGGTCTGCTGGGTGTCCTGGAGGAGATGAGAGATGAGAAGCTGGCCTCTCTGGTCGGCATGGTCCAGGCTCTCAGCCGTGGATTCCTCATGAGGAGAGAGTTTAGCAAGATGATGGAGAGGAGGTGAGGAATAGTAGACATCTTGGCAAAGCTTTCTGTCAACCACCTGTATCTAATGCATTATGATTACATACTGTATATGCTGTGAGTTGTTCAGAATGAGAAAGTACATCTTATAATGGTCTACTAAAGCTTTTGGGTTAATTAATTGAAAAGTCAAAAATGTTAAAAAATTGATGTAGCAACTAAGGATTCTAGCTTTATAGCTGCAGTTTGGGATTTGGCTGTTCAACTGTCATTTAAATGTGTGGTATTTACCTTTTAATTCTTGAATAATATAAAATGTCTCATGAGCTTAGCATGACTGTCAATCCTTGCATCTAGAGAGCTGTCTATGAATTTAAGAGGGGTTATATTTCCCTAGCCCCATTCCTCAGCTGTAAACAAACAGTGGCAGGTGGTTCTGTTTTGTTGTTCATCTAATCACAGAATGTAGCTTTAAGCATGTCACTCACCATGCCACTCCATCCTTTCTGTCGACCAGAGAATCAATTTATGCCATCCAGTACAACATCCGCTCATTCATGAATGTGAAAACCTGGCCATGGATGAAGTTGTACTTCAAGATCAAGCCCCTGCTGCAGAGCGCTGAGACTGAGAAGGAGCTGGCCAACATGAAGGAGAACTATGAGAAGATGAAGACAGACCTGGCAAAGGCTCTGTCTACAAAGAAGCAAATGGAGGAGAAGTTGGTGTCCCTGACGCAGGAGAAGAACGACCTGGCGCTCCAAGTCGCATCTGTGAGTCAGCAACTACCCTCGTATGGGCACATTTACATACACATGAATACACACACATACACAGACATATGAACACACTGTAAAGTATGTGGCTAACTCACACATTTTTATTGACCATGTTATATATTGTATATATTTCATGAATTTCTACTGATTTGCTCTGACCTCTTTGAGTAAAATGTATATTTTGATACACAAAGTGAGGCCTCTGATTTGTTTACTCCTGTTCTGAAACCAGGAAGGAGAGAGTCTGAACGATGCTGAGGAAAGGTGCGAGGGGCTCATCAAGAGCAAGATCCAGCAGGAGGCCAAACTCAAAGAGACGACCGAGAGGCTGGAGGATGAGGAGGAGATCAATGCTGAGTTGACTGCCAAGAAGAGGAAGCTGGAGGATGAGTGCTCTGAGCTGAAGAAGGACATTGATGACCTGGAGCTCACCCTGGCCAAAGTGGAGAAGGAGAAGCACGCCACTGAAAACAAGGTCTTGTGTCTTACCATAGACAGTTTAACCAAACAATAATCCAATCAAAACATAGCTTAACAGAAATGGAATTCAAGTTGTATTGTGGGTGCAGGAAAAATTAAGAAACAATAGTAGAATTTCAGTTGCGGGGTACTCCCAACATTCATTGCATGTTCTGATCCCCCTCATTTATGATTTCCATTCAGTACACTGACATTGTGAACACTGCCATCTACTGTTGAATCTTTAGTACAGTAACTGTTGATGACATTTTTTATCGAAATGAAATGAATGCAATATATAACAAACTAAATCTCCCCTTTATGGTGAAGTATAATTATATTGTGGCCATTTACAGGTTAAAAACCTGACTGAGGAGATGGCGTCTATGGATGAGAGTGTTGCCAAGCTGACCAAGGAGAAGAAAGCCCTCCAAGAGGCCCACCAGCAGACACTGGATGACCTGCAGGCAGAGGAGGACAAAGTCAACACTCTGACCAAGGCCAAGACCAAGCTGGAACAGCAAGTGGACGACGTGAGTGGAGTTTGACATGTTGGCCATGATAGTATGTAAGATGATATTATCTTCAGTTGTTTAGATTTGAACAATATATGTGTTTTTATCTTCTAGCTTGAGGGTTCCCTGGAGCAAGAGAAGAAGCTCCGTATGGACCTTGAGAGATCCAAGAGAAAGCTGGAGGGAGATCTGAAACTGGCCCAGGAGTCCATAATGGACCTGGAGAATGACAAGCAGCAAGCTGATGAGAAAATCAAGAAGTAAACACAAACAAATGACTACAGTATTACCTGCTATAATGGTTGTTCTTGACTAATTCTTGTAATAATGAATTAGCATTTACATGTGATTCTTAAAAGCAAAGTGAATGGTATGATTCTCTCCCTTTACACTATCAAACAAAAACTAACTAAGCAATCGATGTGTTTGTGTTTCTTAGGAAGGAGTTTGAGACCACTCAGCTCCTCAGCAAGGTTGAGGATGAGCAGTCTCTGGGAGCTCAGCTGCAGAAGAAGATCAAGGAACTCCAGGTACAGTACAGGATATAAGCTCCAGTACAGAAAAGCACAGACTTCAATCATTTCCTGAAAACATTATTCTGGTAGCACACATGTTTCCTGGTGGTTTCTGATGGCTGAGTAGGTTGGAAGATGGTGGTTCTGAACATTGTTGTTTTGGTTCCTGCATGGGACCCTGTCTACTGAATATATTAGTGTAACTGGCTTTTTATTAAACACATTTATGCTAAATATACATACTATTATAATTTTGTGAGGTTCAATTGTTTCAACTGTATTGTAGTGTTCATCCCCCTGCTCCTGCCCCCTGTTCTAGGCCCGTATTGAGGAGCTGGAGGAGGAAATTGAGGCTGAGCGTGCTGCCAGGGCTAAGGTTGAGAAGCAGAGGGCCGATCTCTCCAGGGAACTTGAGGAGATCAGCGAGAGGCTGGAGGAGGCCGGAGGCGCCACTGCTGCTCAGATTGAGATGAACAAGAAGCGTGAGGCTGAGTTCCAGAAGCTGCGTCGTGATCTTGAAGAGTCCACCCTGCAGCATGAGGCCACAGCCGCCGCTCTGCGCAAGAAGCAGGCCGACAGTGTGGCTGAGCTCGGGGAGCAGATCGACAACCTGCAGCGCGTCAAGCAGAAGCTGGAGAAGGAGAAGAGCGAGTACAAGATGGAGATTGATGACCTCTCTAGCAACATGGAGGCCGTCGCCAAGGCTAAGGTGAGTAGTAACGTTTTGATCAAGCAGTGTTGAGGGTGGTCAACTACATTACCATTCAAGTGAACTGAAGTTGACAGGAGTCACATATATAAAGTAATGATGGAACATGTTTCACTAACAGGGCAATCTGGAGAAGATGTGCCGTACTCTTGAGGACCAGCTGAGTGAGCTCAAGACTAAGAATGATGAGAATGTTCGCCAGGTCAACGACATCAGCGGACAGAGGGCCAGACTCCTGACAGAAAATGGTAACATCAACAATGAACAACAAGCCAATGCTTTCCTTCAGTAGAACCCAACATGTATTAGGGGCTATATCCACATAGTTTCTACTGTACTATTCACCACCTAACATTGCCCTACGATACCTCAGAATCCATTTTCAATCTTAGAGAACAGAGACCCTATTAACAAGATGTCCCTCTGTCCCTGCAGGTGAGTTTGGTCGTCAGCTGGAGGAGAAGGAAGCCCTGGTGTCTCAGCTGACCAGAGGAAAACAGGCCTTCACCCAGCAGGTGGAAGAGCTGAAGAGGGCGATTGAGGAGGAGGTCAAGGTAAGGGACCCAAAATGGACTCCCCGTCCACAGAGGTTAGAGCTATATCTTCATATAGACGGTGACTACGCCACCCTCTGAGACTCCTAATGTCTATCCACCCTAAGAGAATTCTACTGTCTCTCCACACTCAGAGACTTCTACTGTCTCTCCACCCTCAGAGATTTTTACCGTAATTTGTGTGACTATCTCTCTAATCATTCTTTGTCTTTCTCTATCTTTCTCACAGGCTAAAAACGCACTGGCCCACGGTGTCCAGTCTGCCCGCCATGACTGTGACCTCCTGAGGGAGCAGTTTGAGGAGGAGCAGGAGGCCAAGGCAGAGCTGCAACGCGGCATGTCCAAGGCCAACAGTGAGGTGGCTCAGTGGAGGACTAAGTATGAAACTGATGCCATCCAGCGCACAGAGGAGCTGGAGGAGGCCAAGTGAGTCGCACGCAAGAGAAAAACTCAGATATGGTGTGGATGGTGAGGGTGGTATAAGGCTATGAGAAAATGTTACATCAATATGTATTGTAACATATCTTTCACTCCATAAAACCTCCCTCTGTCGTCCAACAGGAAGAAGCTGGCCCAGCGTCTGCAGGATGCTGAGGAGACCATTGAGGCGACCAACTCCAAGTGCGCCTCCCTGGAGAAGACCAAGCAGAGGCTGCAGGGAGAGGTGGAGGACCTCATGATTGATGTTGAGAGAGCCAACGCATTGGCCGCCAACCTCGACAAGAAGCAGAGGAACTTTGACAAGGTGAAAATGAATAAACATAACATTTTTGTCAATTGTATAATTCTTGCATATATCTAATTTAAAAACTCTTAATCTACAACTTCTAATGAAAATCCCATGGATTCTCCTAGGTTCTGGCAGAGTGGAAACAGAAGTATGAGGAGGGCCAGGCTGAGCTGGAAGGAGCTCAGAAGGAGGCTCGCTCTATGAGCACTGAACTCTTCAAGATGAAGAACTCCTACGAGGAGGCTCTGGATCATCTGGAGACTCTGAAGAGAGAGAACAAGAACCTGCAACGTGAGCATTTGACAGCAGTTCTAATTGGCTCATGTTTGACTAGTGTTTTGAAAATGGAGGGAAATGCAATCATCAACATTAATATTACAACATTTCAGAAATGTCATGTACAGTATAATTTGTATATATTTTACTTGTAGTTGGTATTCCTTTGAATATTCCAAATAAGTGGTCGGCGATTAGATTTGCAAGATCCTATGAAGTGCTGTTAATTAATTAACTGTTAATATGATTTAATGTCAAATTCAGCGCATTGACATCTCCACTGAAACCCCCACAAGACTAAACTTGTGTGTGTGTGTGTGTGTGTGTGTGTGTGTGTGTGTGTGTGTGTGTGTGTGTAGAGGAGATCTCTGACCTGACTGAGCAGATCGGAGAGACTGGCAAGAGCATCCATGAGCTGGAGAAGGCCAAGAAGACCGTGGAGACAGAGAAGTCTGAGATCCAGACCGCTCTGGAGGAGGCTGAGGTACAAACTACAGCTGTTTGATGGGGAAAGCAGTGTTACACTAGCCAATGCCAGCTACAGTCCAATGATCCCTGTACTGGAGATTATTGTAGTCATATATATTTAATTCCTACATCCAAATGTATTGAACACAATTTTCCTGACTGCTTCTGTTTGTCCAGGGAACACTGGAGCACGAGGAATCCAAGATTCTGCGTGTGCAGCTGGAGCTGAACCAGATCAAGGGTGAGGTGGACAGGAAGATCGCTGAGAAGGATGAGGAGATGGAGCAGATCAAGAGGAACAGCCAGAGGGTGGTTGACTCCATGCAGAGCACCCTGGACTCTGAGGTCAGGAGCAGGAATGACGCCCTGAGGGTGAAGAAGAAGATGGAGGGAGACCTGAACGAGATGGAGATCCAGCTGAGCCACTCCAACAGGCAGGCCGCTGAGGCCCAGAAACAGCTGAGGAACGTCCAGGGACAGCTCAAGGTAATGGGACTGGGACATCCGGCTCAAAAATATGAACATGGAGAGGGATTTGTTTGTAAATCTGTAGAAAAGAACAGAACAGAGGAATTAAATAGATTAAACTATATACTGTAGAACGGTAGGGATATTTGGTAAATTCTTCCCAATGAACATTTCTATCACCCATCCTATCACCCCTACTTCCACAAGTCCTAATGAACGTTTGTCATTGTGAACCACAGGATGCCCAATTGCACCTTGATGATGCCGTCCGTGTCGCAGAAGACATGAAGGAGCAGGCAGCCATGGTGGAGCGCAGAAACGGTCTGATGGTGGCTGAAATCGAGGAGCTGAGAGTTGCTCTGGAGCAGACAGAGAGAGGCCGCAAAGTAGCTGAGACTGAGCTGGTAGACGCCAGCGAGCGTGTTGGACTGCTGCACTCCCAGGTATGGGTCAAAGCCATTTCTTATGAAACTCAATCAAGCATACAGTTTAAACACAACTTGAATTCCACAATGCATGCTTTGAGAGTTTCATTATTTCAGCATTGTAAGTTCTCTTGAGAGTCAAACAAATCATCTTCCTCCTTCAGAACACCAGCCTTCTGAACACCAAGAAGAAACTTGAGACTGACCTGGTGCAGGTGCAGGGAGAGGTGGACGACATCGTCCAGGAAGCCAGGAATGCAGAAGAGAAGGCCAAGAAGGCTATCACTGATGTGAGTCCTTGATTTACATCAACTTGATTTGTTCCTAAGGTCCAAGGGTAGCTGTGGGGGTTAAGAACAACAAAGATCTCAGAGGGATGTCATGATTGGTGCCAATTGGTGCATAAATTAAATACCAATTTATGCTCTGCGGTGAAACGACCAGATAGGAACCAATATACACAGGCAGTTAGGAAAGCAAAGGCTAGCTTTTTCAAACAGAAATTTGCATCCTGTAGCACAAACTCCAAAAATTCTGGGACACTGTAAAGTCCATGGAGAGTAAGAGCATCTCCAAGCTGCCCACTGCTCTGAGGCTAGGAAACACTGTCACCACCGATAAATATACGATAATCGAGAATTTCAATAAGCATTTTTCTACGGCTGGCCATGCTTTACACCTGGGTACCCCTACCCTGGTCAACTGCCCTGTACCCCCCACAGCAGCTCGCCCAAGCCTCCCCCATTTCTCCTTCACCCAAATCCAGATATCTGATGTTCTGAAAGAGCTGCAAAATCAGGACCCCTACAAATCAGCCGGGCTAGACAATCTGGACCCTCTCTTTCTAAATTATCCACCGCAATTGTTGCAACCCCTATTACTGGCCTGTTCAACCTCTCTTTCGTATCGTCTGAGATCCCTAAAGATTGGAACGCTGCCGGGGTCATCCCCCTCTTCAAAGGGGGAGACACTCTAGACCCAAACTGTTACAGACCTATATCTATCCTACCCTGCCTTTCTAAAGTCTTTGAATGCCAAGTTAACAAACTCACCGACCATTTCGAATCCCACCGCACCTTCTCCACTATGCAATCTGGTTTCCGAGCTGGTCATGGGTGCACCTCAGCCACGATCAAGGTCCTAAACGATATAACCGGCATTGATAAAAGACAGTACTGTGCAGCCGTCTTCATCGACCTGGCCAAGGCATTTGACTCTGTCAATCACCACATTCTTATCGGCAGACTCATCAGCCTTGGTTTCTCAAATGACTGCCTCGCCTGGTTCACCAACTCCTTCTTAGAAAGAGTTCAGTGTGTCAAATCGGAGGGCCTTTTGTCCGGACCTCTGGCAGTCTCTATGGGGGTGCCACAATTCTCGGGCCGACTCTTTTCTCTGTATACATCAATGATGTCGATCTTTCTGCTGGTGATTCTCTCATCCACCTCTACGCAGACGACACCATTCTGTATACTTCTGGCTGTATACTTCAATGCCATACAACACTCCTTCCGTGGCCTCCAACTGCTCTTAAATGCAAGTAAAACTAAATGCATACTCTTCAACTGATCAGTGCCACACCTGCCCGCCCGTCTAGCATCACTACTCTGGACGGTTCTGACTTAGAATATGTGGACAACTACAAATACCTAGGTGTCTGGTTAGAATGTAAACTCTCCTTCCAGACTCACATTAAGCATCTCCAATCCAAAATTAAATCAAGAATCGGCTTCCTATTTCGCAACAAAGCATCCTTCACTCATGCTTCCAAACGTACCCTCGTAAAACTGACTATCCTACCGATCCTTGACTTCGGCTATGTCATTTACAAAATAGCCTCCAACACTCTACTCAGCAAATTGGATGTAGTCTATCACAGTGCCATCCGATTTGTCACTAAAGCCCCATATACTACCCACCACTGTGACCTGTATGCTCTCGTTGGCTGGCCCTCGCTTCATATTCGGCACCAAACCCACTGGGTCCAGGTCATCTATAAGTCTTTGCTAGGTAAAGCCCCGCCTTATCTCAGCTCACTGGTCACCATTGCAGCACCCACCTGTAGCACGCGCTCCAGCAGGGTTATTTCACTGGTCATCCCCAAAGCCAATTCCTCCTTTGGCCACCTTTCCTTCCAGTTCTCTGCTGCCAATGACTGGAACGAATTGTAAAAATCACTGAAGCTGGAGTCTTATATCTCCCTCACTAACTTTAAGCATCAGCTGTCATAGCAGCTTACCAATCATTGCACCTGTGCATAGCCCATCTGTAAACAGCCCATCCAACTACCTCGTCCCCATACTGTATTTATTTATTTTGCTCCTTTGCACCCCAGTATCTCTACTTGCACATTCATCTTCTGCACATCTGTCACTCCAGTGTTTAATTGCTAAATTGTAAATATTTCGCAACTATGGCCTATTTATTGCCTGACCTTCCTAATCTTACTACATTTGCACACACGGTATATAGACTTTTCTATTGTGTTATTGACTGTACGTTTGTTTTTCCCATGTGTAACTCTGTGTTGTTTGTGTCGCATTGCTTTGCTTTATCTTGGCCAGGACGCGGTTGTAAATGAGAATTTGTTCTCAACTGGCCTACCTGGTTAAATAAAGGTGATTTAAAAAATAAAAAATACTTTTCCAGGCGGCCATGATGGCTGAGGAGCTGAAGAAGGAGCAGGACACCAGCTCTCACCTGGAGAGGATGAAGAAGAACCTGGAGATCACAGTCAAGGACCTGCAGCACCGCCTGGATGAGGCTGAGAATCTGGCCATGAAGGGAGGCAAGAAACAACTCCAGAAACTGGAGTCCAGGGTGAGTTATCAGCAGGGTGGATTTGGGGTTGGATTAAAAGACAGTTTGCTGGAAAAGTATTTGATCATGTAAAATACACTGGAGCATTTTGTAATTACTTTTTCTCTCATTAACCCACCTAGATCAGGGGTTCCCAAATGTCTTTGCATCAGGGACCCCTTCATAATATCAGAACACAAATGTTACATTAGAGTGCGATATAAATAGCATCCACACAGTTTTACTATGACTTCAGCAATGCATGGTCAGACTAATCAAGTCTTGGCCCCTGGGAAAGAACATTTGAAAGTCCCCTCTCTTGGCATCAGAGGGAATCTTTTCCAGTTTTAAAGCAGAAATTACAGTGCAATTATGTTCAAAACAAAAACATTGGGAATATGTTACACTTATGTTATGGAGTTGAGAATTGGAGCCAAGACCTTCAAATAAAGTCAAGACATAAAATTGTATTTATCTAGTTGTTTCTTTTAGGCTTGGCAAACTTTGCGATCCCCCATAACAGAAGCAAACTCATAACATTAAAACAGGCGAGTGGCGGCCTCTATTGGCCATACTGGTACTGCAACATGCACTGCAAAATGCATGACAAAATCGGTCAAATAAAAAAAGAGTCCGATATATTATAACTACAAGAATTGAGTTTAAAAAAATTATAATTGTTGTAACACTGTGCATACCAATATCCCTGTGAGCCTCCCATGCCCATGTTGTACATCTAAGGGTTAAGAACATAAAAAGTGGATTAATAATATTACATTGTATTGTATTGGACCTTCTAATCTTGTTCCACAGATCCTTACTAGTTTCATCTGTTGTTGCTAGCAATATTCATGAACAAATTTAAATGTAAATCCCACTTTGGGAACCACTTGTAAAAGTACATAGTGAAAGACAACAATTGTGCCTCCTTGACTGGGTAAGAGACTACCTCTGCTTTCACCACCTCAAACAAATGCCTAATGTATTTCTTCCACAAAGGTGCGTGAGCTCGAGACTGAGGTGGAGGCAGAGCAGAGAAGAAGTGTAGACGCGGTCAAGGGAGTCCGCAAGTATGAGCGCAGAGTCAAGGAGCTCACTTACCAGGTAAGAGAAAGTGCATTCTTTACACACTTGACACTAACAATGACAGGTTTGTGTATAAAACTATGGGACATTGATTATTTGATCTTCTCCCACAGACTGAGGAGGATAAGAAGAATGTTGGCAGACTTCAGGACCTGGTAGATAAGCTGCAGATGAAAGTGAAGGCCTACAAGAGGCATTCTGAGGAAGCGGTGAGTCACTGACAAAACTTAATATCCATACAATTTAGTTTGAAGTAAGTGTTGCTACAGCACATCAGTCAACAGGGATAATTGATAGTGCAAGTAAATGCTGATGAAATTATGCACATTTCTGAGTGCCTCCTATGTGTTACCACCTTAAAGGAGAGGGGTTGAATATTAATTTGCTGCACCTGGGGGCTGGTCTAGTGGTAGTGTTGGAGGCAGCAGTTTGATCCCCCGTTCCGCCACTCTCTTTCTCTGCTGTATCATCTATCTCCCTGTATACATTGTTATCCTAAATCTGTCTTTTTTGTATTTATTTTTAAAAAATACCTTAAAAAACAGAATATTAATTTGCTACCTGAAGCACCAAACTTGAAATGCTGATGTTCTGCTCTCCCTCTCTTTTCCTCACCCAGGAGGAAGCAGCAAACCAGCACATGTCTAAGTTCAGGAAGGTTCAGCATGAGCTGGAGGAGGCTGAGGAGCGTGCTGACATCGCTGAGACTCAGGTCAACAAGCTCAGAGCCAAGACCCGTGACTCTGGAAAGGTACAGAACTGCTGCTAAACCTATACCTGATTCATGTTCAGATATGACCACATCAACACCACCTATGATTCAGTCTTCTCAGAGGTCAATACAGACCTTTTACACTCAACTGTATTTAAGATCTCTAAGAAGAACATTTCAGGTAAGGCTGAAAAAGGAAGGTTAGATCTATCCATATATTTATCATGTTCATTATTATTACTGATCCATTATATTCTATCCATGTCTATCCATATATTTATCATGTTCATTATTATTACTGATCCATTATATTCTATCTTTCTTCTTACAGGGAAAAGAAGTCGCTGAATAAACAAGACCAACTATTGAAGATCAAAGTCTTACCATTTTCCTGTGTTTCATAAAATATGATTTTCATGGTGAAATGTTGAGCATTGATTAAAAACATGTGGATCTACATACACTTCCTTTGTGACTGTGGACTTATTACTCAGCAAACAGATTTTTAATACCATAAAAATGTGTACTTTAATTAAAGGAGCAATCTGGGATTCCAACAACAACAAAGCGTTCGCATCAGCTGAGGGATTAGAATGGAGAAATGTAACCACTCAAATTAATAGACTGAGCTATGGATGTCAGGACTGACCAGCTAAACATCAAAATTATAGTTTTAACCATTTACACTCAGGGGAATTGGCCTATATGGACAGGCCCAAATGTAAATGTTTCTAAAAGAAAAAGATATGAGAAGCATATGCATAACCATGGTAGCAATTGAAAGGGATCACTTTGGAGATGGGATTTTTTTAAGTGACCGAGTTTTTGTATTAGAATTTTGTAACAGATTATGCACACATTAATTTGTTGTGGAAACACCATGTAAACATAAATGGAGATTTTAGTTCTGGGTTAACCAATATTATGTAAACCAGAGGCTAGTGGGAGGAGCTATAGGGCAACGGGCTCATTGTAATGGCTGGAATGGAATTAATGGAACAGCGTCAAACATGTTGTTTCCATAGGTTTGATACCGTTCCAATTATTCCATTCTAGCCATTACGATGAGCCTGTCCTCCTATAGCTCCTCATTCCTGGAAAATGTCACTTTCATAGGGTATAGAATAGTCTGATTATGCTGCGTTCAAAACAACTGGGAACACAAAAATCACCGACTGTAGTGCATTAAAGACAACTGGGAACTCTGACAAAAAACTAGCTCAGGCTGGGAAAAATCGTTTTGAACATCCAAGTCGGAAACTCTGGCATTTTTCTAGAGCTCCGACTTTCCAACCTGAAGATCACTGACGTCATGATTTGACCCCAAAAATGTGAAAGCACCATAAGTCCTCAAGAAATCACGAAAATAAAACAATTAGCTATCTCATTAATCATAATTTATTTAATTGAAGAACACTGTAGTCTTAAAGTCACTTGATGATAACTTAACTATACATGGACAACCTTTTCACAAAATCAACGTCATAACTGCTCTTCTCTGTACATTATAATTCATCTGTAACTGTCAAGTGAAACAAAGCTTTTAACCATGTTTAAGTGAACCCAAATCCAGAAAATGGAAAGTGAAGTCACTTCCTGACATGGAAGTCACTTCCTGCATTCTGTCATTCAGGGACGACTGATACTACAGCAGTCATGTGTGTATTCCACACCTAAACCTTTTGTGGAACACTTCCTGTATCATTTTCATTGACACAATGGGACCACTCTTGAGCTGTGTAGCGAAGTCAGACTATATCTGGGGAGGGGTAGTTTCAGGTGGAGTGATGATGTTGACGCTGGCCACACGAAGGCCATACACAGGCATTTCCACTTTGTCTTTGGTGTTTAACCGCTGCTCTTCAAAACAGAAACACTGGGAGGGGAAAAGAGATGTGCTTATTAAACATCAGAAAAAAGAGACTCAATATGTATTGATCACATCTTTACTAAAAATTGTATCGTTGAGAGGGATGTGGCAAAAGGAATGGAAAATAAGTCTGGCTGCACAACCGATTGGTAAAAATACTGCAAATTGAGAAATCGTGACTAAACTGAATACAATGAAGAAACTACACTATGAAACAAAGATAAAAGACAAAGAATCATAGTAAAAAGCTTTGGAGCACCTTCAATGACATTTTGGAAAAAAAGGTAAACTCAGTTGTATTTTTCAATGAATCAGATGGCTCATTCATCACAAAACCGACTGATATTACCAACTACTTTCATAATTTTTTTCATTGGCAAGATTAGCAAATGTAGGCATAACATGACAACAACAAACGCTGACACTACACATACAAGTATATCTGACCAAATATATGAAAGACAATAATTGTAACTGAATTCCGTAAACTGAGTGTGAAGAGGTGAAAAAAATATTGTTGTCTATCAACAATGACAAGCCACCGGGATCTGACAACTTGGATGGAAAATGAATGAGGATAATAGCGGACGATGTTGCCAAACCTATTTGCCACATCTTCAATTTAAGCCTACTTGAAAGTGTGTGCCCTCAGGCCTGGAGGGAAGCAAAAGTCAATCCGCCCCCTAAACATTTACTTTTCTTATTTACAATAAGTGACTCCAAAATAACAAAATACATTATTCACCATTCAGTTTCTGTTGGGAAAAGCACAACCAAAACAAACTGCTGTGTCCAACAAGTTCGTAGTCACAAGATTGATATAGTCGTCATTGCATGCTAGAATTATGAGGCCAACGACTAAACTTTTGACTACTTTAATAAACTATAAGTGAATTTGGCCAAATATTTATGACTTCTTCAAATAGGCAGATTAGATACATAAACTGCTTTCATTTCTTAAATGGTATGACATACGTATGTAAATCCCCCCCCCAAAACAAAATGTAATTCTGTACTGTCGCCTCATATGAAACATTTGATCTCAAATCCAAAATTCCAGAAAATAGAGCCACATTTAAGAAAAGGTATGGGATTTAATCCAATCGCAATTTGTTCACAATGAACATTTAAAAGGTAATGTCCCATTAAAGCATTGTGTGAGGTGAAAAACACTAAATATATTTAATTAAAAATACCTGAAGTGAGGAGTTGCCATTAGCATGTAGTATTGTTGCTTTACACTCGGACATTTAGAGAGGGGACATATTACCGTGGCCCTGGTGGATTTTTAATATATATATATATATATATATATATATATATTTAATGGCAGTATATAATACACATCGAGGTGAGGGTGATGGAAATGCATTTGGCGATTGATCTGCTTCTGCTCAATGGGTGGCACTGTGTGCTCTTTTCGAAGGATGGGTTCTGGTCTCTCCGGGGATATGGGATTCAGGGGGTCGGGGGTGGTCTGCCGGGCATTGGGATGACAACCCAACTCGGGATGAGGAGGGCTTTTAGCGGGTGGAATAGTGGGGACCAATTGGAGGTTTACTGAGTAGCAATGCAAATATCATGGTACAGCTATTTAGACACAAAATCATCATGTTACTTTTTAATGGTATGTTTGAAAACATGTATTTTGATAAATAGAATTGAAAATTGTGTCTCATTATGGTAAGTGGTGAAATAAGTAATTATAGCCAGTTATAATTGTAATGGCCTAGCAGATAATAAGAAAAGACGATCAGTATTTACCTGGTTAAAAGAGAAGGAATATAATATCTATTGTTTACAGGAAACTCATTCACCAATTTTAAATTAAGTTTTGTAGAAAAGGGACGGGGGGCGAAATATATTTCTCCCATGGGCAAAGAAATTCAAAAGGGGTGATAACATTAATTAACAGTAATTTTGATCCAAATGTGCAAATTGTCCAAACAGATCAAGGTAGATGGATTATTTTAAATATGTTATTGGACAATAAACAGATATGGCTTATTAACCGATATGGTCCAAATAATGATGATCCAAGCTTCTTTGAAAATATTTATAAGAATTGATCAACTTTACAAGCAACACTGGACTCTATTATTATGGTGGGAGATTTTGATGAATCACGAATGCCATGGATATATTGGAATTAGTGGATATATGGAGGCTTAAATACCCTGACCTAGTGAGAGATACATGGCGGAGGCTTAATCAAGCTTGTCAACTTGATTACTTTCTTCGTTCATTCTCTCTGGCACCAAAAGTTTAAAAAGTGTTGATAGGAGACAGAATGCGGTCGGATCATCACATAATTGGCATAAATATTACTCTTACAGAATTTCCACGTAGGCGAGGATATAGGAAATGTAATTAAAGCCTACTGGATGATAACTTGTTTATAACTAAGACAGAAGAATTTATAACAGATTTTTTCCAACATAAGATAGGTACAGCAGATCCCATTATTGTATGGGACACTTAAATGTGCCTGTAGAGGCCATGCAATTCACTACTCATCTATAAAACAAAAGCAATTTAGATCAAAAGAGTCCATATTAACAAAGGAAATTGAAGGACTAACAGTACAGTTAGATAGCAATAAAAACTGTACCACAGCAACCAGACAGTTGAACCACGTCATTCAAAGGAGGGGACCCTCTTGACCCAAACTGCTACAGACCTATATCCATCCTGCCCTGCCTTTCCAAGGTCTTCGAAAGCCAAGTCAACAAACAGATTACCGACCATTTCGAATCCCAACGCACCCTCTCCGCTATGCAATCTGGTTTCAGAGCTGGTCATGGGTGCACCTCAGCCACGCTCAAGGTCCTAAACGACATCGTAACCGCCATCGATAAGAAACAATACTGTGCTGCCGTATTCATTGACCTGGCCAAAGCTTTTGACTCTGTTAATCACCACATCCTCATTGGCAGACTCAGTAGCCTTGGTTTCTCAAACGATTGCGTCGCCTGGTTCACCAACTACTTCTCTGATAGAGTTCAGTGTGTCAAATCGGAGGGCCTGCTGTCCGGACCTCTGGCAGTCTCTATGGGGATACCACAGGGTTCAATTCTTGGGCCAACTCTTTTCTCTGTATACATCAATGATGTTGCTCTTGCTGCTGGTGAATCTCTGATCCACCTCTACGCAGACGACACCATTCTGTATACTTCTGGCCCTTCTTTGGACACTGTGTTAACAACCCTCCAGACGAGCTTCAATGCCATACAACTCTCCTTCCGTGGTCTCCAACTGCTCCTAAATACAAGTAAAACTAAATGCATGCTCTTCAACCGATCGCTGCCTGCACCAGCCCGCCTGTCCAGCATCACTTCTCTGGACGGTTCTGACTTAGAATTTGTGGACAACTACAAATACATAGGTGTCTGGTTAGACTGTAAACTCTCCTTCCAGACTCACATCAATCATCTCCAATCCAAAGTTAAATCTAGAATTGGCTTCCTATTTCACAACAAAGCATCCTTCACTCATGCTGCCAAACATACCCTCGTTAAACTGACCATCCTACCAATCCTCGACTTCGGCGATGTCATTTACAAAATAGCCTCCAATACCCTACTCAACAAGCTGGATGCAGTCTATCACAGCGCCATCCGTTTTGTCACCAAAGCCCCATATACTACCCACCACTGCAACCTGTACGCTCTCGTTGGCTGGCCTTCGCTTCATAATCGTCGCCAAACACATTGGCTCCAGGTCATCTACAAGACCCTGCTAGGTAAAGTCCCCCCTTATCTCCGCTCACTGGTCACCATAGCAGCACCCACCTGTAGCACGCGCTCCAGCAGGTATATCTCTCTGGTCACCCCTAAAGCCCACTCCTCCTTTGGTCGTCTCTCCTTCCAGTTCTCTGCTGCCAATGACTGGAACGAACTACAAAAATCTCTGGAAACACTTATCTCCCTCACTAGCTTTAAGCACCAGCTGTCAGAGCAGCTCCCAGATCACTGCACCTGTACATAGCCCATCTATAATTTAGCCCAACTACCTCTTCCCCTACTGTATTTATTTTGCTCCTTTGCACCATATTATTTATATTTTAACTTTGAACTTTCTTCAAATTACAAATCTACCATTCCAGTGTTTTACTTGCTATACTTTATTTACTTTGCCACCATGGCCTTTTTTGCCTTTACCTTCCTTATCTCACATTGTATATAGTCTTCTTTTTTTTCTACTGTATCATTGATTGTATGTTGTTTTACTCCATGTGTAACTCTTGTGTTGTTGTATGTGTCAAACTGCTTTGCTTTATCTTGGCCAGGTCGCAATTGTAAATGAGAACTTGTTCTCAACTTGCCTACCTGGTTAAATAAAGGTGAAATAAATAAATAAAATATGTAGGTACATATGGAACACAGACTCATGAACCAGACAGTTGAACCATGTAATTTATATGTAGGTACATATGGAACAGACTCAGGAACCAGACAGTTGAACCATGTCATTTGTATGTAGGTACATATGGAACACAGACTCAGGAACCAGACAGTTGAACCATGTCATTTATATGTAGGTACATATGGAACACAGACTCAGGAACCAGACAGTTGAACCATGTCATTTGGATGTGGTAGAAAGTGATTCAGAAGAATCAGAATCAAAATGTGATTCAGCACCAGAGGTCACGGTTGCAGGTGTTTACTACAAAGCAAGAGCAATGTGTTATCCAGCTAACTTGCCTAAATATTCGGAAATAACTTGTTTTATAGAAATATATAAAGTGCATGGCATAATAAAACAACCAAAAACACATATTTAAGTTTATCTTCCTTAATGAACCAGAAAATCAATAGTTATTTCTGGTTGCTTATCAAAGTTAGAGCGCTAACTCATTGATCCTGCTATGTAGTATACCCTTCTGGGCTGCATTCAGCAGGACACGTTGGATAACCTCAGATAGAAATGTGTTATGTAGAACAAACATGCCTCTCTGGCATGTATAACAGTAGTTCTTTAGTGAGTCAGTTGTGGTTCAGTGGTCTACAGTAGTTCAGAGTGGTCTATAGTGGGTCAGTTGGGGTTCAGAGTGGTCTACAGTGGTCTGTAGTAGTTCAGAATGGTCTATAGCGGTCTATAGTAGTTCAGAGTGGTCTATAGTGGTTCCGAGTGGTCTATAGTGGTCTGTAGTAGTTCAGAGTGGTCTATAGTGGTCTGTAGTTGTTCAGAGTGGTCTATAGTGGTCTGTAGCTGTTCAGAGTGGTCTATAGTGGTCTATAGTTGTTCAGAGTGGTCTGTAGTTGTTCAGAGTGGTCTGTAGTTGTTCAGAGTGGTCTGTAGTTGTTCAGAGTGGTCTGTAGTTGTTCAGAGTGGTCTGTAGTTGTTCAGAGTGGTCTGTAGTTGTTCAGAGTGGTCTGTAGTTGTTCAGAGTGGTCTGTAGTTGTTCAGAGTGGTCTGTAGTTGTTCAGAGTGGTCTATAGTAGATCAGAGTGGTCTATAGTAGATCAGAGTGGTCTATAGTAGATCAGAGTGGTCTATAGTAGATCAGAGTGGTCTGTAGCGGTGTAAGCAGACATCTCCATTGAGGTGTGCCGTCAGGACAGTTCCCTGCGCCCCCCAACGGGCGAGCTGACACCCCAGCTCTGGGAACCAGACCCCCTCCTGGGCCTGACGCCTCCCAAGCTGCCAC
The DNA here is from genome assembly GCF_901001165.1 of Salmo trutta. Lineage (NCBI taxonomy): Eukaryota > Metazoa > Chordata > Actinopteri > Salmoniformes > Salmonidae > Salmo > Salmo trutta. Next base: position 83,729,869 of record NC_042970.1, on the reverse strand, counting down.
ACACACACTGAGCCGGACCGGAAAACCCCAACCACACTGGAGCCATGGACATCAACCTCCACCAGCCTAGGGAGAGAACACACACACACAGAATACACACACAACAACAAACGAGAGAGGGGTTAACACACAATTCCCTCTTCCTGCCAACTCTCCCCTTCCTCCTCCCCCTCTCACCTCCCAGTGCAGGCTTTGGGGAGGCATAGTCTGGTTGCCAGGGCGACGGTGCCAGTCAGAGGGTTGGTGGCGACCAGCGAGAACAGAGCCCCTCCCTCTTCCTCCTCCACAGCACACAGGGACGGGTGTTGCAACAGGACAAACAGCACCCCCTGTAGGACGAATGGGGACATGACAAATCCAAATTCATTCCAAGTGTATTTCTCCAGGTCTCAACACACTTCAGGGAATAAATAAATAAAAAGTAAAAACAAGAAACAACCAATAAATCAGGACAACATCATGACTATACATACCATCACTATATCTACAAAGGTACCCCCGCACATTGACTCGGTACCGGTTCCCCCTGTTTTTAGCCTCGTTATTGTTATGTAAATGTGCTTTTACTTTTGATTGATTTTATCTTTTTTTAAACTTTAGTTTATTTAGTAAATATTTTATTAACAATTTCTTGAACAGCATTATTGGTTAAGGGCTTGTAAGTAAGCATTTCACGGTAAGGTCTACACAACTGTTGTATTCGGCGTATGTCACAAATACAATTTGAGTTACACATTGACTGTCAATTCTCTGTACTCTCACAATACACTTGTTCACTTCCCTTCATGGATTTAGAAGGAAAGTAGTGGACACTCCCTCTAACCCATGGATGGGTTTTGGACAGTAATGATTTTAAATGTGTGTGGGAGAGAGTGCACATAGAGAAAAGGCAGAGAATTGGGTGGTTTGGGACGCAGACACTGGGAGGTTTCGTAGGACGGAGTGGGACATGACAACATCATCACTATTCAGTCAAGGTGGGTGGAGGCTGTTGGTTAGACATGGGGAATTACATGGTGAGAATACACACACAACGATCAGAAATTCTCCCATGTCCTATAGGTTCTCTCACACATTATAGTAGGAACGAACACACTCTTTCTGGTACAGATACTACACACACACACACACACACACACTAAACACACACTCACGCAGAGGGAGTATCCTCGGAGGCAGGTCGTATCCGTGAAACCATCTCCCAGAGTGATGCGCTGCAGCAGCTGCCCCGTCGTCACGTTCCTGACACACACACACACACACACACACACGCAGTTAACGGAGAAGATTCTCATTCAACTGTAAACAGGTTTGAGAAGGCATTTAGCAGATGCTCTTATCCAGAGAGAGACTTACAGTCAGTGCATTCCACTAAGATAGGTGAGAAAAGAACATATTACAGTCATTGGAAGTAAAAGCGTTCTTTGATAAAGCAGCTGTCTACAAAACCAGTGCAAGTGTCTTTGAAAACCTTTCAATCAGAGCATCCTGGTCCTGGGGACCTAAAGGGGTGTTTTTGCCAGAACTACACCACTTATTAAAATAACCTCATGGGCGCCCCCGTTTAGGTCCCCAGCACCAGGAAGCACTGAATTAGCTACGTTTTCTTGCTCACCACAGAACAACATGTCCGCCGTGGGTTGAGCCAATCAGAGCGTCAGTCTGTCCCTCCACCGCCGCCACGGCCCGCACGTGCTCAGTAGGACAGACCAAAGACAGGCAGCCCTGCAGGCTGAGAGAGGTCGGAGAGACAGAAACACAGACATAGAGTACACACACACACACAGCATTAACCATGCCAGACGAGAGAAGACCCTGGTCCCCCGTGGTTACCTGCCATCCTGTGTCAGTGTGTAGACCTGCAGCGGGGTTGTGGCTACAGAGTAGGAGGAGCTAACCAGCCTTCGGTTGGACATGCCCACCACCATCTGGACCTCCCCCTCACACAGCACCGCCTGGGACAGACTGGAGCAGCACAGTACCCTACACACACAGAGATACATGTGCACAGACACACACACACAAATATTAATAGAAACATTTACAGATGCATGAACACAGAGACAAGCAAAGAAGAGGGAGAGAGAGGAGAAGGAAGAACAGGGAAGAAAAAGAGGGAGGGGAGTGGTAGCAATGTGTGTGTGTGTGGGGGGGGGGGGGTAGTACCTGGCCTCTCTGATTTCCAGCTGGCCCAGAGTCACACACAGAAGTCCAGGAGCGTCCGGCACAGGAAAGACTGACATCACTGACTTAAACACACACACACAATGGAAAGTTTATTAGGTACACCCATTTAGTATCGGTCGGACCCCCCATTGCACCCAGAACAGTCTGAATTATTCGGGGTATTCTACAAGGTGTGGGAAACATTCCACAGGGATGCTGGTCCATGCTGACGTGATGTCATCACGCAGTTGCTGCTGATTGGACGGCGGTACATTCATGCCACCAACAGCCCGTTACATCTCATCCCACAGATGCTCTATAGGGTTGAGGTCTGGGGACTTCGCAGGCCACTCAAGTAAACTGAACTCGCTGTCATGTTCCAGGCGATGTTTTTCCACTCCTCTTGACCAGTGTTGGTGACGGCGTGCCCACCGGAGCAGCTTATTCTTGTTTTTAGCTGATTGGAGTGGAACCCAGTGTGGTCGTCTGCTGCAATAGCCAATCAATGACAAGGATCCACGAGTTGTGTTGTTCTGAGATGCCGTTCTGCGCTGTTATTTGTCTGTTTGTGGCCCGCCTGTTTGCTTGCACGATTCTTGTCACTCTCCTACTCATTCAAGGGTTTTTCTTTATTTGTACTACTTTCTACATTGTAGAATAATAGTAAAGACATCAAAACTATGGAATAACACATATGGAATCATGTAGTAAGCAAAAAAAGGGTAAACAAATCAAAAGAGAGAATGCTAAGAGTGTGCAAAGCTGTCATCAAGGCAAAGGGTTGATACTTTGAAGAATCTCAAAAATATATTTGTTTTTATATTGATCTGTTTAACACTTTTTTGGTTACTAGATGATTCCATATGTGTTATGTTGTAGTTTTGATGTCTTCACTATTATTCTGCAATGTAGAAAATAGTAAAAATAAAGAAAAACTCTTGAATGAGTAGGAGTCCAAACCTTTGACTGGTACACACACACACACACACACACACACACAGTATTTAACACAGTTGCTACACACTCATTAAACACAGAAACACCCATAAACAATACAACTCACAGTTGTTGCACACACACATTAAGACACACAACAAAGTTACTTCTATGAAGGTCCAGGTGTGCAGTCGTCTCCAGTGTGGGGGGTTGGTCTGACCCCAAACACACACCTCCCACTCTCCTGCCACCGCTACACATACACCTACTGACAGCCACGACACACAGCACACATCCACCAGGCTGCCTCCTGCAGGGGCCTACACACACACACACACACACACACACCAGATTATTATTACACACACAGACATTCTCTGAAGTGAGTTGTGACATGGATGTTGAAATACACAACAATGGCTTGACATTACAGTACTGACCTTCAGTGTGTGAGAGAGCATTAAGACACCCTCCTCTGTCATCCCATCCCTCTTCTCTTCTTTCTTCCTCCACGCTCTCTCCTCCTCTCCTTCTCCTCTCTCCTCTGTGGCCTGTCTGGTTGAGTGGAGAGAGGGAGCTGGCTGGCGAAGAAGTTGGGTAGGGGGCAATGGAGGGGGTGTATTTGGGTTTGGAGGGAGAGATTGAGGCAGTAGTAGAGGAGTGGGAGGGAGCAAAAGTTTGGGCAGGGAATCAACCATGCTGGGGTGGCAGGGAGCGAGGGAGGGAGGGGAGGAGGAGAGAGGGATGGCTGGAGAGGGGCAGGGAGAGAGGGAGGGAGGAGAGAGGGCTTGGGTGGAGGGACTAGAGGGGAAGGGGAGGGTCAGAGTGGGGGGGCAGGGAGAGCAGGAGAGGGGGAGGGTCAGAGAGGGTGGGCAGGGAGGGCAGGAGGGGATGTGAGTCACCGCCTCTAAAGAAGGTAATGGGGAGTTGTCAGGGAGGGAGAGGGGTATGTTGGGGTTAGGGGTCAAGGGGTTAGGGGTCATCCCTAAGGAAGGTAAGGGGGGACTGGAGGAGAGGGGAAGGGAGAGGGTCTGTCCGCGAGGGGTGTGGCTGGTTAGGGAGGGGCTAAGGAGGAGCAGCGAGGGGCTGGGGGAGACAGCACACTCTGCATCTGTCTCCGTCCGGAGGGAAGGGCACTCAGTAGTGCACACGGAAGGACATTTGGTAAGGCACTCGACAGAGAACTTCGTAGGACACGTAGAAAGGCACTTAGTCTTTGTGTGGAAGGATGGACACTCGGGAGGGCACTCTGTCTCTGTTTCAGTTTGAAGGGAAGGGCACTCAGTAGTGAGTCGGCCTGTCTGCTGGTCTACTGAAGGAAAGTCTATAGACTGGCCAACTAAAACGGTAAGCTGATGGCCTATAAGCTGGTCTACAGGATGGTCTGTAGACTGATGGCCTATAGGCTGGTCTGTAGACTGATGGCCTATAGGCTGGTCTGTAGACTGATGGTCAGTAGGCTGGTCTGTAGACTGATGGTCAGTAGGCTGGTCTGTAGACTGATGGTCAGTAGGCTGGTCTACAAGGTGGTCTGTAGACTGATGGCCAGTAGGCTGGTCTACAAGGTGGTCTGTAAACTGGCAAACTGAATGGTACTCTGAATGGAGGTCTGTAGAATGGTTTAGTGCGTCTGTAGACTGCTGGCCTATAGGGTGGTCTATAAGATGCTGGCCTATAGATCTGTCTATAGACTGTTCTACCGGAGTGACACAGTCTGTGACAGGAGGGGTGAGGCTGAGAGGGAGGGGCTCAGGCGTAGGCGCTTTAGACATCAGACCGCCTGTGTCGCCGTGGAGACCGTGGACCGAGCCTCTGCTGCGGCGACGACGCATGTTGTAAGGTGAGAAGGGTTCTGGGACGGCGACGGCGACGGCAGACGAGGCGCGAAGCTTCTGGAGCTTTAGCTGTCCGAACTGGTCGTCGGGGAGATGGAAATCCTGGAGGTCAAAGGTTGAGATGACGCGGCCCAGACTCCCAGGGTGCACTGCTGGTCCTCCAGGGGAGAGGGAGGAGGGCAGGAGGAGACACCACACACTCTCTACACACACACACACACACACACAGAACACGAGTGAAAGGATGAAAATGTTAGTTAATAATTGAAGTCACAGTGAAACATAACAGCCTTCAGATACACCACACGGCTCAGTCCCACCTTTGCTCTGCTTTGGTGTGTGAATGAGGGGAGAGACACAGCTCTTTCTGAAGATGGGATAAAGCTGTTCCTCCACACCTCCAGAGAGAGGCCAGCGCTCTGGACATCCACTCCCAGGGAGAGGCTGTGAGGCTGGGCTAATAGCGGCCGGGGTCTGGGTGTTGTCTGGGCCTGGTGCTGGAGGATCCGAGTCCAAACTTAGAGAGCGGCCCAGTCTCGGCCTCCTTCCTCTCCCCCTCTGGCCTCTGATAGGCCGAACACTGCAGGCTCTGGAAGGTAAACGCTCATTCTGATTGGTCCCTGACTCAGAGGTAAGCATCTGATTGGCTGATGGCTCCTCGACCGGTGTGCGATTGGTCGGTGAGTTTGAGGTCAGTTGACTTGAGCACTGGCGGTGATTGGAGGGTTGTGCTAGTGAGTCGGAGTGTGAAGTTGAGAGTGAGTCGGAGTGTGAAGTTGAGAGTGAGTGTGGGTTAGACATCCGGCCCCTGCTCCTTCTGTGGCGCCCCCTGTTGAGTTGGTTCAGAATGACAGCCTGCAGGTCTCTGAAAGTAGCATTAACAAAACATGTTACATTAGATTTGTGAACCACAGACGAGACGGAGTAGGCTCACATTCAAATTACTGATACGGCGTTCAGTTGGTGGTGGTGGAAAACGCTAAATGATGGAATTTCACGTGGACGAATGGTTATGCATGCCTCCAATAGAGTTCCAGACACTTAAAGAATCTTTACCAAGGCACATTTGAAGCTGTTCTGGTGGCTCGTGGTGTCCACAAAGCTTTACGTTGGCGTTCCCTTTGTTTTACCTATAATACAGTGCATTCATCAAGTATTCAGACCCCTTGACTTTTTCCACACTTTTTGTTACGTTACAGCTAGAGTTGAAACGGTATGAACATTTCATATCACGATTATAGTGACCAAAATGATCAGTTATCAGTATTGTCAGTGTTATCTGTATTGTCAGTGTTATTGCGGTTATCTGTATTATTTGTATTGTCAGTATTATCGCGGTTATCAGTACTATCAGGGTATTTGTTAAGATGTGCTGGAAATGTTCAAAAAGTACTGATACACTGAAATCATTTCAAGGTTAACATTGAAAACCAACAAACACAATTAGCAGCACTATGCACTTTTTAAAATAATATCATTAAGATTAAAGATGGCGCCATGTGGCCATGCACTAAATTTCCTTAAGGTTGTGTTCATTAAAACCTGCCCCAAGTAAGCAAATCAAATGTCCATATAAAAGCAACACAAGTAAAGCAATGTGCATGTAAGAACAATACAACCATATGTAAACACATCCAATGTGCAGGTGTTGACATTAAAATAACACAATATGTAAACAAATCAAATGAACAACACTGATTGTATGTCCGTTCTTTCCTTCATAAAGAAGCAAGGTGCTGCTGGCCTAACATCCTGTATGTATGTTCTCTCCTTCATAAAGAAACAACATCCTGTATGTATGTTCTCTCCTTCATAAAGAAACAAGGTACTGCTGGCCTAACATCATGTATGTATGTATGTTCTCTCCTTCATAAAGAAACAAGGTACTGCTGGCCTAACATCCTGTATGCATGTTCTCTCCTTCATAAAGAAACAACATCCTGTATGCATGTTCTCTCCTTCATAAAGAAGCAAGGTGCTGCTGGCCTAACATCCTGTATGTATGTTCTCTCCTTCATAAAGAAACAAGGTGCTGCTGGCCTAACATCCTGTATGTATGTTCTCTCCTTCATAAAGAAGCAAGGTGCTGCTGGCCTAACATCCTGTATGCATGTTCTCTCCTTCATAAAGAAACAACATCCTGTATGCATGTTCTCTCCTTCATAAAGAAACAAGGTGCTGCTGGCCTAACATGTATGTATGTATGTATGTATGTATGTATGTATGTATGTATGTATGTATGTATGTATGTATGTATGTATGTATGTATGTATGTATGTATGTATGTATCTTTGTTCACTTGAAACTGAAATGTAAAAATGTCAACATATTTGCCTTGTCCAGTTTAAATGGTGATCTGCGAGGGGAGACCATGTGCCCGCTGGCACTGAACACTCTCTCTGATGGCACGCTGGTTGCTGGGATGCACAAAAGCTTCTGCTGCCTTGAGGTAATCCTTCTCAGCAACCCAGCCAGGCCTTTCCCCTCCGATGCCGCTGTGGGGGTGTTGGAGGTGCTTTGTGGTTCTTCCCTGACTTGTGCAGCTGCCAGCTTCAAGGCCTCCTGGACACAGCTGTCAGTGTCAACTTTTGCAGCCTCAGGCTCAACTATAAAGCTCATTTTGAAGCAGGGGTCAATGAAACAAGTCAAGTCCATGACTCTCTTTGCATCTGTTGTTAAGGTCTTCTCTCATTACCCTTTTCATCTCCTTAGTCAGGGATGGCTCCGTATCCGTTCCCAGAACATCACGGTGATGTGGTCCAGGACATATTCTCAAAACTCTCTGATGTTGTGAGCTGAGTGATCTTCTGGGAAGAACTGTGTTTCCAGGCAGTTTGATTCCTGTTGCCAGTCTGGGGTGAGGTAATGGATAGTGAAGCTGATGTAGGGTTGACCACCCCTGCTTTCACTGGTCCAGAGGTCAGTAGTTGCAGCAAACCATGTGCCTTGAGCCAAACTTTTTCACAACATCAGCCCCCTTTTGCAGCAATTATTTTGTTGCATGTTCTGCAGACAGGGTGACCATCTTCGATTAAGTTTCCCTCAGCACTCTTGTAAAACCCAAAATACAACCACAGTTCGGATTTGGTCCTCTTAGAAGGCTGAAAAATCTCCAGAGCGCCATCACTGCCTTCCGCCATGTTTTCACACCAAACAAAACCCACGTTGCATGCTGTGCCTGCATCAGACTGTTGCCAACTTTGGTTGATGCTGGACAGTATTTACCACAAGTTTTGCAAACCGCGGTAATCAAACAATGGTAATATAAATTTGAAACGATAATACTAACCGTCGGGAATTTTACCGTGGTTAATCGTGAAACCGGTAACCGTTTCATCCCTAGTTACAGCCTTACTCTAAAATTGATTAAATAATTTCCCCCCCACCCTCATCAACCTACACACAATATCCCATAAAGACAAAGCAAAAACTGGTTTAGACATTTTTCTATAAAAATTGATATTTTTTAAAATTAATAATAATAATATCACATTTACATAAGTACCCTTTACTCAGTACTTTGTTGAAGCACCTGTGGCAGCGATTACAGACTCACGTCTTCATGGCACATCTGTATTTGGGGAGTTTCTCCCATTCTTCTCTGCAGATCCTCTCAAGCTCTGTCAGGTTGGATGGGGAGCATCGCTGCACAGCTATTTTCAGGTCTCTCCAGGGATGTTCGATCGGGTTCAAGTCCAGGCTCTGGCTGGGCCACTCAAGGACATTCAGAGACTTGTCCCAAAGCCACTCCTGTGTTGTCTTGGCTGTGTGGTTAGGGTCATTGTCCTGTTGGAAGGTGAAGCTTCAACCCAGGCTGAGGTCCTGAGCGCTCTGGAGCAGGTTTTCATCAAGGATCTCTGTATTTTGCACCGTTCATCTTTCCCTCCATCCTGACTAGTCTTCCAGTTCCTGCAGCTAAAAAACATCCCTTCAACATGATGCTGCCACCACCATGCTTCAGCATAGGGATGATGCCAGGTTTCCTCAAGACGTGATGCTTGGCATTCAGGCCAAATAGTTGAAACTTGGTTTCATAAGACCAGAAAATCTTGTTTCTCATGGTCTGAGAGTCCTTTAGGTGCCTTTTGGCAAACTCCTAGCAGGCTGTCGTGCCTTTTACTGAGAAGTGGCTTCCGTCTGCCACTCTACTATAAAGGCCTGATTGGTGGAGTGATGCAGAGATGGTTGTCCTTCTGGAAGGTTCTCCCATCTCCACAGAGGAACTCTGGAGCGTTGTCAAAGCTTGGTCACCACCCTGACCAAGGCCCTTCTCCCCCGATTGCTCAGTTTGGCCGGGCGGCCAGCTATAGAAAGAGTCTTGGTGGTTCCAAACTTCTTCCGTTTAAGAATGATGGAGGACACTGTTCTTAGGTACCATCAATGCTGCAGAAATGTTTTGGTACCCTTCCCTGGATCTGTGCCTCAACACAATCCTGTCACAGAGCTGCACGGGCAATTACTTCGACCTCATGGCTTGGTTTTAGCACTTCTGGACCCCACAAGAATAGTTATTTATTTTAATCTTATTATTATCTATCCTGATGCCTAGTCACTTTACCCTGCCTTCATGTACATACAGTATCTACCTCGTACCTCTGCACAGTGATCTGGTACTGGTACTCCCTGTATATAGCTGCACAGTGATCTGGTACTGGTACTCCCTGTATATAGCTCCACAGTGATCTGGTACTGGTACTCCCTGTATATAGATGCAGTGATCTGGTACTGGTACTCCCAGTATATAGCTTAATTCTTCTGTATTTTATTCCTTGTGTTACTATTTGTATTTTTCTTATCTTATTATTTTTAACTGTGCATCATTGGGAAGGGCTTTCAAACTTTTATTTGATTATTGGTCTAAAAGGAGCTAAAACAGCCAATTTTATCATGAAATGGTTTGTGATACAAATGTAAAAAGCATATCAAACATCCTTTCTCCCAATAAAATGTATGTGTGAGAATTGCCAGAACAAGCAGAGATACCAAAAATATATTCGTCCCACCCTGGCGTGGAGTCACCCAAGCAACCTGTGGATCTGAGACAAAGGCATGCGTCGCCGTTTTGTGGTTCTGAAGTAGGACTCCACAATAGAATAGAGTACAATACAATCAAGTATAACAACAACAGATATTAAAGGTGACCACTAACCTGTGGCTCTGTGAAGAGGCCATGCGTCTTGTGGTTCTGATGTAGTATTCTACAGGGAACGGCAGACCTTCCACCAGAGTGCACGAGTCCAGGACCCCCCCAGTGTTACACAACCCGGAGGCTCCCACAGCTCCTGAATCACCTCCCTCTTCGCTCTCACTCTCTCCATCTCTCCTCAGGTTCACCCCTTCCTTCTCTATCTCCTTCTGTCCATATGTCCTCTGTTCTTCTCTCTCCTCTCCATCTCTCTGTTTCATTGCCTCTTTATCTGGAGTTTCCCTCTCATTCTCCTCCCTCTCTAGCTCTTTCTTCTCACCCTCCTTCTCTTCCCCCATCTTTCTTTCTCTCCGTCCTCTTCTTTCTCTGTCCGTGCGTCCAGCTCCAGCCCGTCCTCGCTGGTCTCCGTGTCGTACCTCCCCCCTGCCCCCTCGCCCCTACCCTCCCAGCGCAGCCGGCTTCTCCGTGACCTCAGCCGGAGGGAGTGGCTTTGTCTGTGAGGGTTAAGGTCAGGTGTCCGAGGGCAAGAGTTATCGACGGGGAGGAGGAAGCGGATGGACGGACTCCTCTGCCTGGGGTTCTCCGATTCCACCGGACACGATGCCGCCACAGTCGAGTCTGCACACAATACACATTACAACCTGGATATAACCTGAACACACACACACACTACGACATAATTTACAATACACATTACAACCTGAACACACACACACTACAACCGTAATAATATAATAGCGGTAATAGGCTAACGTCACAAAACTCTTTACAGCACTTAGTTTCTAATACAGGCAGACTGACCTCCAGCGGGGCCTAGTGGTAAGGCTGAACCTGGGGCTGTCCTAGCAGGGCTACCAAGGGAGAGGGGGGGTAGAGCTGGGTTGGGAAAGGTGTTGGCTGGGACTGGGTCTGTCTGGTCCTGGAGGTTCTGCTCAGAGATCCGGCTCCTCACATGCTTCCGCACGGCATCTGAACGCTCAGCTCGCTGTGTGTGTATAGGGGGGATAATGTACATCAATGTGGTCAAACACGTGCAGTACCACACAACACAGATATCAGTCATGATTGTGGTGTTTACTACACACACTACTAACCCACCAGTGCCCCCCCCCCTCCACACACACACCTGCTACCACCTTTACAGACCATATCTCTCACCTGTAATCTCTGAACTGTCCTGGAGTACTCCCTCTGTAGCAAGGCCAGTTTCCGCCTCAACTGGGGAGGGACACACACACACTTATCATGCTACTTGAGAAGGAAGGTAGACATAGCTACATGACATTTTAAGACCGCTTACACAGGGCCCTACTATATGTAAACAATACACCTACCTCCTCCTTGTCATCGCAATGGAGCACGCTCTCCAAATTATCCTCCATTCTTGTCACGCGATCCTAACGGTCACCTTTGACAGTTAGCTAAAACACAAGAGGTTTTAAAAAAAACTATAGATTAAAGCAAGTGAACAAGAATCATAGCTAGCGTTAGCTGACAAACTAGCTAGTTAGCTAACTAGTGTTAGCTGACAAACTACTGTAACGTTAATTACCTCACATTTTCAGAATAGTAGCTAGTAGCTAACTATTTGATAAAACGTACCATTCAAAGCCTTTTGTTTCTGTATTTATCGGCGTCAATATGCTAGCTAGTCACGTTTTTTGGGGGGGACAGGAGGAATTCCAATCCAGTCGCTGTTTTTTCTGGTTCAATCAATGAACAAAACAGACCAGACCCAGCTGCTATCGCATTGGTGTCTATGGGAGCGCCAGCCTTTTAAGCAGACCGTAAATTGATATCTTTTTTAAACGGTCTGAGTGAACTCCATTTATTTATCCACCATTTTTGTCCAAACTCTCCCGCGACTTCACCGTCCAGACAAGACCAATGGATAACCGAAAATTCAACAGCCGGTTGACTGACTGCTTCCAGAAGGGAGGGTGGAGTATATCTTCTTCTTTGGTATCATGGCGTTCACACATTTTGTTTGTGCATACCGCCACCTACTGTGCGATAGTGTGTGTTCAATCACGTTACATTTGTGATACAAACAGAGGGAGAAAAAAATTGGCCACCAACCAACCAGACTCCTGTATAGCACAGAGGAGGCTGGTGGGAGGAGCTATAGGAGGACGGGCTCATTGTAATGGCTGGAATGGAATAAATAACCAATTATGACAAATGTTATATATAGAAACCACAGCTTGTTTGAATACTACACAATGAGTACATACTATTAGTTAATTATAGGATACTGTAAACGAACGATACTAGCACTTCGCCTGTCTACTGGAAGTTGATGCTGTTGCTATGCAACTTCTTGCTAGCGTAACAAATAACTAGCTGACATTTTACGATTTTGGGTGTGTTTGTAAATTCAATCTGGAGTGCCAGAGTGCGCTCTGGGCCTTTTCGTAAATCAGGAGTACGGTGAGTTCTGACCTCACAACGGCAATCAAGCACCCCAAGCTAACTGGCTAGCTATTTCCAGACACAAATGAGAGAACACCTCACTCTGACCATTTTACTTACCCTAGCAGAGCTGGTTAGGCTGTTTTCATGTTATCCAGAGCGTTGGTGAATGTAACTGTGCTGCTGGCAACAATTTAATTACGCTTTTTTTTTTGCCTACTTTTACTAACACCGGCCATATATTCAATATATTCAAGGTGTTGAGCGGCACACTCAAACGAGAGTGCTCTGAAATCGGAGTAGATAGCCAGAATGATGTATTCGATGTATTAGTAGCCAACTAACTTTAGGTAACTAGCTAACATACCGGTACGTACTGATGTAATGCTATGCGGTTCGTAAGGACAGCGTAGCTAAGAAATTGTCAGCCAACATAACGTGTAACTTATTTGACAAGTCATTACTTTATTACATTTCTCAACATTTTGCATTTACATTTACGTCATTTAGCAGACGCTCTTATCCAGAGTGACTTACAACTTGGATTTTCTTAACATTTGTCATAATTGGTTAAAGTAATGAATTTGTATCCACTCTCATCGGACTTCGGCTGCATATTTTATTTAATTTTCTTAAAATCTGAAAACATTGTGAAGCCACGCCCATTTTCGGAAGAATTCCATTATGGGCCCTAAAAGCACGGAAATAGTGTCCACTGCTTGTATAGTTCGTATTTTGGCGAATTTAGTACGACATCTGGGAACTTTTAGCATACTAACTATATCCATACTATGACCAAAAAACATACTACATACTCAATTTACATCGCAAATAGTATGGTTAGTGCGGTTAGTATGAGTATTCGAACAAAGCTCACGTTTGACTCCGTTCCATTGATTCCAGTCCAGCCATTACAATGAGCCCGTCCTCCTATAGCTCCTCCCACCAGCCTCCACTGGTATCCCACAATTTCATATAAATCTCATTAACATACAACTCTTCTTTAGTAAAATGTCATACACCCATGTAATTCCCTGCAGCTTCCACTTCCACTCATTAAAAACCTACTAGCCCATTCAACTACTTGGACAATATCTGCTCCTGCACCATGCCAACGGCCTGGGAGGACGGGACACTACCTCTCAACACACCCTGGAACTCTTTGGAAGTCAAATCTCATTCACTCCCTCTCTCTCTAGACAGACACCCCTCCCTACCTCCCTCTGTCCAGACTGACACCCCTCCCTCCCTCTGTCCAGACTGACACCCCTCCCTCCCTCTCTCTAGACTGACACCCCTCCCTTCCTCTCTCTCTAGACTGACACCCCTCCCTTCCTCTCTCTCTAGACTGACACCCCTCCCTCCCTCTCTCTAGACTGACACCCCTCCCTCCCTCTCTCTAGACTGACACCCCTCCCTCTCTCTCTCTCACTAGACTGACACATCTCCCTCCATCTCTCTCCCTAGACTGACACGCCTCCCTCCATCTCTCACTAGACTGACACCTCTCCCTCTCTCACTAGACTGACACACCTCCCTCCATCTCTCTCTCTAGACTGACACCCCTCCCTCACTCACTAGACTGACACACCTCCCTCCATCTCTCTCTCTAGACTGACGCCCCTCCCTCTTTCTCTCTCACTAGACTGACACCCATCCCTCCCTCTTGCTCTCTCAACTGATACCCCTCCCTCCCTCTCTCTCTCTCTCTCTAGACTGACACCTCTCCCTCCCTCCCTCCCTCTCTCCCTCCCTCCCTCCCTCCCTATACTGACAAACCTCCCTCCCTCCCTCCCTCTCTCTCTCTCTTTAGACTGACACCCCTCTCTCCCTAGACTGACACCCCTCCCTCTGTCTCTCTCTAGACCGACACTCCTCCCTCTCTAGACTGACAGCCCTCCCTCCCTCCCTCCCTCCCTCTCTCTCTCTCTAGACTGACACCCCTCCCTCCCTCCCTCTCAAGACTGACACCCCTCCCTACCTCCCTCTCTCTCTCTAGACTGACACCCCTCCCTCCCTCTCAAGACTGACACCCCTCCCTCCCTCTCTCTCTCTAGACTGACACCCCTCCCTCTCTCTAGACTGACACCCCTCCCTCACTCACTAGACTGACACACCTCCCTCCATCTTTCTATCTAGACTGACACCCCTCCCTCTTTCTCTCTCACTAGACTGACACCCATCCCTCCCTCTTGCTCTCTCAACTGATACCCCTCCCTCCCTCTCTCTCTCTCTCTCTAGACTGACACCTCTCCCTCCCTCCCTCTCTCCCTCCCTCCCTCCCTCCCTATACTGACAAACCTCCCTCCCTCCCTCCCTCTCTCTCTAGACTGACACCCCTCCCTCCCTCTCTCTCGCTCTAGACTGACACCCCTCCCTCCCTCCATCTCTCTCTAGACTGACACCCCTCCCTCCCTACCTCTCTCTCTAGACTGACACCCTCCCTACCTCTCTCTCTAGACTGACACCCCTCCCTCTCTCTCACTAGACTGACACCCCTCCCTCCCTCTCTCGACTGACACCCCTCCCTCCCTCCCTCCCTCTCTCGACTGACACCCCTCTCGACTGACACCCCTCCCTCCCTCTCTCTCTAGATTGACACCCCTCCCTCCCTCTCTCTCTAGATTGACACCCCTCCCCCTCTCTCTCTCGACTGACACCCCTCCCTCCCTCTCTCTCTCTAGACTGACACCTCTCCCTCCCTCCCTCTCTAGACTGACACCCCTCCCTCCATCTCTCTCGCTCTAGACTGACACCCCTCCCTCCCTCCCTCCATCCATCTCCCTCTCTCTCTCTAGACTGACACCCCTCCCTCCCTCCCTCTCTGTCTAGACTGACACCCCTCCCTCCCTCTCTCTCTAGTCTGACACCCCTCTCTCCGTCTCTCTCTAGACTGACACCCCTCCGTCTTTCTCTCTCTCTAGACTGACACCCCTCCCTCCATCTCTAGATTGACACCCTTCCCTCCCTCTCTCTCTCTAGACTGACACCCCTCCCTCTTTCTAGACTGACACCCCTCCCTCTTTCTCTCTCACTAGACTGACACCCCTCCCTCTCTCTCTCGACTGACACCCCTCCCTCTTTAGACTGACACCCCTCTCTCCCTAGACTGACACCCTCCCTCTGTCTCTCTCTAGACCGACACCCCTCCCTCTCTCGACCGAAACCCACCCCTCCCCCTCTCTCTCTAGACCGACACCCACCCCTCCCTCTCTCTCTTTAGACTGACACCCCTCTCTCCCTAGACTGACACCCCTCCCTCTGTCTCTCTCTAGACCGACACTCCTCCCTCTCTAGACTGACACCCCTCCCTCCCTCCCTCTCAAGACTGACACCCCTCCCTCCCTCCCTCCCTCTCTCTCTCTAGACTGACACCCCTCCCTCCCTCTCTCTCTCTAGACTGACACCCCTCCCTCTCTCTAGACTGACACCCCTCCCTCTCTCTCGACCGACAACAAAGTCCTTTCCCATTATTGATGTGTATTCTATTAACTATCTGTGTTGATTGTTGTATGTGTTATCTTGTCCACAGACTTATTACAGTGTAAGGAAACCAGTATGTCATTTTGTTATTAGGGTGAACTAACTTTCTTAAAACTACGTCTTTGTTGATTGTAATTGTGTGTTATCATAATCTGACGGCTCGTAGAAATTGTTACTTTTTTAAATTGTTATAAATTGTGTCTTTTCCACAGCAGTACAAGTGAAAAAGAGAAAAAAATCTGTACTCACAGAAATATCCTTTATAATAATAATAATGTTAATAATATATAATTATAATTATATTATAATAATATAATAATAATATGTTATTACTATCTATAGTGCGTGTCTAATGGCAGGGTATTCCAGAAAGGGGAAGCTCTTAAACTGAAAGCAGATTGACTATAGGTGATTGTCCTTAAGGGAACTATACAGTCATCTCTCATGGCGGACCTTGTGGATCTGCGGCTATAAGGTTTGGGTTTTCCGTCTAACAAAAGTTCTGAGTGGAGGGGGAGCCTGGATATTTAGAATCATGTATACAAGACGTGTCAGTGTATTGTGTAACATTGAGTCCTAGGAGTGTCATCTGATGAAGATTGTCAAAGGTTAGTACTTAATTTTAGCTGAATTTCTGGTATTTGTGACCCCTCTCCTGCTTGGAAAATGGCTGTGTGGTTTTTCTTGTGTTGTACCTGTCCTAACATAATCTAACTTCATGCTTTCGCCGTAAAGCCTTTTTCAAATCGGACAATTTGGTTACATTAAACCTGTTAGGGACAGACCTTCCGCTAGCGGAACGCCTCACCAATATCCAATGGTAGAGCGTGGCGCGAAATACAAATACCTCAAAAATGCTATAACTTCAATTTCTCAAACATATGACTATTTTACACCATTTTAAAGACAAGACTCTCGTTAATCTAACCACATTGTCCGATATCAAAAAGGCTTTACAGCGAAAGCAAAACATTAAATTATGTCAGGAGAGTACACTGCCAAAAATAATCACGCAGCCATTTTCAAAGAAAGCATATGTCACAAAAACCAAAATCACAGCTAAATGCAGCACTAACCTTTGATCTTCATCAGATGACACTCCTAGGACATTATGTTATACAATACATGCATGTTTTGTTCAATCAAGTTCATATTTATATAAAAAAACAGCTTTTTACATTAGCATGTGATGTTCAGAACTAGCATACCCACCGCAAACTTCCGGTGAATTTACTAAATTACTCACGATAAACGTTGACAAAAAACATAAATTATTTAAAGAATTATAGATACAGAACTCCTTTATGCAATCGCGGTGTCAGATTTTAAAATAGCTTTTCGGCGAAAGCACATTTTGCAATATTCTGAGTACATAGCTCGGCCATCACGGCTAGCTAATTTGACACCCACCAAGTTTGGCCCTCACCAAACTCAGATTTACTATAAGAAAAATTGGATTACCTTTGCTGTTCTTCGTCAGAATGTACTCCCAGGACTTCTACTTCAACAAAAAATGTTGTTTTGGTTCCAAATAATCTATAGTTATATTCAAATACCTCCGTTTTGTTCGTGCGTTCAGGTCACAATCCGAAGGGTGACGCGTGTGTAACAGGGTTGGTTATGTTTCCACTTGCCTTTAAAGAAATGTGTACTTAATGTTCAAGCATTCGTATTGGTTGGTTCAACTGATGACAATAAGGTGTGTTGTGATTGGCCCCGCTTGCAGATAGGGGGAGATCGCGAACGTCAGGTCTTCCCAGTATGAAAATGTGATGCAAGGGGTAGGTCACGTTCTGAATACTGTTTTATATTTTATATTTTACAATGTGTACAAGTTTGCTGTACGTTACTGATTTATACATGTGTGGGTATATGGTACCTGTTAGGGATTGAGGGGCTTTCTGGGATGTGCTTTGGCATATGATTGCTGTAGATAAGTGTGTTAGCTAGCATACACCGTTGTAATGGTCACATAAGCCCACTGCTAACACAGTTGTCTTCATGCTACAGATTTTGCCATCGACAGCCATCAGTATCATTAAGCCCTGCACAACTACCGTGCTGTTTCTCATTTAACAACAGGAATAAATGATGCTCAACTGGGACCACTGGCTGATGTGATTTATTAGGAGAAAACACAACGCAAGGAGAGTACGATATACATCTGTTACACGCGAGCGCATTTCGTGACCAAAAAATTGTAAATATTCCATTACCGTACTTAGAAGCATGTCAAACGCTGTTTGACAATTTTTCTCGTAAAATAGCGATAATATTCCAACCGGGCGACGTTGTATTCATTCAAAGGCTGAAAGAAAAAAATTGAGTAGTCTCGTGGACGTGCATCTCCAGTGTCACTGTTCCCAGCCTGACCACTCACAAATACTCCTGCTGTTTTTCGCCCAGAAACTGCAGACACCCCATTACACTTTCTGGCACCTTTTGAGAGCCAATACAAAATGTCACGTTACAGCACAGATGCTGTATTTTCGATAGAGATGCTACAAAAGGACAAATTGTCAGACAGGGCACTTCCTGTATGGAATCTTCTCAGGTTTTGGCCTGCCATATGAGTTCTGTTATACTCACAGACACCATTCAAACAGTTTTAGACATTTTAGAGTGTTTTCCATCCAAATCTACAAATTATATCCATATTCTAGTTTCTGGGCAGGAGTAGTAACCAGATTATATCGGGTACGTTTTTTATCCGGCCGTGAAAATACTGCCCCCATCCCAAACAGGTTAAGGAGAAGTGTACGTTTAAAATGGTGTAAAATAGTCGTATGTTTGAGAACATTGAATTATGACATTTTGTTGTTTTTGAATTTGGCGGTCTGATTTTTCTCTGGCTGTTGAATAGTGTGAACCGTGGGTGGGACGCTAGCATCCCACCTGCCCAAGAGAGGTTAATCATTCCAAGAAAACTCATCATCTGTTTCTTAGTAAGTGGTTTAGGTACTTCTAAAATGGCTGCTTTTTCTGGTAGAGTTAAGTGTTCTCCCTTCCTGTGCTATGGTATGTCCTAAATAGATAACTTCCCGTTTCCATAGTCGCAACTTCTTCTTTCTTACTTTGTGTCCCTGTTCTGCCAAAAACATTTAATAGTCCTTACAGCCTTACAGCCCTCCTGAGAAGGATTCGTCACTAAAATATCATTTTCATAAATCAAAATTTAGCTTCCCTCTGGGGGCTCAAATTTTCCTAAATTACTAATAATTACTTTTAATAAAATCTATAATTTGACTTCAGGATTACTTATCCTAAAATAACTCCTTTAATTAACCCCACATCGACGGGTCCTTGGGACCATAACACGGAGGGTACCGCTTCTAACTCTTTTTCCTGTTCCTAAGTTAAAAACAAATCATCCTGTCATTAATTGGGCCCCACGTCTAAGTGGACCCCAGGTTAAGTTCTCGCTTCTACAATTCAGTTTTCATCTATACCTGCCTATAACTTAACTATGCTGCTCTCCAGTCAGTAACTGTTATCTAACCATTCTGTATCACTTCTATCTTCTCTCAATCCTGGCTTATTATGAGATTCTTACCTTCTGATCTCTATCTTGCTCTCCTCCTGGCCCCCCTCCTTTTCCTACTAGTGCGGGGGAGCCCTTCTCCTTCCTCTCTATCTTTCTTACGTATCTTTTCTTTCCCATAACAGTCAGTGTCAAATATATTTAGGAGTACCAGTTACAGATAAAACTGCTTTAATAAATCCCACATCTGTCACTCCTTTTAACCATAACATTTCCGGTATCCCTGAGTCTAGCTTGAAAGTTTCTTTCTGCTTTCTCTATGGCTCTATCATTTTCTTCTCATTGGTTCAAATTACAAATATGTCAAAGAACTATAAACTCCATCATAATTATCATTTACACAAATTACCTTAAAACCAGTATTACAAATGACCTTAAATTCACTATCCAAATGGCCCTCCCATGAGGCTGATCAGGCCACAAAGGAGAGCCATGATAGAGCTCAAAAGTCTTACCACCCTTTCAAAACAGTGTTTCTTATTATATTAGACAAATTAAAGAAAAAACCATCACACATTTTCTACATGTTGGATCCCAGTTTCCCAGAACATTCCCTTATCACGTATTTAATTAAAACTCAGAAAATACAACTTCTAAAATGCCATATGTGTGCATGCCCCTTTAAGATATCGTGGCCCTTCAGCAAATGGAAATCTCACCAAACCCAAAAGAAATAGTACACACAAACCCAAACATAGTATTTTAAAAACACCAACAAATAGTTATACACTATTTGTTGTGTGTGGGTATTTGCTAACCCTAGTTAAAAACAAACAAAACATTTCCAGGCCTTTTTCAATTTGGTAGAAATATGCCTCTATCTCCCTCGCTCCCTCCAAGATTATAGCCCCAGAAAACATTCCAAAGAGAGACAATGAAACACTCCTTTCCCCCCCAAAAAAACACAAACACTTGGTCAGCATTCATTATACTACACCTATTCAGAACCCCAAAAGTTGACTACAAACAAAACCTAATAATAATGATAATTTCACTGTACTCCCTCCAATCATTAGTTTTAAACTTCCTCAATGGTTATGTGTACTTAATTGAATATGCGCTACCCTTGGATACAATACTGTACTTCAAATCTATTAAACTCCCCTACTTAACATACTACTTGACTAATTTGGCCCAAGCTTGCTTTACAACATTAAAACCCATTCAATCTGCAAACAGTCTCAAAGTGCTTGATAGGAAGCCCCATAGCCCTCATCACTGTTACATTCTCAAAAATCATGAGCTCCTGAATTGAAAAAAAATCTTAGGCAATACACTGACACATCTTGTATACATGATTCTAAATGTCCAGGCTCCCCCTCCACTCAGAACTTTTGTTAGACGGAAAACCCAAACCTTATAGCCGCAGATCCACAAGGTCCGCCATGAGAGATGACTGTATAGTTCCCTTAAGGACAATCACCTATAGTCAATCTGCTTTCAGTTTAAGAGCTTCCCCTTTCTGGAATACCCTGCCATTAGACACACACTATAGATAGTAATAACATATTATTATTATATTATTATAATATAATTATAATTATATATTATTAACATTATTATTATTATAAAGGATATTTCTGTGAGTACAGATTTTTTTCTCTTTTTCACTTGTACAGCTGTGGAAAAGACAATTTATAACAATTTAAAAAAGTAACAAAGTAACAATTTCTACGAGTCGTCAGATTATGATAACACACAATTACAATCAACAAAGACGTAGTTTTAAGAAAGTTAGTTCACCCTAATAACAAAATGACATACTGGTTTCCTTACACTGTAATAAGTCTGTGGACAAGATAACACATACAACAATCAACACAGATAGTTAATAGAATACATATCAATAATGGGAAAGGACTTTGTTGTCGGTCGAGAGAGAGGGAGGGGTGTCAGTCTAGAGAGAGGGAGGGAGGGAGGGGTGTCAGTCTTGAGAGGGAGGGAGGGAGGGGTGTCAGTCTAGAGAGAGAGAGGGAGGGAGGGGTGTCAGTCTAGAGAGAGAGAGGGAGGGAGGGGTGTCAGTCTTGAGAGGGAGGGAGGGAGGGGTGTCAGTCTAGAGAGAGAGAGGGAGGGAGGGAGGGGTGTCAGTCTAGAGAGAGAGAGGGAGGGAGGGAGGGGTGTCAGTCTAGAGAGAGAGAGGGAGGGAGGGGTGTCAGTCTTGATAGGGAGGGAGGGAGGGGTGTCAGTCTAGAGAGAGAGAGGGAGGGAGGGAGGGGTGTCAGTCTAGAGAGAGAGAGGGAGGGAGGGGTGTCAGTCTTGATAGGGAGAGAGGGAGGGGTGTCAGTCTAGAGAGAGGGAGGAGTGTCGGTCTAGAGAGAGAGGGAGGGGTGGGTGTCGGTCTAGAGAGAGAGAGAGAGAGAGAGGGGGAGGGGTGGGTTTTGTTCGAGAGAGGGAGGGGTGGGTTTCGGTCGAGAGAGAGGGAGGGGTGTCGGTCTAGAGAGAGACAGAGGGAGGGTGTCAGTCTAGGGAGAGAGGGGTGTCAGTCTAGGGAGAGGGAAGGGTGTCAGTCTAAAGAGGGAGGGGTGTCAGTCGAGAGAGAGAGGGAGGGGTGTCAGTCTAGTGAGAGAGAAAGAGGGAGGGGTGTCAGTCTAGAGAGAGAGAGGGAGGGAAGGGTGTCAAACGTTGTATAGCATCAATCTTTAGGGCCTTTTTAACTTAGAACTTCAATAATATTCCAACTGGACGATTCTAGTGTCTTGAAAAACGTTTTGGAACACAGCTAACTCTCACGTGAATGCGCGCCAATGAACTCATTTGCTTTCCTGAGTCAACAACTTCCAACTTCCTCTGTTCGCTCTCTGTTCATCATAGACGCATCAAACAACTTTCTAAAGGCTCTTGACATCTAGTGGAAGCCTTAGGAAGTGCAAAATGAACCCTAAGTCACTGTGTGTTCGATAGGCAATGACTTGAAAGGACTACAAGCACCAGACTTCCCACTTTCTGGTTAGATTTTTCTCAGGTTTTTGCCTGCCATATGAGTTCTGTTACACTCACAGACACCATTCAAACAGTTTTAGAAACTTCTGAGTGTTTTCTATCCAAATCTACCAAATCTATCCAAATCTATAATATGAATATTCTAGTTCCTGGGCCCGAGTAGTAGGCCGTTTAATTTGGGTACGTTTTTCATCTGGCCGTGAAAATACTGCCCCCTACCCTAGAGAAGTTAACCAAACCCGTATGTCCGAGGTTTTGTGTCCAACAGGTGAATTACAGGAGAAGGTAATTCACTCAATCCAACCAGGAGACTGGGTGTGGATCCAGTCCCTGAGGAGAAAAGACTGGAAGCAGCCACGGTGGGAGGGGCCATACCAAGTACTTCTGGTGACAGCCTTCGCGGTGAGAATAGCTGAAAGAGCTACCTGGGTACATATCACACATTGTAAGAGGGTAAGACACACTGACACTGTCGAACAATCACAGAGTTAGGAGAAGAACCGAATACCAATAAGGTTCGGGGGTTACCTCTCTAACCCGCCCGATCCTCACTGTGTGCGTTCATAGAAGTGAAAGTATGGGTTGGCCTCTAGCCAGTGATATGTTCTCCGGGAGGGGGTGGGGCTTTACAGGGGTACTGGTCAGTCTGAGCTGTCTGATTGTGGGAGCCATATTCCTAATACACCATGAGCCACTCGAGAAGTCAGAAAGGGGTAACTTGACCCATAGTGTAGAAGAGGAGGATTTTGTATTACCTAAGTACAAAAGGTCACTCGATCTGGATAAAAAGGAAGTGAGAGTAGAGTTAGGGAAGGATGTCTCAATAGAGTTCTATGTAGACCAAATGGGGTCCCTAACCTCCTGGCAGTCTAGGACTCGGACTTCATGGGGAAGATATGTGTAAAACCCCATGTAACTCATGGAATCAGGTCATAGCTCACACAGAAAGAGAGGGCTATGTCAATCCACACACCCAATATAGAAACAGATGGAGCATAGTAAAGGTCAGGGTTTTTGACTGCAATCCAGAGCAAGGGAAGTATTGCTTAAAGGTATGAATTACCATTAAAAGCGTAAAGAAAGAGGATTTAGGGTTATGGCATGTTGACCTTGACCAGACCAGTGTCGTCACTGCGGTACCATTCAGAGTAGTAGAGGTTAGGACAGGATACCAGTTGTACCCCTGATAAAACGGACATTACCCGTGTAGTCATCCAGAGCCAAGGACCGGTGAGGATAGTTCAGACAAACAATCTTAAGGAAGTGATTGAGGTGGAGACTTGGTTTGGGGATTCCAACCTATGGCTGGAATGGATTCAGTATACAGCTAGATCAGTAGCTAAAGAAGAATGTTATGCCTGAGCAACAGCCAAACCTCAGTTGACAACCATCCCCTTTCCACTCGATGGAATTAATTTACCAAGGAGAATGGCCTGAATGGTAAAGCTGTTCATGAAGGCAGGGAAGCCAGACAATAACAGTTGCACTGATCTGCATTATCTGTATCCTATGTGCCCATTAGATCCAGACTTCCCCCTTTCACAGTCGCAGGAGAAGACTATTATTGTATGGCTTGACACAATATACACGGACGGGATGTAGGAGAAGTAAGAACATGCATTAGGACAGAGAATGTTACAACTGACGAGACAATGAGGACCTGACTGGGTGGTTGAGTTCCGAGGACTTCAGTAAGATAAAAAGGCAGAGAGCGGATGTCTGGTGGTTGTGTGGAGGTATGAAGCTGTGGCCAAACCTGCCTGGTATTTGTGCATTGGTACAGTGAGCCATGCCCTTCACCCTTATACAACACAAAGACCTAGTGCCAGGTAAAAGAGAGGGGAGGAGTGCTCCGTCAGGGTCCTTTGACAATAGAGTTTACATTGATAGCATTGGGGTTCCAAGGGGGGGTGCCTGATGAGTTTAAAGCTAGGAATCAGATATGGGCTGGATTGGAATCAAGCATCTTCTGGTGGTCAACCCTCAATAAGAATGTGGATTGGATCAGCAACTATACCAGA
The DNA here is from genome assembly GCF_901001165.1 of Salmo trutta. Taxonomy (NCBI): domain Eukaryota; kingdom Metazoa; phylum Chordata; class Actinopteri; order Salmoniformes; family Salmonidae; genus Salmo; species Salmo trutta. The sequence goes on along the minus strand of NC_042970.1, from coordinate 83,705,389 downwards.
GATGCGATAAAAGGATTAGTGGAACAGACAGAGGCAACTAGTTTGATGGCTTGGCAGAATAGAATAGCATTGTATAGGTTACTGGCTGAGGTGGTGTGTGTGATATTCGGATCAATGTGCTGTACTTTCATCCCAAATAACACAGCTCCAGATGGATCAGTGACCAAGGCCCTGGCAGGTTTAACCACATTGGCTAACGAGTTAGCAGAGAACTCAGTGTTATAATCACTGTGTTGTGGGCTTCTTTCACCTGTATGAGTGTGTTGGTGTTATTTGATCCCTTGTGCGAGAGGTCTCATTTCCAGGGCTCTGGAGAGATCGATGACGGAGCACATGGTGAGGTACGGACCGATCCCAAGTTCAGACCAGTGGGACGATAAATACATGCCGCCGAGTCTGGTGGAGGATTCATTCAATTACGAGGAGCCCATGTTAGATGAGACCATCTTTTAATGTTTAGGAAGACTGTTTCTTTACATGAAGATCATAGCGAAAATCATAATCCGAAGAGTTAGGACTGGATATAGGCCTAGAACAGTCATTGATAAGAATGTAATGAAAGTACATGTATTTGTTTTCTTTGATCTAGTTTGATTTTGTGACATTTCTGAATCCAATAAAAATAGATGTGTTATAGTGTATGTGAAATATTTAGCCAATAGGGTGGATTGTAATGGAAATTATATGATTAAAGGTTTGACTAAATGATTTCACCCTGAAAATGTATAACCGAGTGATTATAAGATGAATGTACTAATGTGTGTGTGTAGGAAAAGTTTAAGCTTAATGATTTAGCAATGTAAGCAAGACATTCAAGGAAAAGAGTAACTGTTAACAGACAGCAGACAACTTGTGACTACTGTGAAACTGATAAACAGGAAGGTCTTAGGCTTGCAGTAGATTATGTAACATGGTGCAGGATATGATAAGCAATGTATGTGTTGGAGAAGACTTGTAAATAAGCATTGACAGTGTTAAAGAAGAGTTTTAGTGTTATCTTGTCCACAGACTTATTACAGTGTAAGGAAACCAGTGTGTCATTTTGTTATTAGGGTGAACTAACTTTCTTAAAACTACGTCTTTGTTGATTGTAATTGTGTGTTATCATAATCTGATGGCTCGTAGAAATTGTTACTTTGTTACTTTTTTTAAATGGTTATAAATTGTGTCTTTTCCACAGCAGTACAAGTGAAAAATAAAAAAAATCTGTACTCACAGAAATATCCTTTATGGTTGAAGGTCTTTTTAAGCAGCAGCGGTCAGAGGAAACGGCTGTGTTTCTGCGACAGCCTTCGTCAGACATGAAAACATAAAGAACAGCCTTTCCAGTATATATATGCCTTTTAAACCCAGCAGCCGAAGACTTTTTGTTACTGTATAGTTTTGAGTTGAGCACGCCAGTTCTCATTCTCATTCTAGTACGAGTGATGTGCAATGTGGTGGATGCTGCCTCTCATAGCTACAGTAATATTGGTTTACACCTCAAATGTTAACATTGATATCAACTGTATGCAGATATGACCTGTATTTACTGTTTGTCTGATGTTCCCGTTCATACAGGAGAGAGACGTGACTATTGTGGATCCTCTGGGGAGCCTCAACAACATCATGAAGCTGACAAGGCAGAGAAGAGTCTCTCGATTCCCACCTGGGACCTGTATGAAATATTGTGAAACATTTATGTACTCACTACTGTAAGTCACTTTGGATAAGAGCGTCTGCTAAATGACTTAAATGTAAATTATAAGCCTGACCTCTGCTCTGTCTGTGGGGAAATGATTTGCTCAATCAACCCATTTTTAAGTACACAAGAGAGAAGACATAAGGTTGCCATAGACACCATTGAAAACACACGTGAATTTTGTAATGATTTGGGGGAAGGGGGTCACTAGGTACTTACACATCCATAAATCACTTACAGTCCTCATCTTATTTAATGTAAGCCTACTGAAATGTATACATATACACAATGTCAGTCCGGAGTTCACACCAGTCAAACTCAATCAAGCCCAGATAAAGTATTTGAAATGATTTCAGTCACAATGTACACAATGTAATTCTAAGTATGTTTAAGCAATGTAAAAAACAAATAAAAGCTTGTACATCACAGAATTGTTATCAGTAATTATGAGCCGTCTTTTGCCATGTGCTTTCATTCTTTAATTGAGTCTGCATGTACGTGTGTGTGTGTGCATACATGCATGTTTATGTGTGTAGTTGCGTGTACATGCATGTGTGGTGCAATGCATACATGTGTGCGTGTTCTCTGATATATACAGGTAACTGCCAAAATAAAGGAAACACTAAATGAGGCAAGGTAAATAGAAAGCAGGTGCTTCCACAGGTGTGTTTTTTTTTAGTTAATTATCATATAAAAATGAACATTATTTTGGCTACAAGAGATCTCCGTGACTTTGATAGAGGGGTCTCCAAGGAGCACCGGGGGGGGGGGGGGGGGTTAAAGTGTGTGTGTTAGTCATCAGATCACAACCGAATTTAACACTTATGAGAGATTCTGTAGTGGCGCCTGAGAAAGCGGTTTCCACCACCATCAACAAAACCCAAATGATGGAATTTCTCGTGACAGAACGGTGTCACATCCCTCCAATAGAGTTCCAGACATTTGTAGAATCTATGCCAAGGAGCAGTGAAGATGTTCTGGTTGCCGCAAAGCCTCATGTTGGTGTTTCCTCAATTATACCTGTATATGTACTACTACTACTGTTCTCTGCATACATAAACAATGTATATAACAACATATTTATACAACCATATAGAATTAAGAGGACTGGAGCCTAGGGCTTTAACATGCCATAGACCGAGGCTACACAGGTTACCTATAACATAATTCCACTTGTGACCTATAAAACAGATTTCAGATAAGACATGTATTTTCATTTAATTACACCTTTAAACTTCACATTTTATCCTGGTTAGTTTCATTGATAAAGATTTATGTCTTGCAATAAAGGAATTTATCTCAAATGTTCACATGAAATCTGCATGAAGATTTAAGTTACCATGGAAACATATTTAGTCCTAAATATTCTGAAATAACTTAACCATACTGGTGAAGGAATATAAGGACTTGAAATTGGCATGGTGGAATTGACTCCTGCTTTACTGTGACTGGGAGCAGCGGGGTGTTCCAGAGACCAGATCCTTAAACCATTTGATCTCTTAAATCAGGGGTTTATTTTGAAAGCTAAACATGAACATGTGTTGCTGGTTTCAAGTTAATGACACCATGCCAATTTCAAGTCTATATTTGTCCAAAAAAATGATACTTCAGAATATTTAGTAGAGTAACTCAATGAATCTGCCATCTGGAACAGCCCCCAGGGAAGGGGAAAGTGTTGGGTGAAGTTGCCCCTAGATGCTGATCTTGTAGCATTTTTGCCACTAATGCTTAAAAGTAGGATTTGGGGAGGAGAACCTGATCCTATACCTGTCAGGTGTGTATGCATAAAACACAACACTGTGATTTCAGACAATTTAAAAGCCACAAATCCTTGTTTTGTGATTCAGTCCAATGCGGAGGAAACATAGTAACTACTCTCAAAAACCGTAGTAACCACTCTCAAAAACCACTCTGTGCTCCCAATTCCTCTGGGTGGAAAGGAAATGAGGGATAACTAGCCAGTTGCACAACTAAATGCCTTCAACCTTCCGCATCTGAACCCTCTGAATCAAAGAGGTGCGGCGGGCTGCCTTAATCCACTTCATATGTGCCCGGGGAGGAGTTGTCGGGGGCTAACTGGCTTGCTCAAGGCCAGAACAGCACATTTTTCTTCTAACCTTTGGGGATTCGAACCAGCGATCTTTCGGTTACCGGCCAAACGCTCTTAATTGCAAGGCTACCTGCTGCCCTCTGGGTTTGTCTGCGTGTGAGAGTGTTTGTGTCTCTCTCTCTCTGGGGGTTAGATTGTAAGTAAAACGACAAATTGATGAGGTCTTCTGCAAGTTACAACACAAAGTTCTCTCTATTAATAAACAGAGCTAGAATCATCCTGAGGCCATTCTGCACAGAGTACATCACCTGCAGGATGTCCATGTCCTTTCTTATGTTTCAACATGGCTACTAAATAGGTGAACCTCTCCTTGCATATATCACAGCTGTAAGGCTTCTCTCCAGTGTGAGTGCGCTTGTGTACAGCCAGTGCGTCAGTTCGGGAAAACCTCTTCCCACACTGATCACAGGCGTGAGGCTTCTCTCCAGTATGAGTTCTCTTGTGTGCAGCCAGGTTTTGTGACCGACTGAAGCTCTTCCCACAGACAAAGCATGGGTAAGGTTTCTCCCCAGTGTGTGTTCGCTGGTGAATCACCAAAGAATTGTACTGAGAAAACCTCTTTCCACATTGATCACAGACATAAGGCAGCTCTCCGGTGTGCACACGCTGGTGTGTTGTTAAACCTTGGCGGAATACAAAGCTCCTGCCACAGTCGGAGCAGTGGTATGGTTTCACTCCTTGGTGTATCTTCATGTGCGTTCTGAAGTTGCTTGGATGGTTGAAGGTCTTCCCGCACAGGTCGCAGACAATGGACTTCTCTTTACTGTGCCTTTTCTGGTGTTTCTTCAGATATATCGGATGAGAGAAACAATGCCCACACTCAGAACAGCGGTAAGTTCTCTCTCCCCGGTCGTGGGTCAGCTGGTGAAATTTAAGATTACCTTTTGTAGTGAAACACGCCCCACATTTAGAGCAGTGGAAGGGCCTTTCAGCAGAGGGCTTGTGTTTATGTTTGTGTGCTTTCAGTAAACTGGCGTGAATGAACCGCATTCCACAGACGGAACATTGGAATGGTTTTTCTTCAGTATGCATTCTCATATGGAAATTAAAGGATGCCGAAATACAAAACTTCTTCTCACAGAATAGGCATTGGTAAGGCCTTTCTGCAGCAGGCATGTGTGTTTGCTCATGGGCTTTTAGAGTGGATTTCTGAGCAAAACTTTTCTCGCACTTGGAGCATTGGAATGGTTTCTCTCCTGTGTGTTTTCTTTGATGGTTTTTGAAGGTTGATAAAAAACTGTAGCTCTTCCCGCAGTCAGAGCAGTGGTAAGACCTTTCTGCGGGAGGCTCATGTACTGTTTTCTCATGTATTTTTCGATAGTGGTTGTTTGCAAAACCTTTCCCACACTTGGAGCATTGGAATAGTTTATTTTCAGTGTGGGTGCTTTGATGGATTTTCAAGCTTGATAAAACACTGAAACTCATTCCGCAGTCAGAGCAGTGGTGAGGTTTCTTCCCAGTGTGCATCTGCTGGTGAATCTTAAGAGTAATTTTTTGACTGAAAGTCTCCCCACACTGTGAGCAGCGGTAAGGTTTCTCTCTTGTATGGATTCTTCTGTGCACTTTGAGAGTCGCTGGACAGCCGAAAGTCTTCCCACACTCAGAGCAGCAGTGGTGTGGTTTCTTCCCTGTATGTCTCTGCAGTTGTTTATTGAGGTGTTTTGATGTGGGGAGACTCCAGTCTGTGTTGTCAGCATGAGGTTGTTGTTGAGGCTCCCCAGAAGATCCACGGTTGCCACGTCTCTCTCCTGTGTGGAAGAGACAAACAAACAGTGAATACAGTTTGTCCAACAGAAGAAAGTGACATCATATTGAGGTATTAGTCCCTTCCAAAAGTATTCCCACCCCTTGATTTTTTCCCACATGTTGTGTTACAGCCTGAATTTACACACATATACGCCATAATATCAAAGTGGAATTATCTTTTTAGAGATTTTTACAAATTAATAAAAACAAGAAAAGGTGAAATGTCTTCAGTCAATAAGTATTCAACCCATTTGTTATGGCAAGCCTAAATAAGTTCAGGAGTATAATTATTTTTTTAAACATAAAACAGACTTAAATAACCCTTGGAGCCTGGTGAAGTTATTAAATACACTTTGGATGGTGCATCAATACACCCAGTCACTACAAATATACAGGCGTCTTTCCTAACACTGTTGCCGGAGAGGAAGGAAACTGCTCGGGAATTGAAGACTTTAATGGCTGTGATAGGAGAAAAGAGTGAAAAATAGGGACCCTGTACAAGGCTCTGCATCTGTCCTCGTGCTCCTAGACCTTATTGCCGCTTTTGACACCGATCACCAGAATATTTTGGAGAGATTGGAAACCCTAATTGGTCTAACATGGACAAGTTCTTGCTTGGTTGTCAGAAAGATATCATTTTGTCTCTGTGGATGGTTTGTCCAATTGACAAATCAATTGTAAGTTTCGGGGTGTTACTCAAGGTTTTGTTTTAGGACCATTATTTATTCTACCTCTTGGTGATGTCATTGGGAAACACAATGGCAACTTTCACTGCTATGCGGACAACACATAGCTATAAATTTCAATGAAACATGTTGAAGCATGAAAATTGCTTACCCTGGAAGCGGATGGTGGCAAATGTTTTACTTTTAAACTGTGACAAAACGAAGATGCTAGTTCTAGGTCCCAAGAAACAAAGAGATCTGCTGTTTGATATGACAATTAATCTTGATGGTTGTACAGTCGTCTCAAATAAAACGGCAGGACCTCAGCGTTATTCTAGACCCTGACATTTCTTTTGACGAACACATAAAAAATATTTCAAGGGCAGCTTTTTTCCCCCCATCTTTGTAACATTGCCACCCAGATAAGCACTAAATGCACTTCAGTTAGTGCTGCTAATCACTGTGGTGGAAATGTAATATTCATTATATACTATACTGTTTAATTAGACATACTATGCTGTTTTACTTAGAGATTTGTACATTGTTATATGTTAATATTTTTACTGATACAGGCTAGTCTTGTGTGACTTCGTCATTAATCTGAGCGTACAGCTTAAACCTCTTACATCTACACGTTCCGCTAGCGGAACGATTGCTCCAATATCCAATGATGGGCGGGGCGCGAAATTCAAACTCCTCTAAAATCGAAAACTTCCATTTTTCAAACATATGACTATTTTACAGCTATTTAAAGACAAGACTCTCCTTTATCTAACCACACTGTCCGATTTCAAAAAGGCTTTACAACGAAAGCAAAACATTAGATTATGTCAGCAGAGTACCCAGCCAGAAATAATCAGACACCCATTTTTCAAGCTAGCATATCATGTCACATAAACCCAAACCATAGCTAAATGCAGCACTAACCTTTTATGATCTTCATCAGATGACACACCTAGGACATTATGTTATACAATACATGCATGTCTGTTCAATCAAGTTCATATTTATATCAAAAACCAGCTTTTTACATTAGCATGTGACGTTCAGAACTAGCATTCCCACCGAACACTTCCGGTGATTTTACTAAATTACTCACGATAAACGTTCACAAAAAGCATAACAATTATTTTAAGAATTATAGATACAGAACTCCTCTATGCACTCGATATGTCCGATTTTAAAATAGCTTTTCGGATGAAGCACATTTTGCAATAATCTAAGTACATAGCCCGGCATTACAGGGCTAGCTATTTAGACACCCTGCAAGTTTAGCCTTTCACCAAAATCACATTTCCTATAAGAAAAATGTTCTTACCTTGCTTGTTCTTCGTCAGAATACACTGCCAGGACTTCTACTTCAATAACAAATGTAGGTTTGGTCCCAAATAATCCATCGTTATGTTCCATCAAGACGTTTTGTTCGTGAGTTCTAGACACTATCCCAACGCTAAATCTCGGCCACGAGCATGACGCAAAATATGACAAAAAATTTCTAAATCTTCCATTACCGTACTTCGAAGCATGTCAACCGCTGTTTAAAACCAATTTTTATGCAATTTATCTCGTAGAGAAGCGATAATATTCCGACCGGGAATCTGCCTGTCTGTAAACTGAGGAAAAAACCGAAAGCCGGGGGCGGGGCGGGTCACGCGCCTAAGGCTTAGTCCGTTGAGTGACCACTCAGCTTTTGCTCTCGTGTGCTTCAGCCAGGGCTTTGAATTACGTCATTCCTGCTTTTCCCGGGCTCTGAGACTCCATTGTTGACGTGCGAAGTGTCACGTAAGAGCAGAGATCCTTTGTAAACGATAGAGATAATAAAGAAGGGCAAGAAATGTTCAGACAGGGTACTTCCTGAACAGAAGCATCTCAGGTTTTTGCCTGCCATAGGAGTTCTGTTATACTCACAGACACCATTCAAACAGTTTCAGAAACTGTGGAGTGTTTTCTCTCCAAAGCTAATAATTATATGCATATTCTAGTTTCTGGGCAGGACTAATAATCAGATTAAATCGGGTACGTTTTTTATCCAGCCGTGAAAATACTGCCCCCTAGCCATAAGAGGTTTAATGAGCTGCTTGGGTGCAACCGCATTATGCAACCTCCTGTGTTTACGATCGGCAGGAATTTAGCTATGTGGGAAGTGCAGGGAGGAACAGAGAATGGTGGCGATATCAGCTATCTTGATCTACACAGACAAGCTAAATTACTTTTTACAACTCTGTTCCCAGGGCCTGATTCTGCACATCTGCTAACTGTCACAAAGATAAAAGGATGTACTTTCTTTAAGAGGAGAGAGGCAACTTTGTTCATTGAGCTTTCAACTCTTAACTATTCTTAGTGATGGTTGATTGCTTCATTTTTGCAAATCTTATACTAAATATATTTTTTTAAATCTGCAGTATCTCTTCCAATAGAATGTCTGCGACACCACGGCTGCTAGAATCTTGACTAGGACCCAAAAAATAACTATCATATTACTCCAGTGATAGCCTCTACACTGGCTTCCTGTTAAGGCTAGGTAATGGAGCGACGTGAGAGAGCGAGGATAGACAGAGAGATGGGGTAGAGGCAGAGAGAAGTAATGGAGTGGTGTGAGAGTGGGAGGATAGACAGAGATGGGGCAGAGGCAGAGAGAGGTAATGGAGTGATGTGAGAGTGGGAGGATAGACAGAGAGATGGGGTAGAGGCAGAGAGAGGTAATGGAGTGATGCGAGAGGGCAGAGGGGTGCATTGCATGTCGCTGTGCTCTATGTTTAACGATTCTACAATGAAAAAAGGTATTGATGCAACTTACAAAACGTTGATATCAGAGGCCCCTGGACTGCACTGTAATGTTAGACAACAACACTTCACAATGGTACATAGAACCAAAACAAAAGGTATCCTGCTGCACTTACTTTGATGAATCACATCTCCTTCCTCCTCCTCATCTCCTCCAGCAGTTCCTCTCAACCCTGGTGTTTTCCTGCAGTCGACCAGCCGCACAGACACCCTCTTCAGACCCAGCAGTAAGGCATTACCAGGAGAGGACAGAGAGGGGGACCCACTCACGCTCTTCTCCCTCTGCTCTGGTGTGTCTCTCTCTGGTGCTGGTTCTGCCTCCAGGCCTTTGCTACGCAACAAATCCCTGTCCTCCTCATCCCATTCTTCATCACAGTCTGCAGCGTCGTCATCAAATGATTGGCTGGGACTCATGGGTTCCCCCTCCAGCCTTTTGCTAGGTAACCAATTCATGTCCTTCTGGTTCCCTTCTTCATCACAGTCTACAGCATCATCATCAATGGATTGGCTGGGATTCAAAGGTGCACCGATACAATCCTCCTGTATCTTTCTGATGTCCTCTTTCAGTCGGAGTAACCAAGACATTCCCTGCTCCTCCGATTCCATTGAATCTGCACTTTTCTCAAGTTCCTCCAGGATTTTACGGCACAATGAGTGATGGTGATTCTTTCCTTGAACATCAGAGCCATCCTTGCCATCTATTCCACTGCGTTCACACAGGCAGCGTAAACTGTCATTGGTTAAAGTGTATAAACTCTGTTCCATTTCCTCCATCAACGTTTCCCTCTCTCCACTCATATTGTCCTGCTCACCTGGCAACAACAGCAATGAAGTCAATGTCAAGACAGATATAGTTCAGTTAGATGACCTGTAATGAAAATAAAATGAAAGATTAGAACACATTAGCGATTGCATCTGTCATTTCACCCTAAAATGTTGTTTCTTTTTACTTTGAGTGTTAAATTGGTTTAGGAATATTCAGGCATGTTTAAATTAAATATTCATGTTGGGTATAGTCATAAAATGACATGAAAAGGCTATGCATGTCAAGATGAAATGGTGGTTTACGTCTATTGTGTTTTGCCTTAGTTTGATTAATACCTAGGAACTAAGATGACATCATATAGGGAGATCTGTGGAAGGGAGCCATTTCAATTACGGCGGGCATGGGGTCGCTACTTGCAGATCTTCACAGAGGAACCCAGGCAGTGGGAGAGCAGGGTTTGGGATACATGTTCCCCGGTTTCAGATACACCAGGGGAGGCAGATGTCTGATACAGTTTCAGTCTTCTCTGCTGTGTTGTTGGCACTAGTGTGGGCATTGGGGTGGGTGGATGAAGTGGGGTCTAAAAGGGTTACTTTGTGTTCAGACTGCCGCTGCCCTGGTCACACTGAGAGAAGGGAAGTCTAGAGCACAACCAGACGTGTTAATCGAGCTGTTGATGGCGCTTAACAGGGTGGAAAGCTTCTCTGTCAAATGGCACCTCCTGCTCTCTGCTGCAGCAGATATTTGAAAGGTCCATTGGATTTCCTCATATTTTCATCATGGACAACATGCAACGTGTAGCTACAGCTTTCAATACCAGTGTTGTCCTGAATACAGCTGCTGGTATCGACACAGCTCTGTCTTTTGTGGCTAAAGCAGTCTGGACTGGTTGAAGCCGAGTGGGAAGGATTATTCTGAAAGTGTTTCAGTCTGCCGTGAATTATCATTATCCATAGTTCGCTATATAGCTAGTTAGATAGACAGTTGCATACAGGTAAAGTTATAGCCAACTAGCTAGCTGAGCTGGCCAGCCGCATTCTGCTGTTAAGGTTGATAGCTGATGTGCTATAGCTGATGTGCTAAGCCCTGCATGACGATCCTCTTTTTCATGTTTGTCATTTTCAACTAGATAACTACTGAAAATAGCCACTGTGGTGCGAATGCTAATCGATTAGCAAGCTAATCAAACCCCATTTTAAGTGATTATGGACACATGCTAAGTTGGTTAGTTAGCGAGCCACAATGAAATGATCGCTAAATAGCTAGCTAGCTATTGGACAATAGATTTCAAGGTCATTTTTCCTTGCATGTTCAACTAGCTAGATGACCACTTACATCTAGCCAGCTGGTAATTATGAAGCTAAATGTTTGCTAAATCTAGCTAGTAATCTTGTGTCTGCACTGCCATTGTTGGACTGGAAGCAGGTTAAGTGTGTACCGGACGTTTTAGTACAGCTGTAGAGGTCAACAGGAAATAACAATCTATAAGAGATTAATTCATTGATGTTTCAACACCTTTTTCTGTAATTTGTCTTTCAGCATAAACCCGCTCTCCACCATCAGTACAAGGAGATGATCGAGGGTGAACAAGAAACACTTCAGCTATTTTGTATTTGTACTGCCCTCTTAGGCCTCCCTCCCCCCTATCTGAGATATCTACCCTCATCCTCCACATACAACACCCGTTCTGCCAGTCACATTCTGTTAAAGGTCCCCAAAGCACACACATTCATGGGTCGCTCTTGTTTTCAGTTTGCTGTGCCTTGCAACTAGAACGAACTGCAACAAACACTCAAACTGGACAGTTTTATCTCAATGTCTTCATTCAAAGACTCAAATCATGGACACTCTTACTAACAGTTGTGGCTGCTTTGCGTGATGGATTGTTGTCTCTACCTTCTTGCCCTTTGTGCTGTTGTCTGTGCCCAATAATGTTTGTACCATGTTTTGTGCTGCTACCATGTTGTGTTGCTACCATGTTGTGTCGTCATGTGTTGCTGCCTTGCTATGTTGTTGTCTTAGGTCTCTCTTGTCGTGATGTGTTTTGTCCTATATTTAAATGTTATTTATTTTTAATCCCAGCCCCCATCCTCGCAGGTCTTTTGCCTTTTGGTAGGCCGTCATTGTAAATAAGAATTTGTTCCTAACTGACCTGCCTAGTTAAATAAAGGTTAAATAAAAAAACGTATTGCTTGGACTTAGGGGTTAATTAATGTTAATTCTGGTATGCAAGGTTTGAATGTCTTGTCTATTTTATAGTCTGCTTTCGTCCTTTACAGCTTTAATTGTCTGGAGCCTGGTGTTGTTGTGGCCAAGGAGCTTTCACTCAGATGGAACCAGGTTTCAGCTGCTGTGCAATGTTGACGTCCTTCCTCCCAGAGATGTGAAAACATCCCCAGGACTGGACACAACCCGGCAAACATTTGAGAAGATCCGGACTTTTGCAATGAAAATGCCATGGACATTACATGTCCTGCTCCAAAAGGGCAGGACAGAAATATGCTCTCAGGCTAGATTCCTTTGTCCATATCATAACCTTAGTACTTGAAGTTAATACAGGAAGGCTGTATAGTTTAACACCATCTGTTCTAATTTGCTCACAAAACAGTAATTCAATCAGCTCTAAATGCATATGTAAATGCTGCCAAATGGTTTTATTCATGTAGGCTACACTGTTCCACAATTTACCTGCAAAATCATCCTGTTGTCCTGTATGTGGGTATTGTAAATGTGGTCACCCTAGGCATGTGGGTATTTTAAATGTGGTCACCCTAGGCATGTGGGTATTTTAAATGTGGTCACCCTAGGCATGTGGGTATTTTAAATGTGGTCACCCTAGGCATGTGTCTGTACAGTTTCGCTCAGACACATGAAAGCAATTTAAGTTAAATTCATCGATGGGAGCGGATCAGGCTGTAATTTCATAAAGTAGATGACTCAACTGTTGACTCATTTATACTCGCTTGGGTAACCGATTAGTAGTAACTTATACCCGCGTGTGAATTTTTGATAACCAACATTACCTTTTCTGTAGGCCACAGCAATAACTCGATGGAACCGAATCTTGGAAATTTAAACTTTCTGTCCGGTAGAAGATTTGGTCAGTGCCATTAGTATTGATATGATACAATGCACTCGTGTGTGGGCAATGCACTGCCTTTTGACGTGAGGCAGGTTGGCAGTGCTTGCTGTGACTTGCAGTGCAGCGCATCGCAGCCTAATGGGGGAACTTGAGATAATGTTCAGAGAATCAATTTTGGCAAAAGTATTCATTTTCTAATTTTTTTTACCCACCTTTTTCTCCCCAATTTCGTTTAAATCCAATTATGATCGAGTCATGAATGCTCCGAAACACGACCCGCCAAACAGCGCTCCTAAACACGCTAGCCACACCAATGTGACAGAGGAAACACTGTTTAGCTGACAACCGAAGTGGCGGGCCACAAAGAGCCACTAGAGCCCGATGAGACCCGGGTGCGAGCCAAGTAACAGCTTTGTATCAACATTAAATCTTATTAAAATCTGTTCATATACAGTCGTGGTCAAAAGTTTTGAGAATGACACAAATATTAATTTTCACAAAGTCTGCTGCATCAGTGTCTTTAGATATTTTTGTCAGATGTTACTATGGAATACTGAAGTATAATTACAAGCATTTCATAAGTGTCAAAGGCTTTTATTGACAATTACATGAAGTTGATGCAAAGAGTCAATATTTGCAATGTTGACCCTTCTTTTTCAAGACCTCTGCAATCCGCCCTGGCATTTTGTCAATTAACTTCTGGGCCACATCCTAACCGATGGCAGCCCATTCTTGCATAATCAATGCTTGAACTTTGTCAGAATTTGTGGGTTTTTGTTTGTCCACCCGCCTCTTGAGGATTGACCACAAGTTCTCAAAGGGATTAAGGTCTGGGGAGTTTCCTGGCCATGGACCCAAAATATCGATGTTTTGTTCCCCGAGCCACTTAGTTATCACTTTTGCCTTATGGCAAGGTGCTCCATCATGCTGAAAAAAGGCATTGTTCATCACCAAACTGTTCCTGGATGGTTGGGAGAAGTTGCTCTCGGAGGATGTGTTGGTACCATTCTCTATTCATGGCTGAGTTCTTAGGCAAAAATGTGAGTGAGCCCACTCCCTTGGCTGAGAAGCAACCCCACACATGAATGGTCTCAGGATGCTTTACTGTTGGCATGACACAAGACTGATGGTAGCGCTCACCTTGTCTTCTCCGGACAAGCTTTTTTCCGGATGCCCCAAACAATCAGAAAGGGGATTCATCAGAGAAAATGACTTTACCCCAGTCTTCAGCAGTCCAATCCCTGTACCTTTTGCAGAATATCAGTCTGTCCCTGATGTTTTTCCTGGAGAGAAGTGGCTTCTTTGCTGCCCTTGACACCAGGCCATCCTCCAAAAGTCTTCGCTTCACTGTGCGTGCAGATGCATTCACACCTGCCTGCTGCCATTCCTGAGCAAGCTCTGTAATGGTGGTGCCCCGATCCAGCAGCTGAATCAACTTTAGGAGACGGTCCTGGCGCTTGCTGGACTTTCTTGGGCGGCCTGAAGCCTTCTTCACAACAATTGAACCGCTTTCCTTGAAGTTCTTGATGATCCAATAAATGGTTGATTTAGGCGCAATCTTACTGGCAGCAATATCCTTGCCTGTGAAGCCCTTTTGTGCAAAGCAATGATGACGGCATGTGTTTCCTTGCAGGAAACCATGGTAGACAGAGGAAGAACAATGATTCCAAGCACCACCCTCCTTTTGAAGCTTCCAGTCTGTTATTTGAACTCAATCAGCATGACAGAGTGATCTCCAGCCTTGTCCTCGTCTACACTCACACCTGTGTTAACGAGAGAATCACTGAAGTGATGTTAGCTGGTCCTTTTGTGGCAGGGCTGAAATGCAGTGGAAATGTTTTTTGGGGGATTCAGTTCATTTGGATGGCAAAGAGGGACTTTGCAATTAATTGCAATTCATCTGATCACTCTTCATAACATTCTGGAGTATATGCAAATTGCCATTATACAAACTGAGGCAGCAGACTTTGTGAAAATGTATATGCGTGTCATTCTCTCAACTTTTGGCCATGACTGTACACCCCCAGGAAGAATGACACTTTTTCAATTACAATTCTGACAAGCGAGCACTTTGATATGATCATTTTCATAGCCTGGTTCACCAACTACTTCGCAGACAGATCAGTGTGTCAAATCGGAGGGCCTGTTGTCCGGACCTCTGGCAGTCTCTATGGGGGTACCACAGGGTTCAATTCTCAGGCCGACTCTTTTCTCTGTATATATCAACGATGTCGCACTTGCTGCGGGTGACTCCCTGATCCACCTCTACACAGACGACACCATTCTGTATACATCTGGCCCTTCTTTGGACACTGTGTTAACTAACCTCCAAACGAGCTTCAATGCCATACAACTCTCCTTCCGTGGCCTCCAACTGCTCTTAAACGCTAGTAAAACCAAATGCATGCTTTTCAACCGTTCGCTGCCTGCACCCGCCCGCCCGACCAGCATCACTACTCTGGACGGTTCTGACCTAGAATATGTGGACACCTACAAATACCTAGGTGTCTGGCTAGACTGTAAACTCTCCTATCAAACATCTCCAATCCAAAATCAAATCTAGAATTGGCTTTCTATTTCGCAACAAAGCCTCCTTCACTCATGCCGCCAAACTTACCCTAGTAAAACTGACTATACTACCGATCCGACTTCGGCGATGTCATCTACAGAATAGCTTCCAATACTCTACTCAGCAAACTGGATGCAGTCCATCACAGTGCCATCTGTTTTGTTACCAAAGCCCCTTATACCACCCACCACTGCGACCTGTATGCTCTAGTCGGCTGGCCCTCGCTACATATTCGTAGCCAGACCCACTGGCTCCAGGTCATCTATAAGTCTATGCTAGGTAAAGCTCCATCTTACCTCAGCTCACTGGTCACGATAACAACACCCACCCGTAGCACGCGCTCCAGCAGGTATATCTCACTGGTCGTCCCCAAAGCCAGCACCTCCTTTGGGCGCCTTTCCTTCCAGTTCTCTGCTGCCAGTGACTGGAACGAATTGCAAAAATCGCTTTAGCTGGAGACTTACATTTCTCTCACTAACTTTAAACATCAGCGATCTGAGTTGCTAACCGATCGCTACAGTTGTACATAGTCCATCTGTAAATAGCCCACCCAATCTACCTACCTCATCCCCATATTGTTTTTATTTACTTTTCTGCTCTTTTGCACACCAGTATCACTACTTGCACATCATGCTCTGCTCATCTATCACTCCAGTGTTAATCTGCTAACTTGTAATTACTTCGCTAATTTGGCCTATTTATTGGTTTACCTCCTCACGGCATTTGCACACATTGTATATAGACTTCCTTTTTTCTATTGTGTTATTGACTGTATGTTTGTTTATTAGATATGTAAATCTGAGTTGTTGTTTGTGTCGCACTGCTTTGCTTTATCTTGGCCAGGTCGCAGTTGTAAATGAGAACTTGTTCTCAACTAGCCTACCTGGTTAAATAAAGGTGAAATTTAAAATGTAAAATAATAGAATGTTTGGGAATGATGTGGAATAATGCATATGTGAAAATTTCTAAGCAATATATTCAGCTGGTGTTGCGTGTTGGTAAATCCATCAACTATTCTGCATCAGGCGCACACACACCAGAGTGCTCTGAAATCCAAGTAGATAGCCAGAGTGACTTTTACGACCGCAAGAGATATGCTAACTGGATAACAGTCGTTCAAGTTCAGCATAGCTAACTAGCAAAGCGAATCACATTTCTTGCTAGCTAACCAAATGACACCTGGATCTAGTTGTAGCCACCAAAAAACGATATGAGGGGTTAAAAATCGGTCACTCGCCCACTCCTCCAATGACATGACATCCTCCCAGCAGCTAGCTAATGTTAGGTTCCGTGCTTTAAGCTTGACACACAAACAGAAGCGCTAGACTATTAGCCACGTCATAACTGACTTGTGATCATTGCCATTGCTAGTTTGATTGTATTGACATTCCCAGCCTTAGTTACATTTGTCCGTTTTTGTCCAAAATATAGAGTAATTGAAACTGAAACGGTACATTCCAAATAAAGGCAGCAAACAATGTACCAGGCCAGCTGTGATTTACAGAACATTGCTAGCTACCAGGTACAGTAGAAAGGCTAGCTAGCTAACAGGCTAGCACGTCTCTGTCCAACATGACCAAGTGGGAAAGAAGTATACCTCGTGACTTTCGCTTGATGTTCCTTCGATAACGTTGTTCTGAGATCAGTTTTAAGCTGTATTTTGGAGATTGAATGTAGAAATTCCCACAATTTTGGAAGACTAATCTAGTTAGGGCTAGCTCCTCATTCTTTGCTTGGTTCCAATGTATGCTATGCCGTCATCACACACAGACCAGACCAATCGAGTATTGATATATCAATGGTAAACTCTATTGCTAGAGCAGTTGTGGCTGATGATGCTTCGCGTAATCTCACTTCAGGATACATTTTTGGTGCATTTAGAATGTTCTCAGGCAAATGTAAATTGTGAAAAAATATTTTTGAAGTTCAGATTAGCTGTCTAAGGTTGACTACGTACTTCTTAACATGAAAAAAAGGCGTGCATAGGTAATAAATGTAATCAAAACACTAACATATTACTCAATTCTACCTTATAGATGTTTTCTATTGAACCTTTATTTAGAGATCTGGAACCCACCACTAGTTGTTTTCTGTCAGGTGGATGGATTATCTTGGCAAAAGAGAAATGCTCACTAACAGGGATGTAAAAAAAAAGTTGTGAATAACATTTTAGAGAAATAGGCTTTTTGTGTTTGGAACGTTTCTGGGATGTTTTATTTCAGCCCATGAAATATGGGACCAACACTTTACATGTTAAGTTTATATTTTTGTTCAGTGTAGATCACAGCTATAAGGTTTCTCTCCAGTGTGTACACGCTTGTGTTAAATCAGCACTCTTGTATGAGCAAAGTTCTTCCCACAATCAAGGTGGGCTAAGGCCTCTATCCCCTGTATGAAGTCTCTCCGATTAGATTTTATGGTGTTAGATGCAGCGAAACTATTCCTTTGCTGAGAGAGTCTAAGGTTTCTCTCCTGTATGGATTATTCGTTGTACTTCAAGATCCGCTGGGCTGGAAAAATAACCCCTCTCTACAGTCAGAGCAGCAGCGGTGAGGGTCCTTCCCTATACGTCTCCGCAGATGCTTCTTTGGGTGTCTCTGACCACATCGTTATGTTGAGGCTCCCCAGAGGATAAGCCCCTCCCACTGAGAGAGCGAAGGCTAGAGCTGTCTCCTATGAAACAAAGACAAAGACTTCTGCAAATATGGGCCCATGAACAAAACATGATGGTCAGTATATATTATTAATCAATTAACTGTCACAGAAGCAGACTGTGGCCTTATCCACACATACTAATTGTTCTTACTTTATGAAATATAAATTCCTCTTCTTGCCGTTCCACTCCGCCCCAGGTGTTTTCCTAAAGTCGACCAGCCGGACAGACACACTCTTCAGACCTAGCAGTAAGGCACTACCGGTAGAGGTGCGATCTGGGAGGGTGGATGGAGATGTGCTAGGTATGTCCCGGTGACCCCAGAAAGTATTCTACATAGAGATTATCATTCGACCAAACATTTGATTACTTTAGTCTATTTAATCTTTATATAGCTAATCATGTTAGTCTCGTTGAGATAAGAAAATATTTTTTAATAGAGACCTGGACCTAGTAGGATCTTATTGTGAAGGACAATAAATCTAGAAAATAAATACATTTCTACTGTCCAACCATTTAAAACTGGGCGCAGAGAGCAATCAAGCATTGATCCTGTTGTCTGCTATCATCTACTTTTACCTGACAGCTATACTGAACAAAAATATAAACGCAACATGTAGTTGTATTGGTCCCATGTTTCATGAGCCGAAATAAAATGTCCCATAGATTTTAGACACACAAAAAGCTAATTTCAAATATTGTGCACAAATTTGTTTACATCCCTGTACGTGAGCATTTCTTCTTTGCCAAGATAATCCATCTTCCTGACAGGTGTGGCATATCAAGAAGCTGATTAAACAGCACGATCATTACACAGGTGCACCTTGTGCTGGTGACAATAAAAAGGCCACACTAAAATGTGCAGTTGTGTCACACAACACAATGCCACAGATATCTAAAGTTTTGAGGGAGCGTGGAATTGGCATGCTGACTGCAGGAATGTTCACTAGAGCTGTTGCCAGAGAATTGAATGTTCATTTCTCCACCATAAGCCGTTTTAGAGAATTTGGCAGTATGTTCAACCAGCCTCACAACCGCTGACCACGTGTAACCACGCCAGCTCAGGCCCTCCACACCCGGCTTCTTCACCTGCGGGAGCGTCTGAGACACTTCAAAACTGTGTTTTGACATTGGGCAATTTATCAAAAGTTATTGTCAATGGGAAGCACCAACAGCATCATTTTCAAATTATGTTAGAGGAATATAAATTGAACTTTCAACATTAATTTCCAATAGAATTCTACTTAATTAGGTAAAAACTACTAAATGAGTCCAAAAACGTGTTGTGATTTATTTATTTTGATGATCTATCAGGAATCATAAAAACGGGTTTGACTTGCCTATAATAAAAGGCAGATATATTTAGCGATAACAAATAAGATAAACATTTGTCATCTGCAATAACAATAGTGACAAAAAAAATCAACTCAAATGGCTATAACTTAGCTAGCTAGTCAGCTGACAGGCAACATATGTCTAACAGTAGTTTCTTAGTTAGCTAGCCTATCAGCTGACTGGCAACGTGTCTAACAGTAGCTGACTAGCTAGCTAAGAACCTGACAGGCAACATGTGTCAAACAGTAGTTTCTTAGCTAGCATAAACACTAGTGCATAAAATGCTATACAATGACGAAAATTTGACAAATCAAATTATATTTGTCACATGTGTAACAGTATAGCTTCCGTCCCGCTCCTCGCCCCTACCTGGGCTCGAACCAGGGACCCTCTGCACACAACAACTGCCTCCCACGAAGCATCATTACCCATCGCTCCACAAAAGCTGCAGCCCTTGCAGAGCAAGGGGAACAACTACTTCAAGGCGAGTGACGTCACCGATTGAAACGCTATTAGCGTGCACCCCGCTAACTAGCCAGCCATTTCACAATCTGTTACACATGCGCCGAATACAACAGGTGTAGACCTTAGTGAAATGCTTACTTACAAGCCCTTGGCCAACAATGCAGTATTAAGAAAATACCCCCAAAAAGTAAGAGATAAGAATAACAAATAATTAAAGTGCAGCAGTAAATAACAATAACGGGGCTATATACAGGGGGTACCAGTACAGAGTCAATGTCAATGTGCGGGGGCACCGGTGTCGAGGTAATATGTACATGTAGGTAGAGTTATTAAAGTGACTATTCATAGATGATAAGAGAGTAGCAACAGCGTTCCGGGGGGGGGGGGGGGGGTAGAAGCAACTTAGACTATGCAAATAGTCTGGGTAGCCATTTGATTAGCTGTTCAGGAGTCTTATGGCTTGGGGGTAGAAGCTATTTAGGAAGCTCTTGGATCTAGACATGGCGCTCCGGTACCGCTTGCCGTGCGGTAGCAGAGAGAACAGTCTATGACTAGGATGGCTGAAGTCTTTGACAATTTGTAGGGCCTTCCTCTGACACCGCCTGGTATAGAGGTCCTGGATGGCAGGAAGCTTGGCCCTGGTGATGTACTGGGCCGTATAAACTACTCTCTGTAGTGCCTTGCGGTCGGAGGCTGAGCAGTTGCCATACCAGGCAGTGATGCAACCCGTCAGGATGCTGTCAACGGTGCAGCTGTAAAACCTTTGAGGATCTGAGGACCCATGCCAAATCTTTTCAGTCTCCTGAGGGGGAATAGGTTTTGTCGTGCCCTTTTCACGACTGTCTTGGTGTGCTTGGACCATGATAGTTTGTTGGGGATGTGGACACCAAGGAACTTGACGCTCTCAACCTGCTCCACTACAGCCCCGTTAATGAGAATGGGGGCGTGATCGGTCCTCCTTTCCTGTAGTCCACAATCATCTCCTTTGTCTTGATCACGTTGAGGGAGAGGTTGTTGTCCTTGCACCACACGGTCAGGTCTCTGACCTCCTCCCTGTAGGCTGTCTCCTCGTTGTCGGTGATCAGGCCCACCACTGTTGTGTCATCAGCAAACTTAATGATGGTGTTGGGAGTCGTGCCTGGCTGTGCAGTCATGAGTGAACATGATGATGAGATTTGAGGGCACAATGGTGTTGAACCCTGAGCTGTAGTCAATGAATAGCATTCTAACATTGGTGTTCCTTTTGTCCAGGTGGGAAAGGGCAGTGTGGAGTGCAATAGAGATTGCATCATCTGTGGATCTGTTGGTGTGGTATGCAAATTGGAGTGGGTCTAGGGTTTCTGAGATAATGGTGTTGATGTGAGCCATGATCAGCCTTTCAAAGCATTTCATGGCTACAGATGTGAGTGCTACGGGTCAGGAGTCATTTAGGCAGGTTACCTTAGCATTCTTTGGCACAGGGACTATGGTGGTCTGCTTGAAACATGTTGGTATTACAGACTCAGACAGGGAGAGGTTGAAAATGTCAGTGAAGACACTTGCCAGTTGGTCAGCGCATGCTCAGAGTATCCATCTGGCCCTGCAGTCTTGTGAATGTTAACCTGTATGAAGGTCTTACATGCTGACCACACCACAAAATAAATGTAAACGTACATTTTATTCAATTATTGCGTGCCAACGAGCGTCTGCGTTGCCAGGAGCTAAAATAGAAGTCAGTTCTATTTGTGACGCCGAACACGGTGCAAGTCCTGCCTCTCCCATCCCCTCATTGGTTTATAGAAGCAGATACCCACGTGCCATCTCCTCATTGGTTATACCCACGTGGGTGACTGAAAGATGAACTGAGTTTGGTCGGTCGTCGTGGTAACACCAATCGCCATATAAAGTCCAAAGAAGAAAAGCCTGGAAGGAGGAGAGATGACTAGAAACGATTCGGTTGACCGTTTCATGTGTGGATTAATTGTCGGAGTAGAGGACCTTGTGCATTTCATGTAAAATAACAATTCAACGTTTTTAACCCAGGACAAATTAGCTAGCAACAGCAAGCTAGCTAAATAGGACAAATTAGCTAGCAACTGCAAGCTAGCGAGCTAAATTGCCATACATTTTTAATGCTTTTCAACCTGTCCCCAAATTAATATAATTGGTTCAGAGTTTGTTTTGATATTTTAACCTGCGTGTTGTGATTGCGTTTGGTGTTGGGGGACAAAATCAATTTGCGCACAATGGTGCACACGCACGCCTGGTTTGGGTAAGATGTTCCTCACATCGGCTGCAGAGAGCGTGATCACAGTCGTCCGGAACAACTGATGCTCTCATGCATGTTTCAGTGTTACTTGCATATAATTTATTTAGCTCGTCTGGTAGGCACGTGTCACTGGGCAGCTCTCGGCTGTGCTTCCCTTTGTTGTCTGTAATAGTTTGCAAGCCCTGCCACATCCAACGAGCGTCGGAGCCAGTGTAGTATGATTCGATCTTAGTCCTGCATTGATGCTTTGCCTGTTTGATGGTTCGTCGGAGGGCATAGCGGGATATCTTATAAGCTTCCGGGTTAGAGTCTCGCTCCTTGAAAGCAGCAGCTCTACCCTTTAGACCCTTTAGCTCAGTGCGAATGTTGCCTGTAATCCATGGCTTCTGGTTGGTGTATGTACGTACAGTCACTGTGGAGACGACGTCCTCGATGCTCTTATTGATAAAGCCAGTGACTGATGTGGTGTACTCCGATGCCATCAGAAGAATTCCGGAACATATTCCAGTCTGTACTAGCAAACTTTTATATAGACCCAGTCACTGGTGCTTCCTGCTTTAACTTTTGCTTGTAAGCAGGAATCAGGAGGATAAAATTATTGACAACTTCGTCAGGAAACAAAAGCTGTATTCACAGTTCTTGCATTCACGCACTGTGAAGGATAAAACACTTATAAAACCAGAGATTCTCTGTACAGCCACAGGTAGCTAGCTGAACTTGGGGGTCAATTAACACTGCAAGCCTGTGCCAGCTGTGACTCTTTAAGAGACAGGCTTTTTTACAGGTGAATAAAACAGAAATTAATATAGGACTATTGTTTCCGATCAACAAAAATGTTGTTATTCATGTTGTTGTATTGTACTGGAATTTATGACAAAAATATATAATTGAATGGGTTCAATTTTTATTTATTTTCCCTTTATTTAACTAGGCAAGTCAGTTAAGAACAAATTCTTATTTTCAATGACGGCCTAGGAACAGTGGGTTAACTGCCTTGTTCAGGGACAGAACGACAGATTTTTACCTTATCAGCTCAGGGATTCGATCTTGCAACTTTTTGGTTACTAGTCCAACGCTCTAACCACTAGGCTACCTGCCACCCCCCAATTAAGAAAAAATATTTATAGGATTCTGATTGCGGTGACTTATCAAAAACATAAGATCCAATTGAATTACTTTTGATTCGCAATAAGAAAAAAGTAGTCTAATAGGATTCTGATAGGGGTGACACAAAATCCTATAGAATTGTGAGAATCCAATTGGAAAAATCACTAATCCTATACAATATTTTGACTAAGGCAATTGAATACATTCCAACTATTGTTAAAACATAATCTGCATTAACCCTATTTAATTAATAATAGGAGAATATGAAAGAAGATAGTGCTGAACAACTTGAACTTCCCTAAACTGTTACAGTAATCTTCCATCATGTTGTGTGCCAGACCAGACAATGACCCTCACACGGGTGTGAATATGCAGCTGCTTACACAGGATACAAGGCAGAGAACATAACATAACAAGAAGCTCATGTTTTATGACAGAAAGATTGATACACCACCCCAGGCCATAGAGATCGAGGAAACTTCACTTTGTACTAGTCTTTGCATCCTAATGTGACGGTTTGTACCCACTGTGAACGCACCTTGGATCCTTAACAGCTTCTATCCCCAAGCCATTAGACTGCTAAACAGTTCATCAAATGGCTACCCTGACTATTTGCATTGACCCCCTTTTTTACGTTGCTGCTACTCACTGATAATTATCTATGCAGTTACTTTACCCCTACCTCCATGTACATATTACCTCAATTACCTTGACTAAACTGTAACCCCACAAATTGACTCAGTACCGGTACTCCCTGTATATAGCCTCGTTATTGTTATTTTATTGTGTTAATTTGTAGCAATTTTTGAAACATTTTTTTATTCTGCATTGTTGGTTAAGGGCATGTAAGTAAACATTTCATGGTAAGGTCTACATCTGATTTGATTCACGTCCCCTCCTTTAGTCAAAGTCAACTGGACAATTGTGATCTTCAGGTAAGCTATGTACTGAAAATTGGTGCTCGATTACTCAGGTCTACAGGACAGTACCCAATCACAGAAGAGACAAAACTTTAGTACTATTAGGCAACTTCATCTGAACATAGCAGAGCAGTAGCCTCTAACGGAGTAGTGCGATATCTTCTGTCACACGGTCGGAGAAGGTTGAATTCAATCACTTTTTGACAGCACTCTTTTAGATTTGAACAAAATCTTCCATACATATACTACCGTTCAAAGTTTAGGGTCACTTAGAAACTTCCTTGTTTTTGAAACAAAAGCACATTTTTTGTCCTTTAAAATAACATCAAATTGATCAGAAATACAGTGTAGACATTAATGTTGTAAATGACTATTGTAGCTGGAAATGGCAGATTTTTTGGGGAAACAGACACCTCACAAGTCCTCAACTGGCAGCTTCATTAAATAGTGCCCGCAAAAAACCAGTCTCAATGTCGACGGTAAAGAGGCAACTCCGGGATGCTGGCCATCTGGGCAGAGTTCCTCCAGTGTCTGTGTTCTTTTGCCCATCTTAATCTTTTTTTGGGGGGGCAGTCTGAGATATGGCTTTTTCTTTGCAACTCTGCCTAGAAGGTCAGGATCCCGGAGTCCCCTGTCCACTGTTGACGTTGAGACTGGTGTTTTGCGGGTACTATTTAATTAAGCTGCCAGTTGAGGACTTGTGAGGCGTCTGTTTCTCAAACTGGACACTCTAATGTACTTGTCCTCTTGCTCAGTTGTGCACCGGGGCCTCCCACTCCTCTTTCTATTCTGGTTTGGGCCAGTTTGTGCTGTTCTGTAAAGGTAGTAGTACACAGCGTTGTACGAGATCTTCAGTTTCTTGGCAATTTCTCGCATGGAATAGCCTTCCTTTCTCAGAACAAGAATAGACTGACGAGTTTCAGAAGAAAGTTCTTTGTTTCTGGCCATGTTGAGCCTGTAATCGAACCCACAAATGATGATGTTCCAGATACTCAACTAATCTAAAGGCCAGTTTTATTGCTTCTTTAATCAGAACAACAGTTTTCAGCTGTGCTAAATCAATTGCAAAGGGGTTTCCTAATGATCAATTAGCTAATCCAAGTTTATCATTTTAAAAGGCTAACACAACTTGCCATTGGAACACAGAAGTGATGGTTGCTGATAATGGGCCTCTGTACGCCTATTAAAAATCATCCATTTCCAGCTACAATAGTCATTTACAACATTAACAATGTCTACACTGTATTTCTAATCAATTTGATGTTATTTTAATGGACAAAAAAGTGTTTTTCTTTCAAAAACAAGGCCATTTCTAAGTGACCCCAAACTTTTGAACGGTAGTGTATATATGCATAGGAGGTAACGACAAGAGAATCGTTGACGATGCATACAAAGTAATAAAGGAGATTACAGAGTGTGTTTGGGAATAGTACTGAGTGAATGTGGACGTGAGTATTGTGTGATTGTGGGACTGACTAATATACTGAACAGGCGTTTAGTCCCGGTGTGAGAGTTCTGTGAGTGTGATATGATGTGTTAAGGTGGATGTTTTTTTATGAGTTCAACAAAGGATTTAGTATGGGAAAGGGAAATAGTAAGAGTAGGATGGAGGATCCGTGCTGGGAATCAAAAGGGCCATGTAGTCTAATGGCAACAAAACAAATTGGTAGGGAGGTACTGAACCAAACAGAAGACTGGAAAAGATGGAGATTTCCCTGCTGATGGGACACTTAGCACAGAAAAACTGGAGTCCGTGAGAGGCCAACTTGAAAGAAAATACAAAAAAGTTAAAGTGAAGTGGGACAATTTCAGGAAGTGGGAGAGAAGAAAAGGACAAAAGAAGCAGTAGCCTGGCTGGCCTTTCTCCCTGGGGAACCCTTTCATGGGACCCCCCCTTTGTATTCGCCACTGCCAGATCCTCCACCAGCAGTCGGAGATGGTGGGCTCCCACCCCCTCATAACCCACTTGGGGTTGGGCCTATGCCAGGTGGAGGCAGCGTGCGATTAGGGGCTCGTGGAGGGGCTGGAGCAAAAGACGGAAAGCAACTAGCAAAGGCAAGGACTAGAGCAGACGAGCAGAGAGAAAAAGAGGAGAGAGAACGTGAAGAATAAGATGCAGAGGAAGAGATAGATGCAAAGGGGCCTCTGCTGGAGCTGACGGAGGGAGAGACAGGAGCTGCTACAAAAGTGGGAAGTTAGGGCATTTCTCAAGACATTGTCCTGGAGCAGAAGGCCAGGGAGCGTAGCCGTCCCCACCTGTTGGCATGCAGGTGGACAACCCATTTGGAAGAGGAGGTGGATGAGGGGGCTATGAAACATAGGAGGCGAAAACAGAAGAAAAAAACAAATGAATAAAACAATGATGAAAAACCAGAAGAAACCTATCAAATGCTACAATTGACCACCTTGTCAACCCAAAACCCCCTTATTGGCATTTTTTGTTTCTAAACATAGAATTCCATAACTGGTGGACACTGGTCACAGTGTTGAAAATATTTGACCCGTTTGTCTCCCCCCAAAGAAAACGCACACAGTTGCAGCATCTGGAATTCCCTCTGAAGAATGTTTTTTTTTACATTTACATTTAAGTCATTTAGCAGACGCTCTTCTCCAGAGCGACTTACAAATTGGACCTTTTCCCTGGACGTGGAGTGGGGAGAGGGCAAACGGAAACACCAATTTCTATACTCCTCTGCCTGCCCAGTGAATTTATTAGGAACAAATTTGATGTAAAATTAATTTCTGTTGCCTGTACTGAACGACTGTCATTGGAATCGAGAGAAAATGGAATCTTCCCGTACCTGATGAACTGTTACTATTGTTGGATTCGGGGTGAAACTTTGAACATTGCTATACTACAGACATTGTTATACAGATGTAAGGATTGGAGAGGAGGAGGAGTGTCTAAATTGGAGTACATATACTTGTGGTGGTGGAAACATGTGATGTCTGAATACAGCTGCGTCCACCCTTTGGGAAGAATTAAACTTGGCTAAGCTTCTCTAGTGTCCGTCAAGTTATTTACTCTAAAAATTAGAACCTAACTGATGGCGTTGTCGGCAGGATTCACCACGATTTGTAGTCAAACCAGAGAGTCCAGATCGGTGGAGCAGGAGCTCGCAACAAACAAGGTAGGCGAAGTTCCTATGCCTGTTTCCACTCATTTTGACATCTTGGGGAGATGAGAATCGTAGGCTGAACAATTATAGGATACAGACCTGGAGAGCCTGAGTTCAATTTGGTAGGCCCATTGTGTAATGACCGGTCAAAAATATCTGGTATAGGGTGGGTTCCATAAGGATAGGTCCTGAGTGGAGGTTTTTCTCTGCGAGATCCAGGAGTGACAATGCAGTGGGGAGGGTAGGTTCCGTAATAGCATAGGTTCCTAGTGGGGTATTCCCCTGCGAGATCTGTAAAAGGGACAAAAGTCCCAGTTGCAGTGAGTTTTTGTAAGATGAGAGTTCTAGAAGCTAGTGAGTTAAAAAACAAAAAGGAAAAATAAGATATTCGAACTCTGTTTGATTTACGTGTAGTAGCAGTATCAATACGGAGAGAGTTGGTTTATGCCCTATGGGGAGGGGGGAACCATGAAAGATTATGTGGAAATAGGAAGACAAGTGTGAATACTTTTGGTATTGTGGGTTATCAATAATAGTGATATTTGAAGAATACTGGAATAAGACATTTAGTCATCCGTATTCTCCAGTAATACATTTGCAGACGCTATAGGATAGGTTCTAATACAAGGTATTAAGTGCCGTGACCAATTAATTATTATCCGGGGAATTGGGTAGCGCTACCTTGGAAAATAGTTAATAGATGTTGTGTATTATAGACAGGAGTGAAGAAATCTAAAATACCCTGAACACCGTCGGGAGAGGTTGGGGAATAATAACTGTTGATATGGCGACAGACAGCCCTGATTCTCCCTGTAAAGCGGAGCTAGAGGTTCAATGGCCAAGGTAAACCAAAGAAAAGTAACGGAAAAACATCAAAGCGTAGGGAGACGGTCCTGTTTTAGGTGTGGGGCTATTGGTCATTGGAAAAGGGAGTGTAAAGTGGGTATGGTGCCTGCTGTATTCGGAGGAAATGTTGCTAGGAAAGCGTTTGTATCTTGTTCAAAAGAGCAACAACAAATCCTTTTGAGATGAGCAGGAGAGGAAATGTCACATATTGGTGTATAGCCTCGGTTTGATCGATAGTGGTTCATAGAGATTACAGTTTCTATGTGAAGGAAGATGTATGAGATCACATCTTACCTAATTTTTTAGTAGAGGCCAGGGATCAAATATCGTGGATTCCTTACGATGAGAAATTGGCTAAATCTGCCACAGGAAAACGTATTTTGGGTTGAATAATCTAGGCAAAAAGCCAGGGGAATGTATTCTAAAGTTAACAAATTTAAATGATATGGCCAAACACTCCTTGAAAACTCAGAAAGCCTTGTTTTATTTTTTGATCTCATGAGACATTTTATGTCGTCTTATTCTGAAATGGATTTCTAAAATGGACGAAAGGGTGGAGGGGTCACGAGGAATTAGTATAGGGGTTACCAAACTTTACATTTTTTTATGTGGTGCGGTGGTTACTTACTCTAAAAATTAGAACCTAACACTATGCTTGGCACCTGCATGACCAACATGTTGAGGGACAGCTGAGAGAGCAATCGCTTCCTTCCCTGTTGTATGCTAACTGGGAAGTGTCTGAATACCTACATTGTACTGCTGCTGTTCCCTCATGCGAAGAGGAGCCTGAATACCAACAGAAATGGTCAATACAAAAAGAGAAAGTTGAGATAACCATGAATGGGATAAGGAGGAGGAGACTTCGTAGCAGTTGGAGTGTCATCTGTACCCGAATGTGGCTTATCAAAAGTTCCTGGAACACAATGGAAAGATGTGGGTGTTTGGATGAAGAAAGCTATGGAAGCAACTGATTGGGTGACCTGGGAGGGGAGAGGGGAAGTGGTCAACTTCCACAGCAACTTTCTATTCCCCATACTGGGCTACTGCAATGACAATACCAAGAAAATAACCAATTCCCGTTGAAACCATGCCTGTGTTATTACAAGATAATTCACACATTGATTGTCTAACAGATATACCTGAAGAACTGTGGGCTAGATCAAAAACCGACAATGGAGGTATGAAAGGAGCTGCGCCTGTTGTGGTCGTTCCAAAAAGCACCCACAGACCTTTACGAAGCTCAGTACCCTCTTAGCAAAGAAGCTGAAAAGGGTATCATTCCCATTCATAGTGCGTTAGTTGAAAGAAGCGTTCTGGTTCCCTGCCCTGTAACACACCAATTTCACCTGTTAGGAAATCATCTGGTGATTAGCGTTTTGTGCAAGACCTTAGAATAGTAAACAATGCTGTAGATGCTAAAGCACCCCTGGTGCCTAACACTGTTAGCATGTCATCCCAGGTGCCTCCAGTTAGTTGGTGCCAAACACTGTTAGCATGTTATCCCAGGTGCCTCCAGTTAGTTGGTGCCAAACACTGTTAGCATGTCATCCCAGGTGCCTCCAGTTAGTTGGTGCCTAACACTGTTAGCATGTTATCCCAGGTGCCTCCAGGTAGTTGGTGCCAAACACTGTTAGCATGTTATCCCAGGTGCCTCCAGTTAGTTGGTGCCTAACACTGTTAGCATGTTATCCCAGGTGCCTCCAGGTAGTTGGTGCCTAACACTGTTAGCATGTTATCCCAGGTGCCTCCAGGTAGTTGGTGCCTAACACTGTTAGCATGTTATCCCAGGTGCCTCCAGGTAGTTGGTGCCAAACACTGTTAGCATGTTATCCCAGGTGCCTCCAGTTAGTTGGTGCCAAACACTGTTAGCATGTCATCCCAGGTGCCTCCAGTTAGTTGGTGCCTAACACTGTTAGCATGTTATCCCAGGTGCCTCCAGGTAGTGGTTGTTGATTTAGCGCATGCTTCCTTTGTTTTCTCTTCTCTTCTTCTGTTGCTCCTGGAGGGAGTATTTTGGTTCAGTATGTTGACCATTTGTTGGTTTGCTCACAATCAGAGGAGATATGTCACGAGGATGCTTGGGCATTGTTGATTTTTTTTGTCATGAAGTCTCCCCCAGTTTCATCAAATCTAATTTTATTTTTCACATGCTCAGAATTCAACAGTTGTAGACCATACAGCAAAATGCTTACTTACAAGCCCTTAACCAACAATGCTGTTTTAAGAAAAATAGTGTTAAGAAAGTATTTACTTTAATTGCGCCTAATTTATTTTTGGAGAGGGCATAACAGGTTTAGGGAAAGCTTTAATT
Source organism: Salmo trutta (assembly GCF_901001165.1). Taxonomy (NCBI): domain Eukaryota; kingdom Metazoa; phylum Chordata; class Actinopteri; order Salmoniformes; family Salmonidae; genus Salmo; species Salmo trutta. The sequence continues at coordinate 83,674,982 of NC_042970.1, read as the reverse complement.
GTCTGTAATCTATTTTTGTAATCTATCAAAATGCAATTATGCCGGAGCGCCGTTAAATATTTGGGTCATGACATTACTTCTGAGGGTCGCGCCCTCTCCAAAGATAGATTTAGAGGCAATTAATTAGTTCAATCGCAGCAGGACTGTGTTTATGGGAGAAAGATGGAGACGAGTGAAGTTGTGGTCTGGACTGTTTGGCCATGTTCTAATATTGTGTCAATGTCTCCTCTGACCGTACATGTGACTCATGCTGTGCACACAATTATTACACAGGCAAAAACCTGCAAGACTGCAAGATTATCCTGTTGACAATGTCCCATGTTACTCTGAAACGATGTACAATTCTTAACCCTTCAACTCTTCTCCCTACAGCAGATGCCGGTGAAGACCATGACTGTAGTTGACTGTAGTTGACTGTAGTTGACTGTAGTTGACTGTAGTTGACTGTAGTTGACTGTAGCCACACCCCTTTAGACAATCCAGACTTCATTCATTTGGTCGATTGCACAGGCAGCAGAACTATTTGGCTTGACTAGAGCTTGTGTATTTTGGCCAAGGACAGCTCTGTTAACATTTACACTGACAGCAGATACAGCTCTGTTAACATTTACACTGACAGTAGATATACATTTGGTATGTATAGTGCATTATTTTGAAACATTGTGGAAGAATAGAGGGTTTTTGACCTCGTCTAGAAAACAGATTGCACACAGTAATCTTGTTTCGTCTCTCTTACAGTCTGTCCAGCTGCCGTCCTCTGTTTCTATAATCAAGCCAGGCACATTCTTCCTCTAACGTTAACCTTTCTCTGAGGAACGCTAAGGCTGACTGCACAGCTAAAATGGCTGCTTCATCTTCTACTCCCCTCCTACAGATGGCAGCAGTTCCTGCTTCCACAAATGACATCATTGCTTTGCAGGCAACGACCGATGCATCAGAGAAGGACGCCTCGGGTGTATGGCTGGACCACTGGAGCAGACCATCCATGCCATGTTGTACTTTCCAATTACTTGCCCCATGGTCAAGACCATGTGTCAAAAGGAGGGATGGTGGATCTTGTAAATAGATATTTATGTACAGTACGTTTTACTGTGTTTGCAGAACATTTCCCTGGTGGGGGGGTTGTACATGACTAAGAACGTTGAACTAAATGCTGAAAATAAAATTTATTCAACTAATTGGTGAAACATGCCTGACATGGGTAAAGGTGCTTCCATTGGCACTGATGAGTATGAGAGGCAGATTCCACACAGTCCTGAGCCAAAGGGACCAAAGCAGGCCCGGAGTAGTGGCCCAGAAGAGGGTGAGATGAGTTCTGAGCCAAAGAGACCAAAGCAGGCCCGGAGTAGTGGCCCAGAAGAGGATGAGATGAGTTCTGAGCCAAAGGGACCAAAGCAGGCCCTGAGTAGTGGCCCAAAAGTGCATTGTCATTGGAGGAGAGCCCTGCTGGGCCCTCATAACCAAGAGGACTGATGGAATGGAACGTTTTCTAACGAGTATGACTGTCTACAGGGTCTGGGGGAAAAGCCTCAGAGAAAGACTGGTGCATTTTCTGTGCTTTTAAAACAGCTTCCAATGCAAAATATCATTGCCACATTAAATCAGAGGCGTTTATGGTATTTCCTCCACCCCAGTAATACAGTGAGGGAAAAAATTATTTGATCCCCTGCTGATTTTGTACGTTTACCCACTGACAAAGAAATGATCAGTCTATAATTTTAATGGTAGGTTTTTTTTAACAGTGAGAGACAGAATAACAACAAAAATATCCAGAAAAACGCATGTCAAAAAGGTTATAAATTGATTTGCATTTTAATGAGGGAAATAAGTATTTGACCCCCTCTCAATCAGAAAGATTTCTGGCTCCCAGGTGTCTTTTATACAGGTAACGAGCTGAGATTAGGAGCACACTCTTAAAGGGAGGGCTCCTAATCTCAGCTTGTTACCTGTATAAAAGACACCTGTCCACAGAAGCAATCAATCAATCAGATTCCAAACTCTCCACCATGGCCAAGAGCAAATAGCTCTTCAAGGATGTCAGGGACAAGATTGTAGACCTACACAAGGCTGGAATGGGCTACAAGACCATCGCCAAGCAGCTTGGTGAGAAGGTGACAACATTTGGTGCGATTATTCGCAAATGGAAGAAACACAAAAGAACTGTCAATCTCCCTCGGCCTGGGGTTCCATGCAAGATCTCACCTCGTGGAGTTGCAATGATCATGAGAACGGTGAGGAATCAGCCCAGAACTACACGGGAGGATCTTGTCAATGATCTCAAGGCAGCTGGGACCATAGTCACCAAGAAAACAATTGGTAACACACTACGCCGTGAAGGACTGAAATCCTGCAGCGCCCGCAAGGTCCCCCTGCTCAAGAAAGCACATATACATGCCCATCTGAAGTTTGCCAATGAACATCTGAATGATTCAGAGGACAACTGGGTGAAAGTGTTGTGGTCAGATGAGACCAAAATGGATCTCTTTGGCATCAACTCAACTCGCCGTGTTTGGAGGAGGAGGAATGCTGCCTATGACCCCAAGAACACCATCCCCACCGTCAAACATGGCTAAGGGGACAGGACAACTTCACCGCATCAAATGGATGATGGACGGGGCCATGTACTGTCAAATCTTGGGTGAGAACCTCCTTCCCTCAACCAGGGCATTGAAAATGGGTCGTGGATGGGTATTCCAGCATGACAATGACCCAAAACACACGGCCAAGGCAACACAGGAGTGGCTCAAGAAGAAGGACATTAAGGTCCTGGAGTGGCCTTGCCAGTCTCCAGACCTTAATCCCATAGAAAATCTGTGGAGGGAGCCGAAAGTTCGAGTTGCCAAACGTCAGCCTCGAAACCTTAATGACTTGGAGAAGATCTGCAAAGAGGAGTGGGACAAAAATCCCTCCTGAGATGTGTGCAAACCTGGTGGCCAACTACAAGAAACATCTGACCTCTGTGATTGCCAACAAGGGTTTTGCCACCAAGTACTAAGTCATGTTTTGCAGAGGGGTCAAATACTTATTTCCCTCATTAAAATGCAAATCATTTTATAACATTTGACATGCGTTTTTCTGGATTTTTTGTTGTTGTTATTCTGTCTCTCACTGTTCAAATAAACCTACCATTAAAATTATAGACTGATCATTTCTTTGTCAGTGGGCAAACGTACAAAATCAGCAGGGGATCAAATACTTTTTTTCCTCACTGTACATTGTGAAACAAAACCTATGCCCTATTCCATAGGCTCAAAGAATGTTTAAAATGCTTTTCTGTATTCACCCACCCAACTGTAACTTGTTAGGTAGAGACTTGTTAACTAAACTTAATGCTACAATTTGTATCCCAGGTGGAGTTTTCGTTGATATCCCAAACGATGAGATATTAAACCAATGAGTAAGCAGGCAAATTGAATCACTCCCCCAGGAGGAGTGGGGACTGTTTCCCAGTCTATTCTGTCTCAGGTGCCAGACTCATTATGGACAGAGCCCTGCAATGACAGCGGACTGATAGGCAGTGCTAGCCCAGTTATAATAACTGTTGATCCCAGAAAGAAACTCTAGTCTCGAGAGTTACCTTAAAAAGGAAGCTCCCTCCAAAGTTCTGAATTGGCAGGTGTATTTTATAATTTCGGTACATTACATATCAATCTCAAAATAAGACATTTAATGAGTGCGAATCAGAAAGTAACATTGTTAGGTTAGACCAGTGCTTCTCAATTATTTTCTGTTACGCCCCCCCTAGGAAGAAGTAAACATTTCGCGCCCCCCCAACTCTCCGCCGCGACTGTAAATAGTATCATTTGTCTATAAAATTGTTATAAGTACACCTCTGCATAACATTATATGCTTATTAACATTAAAGAAAAATAAAAAATAAATAAATATAGATCAACTTACAACAAAGAATAAGTTTATTAACATTGTTTTTTTTAGTTTGTAACAGAAAAGACTTCAAGTGCATCAATTTGCCTGAAATTTAAAAAAAATTAAACCCTTATTTAAACTGTAAACATTTTTTGACCATTTGATACTGAAAAATTAAATATAATCAATAAATAATAATAAATTCAAATTGATCAGCAACATTAACTCAGGAGCACAATATATGAAACATTTTGACCTATAAAACAAAAATGAATAAAACAATTTGTGCTGATTTTTTTTTAAATCAAAATGAAGTCAGGATTAATGGCTACAATGAGCACGTTTTGCAGAGCACAGCTTTTCGAAGCGGGGTTTGAAGCATGATACTGCAACTCTCAGCTCCTGCTCAATGTTTAGCTGGGACCTGTACTTGGTCTTCAGTGCAGCAACAGCAGAGAAGCCAGTCTCACAAAGATAAGATGTTGCAAAAGGAAGAAGAATGCCCATGGCCCTCTGCCCTAAGAGTGGATACTGCCTCTCTACACTCAGCCAGAATTCACTCAGTGTCTGTGATGTGAACCTCAGTCTCAATGTGGAGTCAGACGTCATATCAATGAACTGGTCCTCCTCTGCAGAGCTGAAGGCAGTTAGAGCTGGTGCATTGAAAGTATCTCTCACCCAGTCATATTGGGAACTGTTTTCAGGGAAGTACTTTTTAAAGAATCCCATCAGTGATGAAATATGCTCCTTAATATATGGAATCACTGAGGTGGCATCATAGTCAGTAGTGTCAACAAATTCATGCAGGTTCTCGAATGAATCAGTATTTCCTTCATCAAGTCGCCTGCCCCACATTGCAAGCTTTCGAGTGAAAGAGCTGATCTTGTCTGTGACCTGAGGGAGGTGTTTATCTTTCCCTTGAAGCTGTAGATTTAGTTCATTTAGCTTTCCAAATATGTCACTCAGGTAGGCCAGTTTTGCCAGGAAGTTCTCATCACTAAATTTTTCTGTGATGTCATACTTGTGCTCCTGCTCCAAAAACATTATTATCTGCTCTCTGAGCTCAAAAACTCGGGACAAGACTTTTCCTCGTGACAGCCACCTTGCTTCACTGTGAAACAGCACAGCTTGATGTTCAGCTCCCATCTCCTCACAGATAGCAGAGAAGACTCTTGTTTTTAGTGGTCTGGTCTTTATAAAATTGACTACACCTACAATGTCAGTCATAACCTCACTTAATTCAGAGGAAAGGTGCCTTGATGCCAGTACTTCTGTGTATAACACAGTGTGTCCACTCAGCATTAGGTGAGGCCTTCTTGATGAGTGCCCGAAGTCCTTTTCTCATCCCTGCCATGGTCTGTGCACCATCACTGCAAACACCAATGCAGTTCTCCCACTTTAGCCCATTCTCAGTCAGGAAGCAGTCCAGCATTTTGAATAGCTCTTCAGCTGTGGCTCTGTCTCTGACATATTTACAAAAAAGTAGATCCTCACACAGGGAGTTTGTCATGTCAAAACGTACATAAGCGATAAACAGTCTTTGTTGCAGTCAGTTGCTTCATCGAACTGTAAGGCAAAACGTTTGTCTTTGAGTTTATCTACCAGCTGTTCTTTAATATCGTTAGCAATGTCATTTATACGTCTGGCGACAGTGTCATTGGACAGAGGGATAGTTTTTATTTTTGCAGCACTTGCGTCATCCAGCATGACAGAGACCATGTCTAATGCTGCAGGCAGTATCAGCTCCTCTGCTATGGAGTGGGGTTTTTTGCACTGAGCAATTTGGTACGCCACCTTATATGATGCTAACAGTGCTCGCTGGTTTACTGAAGTAGCATTCACAAAGCGGGACAATTGTTGACAATATTCGGCACGTTTTCGCTGAAAAAACTCAAGCGGCTTATCAGCGTGATTGGGGTGTAATGTCTTTAAGTGACGCCTTAATTTATTTGGCTTCACGCTGTCCGCTGCCAACATTTTTAGACACAGTAAACATACCGGTCTTTCCTCGTCTCCCACCGTAGTCACAGTGAAGCCAAGCGCTACATACGCTTCGTCATATTTCCTCGTCTTAGCTTTCGGGAGACTTACGTTTGTCTCATTATCTCCGTCTCTCTCCGCCTTTCTTTTCATCCCTGTTAAATATTTTTCCATGGTGTCTCTTAAGGGTTTGTTATCTGCACTTCATATCTCCTGCTCTGTGATCTTGTTCGATTAAAAAAAAAACTACTACGCGGCGAAAAAAAAGCGTGTTCCCCGGGGTCACGCGCCCCCCCCTGGCATCGCTCCGAGCCCCCCCAGGGGGGCGCGCCCCACTATTTGAGAAGGACTGGGTTAGACTAAAATGCAAACAATGCCTTCCAATAAGGAGAAAGTTATGTTTGTTTTGTTTGTTTTTAAACCTTACAATAGGGGTAAAAGCAGAACATAGTTTGAGTGTGATCTATGTGCATTAGCAGTTAGTGATTGAGAGGGTCTTTCCTATTGGGAAGAAAGGGAGGGTCCTAGTTGAAGGAAAAATATATGGAGACTAGTGAAAGTAACAAAGTGAATGGTAATATTAGCGGCTTTCAGATAGCACTCTAATAATGCAATATCTTAGTAATTTGAAGAAGTAAATGTTTCAATAGAAGGTCACATGACAAACAGAGGGATTGAGCATTGGGACTGATATTACACTAGAGGCTGCCATCTGGTGTTTGGGTTAAAGATAAGCTTCCTGTGGACAAATAGATTAGCCGCCAGTGAAAGTGAATGGTACTTACTGAACTCAAACAGGCTGTAAGGAACAGTGAGAAAATTTGGGGCAGATAAAAGATACGTTTTTGACCATTTCCAATTATCATTATTCAATTTGATAGTTTGAATATACTAGTGATTTAAATAAGAAGGTAATGTCATCTAAAACAATAATCTGTTTCCGTTACATGGAACACTGTCCAGAATTGGAGTAGATCCAAGTAAATGTTTTAGTACCGAATACTGAGCTGATAAGTCAGCACCAACTTTTTGAAGGCCCTATTTTATTTGGTAAACAACAGGTTTTACATTTTGACTAGTTGACGTCACGAGTTAAGTACAGAAGAGTTCAATGCAAACCCGATTGTGTTAAGAGCTATGGAAACAAGACATTCCCTGCTCCTCCGATTCCATTGAATCGGCATTTTCCCCAAATTGCTCCAGGATTTTACTGCGCAATGAGCGATGGTTATTATTTCCTTGAACATCGGAGCCTATCTTGCCACCTACTTACACATCCATAATCACTTGCAGTCCTTATCTTATTTTACAAATATACATATGCCAGTCAAACTCAATCAAGTCCAGATAAAGTATTTGAAATGATTTTAGTCACAATGTCAACAATGTAATACTAGGTATGTTTAAGCAATGTAAAAACAAAAATAAAAAGTTTGCTCATCAATTAATTGTTATCAGTAGTTATGAGCCAGCTTTTGCCATGTGCTTTCATTGTTTAATTGTGTGTGAATGTACAGTGCATTCGGAAAGTATTCAGACCCCTTGATTTTTTCACATTTGTTATGTCACAGACTTACTCTAAAATGGATTAAATAAAATATTTTCCTCATCAACCCACACACAATACCCCATAATGACAAAGCGATAACAGGTTTTAGAAATCTTTGCAAATGTATAAAAAAATGTTTTAAAACAGAAATACCTTATTTACATAGGTATTCAGACCCACTGCTATGAGACTCGAAATTGAGCTCAGGTGCATCCTGTTTCCATTGATCATTCTTGAGATGTTTATACAACTTGATTGGAGTCCACCTGTGGTAAAATCAATTGATTGGACATGATTTGGAAAGGCACACACCTACCTATGTAAGGTCCCACAGTTGACAGTGCATGTCAGAGCAAAAACCAAGCCATGCGGTCAAAGGAATTGTCCGTAGAGCTCAGACAGGATTGTGTGGAGGCACAAATCTGGGGAAGGGTACCACAAAATGTCTGCAGCATTGAAGATCCCCAAGAACACATTGGCCTCCATCATTCTTAAATGGAAGAAGTTTGGAACCACCAAGACACTTCCTAGAGCTGGCCACATGAACAAACTGAGGTCGGGGCAGACTAGCGTTGGTTTCGGAAGTGACCAAGAACCTGATGGTCACGCTGACAGAGCTCCAGAGTTCCTCTGTGGTGATGGGAGAACCTTCCAGAAGGACAACCATCTCTGCAGCACTCCTTTATGTTAGAGTGGCCAGATGGAAGCCACTCCTTCCTGTATATGTACTACCACTACTACTCAAATTTCAAGTCTATATTTGTCAAAAAAAGTATGATAGTTGAGAATATTTAGGACAGTACCTCAATGAATCTGCTATTTGGAACAGCCCCCAGGGAAGGGGCAAGTGTTTGGGGCTAACTGGCTTGCTCAAGGGCAGAACAGCAGATTTTCTTTTAACCTTTGCCGACTCAGGGATTCGAATGAGCGATCTTTCAGTTACTGGTCGAACGCTCTTAACCGCTAGGCTACCTGCCGCCCTCTGGGTTCTTCCGCATGTGTGTGAGTGTTTGTGTCCCTCTCTCTCTGGGGGTTAGATTGTAAGTAAAACAACAAATTGATGTCTTCTGCAAGTTAAAGTTCTCTCTATTCATAGACAGAGCTGGAATCGTCCTGAGGCCATTCAGCACAGATAACATCACCTGCAGGATGTCCATGTCCTTTCTTATGTTTCAACATGGCTACTAAATAGGTGAATGTCTCCCTGCATATATCACAGCTGTAAGGCTTCTCTCCAGTGTGAGTGCGCTTGTGTACAGCCAGTGCGTCGGTTCGGGAAAACCTCTTCCCGCACTGATCACAGGCGTGAGGCTTCTCTCCAGTATGAGTTCTCTTGTGGGCAGCCAGGTTTTGTGACCGACTGAAGCTCTTTCCACAGACAAAGCATGGGTAAGGTTTCTCCCCAGTGTGTGTTCGCTGGTGAGTCACCAAAGAATTGGACTGAGAAAACCTCCTCCCACATTGATCGCAGACGTAAGGCATCTCTCCTGTGTGCACACGCTGGTGTGTTGTTAAACCTTGGCGGAATATGAAGCTCCTGCCGCATTCGGAGCAGTGGTATGGTTTCACTCCTCGGTGTATCTTCATGTGAGTTCTGAAGTTGCTTGGATGGTTGAAGGTCTTCCCGCACAGCTCACAGACAATGGACTTGTCTTTACTGTGCCTCTTCTGGTGTTTCTTCAGATATATCGGATGAGAGAAACAATGACCACACTCAGAACAGCGGTATGGTCTCTCTCCCGGGTTGTGCATCAGCTGGTGAAATTTGAGACTACCTTTCGTGGCAAAACCCGTCCCACATTCTGAGCAGCTGAAGGGCTTTTCTTCGGTGGGCTTGTGTTTAAACTTGTGTGATTTCAGTAAGTAGGCTTGAATGAACCGCATTCCACAGACGGAACATTGGAATGGTTTCTCTTCAGTATGCATTCTCATATGGAAATTAAAGGACGCCGATATACAAAACTTCTTCTCGCAGTAGGAACATTGGTAAGGCCTTTCTGCGGCAGGCATGTGTGTTTGCACGTGTGCTTTTAGAGTGGATTTCTGAGCAAAACTTTTCTTGCACTTGGAGCATTGGAATGGTTTCTCTCCTGTGTGTATCCTTTGATGATTTTTGAATGTTGATAAAAAACTGTAGCTCTTCCCGCATTTAGAGCAGTGGTAAGACCTTTCTGTGGGAGGCTCATGTACTGTTTTCTCATGTATTTTTCGATAGTGGTTGTTTGCAAAACCTTTCCCACACTTGGAGCATTGGAATGGTTTATTTTCAGTGTGGGTGCTTTGATGGATTTTCAAGCCTGATAAAACACTGAAACTCTTTCCACAGTCATAGCAGTGGTGAGGTTTCTTCCCTGTATGTCTCTGTGGTTGTTTGTTGAGGTGTTTTGATGTGGCGAGACTCCAGTCTGGGTCGTCAGCATGATGAGGTTGTTGTTGAGGCTCCCCAGAAGATCCACGGTTTCCACGTCTCTCTCCTGTGTGAAAGAGACAATCAAACAAACAGTGAATACAGTTTGTCCAAACAGAAGTGACATCATATTGAGGTATTACAGTGCCTTCGGAAAATATTCAGACCCCTTGACTTTTTCCACATTTTGTTACGGTACCGCAATATTCTAAAATAGATTGAATAAATAAACAATCCTCAGCAATCTACATACACAATACCCCATAATGACCAAGCAAAAACAGGTTGGCATTTTTGCACATTTATTAAAAATAAAACAGAAATATCTTACTTACATAAGTATTCAGACCCTTTGCTATGAGACTTCAAATTGAGCTCAGGTGCATTCTGTTTCCATTGATCATCCTTGAGCTGTTTCTACAAATTGGAGTCCACTTGTGGCAAATTCAATTGATTGGACATGATTTGGAAAGGCACACATCGGTCTATATAAGGTCCCACAGTTGACAGTGCAAAAACCAAGCCATGAAGTCGAAGGAATTGTCCGTAGAGCTCCGAGACTGTGTCGAGGCACAGATCTGGGGAAGGGTACCAAAAAATGTCTGCAGCATTGAAGGTTCCCAAGAATACAGTGGCCTCCATTCTTAAATAGAAGAAGTTTGGAACCACCAAGACTCTTCCTAAAGCTGGACGCCCGACCAAACTGAGTAATCGGGGCAGAAGCGCCTTGGTCAGGGAGGTGACCAAGAACCCAATGGTCACTGACAGAGCTCTAGAGTTCCTCTGTGGAGATGGGAGAACATTCCAGAAGGACAACCAGCTCTGCAGCACTCCTCAGTAAAAGGCACATGACAGCTTGCTTGGAGTTTGCCAAAAGGCACCTAAAGACTCTCAGACCATGAGAAACAAGATTATCTGGTCTGATGAAACTCTTTGGCCTGAATGCCAAGTGCCACGTCTGGAGGAAACCTAGCCACATCCCACGGTAAAGCATGGTGGTGGCAGCATCATGCTGTGGGGGGGATGTTTTTCAGCGGCAGGTACTGGGAGACTAGTCAGGATCGAGGCAAAGTACAGAGAGATCCTTGATGACAACCTGCTCCAGAGTTCTCAGGATCTCAGACTGGGGTGAAGGTTCACCTTACAACAGGACAATGACCCTAAGCACACAGCCAAGACAGTGCAGGAGCGGCTTAGGGACAATTCTCTGAATGTCCTTGAGTGGCCCAGCCAGAGCCCGGACTTAAAAAAATAAATTAGCCAACATTTCTAATAAGCTGTTTTGCTTTGTCATTATGGGGTATTGTGATGTCATTATGGGGTATTGCGTGTAGATTGATGAGGGAAAAAATGATTTAATCAATTTCAGAATAAGGCTGTAACCAAACAAAATGTGGAAAAAGTTGAGGGGTCTGAATACCTTCAGAAAGTATTCACACCCTTTATCTTTTCCACATTTTTTGTGTTACAGCATGAATTCACACACAATACCCCATAATGACATCACAATACCCCATAATGACATCACAATACCCCATAATGTCAAAGTGGAATTATCGTTTTAGAGTTTTTTACAAATTAATTTAAAATGAAAAGCTTAAAATGTCTTCAGTCAATAAGTATTCAACCAATTTGTTATGGCAAGCCTAAATAATCTTAAGAATAAAAATAAATAAATAATACCAGTAATTGAATATCCCTTTGAGCCTGGTGAAGTTATTAATTACACTTTGGATGGTGTATCAATACACCCAGTCACTACAACTATCAGTGGTGGAAAAAGTACCCAATTGTCATACTTGAGTAAAAGTAAAAGATACCTTAATAGAAAATGACTCAAGTAAAAGTCACCCAGTAAATTACTACTTCAGTAAAAGTCAAAAAGTATTTTGTTTTATATATACTTAAGTATCAAGAGTAAAAGTATGAGTAATTTAAAATTCCTTATTTTAAGCAAACCAGACGGCACAATGTTGTTGATTTTTTAATTTACGGATAGCCAGGGGTACACTCCAACAGTCAGACATAATTTACAAACGATGCATTTGTGTTAAGAGAGTCCGCCAGATCAGAGGCAGTAGGTATGACCAGGGATGTGTGAATTGGACCATTTCCTGTCCTACTAAGCATTCAAAATGTAACAAGTACTTTTGGGCGTCAGGGAAATTGTAATGAGTAAAAAGTACATTATTTTCTTTAGGAATGTAGTGAGGTAAAAGTTGTCAAAAATATAAAATAGTAAAGTAAAGTACAGATACCCCAAAATACGACTTAAATAGTACCTCAAAGTATTTTTACTTAAGTACTTTACACCACTGACAAATATACAGGTGTCCTTCCTAACGCGGTTGTCGGAGAGGAAGGAAACCGCTCAGGGATTTCACCATGAGGCCAATGGTGATTTTAAAACAATGGCTGTGATAGGAGAAAACTGAGGATGGATCAACAACATTGTAGTTACTCCATAATACTAACCTAAATGACAGAGTGAAAAGAATGAAGCCTGCACAAGTCCTCGTGCTCCTAGACCTTATTGCCGCTTTTGACACCATCGATCACCAGATTATTTTGGAGAGATTGGAAACCCTAATTTGTCTACATGGACAAGTTCTTGCTTGGTTGTCGGAAAGAATTGTAATTTTCGTTGTTCCTCAAGGTTCCGTTTTAGGACCACTATTTTTTTCACTATATATTCTATTTCTTGGTGATGTCATTCACAAACACAATGTCAACTTTCACTGCTATGCGGACGACACACAGCTGTACATTTCGATGAAACATGTTGAAGCTTTATGTAGTACTGTGCGCCTCCCATAGTCTGTTCTGGACTTAGGGACTGTGAAGAGACCTCTGGTGCCATGTCGAGGGGTATGCATGCGATGTCCGAGCTGTGTGCTACTAGTTTAAAAATAGACACCTCAGTGCATTCAGCACATCACCAATTCTTACAAAAACAAGTAGTAATGAGGTCAATCTCTCTGAACGGTAGTCTAGGTGCCTTACCAGGAGGGGAGGGGGGGGGGGCAGTGGCAGAAAGGGAGGGCAGACCGAGTCACGGTAGAGATATAGAAAGTGGGAGACAATGGAGCAAACGTGAGGGAGGATAGACAGAGAGATGGGGCAGAGGCAAAGAGAGAGAGGTAATGGAGTGATTTGAGAGAGGGAGGATAGACAGAGATGGGCAGAGGCAAAGAGAGAGGTAATGGAGTTATTGAGAAAGGGAGGATAGACAGAGAGAAGGGGCAGAGGCAGAGAGAGAGGTAATGGAGTGATGTTAGAGAGAGTGATGTGAGAGAGGTAATGGAGTGATGTGAGAGAGGGTAATGGAGTGATGTCAGAGAGGGGTAATGGAGTGATGTCAGAGGGAGAGAGAGAGGGGGAGGTAATGGAGTGATGTCAGAGAGAGAGGGGTAATAGAGTGATGTCAGAGAGAGAGGTAATGGATTGATGTCAGAGAGAGAGAGAGAGGTAATGGAGTGATGTCAGAGAGAGAGAGAGGTAATGGAGTGATGTCAGAGAGAGAGAGAGGTAATGGAGTGATGTCAGAGAGAGAGAGGTAATGGAGTGATGTCAGAGAGTGAGAGAGAGAGGTAATGGCGTGATGTCAGAGAGAGAGAGGGGTAATAGAGTGATGTCAGAGAGAGGTAATGGATTGATGTCAGAGAGAGAGGGGTAATAGAGTGATGTCTGAGAGAGGTAATGGATTGATGTCAGAGAGAGAGAGGGGTAATGGAGTGATGTCAGAGAGAGCGAGAGAGGTAATGGAGTGATGTCAGAGAGAGAGAGAGAGAGAGGCAATGGAGTGATGTCAGAGAGAGAGAGAGAGAGGTAATGGAGTGATGTCAGAGAGAGAGAGAGAGAGAGAGAGAGAGAGGTAATGGAGTGATGTCAGAGAGAGAGAGAGGTAATGGAGTGATGTCAGAGAGAGTGAGAGAGAGAGGTAATGGAGTGATGTCAGAGAGAGAGAGAGAGAGAGAGAGAGATAGAGGGGTAATAGAGTGATGTCAGAGAGAGGTAATGGATTGATGTCAGAGAGAGAGAGGGGTAATAGAGTGATGTCAGAGAGAGGTAATGGATTGATGTCAGAGAGAGAGAGAGAGAGAGAGAGAGAGAGAGAGGTAATGGAGTGATGTCAGAGAGAGAGAGGGGTAATGGAGTGATGTCAGAGAGAGCGAGAGAGGTAATGGAGAGATGTCAGAGAGAGAGAGAGAGAGAGGTAATGGAGTGATGTCAGAGAGAGAGAGAGAGAGAGGTAATGGACTGATGTCAGAGAGAGAGAGAGAAGTAATGGAGTGATGTCAGAGAGAGAGAGAGAAGTAATGGAGTGATGTCAGAGAGAGAGAGAGGTAATGGAGTGATGTCAGAGAGAGAGAGAGGTAATGGAGTGATGTCAGAGAGAGAGAGAGGTAATGGAGTGATGTCAGAGAGAGAGAGAGGTAATGGAGTGATGTCAGAGAGAGAGAAGTAATGGAGTGATGTCAGAGAGAGAGAGAAGTAATGGAGTGATGTCAGAGAGAGAGAGGTAATGGATTGATGTCAGAGAGAGAGAGAGGTAATGGAGTGATGTCAGAGAGAGAGAGGTAATGGAGTGATGTGAGAGAGAGAGAGAGTGGTAATGGAGTGATGTTAGAGAGGTAATGGAGTGATGTTAGCTTGCAGGGGGAGTGCATTACATGTCGCTGTCTTCTATGTTTTACGATTCTACAATGAAGGCATTAAATGAAAACCATTGCATTTTAAGTAAGCATTTCACAGTAATACCTGTTGTATTCGGCGTGTGTGAAAAATACATTTGATATGTCACTGTCCTCTTAAAGATTCTACGTTACACACAAAGGTATTGATGCAACTTACAAACGTTGATATCAGAGGCTCCTGGACTGCACTGTAATGTTAGATAACAATAACTGAACTTCACAATGGTACATAGAACCAAAACAAAAGGTATCCTGCTGCACTTACTTTGATGAATCACATCTCCTTCCTCCTCCTCATCTCCTCCAGCAGTTCCTCTCAACCCTGGTGTTTTCCTGCAGTCGACCAGCTGCACAGACACCCTCTTCAGACCCAGCAGTAAGGCATTACCAGGAGAGGACAGAGAGGGGGACCCACTCACGCTCTCCTCCCTCTGCTCTGGTGTGTGTCTCTCTGGAGCTGGCTCCACCTCCAGCCCTTTGCTAGGCAACAAATCCCTGTCCTTCACACATTCTTCATCGCAGTCTACAGCATCGTCATCAAATGATTGGCTGGGACTCATGGGTTCCCCCTCCAGCATTTTGCTAGGTAACCAATCCATGTCCTTCTGGTTCCCTTCTTCATCACAGTCTACAGCATCATCATTAATGGATTGGCTGGGACTCAAAGGTGCACCGATACAATCCTCCTGTATCTTTCTGATGTCCTCTTTCAGTCGGAGTAACCAAGACATTCCCTGCTCCTCCGATTCCATTGAATCTGCATTTTTCCCAAGTTCCTCCAGGATTTTACGGCACAATGAGTGATGGTGATTCTTTCCTTGAACATCAGAGCCATCTTTGCCACCTATTCCACTGCGTTCACACAGGCAGCGTAAACTGTCGTTGGTTAAAGTGTATAAACTCTGTTCCATTTCCTCCATCAACGTTTCCCTCTCTCCACTCATATTGTCCTGCTCACGTGGCAACAACAGCAATGAAGTCAATGTCAAGACAGATATAGTTCAGTTAGATGACCTGTAATGAAAATGAAAGATTAGAACACATTAGTGCTGACTCCATTTAGTCGACTGGTCCATTGTTTGGCTGTTGGTCAACAGTGATTTCTTTAGTTGAGCAGTAGCAAAAAAATTATAATAATCATGGTGTACAAGACACCTTTCTGATTGGCTCCTGTCTGAGTGGACTGATCTATTGATTGTGGGGGCTGTGAGGATGGTACAGTCCATCAGTCTAAGACTGTAATTGTATATGGTTATATTGTCAGAACAACAGAACACTAATAAAAAACGTTATTTTATAACAAATGCGGTCACTCTCCGCGGTTCTGAATCAAATCAGTGCGCTGTTGAATTGGCTCCTTTTCTTTTAACCAGCATTTTTTAATCAGCATTTTGGTGTTGAGAACAATGCGGTGGAGTTAGGAGATGAGAAAACAGCCCTTTCCTTAAAACCTGTTGAGGCCAGGGGGCAGTATTGAGAATTTTGGAAAAAAATATGTGCGCATTTTTAACTGCCTCCTACACCAACTCAGAAGCTAGAATATGCATATTATTGTTTAGGTTTGGATAGAAAACACTCTGAATTTTCTAAAACAGTTTGAATGGTGTCTGTAAGTATAACAAAACTCATATTGCAGGCAAAAACCTGTGAAAAATAGATTAAAAAAAATGAGAATTTTGTGACTGTACTATTTAGTGTCATTGTTTTAAAGATACCACAGTGAGAAAGGATTCAGTTCGCAACTCCTACTGCTTCCACTAGATGTCAACGATCTTTAGAAAGTTGTTGGAAGCATCTGTCATGAATACAGACCGAATTAGAAAGCTTACAAGTTGACACGTCATCACTTCATTTTTTGCGCCTGCGCATGAATCTGAGAAGAGTGCCTTTGTCATTATCGTTTATTCTAGACACTTGATAGGTTGTGTGAAAATATTACTGATGTTTACTGATGTTTCACGTTAAAAATGGACCAAAAGATGAATGCTAAACAACGTTTGACATGTTTAAACAAACGTAAATAGATTATTTACTAGGTTTTCTTTAGCTTTTCGACGTGACTTTACACTGCCCACCTCATTTTGTGGGAGCCTACTGAACGCTAACTATTTGGACATAAATTATGAACTTTGTCAAAAGAAACCACATTTGTTCTGGACCTGGGATCTCTGGCAGCGCCTTCTGATGGAGATAATCAAAGGTAAGGGGATATTTAGAATGTTATTATCGATATTAGATGATGCTAATGCTAACGGTATAGCTTAGCTTAGCATATAGCTTATTGTTGTTAGCATAGTACCCAGTTTATGCAAAATGTGATTTCCCAGTAAAGTTATTTTGAGATCTGGCCATTCGGTAGCAATTACGAGATGATAATATATTATTCTTTGAATGTATGTATTATAATTTACCAATGTTTTCGAATAGTAATTCCGTGATTTGTAATGCTGGATTCACTGGGTGCATTCGAGCCGAAAAAAATTCTGAATTTCACCGCGACTGTAAATGCTGTTTTTGGATATAAATATGAACTTGATGGAACTAAAAATGCATGTATTGTATAACATAATGTCCTATGAGTGTCATCTGATGCAGATTGTCAAAGGTAAGTGCATAATTCTAGCTAGTTTTCTGTCTGTTGATGCCCTTCTTTGAATTGGCTAAACATTACACGCAGCTATTGTCAATGTACTCTCCTCACATAACCTAACTTTATGCATTCTCCGTAATGCCTCTGAAAATCGGACAGCGTGGTTAGATTTAGGAGATATATCTTTCAAATGGAGGAAAATAGTTGATTATTTGATTTTTTGAAATGATTACTCTTGCAGTTTTGAATTCCCCGCCATGGTCACATGACAATGAATCCCAATACCGGGATAAGATCGGGATAAGATCCTCAACAGGTTTTAATGGTCTAAGAACAGTGAGGAAACCCCAACTTAATTAGGTCTATAATCAACAGCCTAAATGTTAAATGTGCCTGGCTTTATACATCATACATATACTGTACCAGTCAAAAAGTTTGGACACACCTACTCATTCAAGGGTTTTTCTTTATTTTTATTATTTCCTACACTGTACAACAATAGTAAAGATATCAAAACTATGTAATAACACATATGGAATCATGTAGTAACCAAAAAAAGTGTTAAACAAATCAAAATAGATGTTATATTTGAGATTCTTCAAAGTAGCCACCCTTTACCTCATGAAGCTGGTTGAGAGAATGCCAATAGTGTGCAAAGCTGTCATCAAGGCTGTCACCTGGAATGCATTTCAATTAACATGTGTGCCTTGTTAAAAGTTAATTTGTGGAATTTATTTCCATCTTAATGCGTTGAGCCAATCAGTTGTGTTGTGACAAGGTAAGGGAGGTATACAGAAGATTTGGTAAAATATCAAGTCCATATTATGGCAAGAACAACTCAGATAAGCAAAGAGAAACGACAGTCCATCATTACTTTAAGACATGAAGGTCAGTCAATTCCGGAAAATGTCAAAACCTTTGAAAGTTTCTTCAAGTGCAGTCGCAAAAACCATCAAGCGCAATGATGAAACTGGCTCTCATGAGGACCGCCACAGGAAAGGAAGACCCAGAGTTACCTCTGCTGCAGAGGATAAGTTCATTAGAGTTAACTGCACTTCAGATAGCAGCCCAAATAAATGCTTCACAGAGTTCAAGTAACAGACATCTCAACATCAACTGTTCAGAGGAGACTGCGTGAATCAGGCCTTCATGGTTGAATTGCTGCAAAGAAACCCCTACTAAAGGACACCAATAATAAGAAGAGACTTGCTTGGGCCAAGAAACAATAGCAACGGATATTAGACCGGTGGAAATCTGTCCTTTGGTCTGATGACTTCAAATTTGAGATAATTTTTGTTGTTATTCGGCTTGCAAGCATCCCCCTTTTTCCTCCAAACATAACGATGGTCATTATGGCCAAACAGTTCTATTTTTGTTTCATCAGACCAGAGGACATTTCTCCAAAAAGTACGATCATTCTCCCCATGTGCAGTTGCAAACCGTAGTATGGCTTTTTATGGCGCTTTTGGAGCAGTGGCTTCTTCCTTGCTGAGTGTCCATTCAGGTTATGTCGATATAGGACTCGTTTTACTGTGGATATAGATACTTTTGTCCCTGTTTCCTCCAGCATCTTCACAAGGTACTTTGCTGTTGTTCTGGGATTGATTTGCACTTTTCTCACCAAAGTACATTCATCTATTGGAGACAGAACGCGTACCCTTCCTGAGTGGTATGACGGCAGCGTGGTCCCATGGTGTTTATACTTGCGTACTATTGTTTGTACAGATGAACGTGGTACCTTCAGACGTTTGGAAATTGCTCCCAAGGATGAACCAGACTTGGCTGATATATTTTGATTTTCCCATCATGTCAAGCGAAGAGGCACTGAGTTTGAAGGTAAGCCTTGAATAAGCCTTGAAATAGATCCACAGGTACACCTCCAATTGACTCAAATGATGTCAATTAGCCTATCAGATGCTTCTAAAGCCATGACATAATTTTCTGGAATTTTCCAAGCTGTTTAAAGGCACAGTCGACTTAGTGTATGTAAACATCTGACCCTCTGGAATTGTGATACAGTGAATTATATGTGAAATAATCTGTCTGTAAACTGCTGTAAAAATGTGTTGTGTCATGCACAAAGTAAATCTCCTAACCGACTTGCCAAAACTATAATTTGTTAACAAGAAATTTGTGGAGTGGTTGAAAAATGAGTTTTAATGACTCCAACCTAAGTGTATGTAAACTTCTGACTTCAACTGAATACTCTGGTCATTATTTGAACTGGCTAGCCAGCTAGTTAGCAAGTAACGAACCTGGCTGACATTTACTGAATGTGTTTTTAAACGGATGGTTTTATTGGTGTTAAAATAAAGTATGTTATTTGGAGCACAGGGCTGCTGATGTCATGTAGAGGCTGTCGTTTTGTGTTTACACTTTTTCAGAACGAAAAGTTTGATGTCGGACGACAATAGAATGTTCATGATGTTGCTACGACAATTGTCTACACAGACATGTCGATAGACGGACTGTAAACCAGCCTTTATGCTTTTGGCAGATTTCATAACATAGCGTTCAACAATGTAATGTCGACATGAAAATAAAAGTTATTCGTTTCAGCGTAAAAGTTTAAATAGAGAATTTTCCAATCTTCTAGAGTTATTTGGATAGTTATCTACGTTAGCTAGCAACTTTCAACAATACTTTTCGGGTGATTGTCGGCACCTCACAAACCGGGAATTAAACAAGTTATCAAATGAAAGCCCTGAACATTAGCTAATCGTAAAATGGGTTAATAATATGATTCGTGGTGTACAAAAACATAAACTCGGCTGCAGTATAACTGACCGTAACCTTTGCTACCTACCTGATACAGTAGCTAGCTAGCGGGCTAGCACGTCTCTGTCCACGTGGGAAAGAAGTATATCTCCGGACTTTCGTTTGATGTTCTTTTGACAACGTTGTTCTAATGTCAGTTTTACGTTGTAGTTTGAAAGTAAAGTAGAATATCCAGCTATGCTTGAAGACTAATCTAGATAGCTAACTTTTCCTTGTCTAACGTTACTTCCAACGTAATCACACACAGACCAGAGTAGTCGAGTATCGATAGCTATAACCATGATTAAAAGCTTCTTCATTGGGTTTTATGACGAACTACATGCAAAAAGCTGTGTTTTTGCCACAAACTGGATGATTTTTTTTTTCTCACAAAATTGATATGGATAAAATCATACTGACTACCCAAAAATCACTCATCAACATACTCCTTGCTTTATCTGTTAAATCATTCCTACCATATGGTTGCTTTTGGACCTCATAGAATATATATATGTATGTGTTATCTGAAAAAAGACGTTTGACTTTCAGAAAAACATATTGGTCAAGCTCAGGCACTTTTTATTATTTTTATTTACTTATTATGTGCATAATCCTAACAGGCTGGAAATTTGGAGCCCAAATTAGCCATAGCACTGAGTTAGCAAGATTGAGCTAGCATAATGGTGAACACTTGAACATGATTTTAACTTCTCTATCAAACATTTGGTTAATTTTCTCTATAATTGAGAGTAACAGGGTGAAAACATATGAGTTGGATGTACAGACTAACATCATGAAACATGGACAAATAGATACAACTGAGTGTTCATATTTATTTAGTTTTGCACCATTGTTTTCCCACCAAAGAAATAATAACACTTTCTGAATGTGGTGTCATTTTAGGAAGGGTTTGCTTTCTTAAAGGAGAATTTCAACACTTCCTGAATGTGGTGTCATTGTAGGAAGGGGTTGTTTTCTTAAAGGAGAATTACAACACTTCCTGAATGTGGTGTCATTTTAGAAAAGGGTTGTTTTCTTAAAGGAGAATTACAACACTTCCTGAATGTGGTGTCATTTTAGAAAAGGGTTGTTTTCTTAAAGGAGAATTACAACACTTCCTGAATGTGGTGTCATTTTAGAAAAGGGTTGTTTTCTTTAATGAAGAATTACAACACTTCCTGAATGTGGTGTCATTGTAGCAAGGGGTTGTTTTCTTAAATAGAGAATTACAAAAAAACTAACAGCGTGGAAAGTGATATCAGGGACACATAGAACATCTTAAATAAAATGATAATAAATACAATAATTATGATAAAATAACTATTGATGAGCGAGAATTTAACTAGGACTATAAAATAATGAAGAAAGATTTTAAGTATGTTATTATTTTAAGGCTTATATTTCTCGTGGAAGTTGATTAATAACACCGGTGGCAAAAACACCTACGTCCACTGAAAAAACGTTTTCAAAATGCAGAAAATTCACTTTTAAGGTCCATATTTTTGTGTTTTTAAGGTAAAGGACACCTGACCTTATATTTAAAGCCTTTTGGAATCCTAATTTTACACTACATAAGAAGTGATATTTCCTGAGGACAGAAAAGGCACTGCATTGTAGGAATGACCCTATCCATGTCTGATCCCTAAACAGGCTCAGGAGCCTGCGAGGGAGGCACATCTTCCATCACCTATAATCCTTGTAAATGTTCCGTTGTGAATTCCTGAAGCCCCAGATACTTTCCTGCTGCAGCCACAATGAAGTCCAATTTCTTTGATTTCCTTTCTACTTGGCCGTGCAGTTTATCACAGTTGCAATGAACACCACTAAATCCACTTTCTTTACATACAGCATGATATCTATCTTGGTGGTTGACAAATAGGGCTATTCACTACCATTTCTTCAATTTCACCTGTTCTTCTTTTGATTGCTTCAGCATAGGATATATCCAATGGACCGCCCTCACTTTTGCCCACTCAACCTCCTTCACCCTTACAGGGCACTCCAGGAATTCTGGGTCATGATCCCCACCACAATTGCAACATGGCCGTTCTTCAATCCGATCTTCTGTATACTCCACCCGTCTACACACACTTGAAACACGGCCAAATCCTTTAAAAGTTGTACACTGTAATGGTTTGGTTTCTGCGTACCTCATGTACCTCAGCTTGACATGTGTAGGGAAGTGCTCATCATTAAAAAAAAAACACAATAGAACCACATTTTGTTTTCCTTTCTTCCTTCTACCATGCAGGTCAAACGATGGGCACTAACCACACCTGGGATTCCTGTCGAAAGGTTTTCCTCCTTAACTTCCATTGACACCGCGGAGATGACTCCCTTAACAGGTGCCCTACTCCGGAGCACAAAGCACGATACTTCAGTTGACTCGATTATAATGGCGCTGATGTTTTACGGGCTCCTAACCAAATGTGCTTTTTTTTTGCACGTTGTTTGTAACTTTTTTTTAAACTCATTTTGTAGATAATGTTGCTGCTACCGTCTCCTATGACTGAAAAGAGCTTCTGGACATTTTTTCTTTGACGAATCCGACGCGAAGGATGTACTGCTTTCTAGAGACCAGGCCCAAGAAAAGACAGAGAAAAAGGGGGCGGAGGTCGGCTGCCTTCTAAGAATTCGTAGGCGAGTGAGTGAACCTCCACCACCACGCAAACTATTGGCCAACATGCAATCATTGGAAAATAAAATGGATGATCTACGATTAAGACTATCCTACCAACGGGACATTAAAAACAGTAATATCTTATGTTTCACAGAGTCGTGGCTGAACGACGACACAGATACTATAGAGCTGGCTGGGTATTCAGTGCATCGGCAGGACAGAGAAGCTACGTCTGGTAAGGGGTGTGTGTCTATTTGTAAATAACAGTTGGTGCGCAATTTCTAATATTAAAGAAGTCTCGAGGTATTGCTCACCTGAGGTAGAGTACCTCATGATAAGCTGTAGACCACACAATTGTTTTATTTAACTAGGCAAGTCAGTTAAAAACAAAATCTTATTTACAATGATGGCCTACCCCAACCAAACCTGGACGACCCTGGGCCAATTGTGCGCCGCCCTATGGGACTCCCAATCACGGCTGGACGTGATACAGACAGAATTCGAACCAGGTACTGTAGTGACGCCTCTTGCACTGAGATTCAGTGCCTTAGACCACTGCACCACTAGGGAGGCCAATCTATCTATCAAGAGAGTTCTCATCTATATTATTCGCAGCCGTCTATTTACCACCACAAGTCGATGCTGGCACTAAGACCACACTC
Organism: Salmo trutta; assembly: GCF_901001165.1. Taxonomy (NCBI): domain Eukaryota; kingdom Metazoa; phylum Chordata; class Actinopteri; order Salmoniformes; family Salmonidae; genus Salmo; species Salmo trutta. Next base: position 83,651,853 of record NC_042970.1, on the reverse strand, counting down.
AACGAGCTGTACAAGGCCATAAGCAAACAAGAAAATGCTCATCCAGAAGCTGCGCTCCTTGTGGCCTGAGGGCTTTAATGCAGGCAAACTTAAATCCATTTCACCAAATTTCTATCAGCTTGTCACATGTGCAACCAGAGGGGGAAAAAAACTCTAGACCACCTTTACTCCACGCACAGAAACGTATACAAAGCTCTCCCTACATTTGGCAAACATGACTATAATTCTAGCGTCCTGATTCCTGCTTACAAGCAAAAACTAAAGCAGGAAGTACCAGTGACTCACTCAATACGGAAGTGGTCAGATGACGCGGATGCTACGCTACAGGACTGTTTTGCTAGCACAGACTGGAATATGTTCCGGGATTCATCCAATGGCATTGAGGAGTATACCACTTCAGTCACCGGCTTAATCAATAAATGCATCAACGACTTCATCCCCACAGTGACCGTACGTACATATCCCAACCAGAAGCCATGGATTACAGGGAACATCCGCATCGAGCTAAAGGCTAGAGCTGCCGCTTTCAAGGAGTGGGACACTAATCCGGACGCTTATAAGAAATCTCACTATGCCCTCAGACAAACCGTCAATACAGGACTAAGGCAAAGCGTCAATACAGGACTAAGATTGAATCCTACTACACCGGCTCTGACGCTCGTCAGATGTGGCAGGGCTTGAAAACTATTACGGACTACAAAGGGAAACACAGCCGCGAGCTGCCCAGTGAAGCGAGTCTACCAAACGAGCTAAATGCCTTTTATGCACCCTTCGAGGCAAGCAACACTGAAGCATGTATGAGAGCACCAGCTGTTCCGGATGACTGTGTGATCATGCTCTCGGTAGCCGATGTGAGCATGACCTTTAAACAGGTCAACATTCACAAAGCCACGGGGCCAGACGGATTACCAGGACGTGTTCTCAAAGCATGCGCAGACCAACTGGTGAGTGTCTTCACTGACATTTATAAACCTCTCCCTGACCGAGTATGTAATACCTACATGTTTCAAGCAGACCACCATAGTCCCTGTGCCCAAGGAAGCGAAGGTAACCTGCCTAAATGATTCCCGCCCCGTAGCACTCACATCGGTAGCAATGGTAGCCATGAAAGGCCAATCCTTATTGTGGCTAGCTACGCATAGGTTGGGCGTTCTAAGTTACACTAGCTAGCTACAACAACAAGAGCTGTCAACTTTCAAAATCAAGTGTTAAGGTAAACTCAAGCATTTAACATATTATACAACGGGTGGGTGTAATCCTGAATGCTCATTGGTTGAAACCGCATACCAGCCGGTGCTATTCCACAAGTTACCACTGGCTAAATCTATGACATTAAAATTTTCTCTGTTCCATCTGACTGCGCAATCCACTGTCTCATCAGCCCAGCCAGGCAATTTATAAACTTGATCTCCACTATAAATAGCATCTAGACGTTACCTCACATTTCTTTTAGACTAACATTTCGTTTTCAATAGCTGAGATTTGTATAAACATTGCTGTCTGTCTCTCTGACATTTGCAACATTGTTTTTATATTCAAATTCGTTCTCCAGCTGTTGCATAGTAATCTTGAACGTGTCAGGCAGGAGTCGGGATGAGACAGGCAGGCAGCTTTTCTCAGCCAGTAAAAATCCTGAATCAGTGTAATTTATATTGATATATACAAAGAAATATCAATAGAAAACGGTAAAATGAACCGAAGTCCAGCTAGCTTGCAGCCTTTCCAGCTTCAGTTTGAAGTTATTGTGTTGTGTTAGTTGTGTTGTTGGCTAGCTCCTCTGAACAACAGTGTCCTGCCGAGAGAGCTCATTTTCAATGCCAGGTGAAATCGCGTATCATTAGCTCATTGTTATGGACGTATCCAAATAAATTTCACTAGAAAACAGCTTAAACAAATGCAAATGCAGCTACTTTGCTCTTATTCTGGCTGCACTGTTTGACTTGACAGTAAGTTAGCCGAAGTTGGCTAGCTAGCAAGCAAGAGATAAGAACCTTTCCAGCCAGTATGGCAATAGAACATTCACACCAACCTCAAATCTCAAATCACACCAACAGACACACAAAAGAAAGAAGAATACCAACCTTTATTTAACTAGGCAAGTCAGTTAAGAACAAATTCTTATTTACAATGCCGGCCAACCAATGCTCCCAGTATGGTTATGCTTTTAGTCAGTTATTAACTCGGAAGATACATCAGCTATCTCACACAGGAGAGAAGCATTTCCACTGCTCCCAATGTGGGGAGAGTTTCAGGCAGTCATCAGCTCTGAAGAAACGCTAGGGAACTCACAACAATGTTCCCCAAACACTTTGAAGTAAGACGTTATAATCATTCAGTATCCTGTAATAAACCCTGGATGTCTGGTAATAAATAGTGGTAGTGAAAGAAGAATTTTCGTTAAAATCATGTATATTTTATAGGGTGACAACCTTCTAAAATTGCTATCATGTTATAAACACTGTAGCTATTATAAAATAAAAATGATGGTGGTGAAAGAAGAGTCAAAGTCATGCTCTGGAGTTGTGTTTGAATGTTATTTATTTAAATAAAGTTGGCACAGCTATCGCATGGCCCGTGGGGCAAAAGCAGTATGAGAGGAGCACCCTTCTCAATCGAACAGTAATCTGTGCCACATGTTGTCATCAAGGCATCATGATGCATCGTTCAGAAACATACATCTCTTTTCCATGAAATGTGTTTGGATTTTCAAACTAGTTTTCATTGGGAAGGCAGACAAAGCCTTTTATCAAAGTAATCACTTTTGCATGTGAAAACTCGGAATCCTACTCAATACTCCACTTTCTTAAAACCTGTTGGGGCTAGGGGGCAGTATTTTCACGGCCGGATAAAAAACGTACCCGATTTAAACTGGTTACTACTCTTGCCCAGAAACTAGAATATGCATATAATTGTTTGATTTGGATAGAAAACACCCTAAAGTTTCTAAAACTGTTTGAATGGTGTCTGTGAGTATAACAGAACTCATTTGGCAGGCCAAAACCTGAGAAGATTCCAAACAGGAAGCGCTCTCGCTGACCATTTCATGGCCTTCTTGATCATCTCTAACCAAAACAGGGGATCTCTGGCATGACGTGACATTTTCTAACGCTCCCATAGGCTCTCAGAAGGCGCCAGAAAGCTGAATGGTGGCTTTGCAGGCCCTGGCTGAAAAACATTAGCGCATTTTGTAAGTGGTCGATCTGAGAACAATGAGACTGGGGCGCGCGTGCCCGAGCTGACACCATGTTTACTTTCTCTCTCTTTGAACGAAAACAACCACTCCCGGTCGGAATATTATCGCTTTTTTATGAGAAAAATTGCATAAAAATTGATTTTAAACAGCGGTTGACATGCTTCGAAGTACGGTAATGGAATATTTAGAATTTTTTTGTCACGAAACGCGTCGGGCGCGTCACCCTTATTTACCCTTCGGATAGTGTCTTGAACGCACGAACAAAACGCTGCTATTTGGATATAACTATGGATTATTTGGGACCAAACCAACATTTGTTATTGAAGTAGAAGTCCTGGGAGTGCATTCTGACGAAGAACACCAAAGGTAATCAAACTTTTCTAATAGTAAATCGGATTTTGGTGAGTACCACACTTTGTGGGTGTCAAAATAGCTAGCCTGTGATGGCTGGGCTATCTACTCAGAATATTGCAAAATGTGCTTTCACCGAAAAGCTATTTTAAAATCGGACATAGCGAGTGCATATAGGAGTTCTGTATCTATAATTCTTAAAATAATTGTTATGTTTTTTGTGAACGTTTATCGTGAGTAATTTAGTAAATTCACCGGAAGTGTTCGGTGGGAATGCTAGTCACATGCTAGTCACATGCTAGTCACATGCTAATGTAAAAAGCTGGTTTTTGATATAAATATGAACTTGATTGAACAAAACATGCATGTATTGTATAACATAATGTCCTAGGTGTGTCATCTGATGAAGATCATCAAAGGTTAGTGCTGCATTTAGCTGTGGTTTGGGTTTATGTGACATTATATGCTAGCTTGAAAAATGGGTGTCTGATTATTTCTGGCTGGGTACTCTGCTGACATAATCTAATGTTTTGCTTTCGTTGTAAAGCCTTTTTGAAATCGGACAGTGTGGTTAGATTAACGAGAGTCTTGTCTTTAAAATGGTGTAAAATAGTCATATGTTTGAGAAATTGAAGTAATAGCATTTCTAAGGTATTTGAATATCGCGCCACGGGATTACACTGGCTGTTGAGTAGGTGGGACGCAAGCGTCCCACTGGCCCAGAGAGGTTAACCTACCTCACTTTTGTTTTGAGCAGACTTCACCCTCGGCCAAAACCGGGCACCCGGCTTACTCCCGGGAGGCAACCCGGTTCCAAAACGAATGCAATCAACGCTAACCTGGTTCATCCAGGTGCATTAATCAAATCCCCTCATTGTTAGTGCTCTTGCCCTATGTCTAGCATTTTCCGAGACTAGTTTAGCACCGCAGCAAGCAAAACAAAAGCCCCACACCTATGCTAAAACTGTCATTTTCATAGAGTAAAGCTATTTTGTTATCTAGTGTTCTGGTAGTGGCAGTAATGCTTGGCTGAACAATGTATCAAGTATATATCACTTTCAATTGCTTTATATATTTTCTTTCTTGGTAAAACGTTGCGTTGCTAGCTACATAGCTAGCTCACTGATGGCAGCACAAAAATGTCACTTCCGGTTTTAGAACGCGGGCTGAAGTTTATATTACAGATGTTTTTTCCTGGAACATCCTTTACGCAGTCAAACAACTGACGAGAAGGACTTTTATTTTAAACTTAAAGGTGAGTTTATGGTCTCGTTAACTACTTGTTAGAGTGACCAAAGGCATGACTTCCATTATCAATTTTCAGTGATTCACACAAAAACAGTCTCGAAATAAAGAAGACTTACCCGTGAGGTCAATGTGGGAAGATTTTTTAGACACCAAGAAAATGAAATAGACACAAGGTTACTCTTACAGGAGAGAAGCCTTTCCACTGCTGTTTGTGGGATGAGTTTTTCTCTTTTACAAACCTTAAATAGACACCAGTTTACTCACAAAGAAGCCTTACCACTGCTGTCAGTGTTGGAAGAGCTTCAGCCTGTTACATAAACTAAAGACTCACCAGCTAACTCGCACAGGCAACAAGCCTTACCATTGCTCTCTGCATGTGGTTAGTTTCAGTGATGTTTGAAACTTAAGATATGTTCTGTAACTTTTTTTAGCCAATAGTTATGAAAGTAGCTCTTGAGCCAAAAGTGGTCCCCAAAAATTGCATACTACGTCACATATGTGCACCAAGTAATTTCGCTCTCTCGCTTTGCTGTGTGTGCATCTTGCTAGCTGTCATTCAAATTGGCGAGGGACTGAAGTGTATTGACTGGAACTCGAATTGCTAGGGGGCTGGTCCACATGGGGGGAAATGTAGAGAAAACAGTTCCTTTCCAACTAGGACAGTAATTATTCTCATAGATTAAGCATGTATGAACTACACATCCAGCCCATAGTGGGAGGTTTAATAAATACTTATGTTGTCGCCAAAGTTCCGGAGCATGTCTTTAACGGCTCACCAGAGAACTCACATAGGAGAGAAGCCTTTTCACTGATTCCAGTGTGGGGAGCGCTTCAGTCATACTGAAGACCTAAAGAAACATCAGCTAATTCAGCAGAGAAGCTTTACAACTGCTCTTAGTGTGGGAAGAGTTTTAAATTACTGAAAGAACATCAAAAGGCAATACACAGTGCAGTGCCAAATACTGGGACCGTATCCACAATGTGTATCAGAGTAGAAAATGTGTCGTAAGTGCTGAAATTAGAGACATTTTACTCCTACTCTTATGGGTAAAAATCATATCTATGCATGAAGCCTCTTTAGTCATGAGTTCCACCTAGTGGACAGGTATTTAGGAGACCTCATGAACTGTCCTGACCAGTTAAGAGTTACCAGCAGGTGTCTTGGTAATAGAAAAAGGCAGTGGGTCAGTGGTTCCTGCACCACATGCAATTGGTTTGGAGTTGTTCAAAGAATGTTTTGATATTTCTATATGATCAATCCAGAAATAATCTAGACCTACATGCAACAGTATTTCTTGCTCTTTATACAATGATTTCACAAGGCCTATTTCTTTGTTTTTGTAAATTTCACATGATATGCCTAAATATTTATAACCACTAGGCTAATTAAACATGGTTTTCTTTCGATTATTGAATTACCTACATCATGTTATTTATTCCAAGTAATCCCTTTGGAGCACAATATCACATTATTTAAACATATATGCCTATAAATTGGGCAATTGAAGGCATCTAGGGTTTATGTTAAAGATGCAATATGAGTTGATTTTGTATCCACAATGTGTATGAGTTGATTTTACTCTGGGCTCAGTTTGACTGGGCAGTGTCCTAACATCATCCTAAAACTTCCTCTGAGCTGGGAGTTTTTAATAGTCCTAACAGGTTTTAAAAGGATTCCTAGGACATTTTCTGAGATGTCTTGTGGATACAGACCCTGATCTCATAATGGTGTTTGTTGCCAAGCTGGTCAATTATGTGCGTATCTAACTAATGTTGACAGACTCATTTTTTCCTCTTCATGAAACCTGAAGTACCTTTTTCTTCTCTAATATGAAAATGTACTAAAGAGTATGAATTACGACGAGGGTCACATTTTGAATTAAATGGCCTTATTCCTCCAGAAATCCATTCACTTTCTATCTGCATAAATCAATACTTTCTAAACCAAACTTCAATTGTCAAAATTTAACCAGCCAGACACGCTCCTCTTGGAAACGTTTTATTTATGCATATTGCTTTCCATTTCACCAGGGTTGTGGGTTAACTTGTCAGTAACATAATGTGGTACAATAATATTATTACTTGAATCAGTAACAAGGTATCATAACTAATTACACTTTGTATTTGAGTAACAATAACTATAGTTAGCAATGCGTTACTTTCAGAATATACAATGCATTCAGAAAGTATTCAGACCCTTTCCCTTTATGCAGATTCTGTTACGTTACAGCCTTATTCTAAAATGGATTAAATGTCATGTTTTTCCTCACCAATCTACACACAATACCCCATAATGACAAAGCAAAAACAGTGTTTATAGATTTTTGCAAAATCTGAAAAAAATAAACTGAAATACCTTATTCAGACCCTTTGCTATGAGACTTGAAATTGAGCACAGGTAAATCCTGTTTCCATTTATCATCCTTGAGATGTTTCTACAACTTGATTGGAGTCCACCTGTGGTAAACTCAAATGATTGGACATGATTTGGAAAGGCACACACCTGTCTATATAAAGGTCCCACAGTTGATAGTGCATGTCAGAGCAAAAACCAAACCGTGAGGTTGAAGGAATTGTACGTAGAGCTCCGAGACAGGATTGTGTCAAGGCACAGATCTGGGGAAGGGTACCAAAAACATGCCTGCAGCATTGACGGTCCCCAAGAACACAGTGGCCTCCATCATTCTTAAATGGAAGAAGTTTGGAACCCCCAAGACTCTTCCTAGAGCTGGCCACCCCGGCCAAACTGAGCAATCAGGGGAGAAGGGCCTTGGTCAGGGAGGTGACCAAGAACCCGATGGTCACTCTGACAGAGTTCCTCTGTGGAGAACCTTCCAGAAGGACAACTATCTCTGCAGCACTAGACCAATCAGGCCTTTATGGTAGAGTGGCCATACAGAAGTCACTCCTCAGTTAAAGGCACATGACAGCCCACTTGGAGTTTGCCAAAAGGCACCTAAAGGACTCTCAGACCATGAAAAACAAGATTATCTGGTCTGATGAAACCAAGCGTCACGTCTGGAGGAAACCTGGCACCATCCCTACGGTGAAGCATGGTGGTGGCAGCATTAAGCTGTGGGGATGACTTTTTGCTTTGTCATTATGGGGTATTGTGTATAGATTGAGGGGGAACAATTTAATCCATTTTAGAATAAGGCTGTAACATAACAAAATGCGGAAAAAGTCGTGCTTAAATGATCTGAAGAGACTTTGCCTACCAGGAGAGGCCGAAACTGTGGTTTACAGGTAACTAACTACATTAGATACCTTACTCACCAGAGCTCTCACATTATGAAAACCACCCAAAAAGTTCAGGACAAAGACACACAACACATACATATATATATATATATATATATATATATATATATAAAATATATATATATATATTACACACACACACACACGCACGCACGCACGCACACACAACAACCTGCCAAATAAATTCTATACAATGTTTTGATTAAAACAGTGGAACAGGCCAATGGGCACCCTCTGCTCTATGTAGGTTTGACCTTTGACCCGGTAGTGCACCATATAGGGAACAGGGTGTCATTTGGGACAAAGTATGGAAAGAGGAGTGTTGAGGGCGGAGCTTCACGGGAGAGCTTCCCTTACCCTCACTCTCTCAGGACTTTTACCATGTCTTTTATTTTTTGTTCTTCAGCCGTTTCATTGTAGTTCATGACTATATGCAAATAAAATATACTTCAGTAAGCTCATGAGTGTGTCCGTGTGTGTTTGGATATGTGTGTTATCCTAAGAGTTGTTTTTTGGTATGTGTGTTTTCTGGTGTCTTCCGAGGTGCCCGGATAGAATAAACCTCTTGCCGCAGACGGGGCAAGGGAAGGGTCTCTCTCCCGTGTGAATCCGCCGGTGTATCTTTAAATAGTTAGAATGGGCGAAGTTTGCCCCGCAGTCAGCACAGCTGTAAGGCCTTTCCCCCGAGTGAGACCGTTCATGAGCCCTCATGTTCCCCCTCTGCGCGAAACCCTTCCCGCACACGGAGCAGCAGTGTGGTTTCTCTCCGGTATGGGTCAAGTGGTGGACTTTCAGGTCCCCAGAGCTGAAGAAGCTTTTCCCACAATCGGAGCAGAGGTATGGTCTCTCTCCCGTGTGGCTTAGCCAGTGAGTCTTTAGGCCTCCTGATCGAGCAAAGGTCTTCCCACATTCGGTGCAGCAGTACGGTTTCTCACCTGTGTGTGTGCGTTGGTGCCGTTGCAGCTTGGACTGGTTGAAGAAGCCTATCCCGCAGTCGTCGCAGGTGTACGGTCTCTCTTCATTGTGCGTCAGCTCGTGGCTCTTCCGGTGTCCCGGCTCGGCGAAGCACTTCCCGCACTTGCAGCAAGAGTAGGGTTTCTCTCCGGTGTGTCCTCGCTCGTGCCGAGCCAGCTTTGACGGTTTAGCAAAGATCTTGCCACAGTAAGAACAAGTGTAGTCGGGCGCCAGCTTCTTGATTCTGGTGTGGGTATTCTCATGTCTCTCTAGGTGTGATGGTCTGTCAAATGTCTTCCCACAGTCAGGACATGGATGAAGCTTCTTTGCGGCCTTCTTCTTCTGGTGTTGTGGTTTCCCTGTTGCCACGGTCACTTTTGGAAGATAGTCTGGGTCCGACTTTATCCTCTCTCCTATACAGATTGAATAAGACAGAGAAATAGATAAATACTTCATTTTTATTGAAGACCTTTTATTGAAGACCGTTCAGCAAGAGGAGACAGACAAGCACCTGGGGAGAACACTGAGAAAGGATTGTCGCGGGTGGGGATTAAACCCTGGTCTCCATTGGGGAGAACAGGGAGAGGGGATTAAACCCTGGTCTCCATTGGGGAGAATTTAGAAAGGGGATTAAACCCTGGTCTCCAGTGGGGAGAATTTAGAAAGGGGATTAAACCCTGGTCTCCAGGGGGGAGAACAGTGAAAGGGGATTAAACCCTGCTATCCAGTGGGGAGAACACTGAAGGAGGATTAAACCCTGCTATCCAGAGGGGAGACCAGTGAAAGGGGATTAAACCCTGGTCTCCAGTGGGGAGAACAGTGAAAGGGGATTAAACCCTGGTCTCGAGTGGGGAGTCATACATGCGAGGTCCCGGGAGTTTTGCCACTCAATCACGGCTATGCACAGATTATAACTTTATTGTTCCTAGAGGGGGTTAATGTTGTACGGTGTACAGAAACGTCTGTACTATATGAAAAACGGTTCGTTACTAGAATTTTTGGACCTTTCGGTATTTTTGCCATGTGTTTCATGTGTGTACTGATTGAGAGGGTTGAGTAGTAATGTGTCAGAATCTTCTCACGGCCTCAGTAGCTAGCTAGGCTACTTGCGCATGTGATGGGGAGTCACCTAACACCGCGCAAGCCACTTTTGAGAAGCGGAGAGAGAGAGAGAGAATGCCAACAGCATGGCTTCTTTTAACAAAAACATCAAACCGGTATCTCCATGCCCACAACTTGTTGACAAAACTGACTCTGGACTCAAACTATGGGAATCCTTTGTTTACAGAGCAGATGAGGGCCAGCCCAACGAAACATCTAAGCAAAAAGTGTTACAAAACAGCGCAGTGCAAGGGAGGTTTACTTCCAAAATGACCAGGGGTTGAATTGGGCTGGGTCCCACCTATGATCCAAATGAGAGCCAGATGGAGCTGAGACCCTTGGGTACCAGGGGACAACTGGCCACCTGGGGTAACTGGCCCCGCCCCCTGTAATTCACATTAAGACCATAAGATATCACCAAATTATTTTCCCACTGCTCTTGCTCAACAAAAAATGTCCTCTGTCATCACAACTTTGAGATACTTAAACAAAAATGATTTTGTGGTAAGTTGATCTATTTTTTTTGAAGTTGTAGATATATTCCAATGTTAGATCTATAATTGTTTAAAAAAAATACAAGTAGGAAAGCCTAGAGATACAGTGCCCTCCACTAATATTGGCACCCTTGGTAAATATGAGAAAAACGGGCTGTGAAAAAAAAGGAATTGTTTATCCTCTTGGTCTTTCATTCAAAATATTCACAAATCTAACCTTTAAAGTAAAATAATTGAAAGAAAAAATACAATTCTTATCATAAAACAAATATTCTCAAATATGTGTGCCACAATTATTGCCACCATTTCATTCAATAATTTGTGCAACCTCCCTGTGCCAAGATAACGGCTCTGAGTCTTCTCCTATAATGTGTAATGAGGTTGGAGAACACATGGCAAGTGATCTGAGACCATTCCTCCATATAGAATCTCTCCAGATCCTTCAGATTTGAGGTCCACGCTGGTGGACTCCTCTTCAGCTCATCCTACAGGTTTTCTATGGGGTTTAGGTCAGGAGACTGGTATGGCCATGGTAAAACCTTGATTCTGTGGTCAGTGAACAATTTGTGTTGATTTTGAGTTGTGCTTTGGATCATTGTCCTGTTGGAAGATCCAACCACGGCCCAGTTTAAGTTTCCTAGCAGAGGCAGTCAGGTTTTGATTTAATATCTGCTGGTACTTGATGGAGTCCATGATAATATGTATCCTAACAAGTGGTCCAATGCCTTTGGAAGAAAACCAGCCCCACAACATCAAAGATCCACCACCATACTTCACAATGGGATGAAGTACTTTTCTGCATGGATATCTTTCTGTCTACGCCAAACCCACCTCTGGTGTTTGTTTCCAGAAAGCTCTATTTTGGTCTCATCTGACCATAGAACTCAGTCCCACTGAAAGTTCCAGTAACTTTTGGCAAATTGTAGGCACTTGAGTTTGTTTGATGACAGCAAAGGCTTTTTTATGGCAACTCTCCCAAACAACTTGTGGTTATGTACAGTGAGGGAAAAAAGTATTTGATCCCCTGCTGATTTTCTACGTTTGCACACTGACAAAGAAATGATCAGTCTATAATTTTAATGGTAGGTTTATTTGAACAGTGAGAGACAGAATAACAACAACAAAAAATCCAGAGAAACGCATGTCAAAAATGTTATAAAATGATTTGCATTTTAATGAGGGAAATAAGTATTTGACCCCCTCCGCAAAACATGACTTAGTACTTGGTGGCAAAACCCTTGTTGGCAATCACAGAGGTCAGACGTTTCTTGTAGTTGGCCACCAGGTTTGCACACATCTCAGGAGGGATTTTGTCCCACTCCTCTTTGCAGATCTTCTCCAAGTCATTAACCTCTATGGGACCCCTTCCTGTTCTCATCCCGGTAACGGGATTGCTTGACAAGATAGCAAAAATCTAATCATTTCAATTTCTCAAACAATCAACTGTTTTACACCATTTGAAAGATAAACATCTCCTTAATCCAACCACGTAGTCCGATTTCAAAGAGGCTTTACGGCAAAAGCATAAAGTTAGATTTTGTTAGGACAGTACATTGACAAAACATTGCACACAGCTATTTTCAATGCAAAGACAGGCGTCACCAAAAGCAGAAAACCAGCTAAAATTATGCACTAACCTTTGACAATCTTCATCAGATGACACTCCTAGGACATTATGTTAGACAATACATGCATTTTTTGTTCTATCAAGTTCATATTTATATCCAAAAACAGCATTTTACAATGGCGGTGATGTTCAGAAAATATTTAGCCTCAAACTGCCGGTGAATCTGCGCTACAATTTACTATTTGAAAACATTGGTAAAATATAATATTGTCATTCAAAGAATTATAGATTAACATCTCGTGAATGCAACCGCATTGCCAGATTTCAAAATAACTTTACTGGGAAAATCACACTTTGCAATAAACGAGGTACTATGCTCAGAAAAATAGGCTAGGCGATACAGACTAGCGCCATCTTGGAACCATCTAAAATCAAATATACTATTGTAAATATTCCCTTACCTTTGATTATCTTCATCAGAAGGCACTTCCAGGAATCCCAGGTCCACAACAAATGTTGTTCTGTTCGAAGAAGTTCATAATTTATGTCCAAATAGCTCCTTCTTGTTGGCGCGTTCCGAAGGCTACTCAAAATGTACGAAGCGCGCGGGACTTGTCGTCACGAATGTGCAAAAAAAATGTGTTTACGTTCGTTCAAACATGTCAAACGTTGTATAACATAAATCTTTAGGGCCTTTTTCAATCAGAACTTCAATAATATTCAAGGCGGACGATTGCATTGTCTTACAAAACGTTTCGGAACGAAAGAGTACCCACGGGCATGTGCGTCATAGTAGTAATGGCCCTCCCCCTATGACAAACTTTACAGGCCTCTCGTTCGGTCAGCTTTTACAGGAGAAGACTCAAACCACTTTGTAAAGACTGTTGACATCTAGTGGAAGCCGTAGGAAGTGCTCAATCCTAACTCACAGTGTGTTTCATAGACAAAGGCTTGAAAGTGATTCCACAAATCAGATTTCCATTTCCTGTTAGGATATGTCTCAGGGTTTTGACTGCCATATGAGTTCTGTCATACTCACAGACACCATTCAAACAGTTTTAGAAACGTTAGAGTATTTTCTATCCAAATCTACTAATTATATGCATATTCTCGTTTCTGGGTAAGAGTAGTAACCAGTTTAAATCGGGTACGTTTTTTATCCGATTTGTTAACATATATAAATGTTTCTCAAAGCCCTTTTTGCTCATATTTACCCAGAGTGCCAATATTAGTGGAGGACACTGTAAATAATCCACTTGTTAAAGAGAGAAAAATGTAGATAATAACAAAAACTGTTGGGTTAAATAGCAAATGTGTCTGGAATTGGTATGTGCGCTCTAGCCAACAGCTAGATACATTGCGGGTAAACTGTGTGAGTAGGGTAGTCTACAAGATAAAATTATTATGGATAAGAGAATATTTGTAGCTCATCACCGTGCACTTTCACCACCCTGTTCATAACTTACCTAGCCTAATAAATTGCATGGTTTCCTGAGTCATAGTGAGAGGACCACACACCATATCATCACGTGACTCCAAGTTTACTACGATATGGTTATTATATAAATATTTGCGCATAAAGGCGTTTCCACTGCCATTTCTCACATAATTAATCTCTCTGGGCCAGTGGGACGTTAGCGTCCCACTCTATTCAACAGCCAGTGGAATCGTGTGGCGCGAAATACAAATACCTCAAAAATGCTATAACTTCAATTTCTCAAACATATGACTATTTTACACCATTTTAAAGACAAGACTCTTGTTAATCTAACCACATTGTCCGATTTCAAAAAGGCTTTACAGCGAAAGCAAAACATTAGATTATGTCAGGTGAGTACACTGCCAAAAATAATCACACAGCCATTTTCAAAGCAAGCATATATGTCACAAAAACCAAAACCACAGCTAAATGCAGCAATAACCTTTGATGATCTTCATCAGATGACACTCCTAGGACATTATGTTAGACAATACATGCATTTTTTGTTCTATCAAGTTCATATTTATATCAAAAACCAGCTTTTTACATTAGCATGTGATGTTCAGAACTAGCATACCCACCGCAAACTTCTGGTGAATTTACTAAATTACTCATGATAAACGTTGACAAAATACATAACAATTATTTTAAGAATTATAGATACAGAACTCCTTTATGCAAACGCTATGCCAGATTTTAAAATAGCTTTTCGGTGAAAGCACATTTTGCAATATTCTGAGTACATAGCTCGGCCATCACAGGCTAGCTAATTTGACATCCACCAAGTTTGGGGCAACCTAAACTCAGAATTACTATTAGAAAAATTGGATTACCTTTGCTGTTCTTTGTCAGAATGCACTCCCAGGACTTCTACTTCAACAACAAATGTTGTTTTGGTTCCAAATAATCCATAGTTATATCCAAATACCTCCGTTTTGTTCGTGCGTTCAAGTCACTATCCGAAGGGTAACGCGCGAGCGCATTTCGTGACAAAAAATGTCAAAATATTCCATTACCGTACTTAGAAGCATGTCAAACGCTGTTTAAAATAACTTTTTATGCTATTTTTCTCGTAAAATAGCGATAATATTCCAACCGGACAACGTTGTATTCATTCAAAGACTGAAAGAAAATAATGGAGAAGTCTCGTGAACGCGCATCTCAGTCTTACTGTCCCCAGGCTGACCACTCACAAACAGAGCTGTTGTACTTTGCCCAGAGACAGCAGACACCACATTCCACTTTCTGGTGGCTTTAGAGAGCCAATTGGAGCCTTAGAAAGTGTCACGTTACAGCACAGATGCTGTAATATCGATAGAGATGCAACAGAAGGACAACAAATTGTTAGACAGGGCACTTCCTGCATGGAATCTTCTCAGGTTTTGGCCTGCCATATGAGTTCTGTTATACTCACAGACACCATTCAAACCGTTTTAGAAACTTTAGAGTGTTTTCTATCCAAATCTACTAATTATATGCATATTCTCGTTTCTGGGCAAGAGTAGTAACCAGTTTAAATCGGGTATGTTTTTTATCCGGCCGTGAAAATACTGCCCCCTAGCCCCAACAGGTTTTAAGAAAGTGGAGTATTGAGTAGGATTCCGAGTTTTCACATGCAAAAGTGATTACTTTGATAAAAGGCTTTGTCTGCCTTCCCAATGAAAACTAGTTTGAAAATCCAAACACATTTCATGGAAAAGAGATGTATGTTTCTGAACGATGCATCATGATGCCTTGATGACAACATGTGGCACAGATTACTGTTCGATTGAGAAGGGTGCTCCTCTCATACTGCTTTTGCCCTGTTTCATGATTTGGACAGGAACACACCTGTCTATATAATGTCCCACGGTTGACAGTGCATGTCAGAGCAAAAACCAAGCCATGAGGTCGAAGGAATTGTCCGTAGAGTTCCGAGACTGTGTCGAGGCACAGATCTGGGGAAGGGTACCAAAAAATGTCTGCAGAAATAAAGGTCCCCAAGAACACAGTAGCCTCAATCATTCTTAAATTGAAGAAGTTTGGAACCACCAAGACTCTAACTAGAGCTGGCCACCCGGCCAAACTGAACAATCAGGGGAGAAGGGCCACTCTGACAGAGGTCTATAGTTCCTCTGTGGAGATGGGAGAACCTTCCAGAAGGACAACCATCTCTGCAGCACTCCACCAATCCGGCCTTTATAGTAGAGTGGCCAGACGGAAGCCACTCTTCAGTAAAAGGCACATGACAGCTCTCTTGGAGTTTGCCAAAAGGCACCTAAAGACTCTTAGACCGTGAGAAACAAGATTCTATGGTCTGATGAAACCAAGATTGAACTCTTTGGCCTGAATGCCAAGCAACACGTCTGGAGGAAACCTGGCACCATCCCTACGGTGAAGCATGGTGGTGGCAGCATCATGCTATGGGGATGTTTTTCAGTGGCAGAGACTGGGAGACTAGTCAGGATCGAGGCAAAGATGAACAGCGCTAAGTACAGAGAGATCCTTAATGAAAACCTGCTCCAGAGCGCTCAGGACCTCAGACTGGGGCGAAGTTTCACCTTCCAGCAGGACAACGACCCTAAGCATACAGCCAAGACAACGGAGGAGTGGCTTCGGGACAAGTCTCTGAATGTCCTTGAGTGGCCCAACCAGAGCCCAGACTTGAACCCGATCGAACATCTCTGGAGAGACCTGAAAATAGCTGTGCAGCAACGCTCCCCATCCAACCTGACAGAGCTTGAATGGAAGAAGAATGGGAGAAGAATGGGAGAAACTCCCCAAATACAGGTGTGCTAAGCTTGTAGCGTCATCCCCAAGAAGACTTAAGGCTGTAAATCGCTGCCAAAGGTGCTTCAACAAAGTACTGAGTAAAGGGTTTGAATAATTATGTAAATATGATATCATTATTTACATTTTTTAAATTTTTAAACAGTTTTTTCTTTGTGATTATGGGGCATTGTGTGTAGATTGATGAGGGGAAAAAAATAGTTTAATACATTTTAGAATAAGGCTGTAACCTAACAAAATTTGGAAAAAGTCAAGGGGTCTGAATACTTTCCGAAGGCATTGTATGTGCTTTTGTCAGTATTATATTGTTTAGGCTAGTATATTATATCATGAAAATAAAGGACAGCCGCACACTCTAGGAGCTCAGATGCAAAAATTGAATTACCAACATTTCGACAGCCAAGCTGTCAGGGTATAGTGCATGCTCTTCAACCGATCGCTGCCTGCACCTGCCTGCCCGTCCAGCCTCACTACTCTGGACGGTTCTGACTTAGAATATGTGGACAACTACAAATACCTAGGTGTCTGGTTAGACTGTAAACTCTTACCAGACTCACATCAAACATCTCCAATCCAAAATTAAATCTAGAATTGGCTTCCTATTTCGCAACAAAGCATCTTTCACTCATGCTGCCAAACATACCCTCGTAAAACTGAACATCCTACCAATCCTCGACTTCGGCGATGTCATTTACAAAATAGCCTCCAATACCCTACTCAACAAGCAGTCTATCACAGTGCTATCCGTTTTGTCACCAAAGCCCCATATACTACCCACCACTGCGACCTGTACGCTCTTGTTGGCTGGCCCTCGCTTCATACTCGTCGCCAAACCCACTGGCTCCAGGTCATTTACAAGACCCTGCTAGGTAAAGTTCCCCCTTATCTCAGCTCGCTGGTCACCATAGCAGCACCCACCTGTAGCACGCGCTCCAGCAGGTATATCTCTCTGGTCAAAGCCAATTCCTCCTTCGGCCGCCTCTCCTTCCAGTTCTCTGCTGCCAATGACTGGAACGAACTACAAAAATCTCTAAAACTGGAAACACTTATCTCCCTCACTAGCTTTAAGCACCAGCTGTCAGAGCAGCTCACAGATTACTGCACCTGTACATAGCCCATCTATAATTTAGGCCAAACAACTACCTCTTCCCCTACTGTATTTATTTATTTTGCTCCTTTGCACCCCATTATTTCTATTTCTACTTTGCACTTTCTTCCACTGCAAATCTACTATTCCAGTGTTTTCCTTGCTATATTGTATTTACTTCGCCACCATGGCCTTTTTTGCCTTTACCTCCCTTATCTCACCACATTTGCTCACTTTGTATATAGACTTATTTTTCTACCATATTATTGACTGTATGTTTGTTTTATTCCATGTGTAACTGTGTTGTTGTATGTGTCAAACTGCTTTGCTTTATCTTGGCCAGGTCGCAATTGTAAATGAGAACTTGTTCTCAACTTGCCTACCTGGTTAAATAAAGATTAAATAAATAAAATAAATAAAAATAAATAAAAATAATCACAAACACTGCGGGATGACTCATTTTTATAGTGTCAAAAGACACACAGGTGTCTGTAATCATGGCCAAGTGTGGCCTAATATCATTGGTTAATTCTCAACTATTAAAATGGCATACAAACAACAGCATACAGAAAACAAATGGATAGCATACGATCTTAGATTCATTTTAGACTACACAAGCTTACAAACAATTACAATGGCAAATTGACAATAATCATAAGAATGGCTTCAGATCAAAGTCTACGTTGAGGCCGAAGGGACCAAGGGACTTTAAATTAAAGATCCAGACAGCCTCTCGTTTTAACAATAAATTATCAAGGTCACCCCCTCTCCTAGGGAGGGTGACATGTTCGATGCCAATATAACGCAGAGGCGAAATCGAGTGGTTTGCTTCCAAAAAGTGGGCCGCAACTGGGTAAGTCGAGTTTTTGCACCTAATGGTGCTACGATGCTCTGAGATACGTACTTTTAATTTGCGCTTTGTTTTACCCACATCATTTTTACCACAAGGACAAGTTATAAGATAAATAACTGCCTTAGTGGAGCATGTAATAACACCTTTGATAGGGATCGATTTCCCTGTTTGTGAGTGTTTGAAGGATCTACATTTATAAGTGCCATTTGTAATGGCATCCAGTAGGGGCGCAAAGAGACGTTGTTCTGGAATATCTTGGGGTGGTAAATCAGAGTGTACCAATTGGTCTCTTGAGATTTCTGCCCCGTGAGAATACGACCAGGGGAAGGTCCGAAAACACATTACCGAGACTATCATGGGATTTTAGAATGTGCCAATGTTTGTGAACGATTCCCTTAATTTGTTCAGAGCACTTTGAATATCGGGTAGTTAGAACGCAAGAATGCGTCTTTTTGCGAGACTGACCTTAAAAGGTCATGTCTCGTTTTGTTTTGAATTTTCTCAATGGCAATATTAATCTAATAATTTTTGTACCCCCTCTCCTTGAATTTTCTTTGCGTCTCAGCCATATTTCTGTCAATCTGATTGTTTAATGCAAATTCTTTTGATTCGACAGAATTGGCTGTAGGGCAAACTATTTTTCAAGGGAAGTGGGTGACAACTGTCAGCCCGCAACAAACTGTTAGGATCAGTAGGTTTCCTGTAAAGATCAGTGGGTGACATCTATCAGCCCTCAACAAACTGTTAGGATCAGTAGGTTTCCTGTAAAGATCAGTGTATAGAACATTGTCTTCACAGAAGATCAAGAAAACTGATTTGACGTGTATCAGATTGCATAGTAAATCTCAAATGTTCAGAATAGGAGTTAAGAAAAGCATAAAACCCCTGGAACTGTTTTGCATCACCCATAGAACAAAAATATCATCAATATACCGTTTCCAAATAATGATGTTAGGCAAGAAAACATTTTTGAGAGGATTAAAAATAGACTGTTTCTCCATGTAACCCACATACAAATTAGCATAGTTAGGAGCCATGGGGGATCCCATAGCAGTACCCTTTGTCTGAATAAAGAAGTCATTTAGAAACATGAAATAGTTATGTGTGAGTACTATTTCAGCCAATGTTATAATGCAGGCACTGGAAGTTAGTTCATTCGGGTCATGTTGCAGAAGAAAATGTTCCATAGCTTCAATGCCGCCCTCGTGTGGAATATGTGTGTATAATGACTCAACATCAAAAGTAACTAACAAAGTATTCTCAGGGAGAGGATCAAGAGATTCAATGATAGAGATCATTCTGCTGGTGTCCTTTACAAAGGAGGGGAGCTGTTCTGAG
This sequence comes from Salmo trutta, assembly GCF_901001165.1. NCBI lineage: Eukaryota > Metazoa > Chordata > Actinopteri > Salmoniformes > Salmonidae > Salmo > Salmo trutta. The sequence continues at coordinate 83,632,157 of NC_042970.1, read as the reverse complement.
ATCATACTGCTGTTGTCCTTTACAAAGGAGGGGAGCTGTTCTGAGATCATACTGCTGGTGTCCTTTACAAAGGAGGGGAGCTGTTCTGAGACCATACTGCTGGTGTCCTTTACAAAGGAGGGGAGCTTTCGGCAAAGTATAGAAAGTAACAATTTTGGGGTGTTGAATAGCCAAAAAGTTGTGACCATCTGACCAGAACTTAAATACCCATCTAGGACAGTAAAGATAGTATTCTGAAATTGGGAAGTGGGATCACTTCTGAGTTTCTTGTAAAAGCTGTTGTCAAGTAGTTGTCCATGACACTCATTTACATAAGCTGTCCTATCCATGAGTACAACCGACCCACCCTTATCAACAGGACGAATAAGGACTGACGTATCGGATTGTACAACCGACCCACCCTTATCAGCAGGACGAATAAGGACTGACGTATCGGATTGTACAACCGACCCACCCTTATCAGCAGGACGAATAAGGACTGACGTATCGGATTGTACAACCGACCCACCCTTATCAGCAGGACGAATAAGGACTGACGTATCGGATTGTACAACCGACCCACCCTTATCAGCAGGACGAATAAGGACTGACGTATCGAATTGTAAATCAAGCAAACTTGTTTTTCATCCTGAGGTAAATGATGGAAAGATGTGGACTCCTGTTTGTTAAGGAGATGAGCAACATCTTTTCAACAAGTCTGCAATACGTTTCAATAGAGTGACTGTGATTGGCTGGAGGTACAAAATAACTCTTGCTTCTAAAAGGAGTCGGAGTATGTGCAGGTGAGTAACCTACTGGTTCAATAGAAATGCCAGGATTAGGGGAGCTAAAGTATTCCCTTAAAAGGATGTTTCTAAAAACTTAAACATGTCTACCGTAACATCAAAATCGTTGCACTGGGTTGTAGGCACAAAAGATAACCCTTTATTAAGCAAAGAGACATGGGCAGGGCTCAATATCTTGCTTGATAAATGAAAGACACTCAGTCCCGTGGGTTCTGGGACCGTGTGAACGGTCTCCTCTGTCTCGTCGTTTCTTCTTACCCCGTCGGGTGCGGCATCTCGTCGATGCGCGTGTCCACGGCCACTTCCACCCTTCCGTCGGCACAGTCTCTCGTTGAATAAAACCTGCCACTGGAAGCCGATGAGGCGCTGGTTGTAGAGTGTTGGTCAGACGGCGGTGGATGGAAGTAAGCGTCATCCCTCCTGCGTCTGTCATGGAGAGGAGGAGCAGGACCTCCTCTGTCAGGGTTTCTCCAGAAGTAGACTTTATCCTCGGCCTTGTCTTTTTTGTCTTGGTTGAATTTCTTGATTTTAAGTTCCTTTATTTCTGTAGACAACTTGTCCTGGAGCGCTTGGTTAGTTTTCATCAGTTCATTGAATATGCCATCATCATTAACAGCTATTTGTACAGCTGTGCGTTTGTCTTTAATCGTGTTATCCATTTCAATAAAATCCACCAGTTTTTTTTAATTGCAGACAGCACCTTGCTGTTTGTATTTCAACGAACATCGCATGGAAAATATGGGAAAATCCAACTGACGAATCACACTGTCATTCAGTGGAGGCTGCTGAGGGGAGGACGGCTCATAATAATGGCTGGAACGGAGCCAATGGAATGGCATCAAACACATAGAAACCATGTGTTTGATGTATTTGATACCATTCCACTGATTCTGCTCCAGCAATTACCATGAGCCCATCCTCCCCAATTAAGGTGGCACCAACCTCCTGTGCTGTCATCGTATCTTTGGACTCCCTGACGATGGCCATGCTGCCGAAACACGCCAAGGTTTTAAATCTTTGTTCTATTGAACATGCCGTAACAATAAATGCATTTTAATGATATAAAGAGTGCCTTGGTCCTTCTTGTTTCTTTGATGACAAATTAACCGCTCTACCAAAAAGCGCCTATCTAACTGCTCTACCAAAGAGCGCCTATCTAACTGCTCTACCAAAGAGCGCCTATCTAACTGCTCTACCAACGAGCGCCTATCTAACCGCTCTACCAAAGAGCACCTATCTATAGAAACCTAGTATTGCTTATCCTAGCAACCCTTCCTTCCTTCGTCACAAATCACACTGTATCAGGCAGATCATGATGTTGTTGTGATATGAACATTATTATGACACTAACTTTCTCCCGACACCCCACAGGCCCACCTACAACGGGTGGATTCAGTGACATAAAACAATCTGAACGTTGCAGATAGAAATGGAATGAAAGGAGCTGACGTGATTCCCTATTCCCTCTCAAGGTCAACTCTGGATCTCGAAGCCAGTTCCACTGCTTGTTTTCATTCTCCCCCTCTAACCAGGGCTGCTGAATTATCCGGTAGAACAGAAGACCAGCAGGCTCCGGACCTCGTAGGGTAAAAGTTGAATACCCCTGCTTATTCGATCTGACAGGCAATCATTTCTGTTCGACACCATAGATTTCTACCTGATCTGAACTTACATCCTCTGAACAGGCCTCTGGACTTACCTGGGTAAACCATTTCATCTTCCTCCGCTTCTGCTTCATCATCTTCCTCCTCCTCTTCTTTGATAATCATATTAAATCTGGGTCTTTCTGCCACGGTGAGACCTGGGAGGTGGTCTGAAATAACCAAACCAATATAATTAATTGCCAGCTAATACTGTAATGCTGGAGATGCACCGTTGGGGCCCTATGTTCCAATAGGAACTGAAGGGAATAAGTAAGGGAGAATCTCAGTTTAATTTGCTTGATTCCTTGTGTCCTCCTTGCTTCTTTCTCAAAACTCATTGGATGAGGTCAGAGGTCCCTCCCCTCTGACCTTTACATCCGATAATTTTTCAGAAGGAGAGAGGATGTGAGGAATCAAGGAAATGCAATTGAGATTCTCCCTAAGTCAACATAATGCTCTGGTTAGGCCTACCTCTAGGTGGGATTCTCCCTAAGGCAATATAACAATCTGGTTAGGCCTACCTCTAGTTGGGATTCTCCCTAAGTCAACATAATGCGCTGATTATTTATTTATTTAACCTTTATTTAACTAGGCAAGTCAGTTATGAACAAATTCTTATTTACAATGACGGCCTACACCGGCCAAACCCAGACGAAGCTGGGCCAATTGTGTGCCGCCCAATGGGACTCCAAATCACGGCTGGTTGTGATACAGCCTGGATTCAAACCAGGGTGTCTGTAGTGACGCCTCTAGCACTGAGATGCAGTGCCTTAGATCGCTGCGCCACTCGGGAGGCCAAGTGGTTAGGTTTACCTCTAGGTGCCTCTACTGTTATCTTTGATCAGTCCCGGATCCAACTCTTTTTTTCATAGTATTCCATTCATAATCATTTTGTTCACTGCTTTATATTTTTTACACTACTAACCTCTCTCTCCCATAGGTACAGATCTAGGATTAGCCTAATCTCCCCCAAGCCTCTCTCATTGGTGGGAGAAATGCAAAACTGACCCAAGATCAGCGTCTAGGGCCAACTTCACGCAACATGGACTCACCTGGGTCAGCCATGTCACTATCTCCCTCCTCTTCCTCTTCCTTCACAGTCACACTGGGTTCAGGTTCTGAGGCAGTGGGACTAGGAAGGTAGTCTGATTCTGACTCAGACCCGGGATTCTCGACAAAGTCCATTTCTGAATCCTGCTCTGCTTTTGGGCTTGTAATTGTGTATTCTAGTGTAGATCCATGATTATCTGTGGATTCAATGACACGTACACACAATGATGTGAGGTTATTTAACACAGGCTTTCCCAACTGGGTCCTGGGGCCCCCCATGGGGGCACGTTTAGATTTTTTTCCCCTGGCACTACACAGCTGATTCAAGTATTTGTGCTAGGGCAAAACCAAAACCTGCACCCGGGGGGCCCCAGGACCCAGTTTGGGAAAACACTCTTAAACCACAGCCTCATGAGCACAGGTGTGCCTTATTGTTAATTAAGGGTGTGGCATCAGGTATAAATGTTTGGCCTACAGTTCAGTCAGGGGATCCCCTTGCTGGTGTGCCCTGGAAGGATGGGAGTGGTGATGGCATGCATTCAGTTGTTTTATAGCAATGCTTTTATTCCACCTAGAACCGGTCTTCTGTGGACACGCCCTGGACACTGTCAAGGCTGCTAATAAGGACTACTTGCATTGACTGTGTTTTTTTTTTTAACTACTAACGCCCTTTTACTGACTATACACATGTAACCGATGTGAAATGGCTAGCTCGTTAGCGGTGGTGCGCGCTAATAGCGTTTCAATCGGTGACGTCACTCGCTCTGAGACCTGAAGTGGTTGTTCCCCTTGCGTTGCAAGGGCCGAGGCTTTTTTGGCGCGATGGGTAACGATGCTTCGTGGGGTGCCAGTTGTTGATGTGTGCAGAGGGTCCCTGGATCAAGCCCAGTTTGGGGTGAGGAGAGGGACGGAAGCTATACTGTTACACACACCACATAAGCAGCTCAGTCTTATGTATCTTGATGCCTAGTCATTTTACCCCCTTACCGATATGTACATAATTTACATGGTATCCCTGCACATCGACGTGGTACTGGTACTTCCTGTATATAGCCATGTTAATGTTATTCACTGTATTTATTCCTTGTCATTATTTTTATAGGACCCCGTAAGTAAGCATTTCACTGTTAGAGACCGGTGACAAATCACATTAGGATGTCTTGTTTGTTGATTAAAGCAAATTGTCAGCAACTGTCTCTAACCTTGGTCATTGTCTTATAGGCATACTACAAAAAATTGATTTATTTTTATTTTACCTGGTAAGTTGACTGAGAACACATTCTCATTTACAGCAACAACCCGGGGAATAGTTATAGGGCAGAGGAGATGAATGAGCCAACTGTAAGCTGGGGGTGATTATTGTGCATTTGAGAATGAACAAAAAACGAAAATAAATAGTTTTTGCAGCATATCTTTGACTTCTCATGATCCACCCCTGATGAGAACCTGTTGTGCAATTGCTTAGTGCTAGTTATTTACCAGAGGACCTCGCCTCATTAAACAGGAGGCGTAGATCGGCTAGTCTCAAAGATTCACAGTGTTATAAATACAGGTTTTTGACCGTCACATTCTAGTTTACATGTGATTGTATTATCATAGACACAAGGAGAGAAAAGACGCTAAACAAGATTTATAGTGGTGATGCTACACAATATTAGCTAACTGAGCTAGCTCTCGCCGAAACTGACCCGTCCTTTTCGTAGCATTAGCCACCTAGCGTTCTGGTATATAGTGCTAGCTTGGGTGAGCACCTTTTCAATATAGCTGCGTACATTTAATTGCCCGTTAAAACAAAATGAGTTAACTAGCCAGCTAGCTGTTACTCACCTCGACTTCTATAGCGGATGTTTGGACTGGAGATCTACGTCGACATTCGATTGTTCTGGCCTGAGAGCGCAGACAAACAGGAAGTTGTTGCCTTATCGTCGATTCATCAAGACTGCAACTGTATTTTTCTCTCAATATACAATGTAAAACGCAAAAACTTGAGCAACAAGACAACTTTATTTGGACGCACAGAAGAACCAATAAGCGAAAATAAGGTGATAATATTTTAATGCCACACAATATAGTCGTAGAGATATTTGCTAGCTAGGCTGGCTAGCTATCCAGCTAACGTTAGCCAGCTAGTTTTAACTACCGACAATGGGTCCGGGTAGCTATAGCTACCAACGTTTATAACGGATATCTAGCTCGAACCCTACATTGAATCCCGAATGAACCCATAGCTCCTTATGCACTTAGCTATGTAGCTAGAACTGAGAGGATTGGATAGGAGTCTGTTTGCAATACAGCAATAATTCCACCAGCCTGGCCTTTCGAAGGGCGAGATAGAGTACAGTAGTAGAGCTACTAGGCTATATTGCTTAGCTTTAAGATCAGATCAACACACGTCTAAGGGGTATCTTGTCTAACAATCACCTGCAGTTGAGCCCTTGACAAAGTATTTATTTAATGGTAATTAAAGGAGTATCAAATTATTTTATTCTTCAGGAACAGAGGACAACGAGTGAAAGACCTTGGAGTAGCTTACTAGAGAGCACCGAACGAATTTCAGCTGTTCAACAACTTCATCGTTTCTGATACCGCGTGAGCAGGACAATATGAATCGTGAAAGAGAAACATTGATGGATGAAATCGAAGAGAGTTTATGGACTTTAACAGAGGACAATTTACGCTCCCTTTGTGAACGCAGTGGAATAGGTGGCAAGGATGGATCCGAAATGAAAGGAAAGAATCAAAGAGCACTACGGCGTAAAATCATGGAGGAAACATGGGAAAATGAGGATTTAATGAAATCTGAGGATCGGGGAATGTCATGGTTACTCCAACTGAAAGAGGACATCAAAAAGATACAGGATGCCGGGGGTGTGGCCTCCAGACAACCAGCGTCAGCGCATGTGGACGACGGCGCACAAGGAAGCTGCGATGCAGAACGTAAAGAGGATGGAGGGAATCTTTATAGTTACCAGAACAACCCTCGCCTGTCCCCCTTCCCAGAGTCCCCGGGTAGTGCTTCACTTGGACTCGAAAGCAGAAAAACACCGGGGCTGAGTGGAACGGTGAAAGGAGGAGAAGAGGAGGAGGAGGAAGAAGAAGATTTGATTGAGGCAGCAGAGAAGAATGTTAAAAAACGCCAGCCGAAACGCACAGTGAAGAAACCCCACTGCTGCTCAGACTGTGGCAAAAGCTTCAGTCACAAAAGTCATTTGACTGTCCACCAGCACACGCACACCGGAGAGAAGCCTTACCACTGTACGCAGTGCGAGAACAGTTTCTACTGCTCATCTTATCTGATATCACACATGCGAACGCACACCGGTGAAAAGCCCTACCGCTGTTCCGACTGTGGGAAGAGGTTTGGCCAATCGAACGCCCTGAAGCTACACCGCATGCGAAGGCACACCGGCGAGCTGCCATTCTCTTGTTTGGAGTGTCCGAAACGTTTCGTCACGTCGGCACACTTGAAATCCCACCAGAGAGTCCACACTGGAGAGAAGCCCTACCACTGCTCAGACTGCGGGAAGAATTTCTCCCACTCGAGCGCCCTGAGACTCCACCAGAAAACCCACAGCGGAGAGAAACCTTTCATCTGCGAATGTGGAAAGAGCTTCATTAACTGGGCCCACTTAAACTCCCATCAAAGATCCCACACCGGTGAGAAGCCTTACTGCTGCGAGCAGTGTGGCAAGTGTTTCTCTGAATCTGGCACCCTGTCAAATCATCAGAGAACCCATACTGGGGAGAAGCCTTACAGCTGTGATCAGTGTGGGGAGAGGTTCGCTCAGTCGGGATCTCTGACGATCCACCAGAGGACACACACAGGAGAGAAGCCCTACGCCTGCGATCAGTGTGAGAAGAGGTTCATTACCTCTAGCCACCTGAGACGCCACCAGAGGACTCACACTGGAGAGAAGCCTCACCTCTGTGATGAATGTGGCAAGAGCTTCACGCGGGCCGGAGCCCTGGCGAGCCACCGCAAAACACACACCGGAGAGAAACCCTACAGCTGTGATCTGTGCGGGAAGAGTTTTGTTCAGTCTGGGCAGCTGACGAGCCACCAGCGCACACACACAGGAGCCAAACCGTATGGCTGCGATCAGTGTAGCGAAAGATTCACTCAATCAGCCACCCTGGCCAATCATCAACGAACACACACGGGAGAGAAGCCCTACGGATGTAATCTATGCGAGAAGAGCTTCGCTCAATCAGGGCACCTAAAAAGTCACCAGAAAGCCCACGCCAGAGGAGGAATGTGTCCTCTTCCAACCCTCTCCTCTCCGGCGTCTGTTCCGGTACCTTCTGTAAGTTCTAAATGGTCCAAAACTCAGCTGCCGGACTCCTCAGCCACACCAAGTTCTGAAACCACATCACCAGTGTTCTATGTGAACACTGGCTACCCGCTACACACAGCACCTTCTACTACTAAACCCCCTTATTGACCTGTTTTCTGCACCAGTGGTTGTCAAACCTCTCCTCAGGGACGTTTCGTGTATTTGATCTATTCCAGAACTAGTACATCTGATTCAACTAGTCAACTAATCCTAAAGCCCTTGACTAGGTGAATCAGGTGAGCTCGTTCAGGAATACAACAAAGTTGTGAAACGTCTGGGGGTATCCAAGGAGAGGTTTGAAAAACACTGCTCAACACTGTGGACACTATGGGGCAGTTTCCCGGACACAGATTATAATTTAAAAAATAATTTAATAGAGATTGTCCATTGAGCTTGTTTTTTAGTTTAGGGCTAGTGTAGTGGGGTAATATTTATCATATATGCATATATTATATATACCTCACATGCGACTCGTAATAAGACCACAACAACAACAAAAAACATGAAATTAGTTATCTGACTCCATAAGATAAATGGCAATATGCAAGAGACTATAGTTAGTATTACAAGACATTATTCTAGGCATGGTCAGAGAGAGAAAGAGGGAGACAAAGAAACCATGGCCCATAGCTCATGGGAGAGAGAAATAAATTGAGAGAGTATCTCACCACAGCAGTTCAGGAACCAAAAAAGAGAGAGGCAATGAATGTAAGACCTTTTATAATGTCAGAGTTGTTTGAATTCAAAATCTGAGTTGTTCACCATTAAAGGAAACTTATTCACTTCCTCAATGCTCTTTATTAAAGAGTGTTTCTTTTAGCTTTTTGTAAAGCTAACCTCCAATCAGATATCATATCTACAGACCTGTAAAGACAACAGAACCTCTGCTTGTCAGAGGTCTGACAATGGGGTTGGAGAATAACACAGAGAAGATGACACAGAGGACATTCTGGCTTACAGTTGATAAGAAGGGTCTCTTCTGGGGCTGGCCTGCCCTGAACTAGTATTAAGCGTTGTCTCGGAAACCGGCTGTATGGGCTCATCAACATCATACTGACCTGTTTCAATGTCATAGACCATGTCATAGTGAACTGTGTGTGTGTGGAGTGGGTGTTATTTGGGTGAGTGAGTGGGGAGGGAGGGGGTTGTATCTTTCATGTACTCCCATTATCAATGAATTTGTTATAATGTAGAATGTTTTAACAATAGTAGGTATGTATTCATGTATTCAATTGATCAATAAATTCAACCCATTATCTTCTCAACAATGTCAGCTTATCACCTTAATTGTTTAGTATACTTAAAAAATATATATCTGTTTTAATATAAGTGCATTGAGTGTGGGAAATGTGCTCTACAAAATATAATTATTGTTATTAAAAAATTATGAATCGACTCGTAAAACTGGAATAAAGGATACATCTCATAATTACATACAAGGTCAAGCACTTCTCATGCTTTATCTTCACCTGATAAAAACGTCAGGACTCTTGAGACGTTCGTGTTCCAAGTGGGTGTCAGGTAAAAGTAGACGATGGCAGACAACAGGATTCTTAGTGAAAGGGCTGTTGTTGAATGTGTTCTTGACTTATAGATCCGGTAAAATCTTATCCAGGATCTTTCTGAAGTAAGATTAGCCTTTATGAGACGCTTATTTATCACTACTTTAGTCAAGTTTTTATATCTAAATCAACGTTTGATTGCTCTGCTATTTGAGCGCATCAGACTTGAGATCAAGGAATTATTTCCCAGAAACCCCCTAATCTTTATCTAAAGGCTGTGACTAACAAAGTAAATGTAGCCTACTTACTTCTTTGTCATGTGAATAAACTCTGAAGAAACAATATCTTCCACAATGGATCAGGTGAGTTTGTATGCTTTTCAACAGCATAGGCATGCTGTTCTGTATAAAATGTTGTTTCAAATATGTTTATTTGTAGAGCAGAGGAAAAATGGATACAAATGTACATTTTGTTGTGAGCAATTATTTGTACATAAATGACATGAACATACAAAACATCAGTATAATACAGCTGGAGATCAAAGTTAACACATTTAAACAAAATGGATACATCAAAAACGGTATGAAGAGAAAAGGAAAAACTGAGACTCAAGACAAAGTCACTGAAAAGAAACCTCCTGCACCTTGTTCTGTGGACAATAAAAGGCCACTCTACAATGTGCAGTTTTCACACGCAACACAATGCCACAGATGTCTCATGTTGAGGGAACGTGCAATTGGCATGCTGACTGCAGGAATGTCCACCAGAGCTGTTAACAGATAATTTAATGTTAATTTCTCTACCATAAGCCATGGTAGAGATGATGTTTTATCTTTTTGTTCAGTATTCAATAACATTTTCGGTAACAGTTACAGAAATATTTTTTTCTTGTTAACTGTGATGCTGTTTATCTACATTAGTTGAATGCACTGACTATGTCACTCTGGATAAGAGCTCCTACTGAATGACCAAACTGTAAAAGTAAAAACAAACATGTTCAAAGCGTGCTGGGTATTATTCTAATGAGCTCCGCCCCCCAAAAAGCTAAACATTTGTTCGGTCTGGACCAGACCAAATCTGAACGAATTATAGACGTATTGGCTATGTTTCACAAGTTTCAACAGCACAGTTCAGGACGGTAGAGTTTTAGTCAGTAGAGTACAGTACGGTACAGTAGAGTTTAATTCATTTGTGTACATTAGAGTAAAGTAGTGTACAATACAGTACATTATACTGGACTATTCTACTGTACTGAACTATACTTTACTTTCCTGTACTGTGCTGCTCTCTACTGGACTGTGCAGTACTGTGCTGTCCAAACTTGTGAAACATAGACGTCTATGTTTGGGTCAAATCAAGGCCGGACCAAAAACACATGGCCGGAAGACATTGGCGTCGGTCCGTGCTTAGTGGAATAATCTATCCAGCCTTGTCTAGCGTATTTTGTTTTGTTGACATTTGGAAAGTCTACTGACAAATGTTCTGTTTCCATCAGGGTTGTTATTACATGCATTTTATTCGCATAAGGTTAGATAGAAACCTGGTTACTGACTTGCAGTGGCAACCCATCATTCAGGGCGGAGCCCCACATTTTTAGCAACATTTAATTATATTTTTGGGGCTTGCCTGTTTTGCATGTTGTTTTTCCATTAATATGTGTTACATATCTGTTTGCAAACAATGTTAAATATATATATATATATATATATATATATATATAATTGAGTTAATAAAACCTCATACAAACATGGTCTCTTTTTTGTTTTCTTGAGTAAGGCAGCTCCAAAATGCAGGAGTTTCAGCCTAGCTCAGTGCTTTCTGTGGTGGTGGCGCAAGTGTTCTGTCGCTCAGTGTTCTGTCACTCATTGGGACACTATGTCACCACCAAGTCTAAGGGTAGAGCTAGAAAATTCAAGCCCCTTGGAGGCTGCCATAGAGTTACATTAGAAGTGGCCATCCAAGAAGGCTCAAGGTCATTGACCACAGAGATAATGACGTTAAATCACATTATATCTATAGTAGCTTTGATTGGACTGATCATGTCAACATCATACTTTCGAAATCTTAGCTAGCAGTCATCATCATGTATCAAGTCGACAATCTACTGGCAAATCCTTTTTAATCCTTGTCATATGAAGAGAAATAATGAAGAGAAATTATAGATAAAACGTATTGATTCTCATCGGCTATTGGACATAAACATTACACAACAAGTTGGAAATCGCAAATTCAACAATGAGTGCTTTGGAAGGAATAAGTGGCTAACTGCAAGCATTACAAAGCAATCATTAGCCTGCTATTTAGTGGAGTGGCTGTGTGGTCCCAAGTCTAAGATTGAGGGTCTCTTTTCCTAGTTTAAAATGATAAACATTCAACATTGGCCATGCTGTCAATGAAGCATGATTTGTGCCACGCTCAAAACAACTGTTAACTCGGAACTACAAAATCTGACTTTAGTGAGTTCAAGACAACTGGGAACTCGGGGAAAAACGAGCTACGGACTGGGAAAATCCGTTTTGAACTTTCATCACCTCGGAATTGTAAATCGGGAACTCGGGCCTCTTTCTAGCGCTACGACCTGAAGATCACTGACGTCATTATGATTCAACCTTTTTTTCTTTCTTCGAGTTCCCAGTTGTCTTGAAAGCACCATAAACCCAGAGAATGCCAGACTTTGATTACAAAGTTTGATGACAAAATTTGCCCTTGAAGGACCGCCGCGCCACCTTCCTGTTCAAGTGAGCACAGCACAAGGTGAGTCCAAAAATGTATTGTATGCTGCTGCATAAATGATGTAATATGCCAGGGAGATATGTATACTGTAGCTATGTTGGGTTGCGTCAATCGAATCTGGTATTAGGATATAAACAAACCATGCAACTTAGTTTGCAATGATTATTTAATTCATCTTTAAGTAAGTAGAATGATAGTACAAATGGTAAGTATGATGTTCGTATATACGGGCTCACTGCACCACCTCTCAGGGTATACAGAGAACTCACTGTTTAAGCACAAAGTTCTTCTTTAATACTCTGACAGAGATAGTTCCCGCTCAGAGCGGGCCTATCAGAGTAGAGGCTGAGCGTGGTTTAGACTTACTCAGCCTATCGCAGGCGCACAGGCTGGTCCAAGCCTCCTGGCGTATCACATGTTGCCAGGCGTTGGATCTTATCTTCTTAGTGTATACTCAAGAGTTAGCAACCACTCAATTTCCAGTGATTTACTTATACAGTTGTTTCTCCACTCTATCTGTTCCTCACATTCTCCCCTTGTGATGGGTTTCACAACCTCCTATCACTAAGTCAGCTGCCTACACCTTGTTACACAATGTTCTCTTTGTTTACCCATTATGCTGTCCTGTTTAAGTTCTGATATATTATAAACCATAATTATAGTTGCACATTCAATATCTGCAGAAGCATAAAACCGAAAAATAACCCCACAGCTAAGAAAGTAATACTAAGTGTATGTTGTGTAGTAAGCTGTTAGTAGACCATGTGCCTCACCCTAATTTGGTCTATCTTCACCTCTTAATTGTGCCTACTGTTCTGACTTGGTGGTGCACATGTAGCCTATAACCTGTTTTTGAGAAATGTAATCATTGAATATTGTAAGAGCTTTCATTGTCTGCTTATGTGCCCCCTTTATTTATCCTACGATTCTGACTTAGTGTACAGGGAGAACACTGTAACAACGGCCCATGTTCTGAATTCTGTCACTGTACATTTCAAAAGTGCTGAACAAATAGTTATATTGACTACGTCTGTCCTAGCTCACTCAGTATTGTCTAAATCGAAATTACGGATTGCCTCTTATCCACTTGTCGTCCGCTTATGCCATAGTTTGTACATCTCAATTGCCTGTTTAACCCACATTTGTTTACGCAAGTCATCCATATCAGCTATGTTTTTTTAAAAGGCAGTGAATGAGGCTGAATGTTTTGCTGCCAGACAAGGCTCCGCTGATAGCCAGGTGTAGCAGTGGTAAGGTGTTGGGACTGCTGTTGGGACTCTGTTGTTGGGACAGCTTTATGTCGGCCCTAACAGTTTGTGGGAACAATTTGTCACCGTTATAGTGCAATTAATGTATTGTTTAGTGTTGTGTTGTATTGTGTAGTGCTCCACCAAGATGTACATGCTAAAATCACCACTGCTGGAAAGGTAATGATTGGTATTTAAAATAAAAAATAAAAACTCCCACTAGCCCATGTCTCCACCAATCCAATGATTTTAGATTTGTGGGAAGTAGAATGATTGCACACTTAAGGAGATATTATAACAATGCACCCAATCAAGCAGAGGTTTGAATTCTTCCTGTGGTCACCAATCTTCACCCAATGAAAACATCTGTACTCTCAACGAGAACTTTGTGGTCCAAGTATACGGAAATATAAACGCAACATGTAAAGTGTTGGTCCCATGTTTCATGAGCTGAAATAAAAGATCCCATACATTTTCCAGACACAAAAAACTTATTTCTCCAAAATGTTGTTCACAACTTTTTTTACATCCTTGTTAGTGAGCATTTCTCCTTTGCCAAGATAATCCATCCACCTGACAGAAACACCTAGTGGTCAGTTCCAGATCTCTAAATAAAGGTTCTATAGAAAACATCTAGTGAAGAGGTTCCAGATCTCTAAATAAAGGTTCTATAGAAAACATCTAGTGAAGAGGTTCCAGATCTCTAAATTAAGGTTCTATAGAAAACATCTAGTGAAGAGGTTCCAGATCCCTAAATAAAGGTTCAATGCACTGGTTTACAGGACATGTTGAAAGGGGTTGGTGCTCCCGATGGGTTATCTTCTTTCATATACTTTCCCATACGTAAAAATAATATATTGACATATTTTATATGTTTAATTCGATTTTATTGAAATATATTCCAATATATAATTTTTCCATATGGGTTTATCATTTGATGTATGCTATAAAGTTGAATTTAGTAATATATGTTAGTGTTTTGATTACATGTTTTACCTATGCACGCCTTTTTTCATGTTAAGAAGTACGTAGTAAGCCTTAGACAAGTAAGCCTCGTAATGTTAATAAAATCACAGAAAAAGCTCTCTCCTCTGAACTTCAAAATTCATTTTTTTCACACTTTATATTTGCCTGAGAACATTCTAAACGCAGCAAAAATGTCTCCTGAAGTGAGATTACACGAAGCATCATCAGTCATATCTGCTCTAGCCATAGAGTTAAGCATTGGTGGGGAGAAAGAGAGAGCGGTCCCAGCTAATGGTGGATGACGTTCAGAGCTGGTGGAAGGAAGTCAAAATTGGAAAGTGTCGCAGTAGCTTAAAATAAAAATTAACATCAAGACTAAGCAGCTGCATTATAAGTGGGATGCGCTGTTGAGCGCTACATCCCGAGGGGTTCGTGCTGATTGTACGGAGATTGTGACAGCCGGTTAAATGGCGTCCCTTGAAAAAGCAAGAACTAGATGTATGTCAGGAGAAGTGCAGTATTATCATAAGGAGACGTATACTTGGAATAAGGAGGAGGAGTGGAGTGAAAAAGAGAGGCTAAGGAGGTCTAAGAAAGAGAGAGGGAGGAAGTGGTGAGTTTGAGTCGGTTAAAAATGGCGGAAAAAAGGGAGATTCTTTGTTAAAGAAGAATGGTAGAAAGTGTAAGCAGAGGGAGCTGAAGACAGGGGGAGAATTGGAAGTGAATGAGGGCGAAGTATCGGAGGTGGTAGGTGTGGTGAAGTTCTCAGGCGCCCGAGGCTTGAACCGAGGGTCAGGATGAAGATGAGTCTATGACAGTAGGAGTGAAGTTTTTGGAGAAAGTGGACCCTTGCCTTTTTGCTGATCCATTTGTGGTTTCATTGTGGGTGAAAACAGAGTTGGGTGCCTTGAAATCGGTGAGGGTAACGAGAAGTGGTCTTGTGATAATTGTTTGTGTTTCTGCTGGTCAGAGGGAGAAGGCGCTCGGAGTTAAACGAATGGGGGCAAGAAATTGGAATTGTTTTGCTCTCAAGAGAAGGGTGCCATTGAAAGGAGTGATTACTGGGTTAGCAGTAAATGTAAACGTTTACCAACTGAAGAGGAAGATTCCCGGTGTTTGTGATGCTCGTTGTTTGCTGCGAGGCAGAGTGGTGAAACAGAAGAGTCATTGTCTGTTCTTTTGAGTTTTGATGTTGAGTCTTTGCCCGATAAAGTGATGTTAGGATATATAAGTTAACCTGTGCAAGCTTTTGTACCGAATACATTATGTTATCACAGGTGTCAAGCTTATGGGCATGTGGCAGCAGTGTGTTGGAGGGAGGTTCCTAGGTATGAGAAGTGTGCAGACGGGCATGAGACAAAGGAATGTGTAACATTGGGGAAAGTAGTGGTATGTGTTAATTGTAGGTGTCCCCATGGGGCTGGGGATCAGAAATGTCCCATGCGAGAGAAATATTTATATTTTATTTATTTGTAGATTTTTTTTTCCGTGAGTCTAGTGTTAGATGGTAGGGTATTTGAAAATATTATTTTTTTTAAATTAAAAAATCAAGCAAAGTATAAAGAAGTTGTACTCCAGTCTAGTAAATTGCGGTAATGCAACATATTGGATGCCAACCGCCGTTAAATCTCATCGATTAAGAAGTTTACCATTGATATATCGATACTCGATTGGTCTGGTCTGTGTGTGATGACGGCATAGCATACGTTGGAACCAAGCAAAGAATGAGGAGCTAGCCCTAACTAGATTAGTCTTCCAAAATTGTGGGAATTTCTACATTCAATCTCCAAAATACAGCTTAAAACTGATCTCAGAACAACGTTATCGAAGGAACATCAAGCGAAAGTCACGAGGTATACTTCTTGTTCAGGTTGGACAGAGACGCGCTGGCCTGTTAGCTAGCTAGCCTTTCTACTGTACCTGGCAGGTAGCAAAGGTTACTAGCGCTTCTACTGGAGCCAGTTTGATGTTTTTGTACACCACCAACCCTGTGAACGATTAGCTACTGTTTAGGGATTTGGTTTGATAATAACTTGCTTAACCCTAAAGTGGAACCGACAGCGTTTTAACTACTTTGCAGATATGAAACAATCATATCAGTCTAAAATATCAAATTCCCAGTGTATGCTACACAACCAACTTTATAAGAGGTTTTATAAATAGGTTCGATTTGACTCAATTCAATGACGTACAGTAAGAATGCAATTCAATGCATGATCGATATAATTCACCAATACATTTCTTGCTATTCCAAAAAATATTGATATCGGGTTGTAAATCACAGCTGGACTGGTACATTGCTGCATCCATTCGGAATGCACAGTTTCAGTTTCAATGACTCAATATTTCAGACAAAAACGGACGAATGTAACTAAGGCTGGGAATGTCAAGTCAGTTATGACGTGGCTAATAGACTAGCGCATCTATTTATTTAATAAGTTACAAGCACGGAACCTAACATTAGCTAGCTGCTGGGAGGATGTCATGTCATTGGAGGAGTGGGTGAGTGACCGACTTTTCCCCCCTCATATCGTTTTTCGGTGGCTACAACTAGATGCAGGTGTCATTTGGTTAGCTAGAAATAAATTTGAATCGCTTTGCTAGTTAGCTATGCTGAACTTGAACGGCTCTTATCCAGTTAGCATGTCTCTTGCGGTCGTAAAAGTCATTCTTGCAATCTACTCCGATTTCAGAGCACTCTGGTCTGTGTGCGCCTGATGCAGAATAGGTGAATTTACCAACACGCAACACCAGCTGAATATATTACTTTAGAATTTTCACAAATGCCTTATTCTACATCAGGAGTCGTCAACGCGTCGATCGTGGTCGACCAGTCGATATTGGAAGCATTCCAAGTCGATCGGGAGGAGTTTTCAAAATCAGAGAAAGAAAATCATAAATGTTTTAATTAATTCATTATTTTTTAAGGAGGCTTTTATTACCTTGTTACTATTAAAAGGGAGGACAAGAGGTGAGAACATTTACAAGGAGTTTAAACGTTAGGTGCATGATAACAGCATTCCCATTCATAAGCTGGTAGCGAGATCACT
This sequence comes from Salmo trutta, assembly GCF_901001165.1. Taxonomy (NCBI): domain Eukaryota; kingdom Metazoa; phylum Chordata; class Actinopteri; order Salmoniformes; family Salmonidae; genus Salmo; species Salmo trutta. The sequence continues at coordinate 83,614,847 of NC_042970.1, read as the reverse complement.
ACAGACGGGGCACCAATGGGGTTCATTCGGGCTTCGTTGCAGTGTGCAGTAGTGATCCCGATTTCTCCGAGTTTTTGAACTATCACTGTGTGATCCATCAGCAAGCACTAGCTAGTAAAGTAGTAGACTTGTCTCATGTCATGACACTTGTTGTTATGATTGTTAATTCGATTTGTGCAAATGGACTTCAGCACTGCTTGTTTAAATCTTTATTAGATGAGCTTGACGCCGCATATGGTGACTTGATTCTCCATGCTTGCGTAAGGTGGATGAGTCACGGGAAAGTACTGCAGCGATTTGTTGACTTGCTGCCCGAGATCAAATCATTTCTGGAGTCACGAAATGAGGAGTATGAGGAATTGTCTGATGATGCATGACTGCTAGACTGAGGTTGCCTCACGGATATAACGGCCAAACTGAACGAGCTCAACTATGAGAAAAGACAAAGACGTGGCACACATGATTAGCGCTGTCAATGTCTTTAAGGCCAAGGTGGGTGTGTGGGGCTCTCAGCTGAGGAATGGAAGGCTGGTGCACTTCCCAAACCTGGAGAAAATGTAGCAACACATTGGAAACAGATATGCTTTTCTCCAGCAAGAATTCTGTTCCCACCTGGAGAAACTGGCATCTGAATTCAACAGGCGTTTTCAGGAGTTCAATGACGTAGGAGAGGTTGTTGCATTCATCTCAAACCCTTTCCTCCCCATTGAGATTGAGGAGGTGTCTGCCAAATTCCAGCAAGTATTTGCTTTACCAATCTGAGTTGACATGGAGATAATTTAATTGCAAAAGGACATAGAGTTGAAAGCAAGATCAAGAGACAGTGACTCTTGGGTTTTTGTAAACACTGAAAAGTTTCCCCTCCTTTCATCCTGCACACTTAAGGTGAAGGCCTACTTTGGATCAACATATCTCTGTGAGATGGCCTTTTCACAGATGAAAATGATCAAGTCAAAGAGCAGGTCTTGTCTAACTATTAGACGTCTCACGCAGTGTCAGACTTGCTGTGTCAAACTATGAGCCAGACTACAAAGCACTTGCTGATCGTGTGCCATCACATTGAATGTGTGTGTGTGGGGAGGGGATCTCCTCCACAGCCATCAGTGAGTGAGTATTGCCAGTTTGAAATCTGTTGTAGGCTATATTGTTTACAAAAGGTTATGATCTGTGTTGTATGCTGTTAAAAAAAAGGGAAAGTGAAACAGTACTGTACATGATTGGCTTAGGCCTGTAATTGACTGATTATTGAGGTTACATATGATTGGTAGTAGGCCTGTAATTGACTGATTATTGAGGTTATATATGAATGGTAGTAGGCCTGTAATTGACTGATTATTGAGGTTACATATGATTGGTAGTAGGCCTGTAATTGACTGATTATTGAGGTTATATATGAATGGTATTAGGCCTGTAATTGACTGATTATTGAGGTTATATATGAATGGTATTAGGCCTGTAATTGACTGATTATTGAGGTTATATATGAATGGTAGTAGGCCTGTAATTGACTGATTATTGAGGTTATATATGAATGGTAGTAGGCCTGTAATTGACTGATTATTGAGGTTATATATGAATGGTGAATGAGCAATAGGCCTATGGAAATATTGAACAATGTAATATGACTGTTATAAAATGTTGAATGACAGTTGCACTTCTGATTATACTATTTGCATAATTAAATGAATACTTTGCTTGTGACTGACAGGTAACAAAATAAAGAATGTCAAAGTGGAACGACATTGTGGCCTTGTGTTTTCGTAATTATTTTGCAAGTGGTAGATCTTGGTTTACATTTGGACTTGGGATGTGATCTTAGGCTTGAAAAGATTGGGGACCACTGTTCTACATCGTTCCCAAACATTCTATGAATTCAGGAAAATGATCATATCTAAGTGCTCGCTTGTCAAATGTGAAGAAAAAAACAAAGTGTCATTCTTCCTGGGGGTGTAGTGAATACTACATGAGTAAAACCATTTGGCAGCATTTGCATATGCATTTAGATCTTCTTGAATTACTGTTTTGTGAGCAAATTAGAACAGATGGTGTTAAACTATACAGCCTTCCTGTATTTTGTTTCAATCAAAGCACGTTCTGCCTGCTGGCGCACACTGTTATCTAACCTTACTAAATGAGCACCATTGTGAGAAGTGCACTGAACCAGCAGTTGAAGTCTAGCCATTTATTTTGCCTTGTGCAAAATTTGGGGATGCAGAAACGAGACAACACGTTTAGCTGTTATATGAAAATCTGGGAATATTTGTCCAAGGAAGTATTTCTGCTTGGTCTCAGGGAATGTAAAACAGTTAGGATGGGAGACGTTTAAAATTGAGTGAAGTAGCTGAAATGTTAAATGACAACTATTGAGCATGGAGAGCCTCTCAAGTTTGACAAAATGAACTTATATCTTTCAGTCTAATATGGCTTTTTGTAGCTCTTACTCAGAAGCGTGCTTTTTAGGAGGCCTACCTGTCCTCTCCAAGTTCAGCTGGAATTTAGCCCGAATAGATTGGAGAAGTATTGGTTGACGATAGGCCTATATACAGCATCCTATGTACATAAATGGACATTATAAAGGGACATCTTTTTTTCAAATACAGCAACGGCAGTTGGGGTTGCATGCAGGTTTTATAAAAAAAATTACCTAATAGGATATGTCTGGCCTGCGAATTCGTAGTTTTTTTAATATGGCCCGTGTTCTGATTGTTTGACAAGCCCTGATTTACACCAATTTAGCATCTGAAGCCTTAGACCCACCCATCTCTTAAATAATTCATTTGGAAGCATGTGACTGTGGCCATGTGCTAAAGCAGGGAGGTAGTGCTTAAAAAACTGAAAATATTTCAACAATAAAATACTTTATTAACTTCAAGTGCTAAAGGGAGTAGTCTACAATTAGGAAAAACTTAAAACACAAAAGGTAAAAACACTATCTAGTCCTAGGCCTATATCATAATCTCTTGAGTAACTTTGGTTCATGTTATGATATGGACAAAGCAATCTAGCCTGTGAGCATATTTCTGTCCTGCCCTTTTGGAGCAGGACATGTAATGTCCATGGCATTTTCATTGCAAAAGTCCTGATCTTCTCAAAAATGTGTCGGGCTGTGTCCAGTCCTGGGGATGTTTTCACATCTCTGGGAGGAAGGACGTCAACATTGCACAGCAGCTGAAACCTGGTTCCATCTGAGTGAAAGCTCCTTGGCCACAACAACACCAGGCTCCAGACAATTTAAGCTGTAAAGGACAAAAGCAGACTAAAATAGACAAGACATTCAAACCTTGCAGACCATAAATAACACTTATTGACCCCCAAGTCCAAGAAATAAGCTCAAAGACAAAATAGCTGAAGTGTTTCTTGTTCACCCTCGATCATCTCCTTGTACTGATGGTGGAGAGCAGGTTTATGCTGAAAAAAAAATTACAGAAAAAGGTGTTGAAACATCAATGAATTAATCTCTTATAGATTGTTATTTCCTGTTGACCTCTACAGCTGTAATAAAGCACCCTTTACACACTTAACCTGCTTTCTGTCCAATAATGGCAATGCAGACACAAGATTACTAGCTAGATTTACCAAACATTTAGCTTCATAATTACCAGCTGGCTAGATGTAAGTGGTATTCATCTAGCTGGCCAGCTAGTTGAACATGGGGGGGGGGGGGGAAACGTAATCTATAATCCAATAGCTAGGTATTTAGCTATCATTTTATTGTGGCTCGCTAACTAGCCAATTTAGCATGTGTACCTAATCACTTAAAATGGGGTTTGATTAACTTGATAATCGATTAGCATTCACACCACAGTGGCTATTTTCGGTAGCTAGCTCGTTGATCAAACATTACAAATATTTTCATAATGTCATGCGTGGCTTAGCACATCAGCAATCAACATTAACAGCAGAATGCAACTGGTCAGCTCAGCTAGCTAGCTGGCTATAACTTTACCTGTATGCAACTGTCTGTCTAGCTAGCTATATAGCTAACAATTTTTAAAAAACAGTTTGGATACAGTTGAGACAATAACATATGTACAATTATGTATCTGTCTTAGCATTTTAACTGTAGACTCTTACCGGTGTAAGAGTCTACCTACGGAGCTGTGAGGGGAACGGCACCTCCGTACCTTCAGGCTCTGATCAGGCCCTACACCCAAACAAGGGCACTGCGTTCATCCACCTCTGGCCTGCTCGCCTCCCTACCTCTGAAGAAGCACAGCTCCCGCTCAGCCCAGTCAAAACTGTTCGCTGCTCTGGCACCCCAATGGTGGAACAAGCTCCCTCACGACGCCAGGACAGCGGAGTCAATCACCACCTTCCGGAGACACCTGAAACACCACCTCTTTAAGGAATACCTGGGATAGGATAAAGTAATCCTTCTACCCCCCCCCCCCCCCCCCCCCGAAAGATTTAGATGCACTATTGTAAAGTGGTTGTTCCACTGGATATCTTAAGGTGAATGCACCAATTTGTAAGTCGCTCTGGATAAGAGCGTCTGCTAAATGACTTAAATGTAATGTAAATGTATGGATAATGATAATTCACGGCAGACTGAAACACTTTCAAAATAATCCTTCCCACTCGGCTTCAACCAGTCCAGACTGCTTTAGCCACAAAAGACAGAGCTGTGTCGATACCAGCAGCTGTATTCAGGACAACACTGGTATTGAAAGCTGTAGCTACACGTTGCATGTTGTCCATGATGAAAATATGAGTAAATCCAATGGACCTTTCAAATATCTGCTGCAGCAGAGAGCAGGAGGTGCCATTTGACAGAGAAGCTTTCCACCCTGTTAAGCGCCATCAACAGCTCGATTAACACGTCTGGTTGTGCTCTAGACTTCCCTTCTCTCAGTGTGACCAGGGCAGCGGCAGTCTGAACACAAAGTAACCCTTTTAGGCCCCACTTCATCCACCCACCCCAATGCCCAGACTAGTGCCAACAACACAGCAGAGAAGACTGAAACTGTATCAGACATCTGCCTCCCCTGGTGCATCTGAAACCGGGGAACATGTATCCCAAACCCTGCTCTCCCACTGCCTGGGCTCCTCTGTGAAGATCTGCAAGTAGGGACCCCATGCCCGCCGTAATTGAAATGGCTCCCTTCCACAGATCTCCCTATATGATGTCATCTTAGTTCCTAGGTATTAATCAAACTAAGGCAAAACACAATAGACGTAAACCACCATTTCATCTTGACATGCGTAGCCTTTTCATGTCATTTTATGACTATACCAACATTAATATTTAATTTAAACATGCCTGAATATTCCTAAACCAATTTAACACTCAAAGTAAAAAGAAACAACATTTTAGGGTGAAATGACAGATGCAATCGCTAATGTGTTCTAATCTTTCATTTTATTTTCATTACAGGTCATCTAACTGAACTATATCTGTCTTGACATTGACTTCATTGCTGTTGTTGCCACGTGAGCAGGACAATATGAGTGGAGAGAGGGAAACGTTGATGGAGGAAATGGAACAGAGTTTATACACTTTGAGGCCGGTTGGATGTACTGCCAAATTCTGTAAAACGACTGTAAAACGCCTAGAAGGCCAGCATCCCGGAGTCGCCTCTTCATTGGTGTCGTTGAGACTGTTTTTTTGCGGGTACTATTTAATGAAGCTGCCAGTTGAGGACTTGTGAGGCGTATGTTTCTCAAACTAGACATGAATGTACTTGTCCTCTTGCTCAGTAGTGCACTGGGGCCTCCCACTCCTCTTTCTATTCTGGTTAGAGACAGTTTGAGCTATTCTGTGAAGGGAGTAGTATACAGCGTTGTACGAGATCTTCAGTTTCTTGGCAATTTCTCACATGGAATAGCCTTCGTTTCTCAGAACAAGAATAGACTGATGAGTTTCAGAAGAAAGTTCTTTGTTTCTGGCCATTTTGAGCATGTAATCGAACCCACAAATACTAATGCTCCAGATACTCAACTAGTCTAAATAAGGACAACAGTTTTCAGCTGTGCTAACATAATTGCAAAAGGGGTTTCTAATGATCAATTACCATAATTTCCGGACTATTGAGCGCACCTGAATATAAGCCGCACCCACTGAATTTAAAAAATATATATTATTTTCAACATAAATAAGCCGCACATGTCTATAAGCCGCAGGTGCCTACCGGTACATTGAAACAAATGAACTTTACACAGGCTTTAACGAAACACGGCTTGTAACAAAAATAAATATGCTTTAAAATAAATATGCTTTCCCGCTGTCCTGGCGTCGTGAGGGAGCTTGTTCCACCATTGGGGTGCCAGTTTATCCTGTTTCCGGTCACAACTTGCAGACTTGTTTACGCTGTTGTGCGTTTTTGTTGCCGTTTTTACTTTGCTACCTGACGGTTTTTACTTTTTCATTACCGTATATTTTTACTTTTTCCCTCACTCAACTTTTTTTTCATTCAACTCTCCTACCCCGGAGGTTTTATCTGGACATGGTTCGTCAGGACTTCAAACAGCCGAAGCTAAGTAACATTAACATGATGCCTTCTAATTGCAGTCGTTGTACTCATAATATACAGGAGAACGATCGCCTTACGGCAAGGATAGCTGTGCTGCAAGCCCAGCTTCAGACGCAATCGTTAGGCAAGGGTAATTTCAGTGTAGGAAAGGATGAAACAGCGTCTGTGCCACCAGCAAGTACAGATAGTAACGTTAGTATAAACCCCCTCGCACGGTCCCCGCAGCCGGACATCTTTCTCATGGCTTCTGGAGGGAAACGCTGTAGGAATGCTCAACCGGTGTCGCTTATTCAGCCGACAGAAACTTTCAACCGGTTCTCCCCGTTAAGCGAGTCGGAGTCGGAGGCCGAGACTTCTCTGGTCTCTGCTCCTCCCGTTGTGGGGTCTGAGACGCCGACGGCTCCCACCATTAGCTCTGACAAATTGAAAACCCTAGTCATTGGCGACTCCATTACCCGCAGTATTAGACTTAAAACTAATCATCCAGCGATCATACACTGTTTACCAGGGGGCAGGGCTACCGACGTTAAGGCTAATCTAAAGACGGTGCTGGCTAAAGCTAAAACTGGCGAGTGTAGAGAGTATAGAGATATTGTTATCCACGTCGGCACCAACGATGTTAGGATGAAACAGTCAGAGGTCACCAAGCGCAATATAGCTTCAGCGTGTAAATCAGCTAGAAAGATGTGTCGGCATCGAGTAATTGTCTCTGGCCCCCTCCCAGTTAGGGGGAGTGATGAGCTCTACAGCAGAGTCTCACAACTCAATCGCTGGATGAAAACTGTTTTCTGCCCCTCCCAAAAGATAGAATTTGTAGATAACTGGCCCTCTTTCTGGGATTCACCCACAAACAGGACCAAGCCTGGCCTGCTGAGGAGTGACGGACTCCATCCTAGCTGGAGGGGTGCTCTCATCTTATCTACGAACATAGACAGGGCTCTAACTCCTCTAGCTCCACAATGAAATAGGGTGCAGGCCAGGCAACAGGCTGTTAGCCAGCCTGCCAGCTTAGTGGAGTCTGCCACTAGCACAGTTAGCGTAGTCAGCTCAGCTTTCCCCATTGAGACCGTGTCTGTGCCTCGATCTTGGTTGGGCAAAATTAAAAATGGCGGTGTTCGCTTCAGTAATCTTACTAGTATAAAGACCTCCTCCATTCCTGCCATTATTGAAAGAGATTGTGATACTTCACATCTCAAAATTGGGTTACTTAATGTTAGATCCCTCACTTCCAAGGCAGTTATAGTCAATGAACTAATCACTGATCATAATCTTGATGTGATTGGCCTGACTGAAACATGGCTTAAGCCTGATGAATTTACTGTGTTAAATGAGGCCTCACCCCCTGGTTACACTAGTGACCAAACCCCCCGTGCATCCGGCAAAGGCGGAGGTGTTGCTAACATTTACGATAGCAAATTTCAATTTACAAAAAAAAAAACAATGACGTTTTCGTCTTTTGAGCTTCTAGTCATGAAATCTATGCAGCCTACTCAATCACTTTTTATAGCTACTGTTTACAGGCCTCCTGGGCCATATGCAGTGTTCCTCACTGAGTTCCCTGAATTCCTATCGGATCTTGTAGTCATAGCAGATAATATTCTAATTTTTGGTGACTTTAACATTCACATGGAAAAGTCCACAGACCCACTCCAAAAGGCTTTCGGAGCCATCATCGACTCAGTGGGTTTTGTCCAACATGTCTCTGGACCTACTCACTGCCACAGTCATACTCTGGACCTAGTTTTGTCCCATGGAATAAATGTTGTGGATCTTAATGTTTTTCCTCATAATCCTGGATTATCGGACCACCATTTTATTGCGTTTACAATTGCAACAAATAATCTGCTCAGACCCCAACCAAGGAAGATTAAAAGTCGTGCTATAAATTCTCAGACAACCCAAAGATTCCTTGATGCCCTTCCAGACTCCCTCTGCCTACCCAAGGACGTCAGAGGACAAGAATCAGTTAACCACCTAACCGAGGAACTCAATTCAACCTTGCGCAATACCCTAGATGCAGTTGCACCCCTAAAAATTAAAAACATCTGTCATAAGAAACTAGCTCCCTGGTATACAGAAAATACACGAGCTCTGAAGCAAGCTTCCAGAAAATTGGAACGGAAATGGCGCCACACTAAACTGGAAGTCTTCCGACTAGCTTGGAAAGACAGTACCGTGCAGTATCGAAGAGCCCTCACTGCTGCACGATCATCCTATTTTTCCAACTTAATTGAGGAAAATAAGAACAATCCGAAATTTCTTTTTGACACTGTCGCAAAGCTAACTAAAAAGCAGCATTCGCAAATGGGGGATGGCTTTCACTTCAGCAGTAATAAATTTATGAACTTTTTTGAGGAAAAGATCATGATCATTAGAAAGCAAATTACGGACTCATCTTTAAATCTGGGTATTCCTCCAGGGCTTCATTGTCCAGAGTCTGCACAACTCTGCCAGGACCCTGGCTCAAGGGAGATACTAAAGTGTTTTAGTACTATATCTCTTGACACAATGATGAAAATAATCATGGCCTCCAAACCCTCAAGCTGCATACTGGACCCTATTCCAACTAAACTACTGAAAGAGCTGCTTCCTGTGCTTGGCCCTCCTATGTTGAACATAATAAACGGCTCTCTATCCACCGGATGTGTACCAAGCTCACTAAAAATGGCAGTAATAAAGCCTCTCTTGAAAAAGCCGAATCTTGACCCAGAAATTATAAAAAACTATCGGCCTATATCGAATCTTCCATTCCTCTCAAAAATTTTAGAAAAAGTTGTTGCGCAGCAACTCACTGCCTTCCTGAAGACAAACAATGTATACGAAACGCTTCAGTCTGGTTTTAGACCCCATCATAGCACTGAGACTGCACTTGTGAAGGTGGTAAATGACCTTTTAATGACGTCAGACCGAGGCTCTGCATCTGTCCTCGTGCTCCTAGACCTTAGTGCCGCTTTTGATACCATCGATCACCACATTCTTTTGGAGAGATTGGAAACCCAAATTGGTCTACATGGACAAGTTCTGGCCTGGTTTAGATCTTATCTGTCGGAAAGATATCAGTTTGTCTCTGTGAATGGTTCATCCTCTGACAAATCAATTGTAAATTTCGGTGTTCCTCAAGGTTCCGTTCTAGGACCACTATTGTTTTCACTATATATTTTACCTCTTGGGGATGTCATTCGAAAACATAATGTTAAATTTCACTGCTATGCGGACGACACACAGCTGTACATTTCAATGAAACATGGTGAAGCCCCAAAATTGCCCTCGCTAGAAGCCTGTGTTTCAGACATAAGGAAGTGGATGGCTGCAAATTTTCTACTTTTAAACTCGGACAAAACAGAGATGCTTGTCCTAGGTCCCAAGAAACAAAGAGATCTTCTGTTGAATCTGACAATTAATCTGGATGGTTGTACAGTCGTCTCAAATAAAACTGTGAAGGACCTCGGCGTTACTCTGGACCCTGATCTCTCTTTTGAAGAACATATCAAGACTGCTTCAAGGACAGCTTTTTTCCATCTACGTAACATTGCAAAAATCAGAAACTTTCTGTCCAAAAATGACGCAGAAAAATTAATCCATGCTTTTGTTACTTCTAGGCTCGACTACTGCAATGCTCTACTTTCCGGCTACCCGGATAAAGCACTAAACAAACTTCAGTTAGTGCTAAATACGGCTGCTAGAATCCTGACTAGAACCAAAAAATTTGATCATATTACTCCAGTGCTAGCTTCCCTACACTGGCTTCCTGTTAAGGCAAGGGCTGATTTCAAGGTTTTACTGCTAACCTACAAAGCATTACATGGGCTTGCTCCTACCTATCTTTCCGATTTGGTCCTGCCGTACATACCTACACGTACGCTACGGTCACAAGACGCAGGCCTCCTAATTGTCCCTAGAATTTCTAAGCAAACGGCTGGAGGTAGGGCTTTCTCCTATAGAGCTCCATTTTTATGGAATGGTCTGCCTACCCATGTGAGAGACGCAGACTCAGTCTCAACCTTTAAGTCTTTACTGAAGACTTATCTCTTCAGTAGGTCCTATGATTAAGTATAGTCTGGCCCAGGAGTGTGAAGGTGAACGGAAAGGCTGGAGCAACGAACCGCCCTTGCTGTCTCTGCCTTGTCGGTTCCCCTCTTCCCACTGGGATTCTCTGCCTCTAACCCTTTTACAGGGGCTGAGTCACTGACTTACTGGTGTTCTTCCATGCCGTCCATGGGAGGGGTGCGTCACTTGAGTAGGTTGAGCCACTGACGTGGTCTTCCTGTCTGGGTTGGCGCCCCCCCCTTGGGTTGTGCCGTGGCAGACATCTTTGTGGGCTATACTCGGCCTTGTCTTCGGACGGTAAGTTGGTGGTTGTAGATATCCCTCTAGTGGTGTGGGGGCTGTGCTTTGGCAAAGTGGGTGGGGTTATATCCTGCCTGTTTGGCCCTGTCCGGGGGTATCATCGGATGGGGCCACAGTGTCTTCTGATCCCTCCTGTCTCAGCCTCCAGTATTTATGCTGCAGTAGTTTATGTGTCGGGGGGCTAGGGTCAGTCTGTTACATCTGGAGTATTCTCTTGTCTTATCCAGTGTCCTGTGTGAATGTAAATATGCTCTCTCTAATTCTCTCTTTCTTTCTTTCTTTCTTTCTCTCGGAGGACCTGAGCCCTAGGACTACCTGGCATGATGACTCCTTGCTGTCCCCAGTCCACCTGGCCATGCTGCTGCTCCAGTTTCAACTGTTCTGCCTGCGGCTACGGAACCCTGACCTGTTCACCGGACGTGCTTGTTGCACCCTCGACAATTACTATGATTATTATTATTTGACCATGCTGGTCATTTACGAACATTTTAACATCTTGACCATGTTCTGTTATAATATCCACCCGGCACAGCCAGAAGAGGACTGGCCACCCCTCATAGCCTGGTTCCTCTCTAGGTTTCTTCCTAGGTTTTTGGCCTTTCTCGGGAGTTTTTCCTAGGGAGTTTTTCCCAGCCACCGTGCTTCTTTCACATGCATTGCTTGCTGTTTGGGGTTTTAGGCTGGGTTTCTGTACAGCACTTTGAGATTTCAGCTGATGTACGAAGGGCTATATAAATAAATTTGATTTGATTTGATTTGATTTGATTTGATTTAATGAAACACGGCTTGTAACAAAAATAAATAGGCTTTAACCAAACACGGCTTGTAACCAAAAATGTAAAATTAGCAGTAAACAGTAGCCTACCAAGAAAGTCATTGGTCACTATCTTACTCCTCCTGTGCACTGAAACCACTGAAGTCATCTCCTTTCAAAAAAAATTGAAAGCAGGAAAAATCCGTATATTAGCCGCGTCATTGTTTAAGCCGCGACGTTCAAAGCGTGGGAAAAAAGTTGCGGCTTATAGTCCGGAAATTACGGTAGTCTTTTTTTAAATGATAAACTTGGATTAGCTAACACAACGTGCCATTGGAACACAAGAGTGATGGTTGCTGATAATAGGCCTCTGAACGCCTATGTAGATATTCCATTAAAAATCATCCGTTTCCAGCTACAATAGTCATTTACAACATTAACAACATCTACACTGTTTTTACTGTTTTCTACATTGTAGAATAATAGTGAAGACATCAAAACTATGAAATAACACACATGGAATCATGTAGAAACCTAAAATGTGTTAAACAAATATTGATGACAGCTTTGCACCCTTGACATTCTCTCAACCAGCTTCATGAGGTAGTCACCTGTAATGCATTTCAATTAACAGGTGTGTCTGTGTGTTTGTGTCTGTGTGTTTGTGGAATTATATTCCTTCTTAACGCGTTTGTGCCAGTCAGTTGTGTTGCGACAAGGTAGGGGTGGTATACAGAAGATAGGCCTATTTGGTCAAAGATCAAGTCCATATTATGACAACAACAGCTCAAATAAGCAAAGAGAAATGACAGTCCATCATTACTTTAAGACATGAAGGTCAGTCAATCCGGAAAATTTCAAGAACTTTTAAAGTTTATTCTAGTGCAGTCGCAAAAACCATCAAGCGCTATGATGAAAATGGCTCTCATGAGGACCGCCACAGGAAAGGAAGACCCAGAGTTACCTCTGCTGCAGAGGATAAGTTCATTAGAGTTAACTGCACTTCAGATAGCAGCCCAAATAAATGCTTCACAGAGTTCAAATGCTTCACAGACACATCTCAACATCAACTGTTCAGAGGAGACCGCGTGAATCAGGCCTTCATGGTCAAATTGCTGCAAAGAAACCCCTACTAAAGGACACCAATAATAAGAAGAGACTTGCTTTGGCCAAGAAACACTATCAATGGACATTAGACCGGTGGAAATCTGTCCTTTGGTCTGATGAGTCAAAATTTGAGATTTTTGGTTCCAACTGCCGGGAGGACACAGTGCACGACACAGTGTCTTTGTGAGACGCAGAGGTGAACGAATGATCTCCGCATGTGTGGTTGCCATCGTGAATCATGAAGGAGGAGGTGTCATGGTGTGGGGGTGCTTTGCTGGTGACACTGTTGGTGATTTTTATTGAGAATTCAAGGCACTCAACCATTATGGCTACCACAGCATTCTGCAGCAATACGCCATCCCATCTGGTTTGCGCTTTGTGGGACCATCATTTGTTTTTCAACAGGACAATGATCCAAAACACACCTCCAGGCTGTGTAAGGGCTATTTGACCATGGAGAGAGATGGAGTGCTGCATCAGATAACCTGGCCTCCACAATCCCCCGACCTCAACCACTTTTAGATGGTTTGGGATGAGTTGGACTGCAGAGTGAAGGAAAAGCAGCCAACAAGTGCTCAGCGTATGTGGGAACACCTTCAAGACTGTTGGAAAAGCATTCCTCATGAAGCTGGTTGAGTGTGCAAAGCTGTCATTAAGGCAAAGTGTGGCTACTTTGAAGAATCTAAAATTATACTTTTTTGGCTACTACATGATTTCATATGTGTTCATAAATTTTATGTTTTCACAATTATTCTACAATATAGTAAAAAATCAAGAAAAACCTTTGAGTGAGTACCTGTGTCCAAACTTTTGACTGGTATATATATATCTTTGTTTTGTTATAAAAAAAAAAAAAGTTTAACGCGGTCCTTTAGTCGGCCTATAACCGGTATTCAAAATTCCATGAACTATTTGATAACAATACTTCTCATGGACTGGTTTTGCATGAAGAAGATTTTTTTTTAAATCCTACATTGGGGGAAAAAAGTATTTGATCCCCTGCTGATTTTCTACGTTTGCCTACTTACAAAAAAATGATCCGTCTATAATTTTAATAGTAGGTTTATTTGAACAGTGAGAGACAGAATAACAACAAAAACATCCAGAAAAACGCATGTCAAACGTTATAAAATGATTTGCATTTTAATGAGGGAAATAAGTATTTGACCCCTCTGCAAAACATGACTTAGTACTTGGTGACAAAACCCTTGTTGGCAATCACAGAGGTCAGACGTTTCTTGTAGTTGGCCACCAGGTTTGCACACATCTCAGGAGGGATTTTGTCCCACTCCTCTTTGCAGATCTTCTCCAAGTCATTAAGGTTTCGAGGCTGATGTTTGGCAACTCGAACCTTCAGCTCCCTCCACAGATTTTCTATGGGATTAAGGTCTGGAGACTGGCTAGGCCACTCCAGGACCTTCATGTGCTTCTTCTTGAGCCACTCCTTTGTTGCCTTGGTCGTGTGTTTTGGGTCATTGTCATGCTGGAATACCCATCCACGACCCATTTTCAATGCCCTGGCTGAGGGAAGGAGGTTCTCACCCAAGATTTGACGGTACATGGCCCCGTCCATCGTCCCTTTGATGCGGTGAAGTTGTCCTGTCCCCTTAGCAGAAAAACACCCCTGAAGCATAATGTTTCCACCTCCATGTTTGACGGTGGAGATGGTGTTCTTGGGGTCATAGGCAGCATTCCTCCTCCTCCAAACACGGCGAGTTGAGTTGATGTCAAAGAGCTCCATTTTGGTCGCATCTGACCACAACACTTTCACCAGTTGTCTTCTGAGTCATTCAGATGTTCATTGGCAAACTTCAGACGGGCATATATATGTATACTTGAGCAGGGGGACCTTGTGGGAACTGCAGGTTTTCAGTCCTTCACGTAGTGTGTTACCAATTGTTTTCTTGGTGACTATGGTCCCAGCTGCCTTGAGATCATTGACAAGATCCTCCCGTGTAGTTCTGGGCTGATTCCTCACCGTTCTCATGATCATTGCAACTCCACGAGGTGAGATCTTGCATGGAGCCCCAGGCCGAGGGATATTGACAGTTCTTTTGTGTTTCTTCCATTTGCGAATAATCGCACCAAATGTTGTCACCTTCTCACCAAGCTGCTTGGTGATGGTCTTGTAGCCCATTCCAGCCTTGTGTAGGTCTACAATCTTGTCCCTGACATCCTTGGAGAGCTCTTTGGTCTTGGCCATGGTGGAGAGTTTGGAATCTGATTGATTGATTGCTTCTGTGGACAGGTGTCTTTTTTTACAAGTAACAAGCTGTGGTTAGGAGCACTCCCTTTAAGAGTGTGCTCCTAATCTCAGCTCGTTACCTGTATAAAAGAACCCCTCTCAATCAGAAATCTTTCTGATTGAGAGGGGGTCAAATACTTATTTCCCTCATTAAAATGCAAATCAATTTATAACATTTCTGACATGCGTTTTTCTGGATATTTTTGTTGTTATTCTGTCTCTCACTGTTCAAATAAACCTACCATTAAAATTATAGACTGATCCTTTCTTTGTCAGTGGGCAAACGTACAAAATCTGCAGGGGATCAAATACTTTTTTCCCTCACTGTAAGTTACAGTGCAGTCTAGGGAATTCTATTATCTGATGAATGGTTTTGACAATACCTCAATATGATGTAACTTCTCTAGGACGATATTCAATGTTTTGATTGTTTTTCCTTGTTCACACAGGAAAAAGACGTGGCTATTGTCGATCCTCTGGGGAGCCTCAACAACATCATGATGCTGATGACCCAGACTGCAGTCTCTCCAAATCAAAACACGTCAACAAACAACTGCAGAGACGTAAAGGGAAGAAACCTCACTACTGCTGCACTCAGTGTGGGAAGAGTTTAGCTGGTCCAGCGCAACTTAAAATGCACCAGAGAATCCATACAGGAGAGAAACCTTACCGTTGCTCACAGTGTCGAAAAAGTTTCAGTCTAAAAGGTAATCTTGAAATGCACCAGAAAACACATACAGGGGAAAAAATTCACCACTGCTCAGACTGTGGGAAAGGTTTTGCACAAAACTCCACTTTAAAAGCACACAAGCAAACACACAAGCCTGCTGCAGAAAGGCCTTAACCAATGCTCGTTCTGCGAGAAGAGGTTTTGTATTTTGGCAACCTTTAATTTCCATATGAAAATGCACACCGAAGAGAAACCGTTCCGATGTTCTGACTGTGGAATGCGGTTCATTCATTTCAGTTTACTGAAATCACATGAACATAAACACAAGCCCTCCACCGAAAGGCCCTTCCGCTGCTCTAAATGCGGGGCGCGTTTTACTACAAAGGGTAATCTTAAATTTCACCAGCTGACGCACAACCAGGGAGAGAGACCTTACTGCTGCTCTGAGTGTGGGAACTGTTTCTCTCATCCGGTGTATCTGAAGAATCACCAGAAAAGGCACAGTAAAGAGAAGTCTGTTGTCTGCGACCTGTGTGGAAAGACCTTCAACCATCCTGACGACTTTAGAATTCACATGAAGATACACCGAGGAGTGAAACCATACAACTGCTCCGACTGCGGCAGCAGCTTCATATTCCGCCGCCGTTTAATAACACACCAGCGTATGCACACTGGAGAGATGCCTTATGTCTGCAATCACTGTGGGAGGAGGTTTTCACTGTCTCGTACTCTGGTGAATCACCAGCGAACGCACACTGGGGAGAAACTTTACCACTGTTCTTTCTGCGGGAAGAGCTTCAGTTGGTCTCAAAACCTAGCTGCACACAAGAGAACTCATACTGGAGAGAAGCCTCACGCTTGTGATCAGTGCGTGAAGAGGTTTTCCCGAACCGACGCATTGGCTGTACACAAACGCACTCACACTGGAGAGAAGCCTTACAGCTGTGATATATGCGGGGAGAGGTTCACGTATTTAGTAGCCATGTTGAAACATAAGAAAGGAGATGGACATCCTGCCGATGCACTCTATGCTGAACAGCCTTAGAATGATCGAAGCTCAATGAATAGACTTTATTTTCCATTGTTTTACTTTTAAACTAAAGTGATTTGTCTTTTTGCTTACGATCTACCCCTCTAGAGAGACACAAGCACACAGGGTGGCAGGTAGCCTAGCGGTTAGAGCTTAGGGCCTGTAACCGAAAAGTCACTTTTTCTAATCCCCGAGCAGATAAGGCGAAATATCTGTTGCTGTGCCATTGAGCAAGGCACCTAACCCTAATTGCTCCTGGGTCGCCGTTGATAATGGCTGACCCTGGCTGTGACTCCACTCTCCGATGGCATCTCAGGGGGAGTTGAGATATGCAAAAAACACATGACCAATTCACACATGTGTATATAAGACACACATGTACATGTGTGAAATAAGGACAATATAAACACCAAATTATTATTATTGTTACAAACACACATGCAGACACACACACACACACACACATGGGTTGGGAGCAGAGGGTCCGCAGCTTTGTATTTGAGAGTGGTTACTTAAGGTTACGTTTCCTCAGCCCCGTCCCACAGCTGCCGTTGGACTGAAACACAAGCCAGGATTGTGGCTTTAAACTGTCTGAAATTACAGGGTTGTGTACATACATTCAGTATCTGACAGGGAGACCTAACCTCTGCTCTCCTAGTCCTGGGGTGGAGTTTCCCATAGCTACAGATCTATATAGGATCAGCTTCTTAGCCTTAAAGCCCCTGTCAGTCTTTGTAATTTTACACTATGAGGTCGAAAGAACACTCTGAAATTGTGAATATTATGATAATGCCCATTTTGTGTAAGTGCATTTTATTTATTTATCAAAATGCCTTTTTGGGCAGAAATGCCTTCTGGAACATGTGAACTTTCATGTGCCTTAATAACAAACTTGTATTCCATCCATAAATATGAATAAAATTGTTAAATTACGGGCCTAGTTGGTTTAACCACAGAAAAAGTGAGGAACCTTCCCGGTAGCCATGATTGGCTGAGATAATGGATGGGCTGGACATGCCGGGAGATGAGTGTGGATTGGTCTGCCATGTAGCATGCTTCTGTCTATAACGTGAGCTGTTCAGTATGTCTTGATAGTCCTTTCTACTGTGCCGTTTTTGAAAGATATAACGTTAGCCATCGAGAACTCCGAAAGTTTTGCTACTTTTCTCAACAACATTAATGCCCTGAATTTAGCAGGCGCTATCGACAAATCAGTTGGAAAAAGTGATGGGCTACTTTCTGCACACGCCATGGTCAGTGTGAACCAGAGTGACTTGACACAACGCTGGCCAAACAGGATGTAGTTACAAATAAAAGGGAGTTAAATGGTTCCAGTCTGCCGTGAAGCGTCTATGTATACGGGTAAGAGTCTAGCTCCATTTTCAGACACAAGTTTCTAATTTTGTCAGAAAGTCGCTTTATAGCAAGTTAAAGCGTACCGTTAGTTAGCTAGCGAACGATAGCTTGCTGGCTCTCTAGCTAACGTTATGTGTATGATCTGTGAAGTAACATTATTCGAATCAGAAAACCATTTGCATTGCTAGGTATAGCCTAATGCTACCTAGCTAACATTGAACCTAGTTTGTTAGCTTTAGCTACCTGCCGAGTCATACCACAGCTAGCTACATGTCTGAACAAAAGACTCCACTTCAGCCGGATTATTACACGACCCATCAAATTAGCCAGGTGTGTCTGGGGGTGATTATGGCCATCTATTGTATTTCATAAACATGTGTACATGTTTAGACAAAAGTGACCCATCCACTTAGCTAGATGTGGCTGGGGAGTGGTTTAGCATTTCTTTCACATGACCCGTCAATTTAGATAAATGTGTCGGGTAAGCTTCATCTAACAATTACAAAATATTTAAAATATTTTTATCTGGACACTTCCTGTTTTTGACATTGCTACTATGCAAGTAACCATTTCACTGTACCGTTTACACCTGCTGTATGCTGTGCATGTGACAAATAAACTTTTTAATTTGATATAGTGTGTGTTTAGGACATGGCCCACCCATCCTTTATAAAGAGCACACAGTGCCACCTACAGAACAGAAACAGATTAACTGACAAAAGCATTTCCAACGCACTCCCCTCGGTTGAGTTAGATACAGTTATTTAAAAATATGCATATATATTAAAACATCTTGCATATCTTAATTTATTTCCACAATTAACAAATAATATGCATAATAAAGTTGGCAGTTCATACAAAGGATTGTTACCTATAACCTATAGTGTAAGGAAACCAATGTTATTTTGTCTTTCTTAACTACGTCTTTGTTGATTGTAATTGTGTGTTATCCTAATCTGATGGCAGTGCAAGTGATGTCCAATGGGATGGTTGATGCTGCTACTCTCATAGCTACAATAATATTGGTTTACACTTCAAATGTTGCATTGATATCGACTGTATGCAGATATGACCTGTATTTACTGTTTGTCTGATGTTCTCGTTCATTAACAAATAACTTCAGTTAGTTTCAGAATGGGTGGCGAGGAATAAGTTAGTCCTAAATATTTCAAAAACTAAAAGCAATGTATTTGGGACAAATCATTCACTATACCCTAAACCTCAACTAAATCTTGTAATAAATAATGTGGAAATTGAGCAAGTTGAGGTGACTAAACTGCTTGCAGTAACCTTGGATTGTAAACTGGCATGGTCAAAACATATTGAGTCAACAGTAGCTAAGATGGGGAGAAGTCTGTCTATAATAAAGCGCTTCTCTACCTTCTTAACAACTCTATCAACAAGGCAGGTCCTACAAGCTCTAGTTTTGTCGCACCTAGACTACTGTTCAGCCACAAAGAGGAACTTAGGAAAATTGCAATTGGCTCAGAACGGGGCATCATGGCTGGCCCTTGGATGTACCCAGAGAGCAAACATTAATAATATGCATGTCAATCTCTCCTGGCTCAAAGTGGAGGAGAGATTGACTTCATCACTACTTGTATTTGTGAGAGGTATTGACATGTTGAAAGCGCCTAGCTGTCTGTTTAAATGACTAGCACACAGCTCAGACACCCGTACATACCCCACAAGACATGCCACCAGAGGTACCTTCACAACCCCCAAGTCCAGAACAGACTATGGGAGGCGCAAAGTACTACATAGAGCCATGACTACATGGAACTCTGTTCCACATCAGGTAACTGATGCAAGCAGTAGAATCAGATTTTAAAACAGATGAAAATACACCTTATGGGGCTCCCGAGTGGCTTAGCGGTCTAAGGCACTGCATCTCAGTGCTAGAGGCATCACTTCAGACCCTGGTTCGATTCCAGGCTGTATCACAACTGGCCGTGATTGGGAGTCCCATAGGGCGGCGCACAATTGGCCCAGCGTCGTCCGGGTTAGGGTTTGACCGGGGTAGGCCGTCATTGTAAATAAGAATTTGTTCTTAACTGACTAGCCTAGTTAAAGGTTAAGTAAGGAACAGCAGGGACTGTGAAGCAACACAAAGGCACAAACACATGCATACACACATGATAACAGATTTTGTGTCGGAGATATGTGGTAGTAGAGTAGGGGTCTGAGGGCACACACTTAGTGTGTTGGGAAATCTGTTATGAATGTATTGTAATGTTTTTTAAATTGTATAACTGCCTTTTGCCAGACCCCAGGAAGAGTGGCTGCTGCCTGGGCAGGAACTAATGGGGATCCATAATAAATACAAGTACAAAATAAACGGCTGGGGGTAAGGCTCGAAATTGACATGTATATTTAGCCAGTGTCAGATTTTTACACACTAGAGTCATTATTTCCAATGGCAATCTACCAGCATTACCTTGTATAAAGAAGCAGCTTAAATGCAGAGGCTGGCTGAACTACATTGAATTCAATAAGTGTGACTAAGCAAGAACAAAGTTGCAGTCCTTGCATCCATACCTCAGTCTGATAATTTGAGAGTGGTTACATTTCTCCAGCCTCATCCCTCATCCGTTTACTCAAAAAACTGACTGCTTTGTCGGGGTGACTTTTGCTGTTGGAATCCCAGATTGCTCCATTATTTAAAGTACAATATTTAATGGTATGAAAAATCTGTTTGCTGAGAAAGAAGTCCACAAGTCACAAAGGAAGTGTATGTAGATCCACATGTTTTTAATCAATGCTCAACATTTCACCATGAAAATCATATTTTATGCAACACAGGAAAATGGTAAGACTTTGATCTTCAGTACTTTGGTCTTGTTTATTCAGCAACTTCTTTTCCCTGTAAGAAGAATATAATGGATCAGTAATAATAATGAACATGATAAATATATGGATAGAATATAATGGATCAGTAATAATAATGAACATGATAAATATATGGATAGACATGGATAGAATATAATGGATCAAGTCTTTAATGCTCAGTGCTCAGCTTGGATTTTAATGTTGAAGTACTAACTGAATTACTCTGATTAGATTGTTTAGCCCTTCCTGAAATGTGCTTCTTAGAGATCTTCAATACAGTTGAGTGTAAAAGGTCAGTATTGACCTCTGAGAAGACTGAATCATAGGTGGTGTTGATGTGGTCATATCTGAACATGAGTCAGGTATAGGTTTAGCAGCAGTTCTGTACCTTTCCAGAGTCACGGGTCTTGGCTCTGAGCTTGTTGACCTGAGTCTCAGCGATGTCAGCACGCTCCTCAGCCTCCTCCAGCTCATGCTGAACCTTCCTGAACTTAGACATGTGCTGGTTTGCTGCTTCCTCCTGGGCGAGGAAAAGAGAGGGAGAGCAGAACATCAGCATTTAAAGTTTGAAGCTTCAGGTAGCAAATTAATATTCTGTTTTTAAAGGTATTTTAAAAAATAAATACAAAAAAAGGCAGCTTTAGGATAGCAATGTATACAGGGAGATAGATGATACAGCAGAGGAAGTGAGTTAGCGGAACGGGGGATCAAACCGCTGCCTCCAGCACTACCACTAGACCAGCCCCCAGCGCAGCAAACACTCAGAAATGTTGAGAATTTCTTAAGCAATTACTTGTAATATCAATTGAGTCATTGCTGACTGGTGTGCTGTAGCAACACTTCAACTAAACCACATGGACATTACGTTTTCTAGGGGAAAATTTTTTTTTTTCAGAGTATTTGACTATGTCTGTGACTCACCGCTTCCTCAGAATGCCTCTTGTAGGCCTTCACTTTCATCTGCAGCTTATCTACCAGGTCCTGAAGTCTGCCGACGTTCTTCTTATCCTCCTCAGTCTGTGGGAGAAGATCAAAGAATCAATGTCAGTATAGTTTTATACACAAACCTGTCTGTGTTAGTGTCAAGTGTGTAAAGAATGCACTTTCTCTTACCTGGTAAGTGAGCTCCTTGACTCTGCGCTCATACTTGCGGACTCCCTTGACTGCGTCTACACCTCTTCTCTGCTCGGCTTCCACCTCAGTCTCGAGCTCACGCACCTTTGAGGAGAAATACATGTAGGCATTTGTTTGAGGTGGTGAAATCAGACGTAACATCTATTTGTAAAACAGAGGAATAGTCTTCTACTCAGTCAAGTCATTTTATTATTTTATTTGAAGGGGGCTGTAATAATAACATCAACTTTTCATTATCTAGGTCAGTGGTTCCCAAAGTGGAATTTACATTTCAATTTGTTTATGTATATTTCTAGCCTGAATAGATTAAACAGCCAGGGATCTTTTGGGAAAAGTTTAGAGGGTGCAATACAGTACAATGTAATATTATTAATCCACAATTTATGTTATTAACTCTTAGATAAAAAACGGGTCTGGGAGGCTCACAACTCAATTCTTCTTGTATTTGTATCCATGTTGTCATGCGTTTAGTGGCGTATTGTGCAGTACCAGTATGGCCACTAGATGCCGCCACTCGCATGTTTTAATGTTGGGACATTTCTTCTACTATGGAGCTCGCGCTATGACAGTTGAAAGAAGTTCGCCAATTGAGCAAGACAGAAACACCGACATAAATACATTTTTATATCTTTATTTTGAAGGTAAGCAAGTGGAAAAGCACCATATTTAAGACGGCAATGTTTCTGGAGTGTGTACATATGTTTGTTAAGATGTTATGTTGTGTTTTGAGGTTTTATGAACTTATTAAAGTCCCCTAGCCAACAAGCTAATTCATCCATTAGCCCGCTAGCTGGTAGCCCCGCATAGCAACGCTAGGTTCTCTAGCAACGGCCAGTGAACGAGAGGTAACGAGAGATAAATTATTACTATGACATTAATCGGATGAATGTATATTGTGTGTTGATATTTATTGTGAATTATTATTTTGAATGAAATGGCAGATTAGAAGAAGTCTGCTGAGACAACAGTTTAAGCCTGAAGGATGCAACTAGATTTTTTAAAGGTCTTTGATCAACTCCACTAAATAAGTGTAACATTGTTATAATTGGTTTTGTTGTGATCATAAATGCACTGTAATGTAAGCTTTAAAACTGCAACATTTTCTCTCTGATGCAAAGAGGGGGGACTTAAAATGTTTATTTCCCAGGGCCTGAGACTTGATTAGTCCAGTCATGCACTGCAGAAGTCATAGCAAATCTGAGTGGATGCTATTTTTATCGCACTTTAAAGTAGGAGTTGTGTTCTGATATTAATAAGAGCGGTGTCCCTGATGAATTCACTATCACAAAAGGGGTGGTCCCCGACGCAAAGAAGTTTGGGAACCCCTGATCTAGGTGGGTTATTGAGATAAAAAGTAATTACAAAATGCTCCTGTGTATTTTTACATGATCAAATACATTTCCAGCAATCCGTCTTTCAATCCACCCTAATCCCCCCTGCTGATAACTCACCCTGGACTCCAGTTTCTGGAGCTGCTTCTTGCCTCCCTTCATGGCCAGATTCTCAGCCTCATCCAGGCGGTGCTGCAGGTCCTTGACTGTGACTTCCAGGTTCTTCTTCATCCTCTCCAGGTGAGAGCTGGTGTCCTGCTCCTTCTTCAGCTCCTCAGCCATCATGGCCGCCTGGAATAGTCGTTTCTTTAATTTATGCACCAATTGGCACCGATCATAACATTCCTCTGAGATCTTTGTTGTTCGTAACCAGCCAAGCTACCATTGTCACTTGGAGACAAATCAAGTTGATGTAATTCAAGGACTCACGTCAGTGATAGCCTTCTTGGCCTTCTCTTCTGCATTCCTGGCCTCCTGGACGATGTCATCCACCTCTCCCTGCACCTGCACCAGATCAGTCTCCAGCTTCTTCTTGGTGTTTAGAAGGCTGGTGTTCTGAAGAAGGAAACAATATAATTTGTTTGACTCTCAAGAGAACTTGCAAGTCACAAGACTGAAATTATGAAAATCTAAGGCAAATTCCAGGTGTGTTTAAACTGTATGCTTGGTTGAGTGTCATAAGAAATGGCTTTTGACCCATACCTGGGAGTGCAGCAATCCAACACGCTCGCTGGCGTCTACCAGCTCAGTCTCAGCCACTTTGCGGCCTCTCTCTGTCTGCTCCAGAGCAACTCTGAGCTCCTCAATTTCAGCCACCATCAGACCGTTTCTGCGCTCCACCATGGCTGCCTGCTCCTTCATGTCTTCTGCGACACGGACGGCGTCATCAAGGTGCAATTGGGCATCCTGTGGTTCACAATGACATACGTTTATTAGGACTTGTGGAAGTAGGGGTGATTCACAAACAAATCCCTAGCCATGTTCAGGTTTTTGAGCCTGATGTCCCAGTCCCTTTACCTTGAGCTGTCCCTGGACGTTCCTCAGTTGTTTCTGGGCCTCAGCGGCCTGCCTGTTGGAGTGGCTCAGCTGGATCTCCATCTCGTTCAGGTCTCCCTCCATCTTCTTCTTCACCCTCAGGGCATCATTCCTGCTCCTGACCTCAGAGTCCAGGGTGCTCTGCATGGAGTCAACCACCCTCTGGCTGTTCCTCTTGATCTGCTCCATCTCCTCATCCTTCTCAGCAATCTTCCTGTCCACCTCACCCTTGATCTGGTTCAGCTCCAGCTGCACACGCAGAATCTTGGATTCCTCATGCTCCAGTGTTCCCTGGACAAACAGAAGGAGTCAGGAAAGTTTTGTTCAGTACATTTGGATGTAGGAATTAAATATATATGACTACAATAAACACCAATACAGAGAGCCTTTCACTGTAGCTGGCATTGGTTAGTTAACACTGCTTTTCCCATCAAACAGCTGTAGTTTGTACCTCAGCCTCCTCCAGAGCGGTCTGGATCTCAGACTTCTCTGTCTCCACGGTCTTCTTGGCCTTCTCCAGCTCATGGATGCTCTTGCCAGTCTCTCCGATCTGCTCAGTCAGGTCAGAGATCTCCTCTGCACACACACACACAAGAGCAGTTTAGACCTGGGGGATTTTAAGTGGATATGTCAATGTACTGAAGTTGATATTGAATCAGGATAACACTTAATTAATTAACAGCAATTCATCTTGCTAATCAAACATAAGCCAAATAGAATCGCTGTCAAATAATCACGTTGCAGGTTCTTGTTCTCTCTCTTCAGAGTCTCCAGATGATCCAGAGCCTCCTCGTAGGAGTTCTTCATCTTGAAGAGTTCAGTGCTCATAGAGCGAGCCTCCTTCTGAGCTCCTTCCAGCTCAGCCTGGCCCTCCTCATACTTCTGCTTCCACTCTGCCAGAACCTAGGAGAATCCATGGGTTTTTTATCAGAAGTCTTTGGTGAAGAGTTTTGAATTATAAATATGCAACAATTATAAAATTGATAAAAAATATATTTATTCATTTTCACTTTGTCAAAGTTTCTCTGCTTCTTGTCGAGGTTGGCGGCCAATGCGTTGG
Source organism: Salmo trutta (assembly GCF_901001165.1). Taxonomy (NCBI): domain Eukaryota; kingdom Metazoa; phylum Chordata; class Actinopteri; order Salmoniformes; family Salmonidae; genus Salmo; species Salmo trutta. Next base: position 83,589,479 of record NC_042970.1, on the reverse strand, counting down.
CTCTCTCAACATCAATCATGAGGTCCTCCACCTCTCCCTGCAGCCTCTGCTTGGTCTTCTCCAGGGAGGCACACTTGGAGTTGGTCGCCTCAATGGTCTCCTCGGCATCCTGCAAACGCTGGGCCAACTTCTTCCTGTTGGACAATAGAGGGAGGTTTTATGGAGTGAGAGATATGTTACAATACATATTGATGTAACATTTTCTCAGAGCCCTCTACCACTCTAACCATTCACACCATATCAGAGTTTTTTCTGTTGCATGTGACTCACTTGGCCTCCTCCAGCTCCTCTGTGCGCTGGATGGCATCAGTTTCATACTTGGTCCTCCACTGAGCCACCTCACTGTTGGCCTTGGACATGCCACGTTGCAGCTCTGCCTTGGCCTCCTGCTCCTCCTCAAACTGCTCCCTCAGGAGGTCACAGTCATGGCGGGCAGACTGAACACCGTGGGCCAGTGCGTTTTTAGCCTGTGAGAAAGAAAGACAAAGAGAGATTAGAGAGATAGTCAAACAAATTATGGTCGAAGTCTCTGAGGGTGGAGAGACAATAGGAGTCTCAGAGGGTGGCGTAGTTACCGTCTACATGAAGATATAGCTCTAAACTCTGTGGACGTGGAGTCCATTTTGGTTCCCTTACCTTGACCTCCTCCTCAATCGCCCTCTTCAGCTCCTCCACCTGCTGGGTGAAGGCCTGTTTTCCTCTGGTCAGCTGAGACACCAGGGCTTCCTTCTCCTCCAGCTGGCGACCAAACTCACCTGCAGGGACAGAGGGACATCTTGTTAATAGGGTCTCTGTTCTCTAAGATTGAAAATCTATTTTGAGGTATTGTAGGGCAATTGGGCAGCAGATAGTACAGTAGAATCTGTGGATACAGCCCACAACAAGTTTTGTTTTCTACTAAAGGAGAGCATTGGCTTGTTGTTCATTGTTGATGGTACCATTTTCTGTCAGGAGTCTGGCTCTCTGTCCGCTGATGTCGTTGACCTGGCGAACATTCTCATCATTCTTAGTCTTGAGCTCACTCAGCTGGTCCTCAAGAGTACGGCACATCTTCTCCAGATTGCCCTGTTAGTGAAACATGTTCCATCATTACTTTATATATGTGACTGCTGTCAACTTCAGTTCGCTTGAATGGTAATGTAGTTGACCACCCTCAACACTGCTTGATCAAAACGTTACTACTCACCTTAGCCTTGGCGACAGCCTCCATGTTGCTGGAGAGGTCATCAATCTCCATCTTGTATTCGCTCTTCTCCTTCTCCAGCTTCTGCTTGACGCGCTGCAGGTTGTCGATCTGCTCCCCGAGCTCAGCCACACTGTCGGCCTGCTTCTTGCGCAGAGCGGCGGCTGTGGCCTCATGCTGCAGGGTGGACTCTTCAAGATCACGACGCAGCTTCTGGAACTCAGCCTCACGCTTCTTGTTCATCTCAATCTGAGCAGCAGTGGCGCCTCCGGCCTCCTCCAGCCTCTCGCTGATCTCCTCAAGTTCCCTGGAGAGATCAGCCCTCTGCTTCTCAACCTTAGCCCTGGCAGCACGCTCAGCCTCAATTTCCTCCTCCAGCTCCTCAATACGGGCCTAGAACAGGGGGCAGGAGCAGGGGGGATGAACACTACAATACAGATGAAACAATTTAACCTCACAAAATAATAATAGTATGTATATTTTTTATAAATGTGTTTAATACGAAGCCAGTTACACTAATATATTCAGTAGACAGTGTCCCATGCAGGAGCCAAAACCACAATGTTAAGAAGCACCATCTTCCAACCTACTCAGCGATCAGAAGCCACCTGGAAAAATGTGTGGTACCAGAATAATGTTTTTCAAGAAATGATTCAAGTCTGTGCTTTTCTTTACTGGAGCTTATATCCTCTACTGTACCTGGAGTTCCTTGATCTTCTTCTGCAGCTGAGCTCCCAGAGACTGCTCATCCTCAACCTTGCTGAGGAGCTGGGTGGTCTCAAACTCCTTCCTAAGAAACACAAACACGTTGACTGCAGAGTTGGTTTTGCTTTGATAGTGAAATGGCAGAGGATCATACCATTCACTTTGCTTTTAAGAATCACATGTAAATGCTAATTCATAATTACAAGAATTAGTCAAGAACAACCATTATATCAGCTAATACTATAGTCATTTGTTTGTGTTTACTTCTTGATTTTCTCATCAGCTTGCTGCTTGTCATTCTCCAGGTCCATTATGGACTCCTGGGCCAGTTTCAGATCTCCCTCCAGCTTTCTCTTGGATCGCTCAAGGTCCATACGAAGCTTCTTCTCTTGCTCCAGAGAACCTTCAAGCTAGAAGATAAAAACACATGTATTGTTCAAATCTAAACAACTGAAGATAATATCATCTTACATACTATCATGGCCAAAATGTCCAACCACTCACGTCGTCCACTTGCTGTTCTAGCTTGGTCTTGGCCTTGGTCAGAGTGTTGACTTTGTCCTCCTCTGCTTGCAGGTCATCCAGTGTCTGCTGGTGGGCCTCTTGGAGGGCTTTCTTCTCCTTGGTCAGCTTGGCAACACTCTCATCCATAGACGCCATCTCCTCTGTCAGATTTTTAACCTGAAAACAGCAAAATGTGTCTTTTGTCACTTCACCGTAAATGGGAGGTTTAGTTTAATATACCATATATTGCATTCATTTAATTTAAATTAGAAATGTGTCAACAGTTACTGTACTATAGATTCAACACTAGATGGAAGTGTACACCATGCCAGTGTACTGAATTTAAGTCATAAATGTGGGAAAGCAGAACATACAATGAATGTGGGGAGCACCCCGCAACTGAAATTCCACTATTTTGTCAGACTTTTTTCTGCACCCACAATACAACTTGAATTCCATTTCTGTTAAGCAATGTTTTGATTGGATTATTGTTTTGTTAGACTGTCTATGGTAAGACACAAGACCTTGTTTTCAGTGGCGTGCTTCTCCTTCTCCACTTTGGCCAGGGTGAGCTCCAGGTCATCAATGTCCTTCTTCAGCTCAGAGCACTCATCCTCCAGCTTCCTCTTCTTGGCAGTCAACTCAGCATTGATCTCCTCCTCATCCTCCAGCCTCTCGGTCGTCTCTTTGAGTTTGGCCTCCTGCTGGATCTTGCTCTTGATGAGCCCCTCGCACCTTTCCTCAGCATCGTTCAGACTCTCTCCTTCCTGGTTTCAGAACAGGAGAAAAAAAATCAGAGGCCTCACTTTGTGTATTGAAGGTCAGAGTAAATCAATAGAAATGAATGGAATATATAACATTGGCAATAAAAATGTGTTAAACACATGCTTCACAGTGTGTTCATATGTGTTTGTGGGTTTGTATGTATGTCTGTGTGTGTATTTGTGTGTGTAGATGTGCCCTTATGAAGCTTGTTGCTCTCTCACAGATGCGACTTGGAGCGCCAGGTCGTTCTTCTCCTGCGTCAGGGATACCAACTTCTCCTCCATTTGCTTCTTTGTGGCCAGAGCCTTGGCCAGGTCTGCTGTCATCTTATCATAGTTCTCCTTCATGTTGGCCAGCTCCTTCTCAGTCTCAGCGCTCTGCAGCAGGGGCTTGATCTTGAAGTACAACTTCATCCATGGCCAGGTTTTCACATTCATGAATGAGCGGATGTTGTACTGGATGGCGTAAATTGATTCTCTGGTTGACAGAAAGGATAGAGTGGCATGGTGAGTGACATGCTTAAAGCTACATTCTGTGACTCGAAGAACAACATAATGGGGCCCCACACCACTGTTTGTTTACAGCTGAGGAATGGGGCTAGGGAAATGTAACCCCTATTAAATTCATAGTGAGTGACCTAGATGCAACGACTGACAGTCATGCTAAGCTCATGAGACATTTTATATTCTTCAACAATTAATGGATCAATACCACACATTTAAATGCCAATTGAACAGCCAAATCCCAAACTGCAGCTATAAAGCTCGAATCCTTAGTTGCTACATCCATTTCTGGACTAAATGAATTAACCCAAAAGCTTTAGTAGACCATTATAAGATGTACTTTCTCATTCTGAACATCTCACAGCATATACAGTATGTAATCATAATGCATTAGATACAGGTGGTTGACAGAAAGCTTTGCCAAGATGTCTACTCTTCCTCACCTCCTCTCCATCATCTTGCTAAACTCTCTCCTCATGAGGAATCCACGGCTGAGAGCCTGGACCATGCCGACTAGAGAGGCCAGCTTCTCATCTCTCATCTCCTCCAGGACACCCAGCAGACCGGCTTTGAAGAACACCTGAGACACAGGTTAACATGGTCAATGGAACCACAGATGGTGACAGATAGAAACGGTTAAATCAAAAGAGGGGAACAACACCACTAGATTGATTTAAACAACATTAACTTTGATATGGTTACAAACAAACCATGGGATAGGTTGTTTCTAAGTTGTTAGTTATTGTACAGTTGTAGATTAATAATGTACAGATACCTGCAGCCATACCACTCTAACACAATGTACATGATTATCAGTTTAGTTTCTCTTCTATACTTGTGATGCATGACTATGAAGAAAAAAACAATGTTTTTCCACCTTTTCCATTAGTGAAATGAAGAAGAAAGAACAAAAGGATGGATAGATCACCTGGAGAGATTTTATATGGTACGGGTTTAAATTATCATTCAAGTTGTGTTTTGTCAGCTTTTACTGGGGGTATTTGACTGACCTTGGTGTGTCCAAACTTGTAATCCTCGTGATTCACATCAATGGACCCAAGCAGCTTCTCAGAAGCCTTCTTGTTGTCCATGAACTGGCCCTCAGGGATGACACTGGCATTCAGTACTTTGTACCTGAATAAAGATAGATTATTTACATATGTGAAGTTGTAGATTGGTTATATTACGTAAAAGGTAAGCTTATCCTTGTAGCAGATCTGTGTGCATGTGTGCATTTATGTTTGTATACCTCTGCTTGAAGTCAGCATAGATGATTCTGCTGGGGAAGCCCTTTCTGCAGATCCTGATACCCTCCAGTACACCATTACACCTGAGCTGGTGGATAACCAGGAAGTTCTCCATCAGACCTGGTAAAACAAAACAAGTCTCTTTTAATATGCATACACTGGTTAAAGATTGGGATTGTTAAAGTCTGTACTGATGAGATGTAAAATATAACTCAATATTTCTTGTACCTGGAGTCTTTGACTCGTTGGGGATCAGGCAGCGCACAAAGTGAGGATGAGTGCTCCTCAAGTTGGTCATCAGCTTATGTAAGTTCTCCTGTAAGAGGGTTACAAACCATTTTCTCAGACATCATTTATGATAATTAATGCACCTTTTGAAGGACTGAATAAGCACATTTCAAAAGCTCACCCTGAACTGGGAGGACACAGTCTGCATGGAACCACCCTTCTTCTTGCCTCCTTTCTTGGCTTTATCTGTTAAAATGGGGAAAAGTAAAAGATAACTAGAAAAGTACATTTCCTAGAGCGGGTGGAATAAATAGAATAATAACACGATTATGTAAGAAATCTATAGTGGTCTTGTCTTCAGCAAGCACACTAATTATAAACCAGAGAATCTCTGGTTATGTCACGACTTCCGCCGAAATCGGCTCCTCTCCTTGTTCGGGCGGTGTTCGGCGATCAACGTCACCGGCTTTCTAGCCATCGCCGCTCCATTTTTCATATTCCCATTTGTTTTGTGTTGTTCCATACACACCTGGTTTTCATTCCCTAGTCACACTGAATGTATTTAGTCCTCTGTTCCCCTCCATGTCTTTGTGTTAAATTGTTTTGATGTTATGTGTGTATTGTTATGCGCCAGACTTTTGTCTATGTTCCGTGTTTTGGACACGTTATATGTACTTATGTGCTTTCGTTTGGACCGGAATAAAAAGTGTGTCTGTTAACTACACTCTGCTCTGCTGCACCTGACTTCGCCTCCAGTACACACCCTTAACAGGTTAACTTCACACTTATCTAGAGGCAAATGCTGCCAATGTCATGGTGTGAAATAACACATATTGTATGATTTGAAAAAAACAAGTGTATGAATAAATTAACCTGGTGAAAACACCCTGAGAAATTGTTATACATTCAAAGACTTTAAAGAACATTCGGTCTAAGTTATAAGTAGTACTTAATTAAATCATTTGACGCGATGCTATTCTTACCCTCAGGTGGGGGAGCAGGATACAGGGCGGCCAGAATTTTGACTCCGGACTTCTGGTACAGCTGACAAACTGAGTCGTTCAGGGGATCCTTGTTCTTCTCCAGCCAGCCAGTGATGTTGTAGTCCACAGTACCGGCGTAGTGCACCAGGGAGAAGTGGGCCTCTGCCTTGCCTTTGGCAGGCTTGGGCTTCTCAAATGCATTTGTTTTGCCAAGATGCTGGGCGTACAGCTTGTCCTTGAAGGTAGTGTCTGAAGACTTGGGGAACATGCACTCCTCTTCAAGGATGGAGAAGATGCCCAATGGCTTTACGAAAAGAGATGTATATCAAATTAGTGATATTTACATTTAGGATCACATTTATTCATTTAGTAAACATGATATTATAGGATTATATTATTTTAGGGACACATAATAGGAAACATATTGAGTTCTCAACAGTCAGATAACTTGTCAGTGGCATGTATTCATGGGTGCCAAGGGAAGCCAGGCTTCCCCCCCAAAAATGACACATTATTTTATATCTTTCGTCTTGCTTAGCAAGAGCCTGAATGTATCTCACCAGGTAAAAGAAAACTGCGCCCCTCTTTCTCTGTATGTGTAGCTCTTCTATCTGATGCTGTCTGTCAAAACTAATATGATATTGTAACATTGAATGCATGGGAAGAAGACGACGAGCATTTGGCCTCCGTTGATATTTTTTTATACAATAACAGCAAATCAGAGTTGAGCTAAACTGAGTGAGCTTATCTGTGAATGGTCCTGGTGCACCAAAAAATGTGTGAAATGAAGCCAGTTTGAATTTGGCTTCACATCAATCCAAACATCATTGACAGAAAGAAAAACTTAAATTGTTGCATCTCATTGTTGTTGTCCTCCGGTGGATAGCTAGCTAGCTAAAATGGGCCCTTTCCTAAATTAGTCATGGATAGAGATAGGGATTTGTACTCGAAGTATTACTTAATTTGCTGTCCTGGCCAATGATTCTAACAGCAATTCTGATTCAACCATAAATTCATACATTGTTCTTTTGGTCTGAGAGTATGGAAGTTCAATATGTAGCAAGGTGTAGAAGGCGAATGTTAACTAGCTGGCTAATCGTTGCCCAGGAAAGGAAGTTAGAATAGCGAGAAATGGTTTTAGCCTGGTAGCCTAGGACAACAAAAATGTAAAGCGTGTACTGTATGACAGAGACTGTTTCAGCAACATGAAAGACAGGAGGTTGGCATTGGCGTTTCTCTACAAGTAGGGTGAGTCAACATGTTTTTTCTACTCACATAAATTAGTACCATGGACACCCACATGATATTTAGCTGACATTGATTGGAATAAACTCGTTTTTGTAATCTTTTAGTTGTCACTGTATTAGACTAAGCATAGGTTATTTGATGACATTGAAAGGTTGAAGTTGAAATGGTGCCAGAATAGTGGAGGGAGGCAGGTCCTGTTTTCTTTGCGACTTGCAGTAACTCTCCGTGGTTCTAAATCAATAGATGTTTAGTGGTCCGAAAATGGCAGAGAAATGTACTTGACTGACCATGCTGTATGTCATGTAGCTGTTTGTTACATGCATTATGCTTTGTGGACTCCACGAGACAGATGTTTCTCTCCGGTTTTGTGATGAAACAAAGATGTGGTTGAATTTATTCTGCCACTGTGTCTTCTTATTGTCTCAGCCTTAGGCCTATATATCACGGTGGCAAGGCATATAAACTAACAGGTTATAGAGCAAACAACGCAATTATCACAACACATAGGTTGTAATATGGATTTATTTTCACAGGTTTGGCTTTCCCAGTAATTTAAACGTTACGCCGCTACTGTACGTTGTACCACAGTGATAATATATTACACAGCGCTCCATATGAGCTTTGCCGTTATGGTCCATTATAATCCCCACAGACAGTTTACCTTCTCAATAAGCTCAATGCAGGCAGCCAAGTCCATGCCGAAGTCAATGAAGGCCCAGACGATTCCCTCCTTCTTGTACTCCTCTTGCTCCAGGACGAACATGGTGTGGTTGAAAAACTGTTGCAGTTTCTCATTGGTGAAGTTGATGCACAGCTGCTCCATGCTGTTGTACTGTTGATGGAGTTTTAAAAGGGATCATTTCATCATACAAGACTGTAATCCATCTCAATCACAACTAATTGTCTTGTTCTGATCTCATACTCACATCAAAGATCTCAAACCCGGCAATGTCAAGCACACCGATATAGAACTGCCTTGGATTCTTGGTGTCCAACATCTCATTGATACGGATGACCATCCACAAGAACATCCTCTCATAGATAGACTTGGCCAGAGCACTGACTGAGTTATTAACCTGTAATGATAATACTTCAAATTAATATGTGAGATATTGACCATGTCTAGTGATAAGGTGATACAAGCTTGGGAAAACCAAAGTAATGCACTCGTACCCCAAATATTCCAGTGCTCAGAAAATGATAGATTCTGTGTTTGGCCACCTTACCTGAGGCACAGTCTGTCCCTTGGTCACATACTCGTTGCCGACCTTCACTCTTGGGTAGCACAGAGCCTTCAACATCTCAGCTGAGTTCAGGCCCAGCAGGTAGGCGATTTTATCAGCCACTGGAAAGAGAAGCAACAACAACAGACTCAGGGACACAAGATCACTTGTTTCTGATTTCACACTGACAAAATAGTTTGGTTAAATTCTTTGTGGCTTAGGTTTTGATTCACCCACATTTGTGGAGGTTGTAATTTGTTCTCCAAAAATGATCTCCTGCCTGACTTTCATGTGGCACTGTCTGTCTTAGGTGTTCTATTTCTATGTTGGGGACTGGGAATGGGACTAATGCTCTACATATTGTGTATCTATGAGTGGGACTCACCCTCTGTGCCGTCTGGCTCGGCCTGCTCCTCACGCTGCTTCTGCTTGAATTTCAAGTTTCCATGGTGCAATACAGCTCCTGTCAGCTTGTAGATGCCAACCTTCTCTTCATTAGTGAAGCCCAGGATGGTAATGGCATCCTGGCATTAAAGAGGAAGTACAACAGTGAACTGAACTGAATGGTAGTTTGGTCAGTTACACTACATTTCTGTGCTGCTCACTGCAGAACAAATGGGATAGATAGATTTGACTTGCTTCTCTGTTCCACATGATAACGCTTGGCCACACATTAGTAGATGGCAGCACAGTTCCACAGGGCACTTAGTGGTGCTCTCTTATGGAAGGCATGAAGAGTTCCTTGAGGCACATGCCTAACTAACAAGGCATTTAGTATCAAACAAAAACATACATGAACATTCCCAGCTGCCACCAAGTTGGAATTTCACAGTACTTTCAGTGTGTATGGTGGTCCTATCAATTCCATATCTAGAGTTTGGTGAACCCTTTGTTTTACTCACATCTGTGGCATCCAGCTCTTCATTGTCGTTGATGCTGGCCACAGTGATCTGTCCCTGGCTGCACATGGGGAAGTCATAGGGGTTGGTGGTGATGAGCGCCATTTCTGTGGACAACGGAGAACAGCTTGTCAGTTAAGTCTCTTAGAATTCTGCTGTCCTACCTTTACAGTATCTCTCCCTCCTTTACTCAGTAGATGGACTCAATGATACATGTAGTATATAATAAATAGCATCAAAAGAGGAGACTGAGACTTGTGGACTAGTGCATCACAGTGCATTACTTGATATATCTTTCCCAAAGACCTTCCAAATGTCTAGATGCCTTGTTACCTTGGATGTACTCATTGTAATATTATTATCAGTGTGGATTATGAATATTTGATATATATTCCATAGATGGGGATGGGAATAATTTCCTCTGGCGTACCAACTAGCTCAGGTTTGTGGCCTGTCATCATCTGGAAGAAGATGTGGTAGCCTCTCTCATCGGGCAACTGGAAGGACACTCTGGACTTCTCCAGCAGGTCTGAGGGAGAGGGAGAGAGAGTGAATGACACAAAGAGAAAGAGTAGAGAGAATGACACAAAGAGAAAGAGTTGAGAGAGAGAATGAGAACATCTGTTGGATATCATTACATTTAAATGTATCTGTGAATTTAGGAAAGCATTGAGAAACAATCAAAACCAACTCACAGGTTTCAATGTCAGCTTTAGCCAGTTTGCCAGCTTGGAAGTGAATCCTGATGAATTTACCCTATAGTAGAGCATGGGGGTTAGAAATAGGTCAACAAATAAATCTAACATTTTACTTTGATAGACCCCTTTAAACGTTACAGTTTGTTGGACAGATGTTGGATCTATTGATACAGATGTAGGATATTGATGTAGGATCCAGTTTGCTACAGCAGGAAAACAAATCCTGCAGCACCAGGAAATGTGAATTATTATGTGGATTATAAATAATGGATTTGATGATTTTTTTCTTCTTTTGTAGGGGTTGATGAAACAAAAATAATACAGCAAATCAAATCTGACATTTTAAAGAGGAAATTGCAAACTTTAGAACATTGAAAACACGACAAGTTTGAATTTCAAATTTTCAGCAATGGAAAATATCTTAAATGTGTATAACAATAGGGAACTACTGAATTAAAATGTTTCAATATAAGGTAACTTCCACAGTATGCCCTTCATACTTACAAAGCGAGACGAATTGTCGTTCCTCACTGTCTTGGCATTACCGTAAGACTCCAGCAGAGGGTTAGCTGCAATGATCTGATCCTCAAGAGACCCCTGATTGAGACAAACACAAGTTGCTCAAAAACTGGTAACATGGTCAAGTTAGTTTTTCTCAATTGCTTGAAAGAGGATTCACCACTGGAAAAAAGTTTACACAACCAACCAAACTGAAATGTGATTTAAAGGCAAACATAACAACAACCTACCTGCATTTTGCCAGGTTCTGCTTCCTTCTTTGCCCCAGACACTGCAATGGTGGCGAAGTACTGGATGACACGCTTGGTGTTGACAGTCTTTCCTGCACCGGATTCTCCACTGGTTTATATGACAGAGAAAGAGGGGTTTTAGTTACATGTTTGAGTGTCAGATTGGCTTTCACTAAGAAATAGCATAGAAAAATACACTGTTAACCTGTGCTCTGACACAAGTCTTTAACAAATACTCCTTCTCATCAACTCGTTATTACACATAGCCTAATGCTCTAATCCATTCATAATATCATGTATTTCATCACACCAAGTGACCCAATTTATTACAATAGAAACACTTTCTCAAGTGACATTTTAGTAAACAACTTACGTAATCAGGACGGACTGATTCTCCTTATCTGGAACCCAAAAACACATTGCTTATCATACTCAAAACACATGGGGACATTATTTAATTCATAGCATCATTATGAATTTCACTTTGGAACATTTTCCATTCAAGGGTAGTGAGATCAGATTTTCCCAGCAAACTGTTCTAACCTAGACTAGAAAACAGTAGATACCTCTCTAAAGCATATTTGAAATCCTATTGATACATCCATCCATCCATCCATCTATAAGCACTTATGGACTTTGAGATCCATGCGCATTTATGAACATCCCTCCCTCCCTCCCTCCCTCCCTCCCTCCCTCCCTCCCTCCCTCCCTCCAATCATCTGTCCCTCCCTCCATCTAATCATCTGTCCATCCCTCCATCTGTCCATGCCTCCCTCCCTCCATCCATCCAATCATCTGTCCCTCCCTCCATCCAACCAACCAACCATTTATCCATCCATCCATGAGAGCTCGTACCAATCATCATGAACTGAAAGGCGTTGTCAGAGACGGAGAAGATATGGGGTGGAGCCTCCACCCTCTTCTTCCCTCTGTAGGCGTTGACAACCTCTGCGTCGTACACTGGGAGCCACTTGTAGGGGTTCACCGTGGCACAGAAGAGCCCAGAGTAGGTCTGGATGAAAGCATAATTAATTTAGGAGATTAACAAAGTCAGATTGACTTTTACCTGGATCTATGTGAGAATGTGGGTGTACTTTGGTATACTTATGTGGGTCTACTGTATTGATATGTTTTGGTTTCTACCATTCATTTATGTTTAGTACTGTATGTGTGTATTTCTTATGTTCATGTATGTGTGTGTTTGTATGTGCAGGTTTCTTACATAGATCATCCATGCTGCATAACGCTCTTTGAGGTTATACAACACAGAGGCTTCATTCAGGTAGGTCATCATGGCCATGTCCTCAATCTTGTCGTACTTAGGGGGGTTCATCTCATAGATGTCTGCATCTTTGAACTCTTTTCCTTCCTGAAACAGTCAGAAATGTAGATTACACGCAGATCAAACTGGACATGACAGAATGCTTTTTGCTCATTAAATACAAGTTGAATCATTTAAAAAATGCATATTCACATTTAATCCAACTACTTAGTTATCACCCACTGACACACAACTGGTGGTTCTTGAGTAGTCAACATTCTATGTTATTTTTAATTAGCAGCAATAACAATGATGTGTTTGAAGGTTATATAATGTCTGCAAAAAACAATGAAATGCTTCTTTATATATTTTATGTTAGTGATTTCTTATTGCCTATAGACATTGTTTGGATCATTTCAATGATTTTTCAAGAATTAGAGTAATTGCACAAACTTGAAACTTTTCAGATCAGGCTTACCTCCTTAGTGCCGTCAGGTTTCGTGACTGTTACAGTACACTTCCCGTCGGCCCTGGCAGTGACAAGACCCTTAAGGTAGAGCTCCACCTTGTCTGCCACATAGCAGGCGTTCTTTGAATCAAAGGGTGCGGCTTGTGCCTCCATCCTCTCCTTCTCAGATTTACGGAGGTATATGGCAGCCTTGCCGTAGATTTGCATCTCAGCGTCCGTACTCATGGTGACGGATAACTATGAAAGAGATTAAACAAGAAACATGATTGACTCTGTGGTGCTTCCTCCCCAGTCAACAGAGTTAGGTGAGCGGTATCTCTCAGAATAATCTCATCACTTTTTATGTGGAGACTCAAACCATGTCTCACCTTCTTTTTCCCCTCCTACAGATGAATGTGTACTTCTTGGAGGACCCTGTGAAACATGAGTGTTGTGAAAACACACAAGTCTAAAGCCTTATCATTTATCCCCTAAAGGGCTAGAAAACATTGAACTAAATAATTACAGCCATGTCAAATTCAACTACAGGTGTAACTGATAACCTTCATTTTCCAAGTGGCAACTCACTTTACTACACATTCTGTAAATAATTCAAATAAATACCCCTGAAAACCCAGTTACATTCCAGAACACCACCTCAATTTACAAACAAGTGCAGGAGCACCACTTTTGACCGTAAATGGAAGTCACAGATTTAAGGTAAAAAATATGTCATTTTTATTTATTTTTTACTTATTAAACCAATGCCACTTGATTGCATATTGTCAAATCTTACAAGAGACATGCAGAAGTCAATTCAAACAGTGCAGTTAGCTGCTGCCTCAGTTGCTGAGTGCAAAGATGAGACAAATATACAACTTTAAGGAGGTGGAGAGGTCTTACCACAGAGGAAGAAGGTATCTGACTTATGGATGCTGGGGCCTCAGCCTCCTTATATCTGGTTGGAAGTGCTAACCAGGCAAAAGTTAATTATGGACCACTCTGGGAAAGGAAATGAATTGGATGAGAGACCTGTTTATTTCTGTGTATCACTAGCACCTCCCACTTCCAGGAGCACCACACTCCATTACTTTTTAATGTAATATTTGTCACTGAATTGAATTTCACTGAACTTTACGTAAATGAGAGATGTCATTACTAATAATTATGACAATATCAAAAGTTTGATTCATCCCAATGCTACTTCTACTGAACCTCAAATACTGTAAGGGAGTGAGTCCATGTTGCCCCACTACAACTAAAATAGTTTTCATTAAATCTAATCTGGCCTTATTTAGTTCCATTTTAGTGGCATTAATCCTCATCAACAACTTTATATATATGGTCACCAGTTATTTCTATTATTTAGCTTGTAAACACATCTGAACTGTCTCCTCACCTCATGCTTGTGACGGAGTTGGCCGTTACCTCGTGCTTTGCTCACTTTGATTTATCACTCTGGTGGAACCATATCAAATTAATATTTAAAATCTAGAACAGAAACATGTAAGCTTTCAATAACAGCTTATAAAACTGTTAAATCTAATGTGTTATTTATCTACAGAATGATCTAATGAATTCTGGAGGCGCTTTTATTTGTCTCACATTTCAGTTGGCTAAAACGGTCCAGTAGATTCTTATTACTTACATAACTCCAGTACAGTATTTCAATAATCTTATCCACTCATATTGCTGACAGTGATATAGCTGCCTCAAACTTTAATTACACTTTAAAGTTAACCACTTAGAAGCTGAGCTGGCGTCAATAAAACTGATATAAAATGAATAGTTACAATAAAGTCATTCCTTTACATTTACAATACATTTAAATGAATCCGTTACATTACAGTGTTTATATCCTTCTAAAAGACAGCTCTAGCAACTTGTAGAGAAATTGGTTTATATCATTTTTAATACATGTAATTGAACAAGTTTCACATTCTTCAGTGTCGATCCCATCTCTTCTGCTTTCAAACCTTTGCATTCAAATCATTGTTTCAATGCTATTTGTGTCTAATATGGTGCAGCCAAATTAATCTTTAATAGAGTGAATCCTTACAGAACATTCAGATAGAAATGTATTGTGAAGAACAGATATGACTGTCTGTCAGGTAGAACAAGGAATCATGTCAGCTCTATTCAATACATTTCTATCAGCAATGTTCAGAACATTTCACCTCCCTGAATGCACCCTGTTTGTTCAGGTTCAGTGTCCACCCAGCACATCAGTACAAGAAGCCCCATATCTGCTGGATACACTAGTTGAGCAGGGTGACCATCTGGAAGGACCCCATCAAGGCCTTTTCATTTATTGGACTGTGCTCTCATCTTCACTGCAGCCAAGGTTTATTGTTTGGTATATCTGCCAACGCAGCCTAATTCTGGCACCGATACCACTGTTATTAGACAATATATTTACTTGCCATGTTTGTGGGTGGAGGGAACATTAGCACCATGCAGACATTCAAGTTATTTTAATGTGCAAAGATCTTGCATGATATATGACCTGTGTTTTTGTATTTGAGGGACATGTTTAGCTCCAAACTTTCTCTGGGCAGAAGTTACCCTCCAGGATAAAACTGACCTTAGATCAGTGTCAGAGGAATATGTACAGCTGTCATACCCAACTAGACAACTGTGCATTTTTCCCCAAAGATCTCAACTGACTTTACAGCCATGGTCTCCTCACAATGCAGTGATCACTGTATCGAGATCAGGGCTGGGGTCATTTCAGGTCAATTCAGGAACCAAACTGAAATTATTTCTCATTTAAAAGCCTAGTGAACATTTTTCATTTCAGTTTACTTCCTGAATTAACTGAATTGTATTTCTTCCACTTCAGCACTAACATACTGGACTTGATTATGATCAGTTGTAAAATTAAGGAAGTATTAGGATGTTTTCTATAGAACTGACTGTTTTAGGATTTCTGCTGGAGTTGGAGCTTGTAAAGGAAACATATACAACACTCCTTCCGTGGCCTCCAACTGCTCTTAAACGCAAGTAAAACCATCTGCATGCTTTTCAACCGTTCGCTGCCCGCACCCGCCCGCCCGCCTGACTAGCATCACTACTCTGGACGGTTCTGACTTAGAATATGTGGACAACTACAAATACCTAGGTGTCTGGCTAGACTGTAAACTCTCCTTCCAGACTCATATTACACATCTCCAAACCAAAATTAAATCTAGAATCGGCTTCATATTTCGCAACAAAGCCTTCATCACTCATGCCGCCAAACATACCCTCGTAAAACTGACTATCCAACCGATCCTCGACTTCGGCGATGTCATTTACAAAATAGCTTCCAATACTCTACTCAGCAAACTGAATGCAGTCTATCACAGTGCCATCCGTTTTGTCCCCAAAGCCCCTTTTACCACCCACCACTGCGACCTGTATGCTCTAGTCGGCTGGCCCCCGCTACATATTCGTCGCCAGACCCACTGGCTCCAGGTCATCTATAAGTCTGTGCTAGGTAAGCTCTGCCTTATCTCAGTGTAACCGATGTGAAATGGCTAGTTAGTTAGCAGTGGTGCGCGCTAATAGAGTTTTAATCGGGTGACGTCACTCGCTCTGAGACCGTCACTCGCTCTGCAAGGGCCGTGGCTTTTGTGGAGCGATGGGTAACGATGCTTCGTGGGTGTCAGTTGTTGATGTGTGCAGAGGGTCCCTGGTTCAAGCCCAGGTTGGGGCAAGGAGAGGGACGGAAGCTATACTGTTACATCAGCTCACTGGTCATGATAACAACACCCACCTGTAGCACGCGCTCCAGCAGGTATATCTCACTGGTCACCCCCAAAGCCAATAATTCCTTTGGCCGCCTTTCCTTCCAGTTCTCTGTTGCCAATGACTGAAACGAATTGCAAAAATCACTGAACCTGGAGATTTATATTTCCCTCACCAACTTTAAGCACCAGCTGTCAGAGCAGCTCACAGATCACTGCACCTGTACATAGCCCATCTGTAAATAGCCCATCCAACAACCTCATCCCCATACAGTATTTATTTATTTATCTTGCTCCTTTGCACCCCAGTATCTCTACTTGCACATTCATCTTCTGCACATCTACCATTCCAGTGTTTAATTGCTATATTGTAATTACTTCGCCACCGTGGCCTATTTATTGCCTTACCTCCCTTATCCTACCTCATTTGCACATACTGTATATAGACTTTTTTCTCCTGTATTATTGACTGTATGTTTGTTTATTCCATGTGTAATTCTGTGTTGTTGTATGTGTCGAACTGCTTTGCTTTATCTTGGCCAGGTCGCAGTTGCAAATGAGAACTTGTTCTCAGCTAGCCTACCCGGTTAAATAAAGGTGAAATAAAAAAATAGTATAGGATACAGTATATACATATGAGATGGGTAATACAAGATATGTAGACATTATTAAAGTGACTAGTGTTCAATTTATTAAAGTGGCTAATGATTTCAAGTCTATGTATATAGGCAGCAGCCTCCATGTGCTAGTGATGGCTATTTAACAGTCTGATGGCTTTGAGATAGAAGCTGTTTTTCAGTCTCTCGGTCCCAGCTTTGATGCACCTGTACTGAACTCGCCTTCTGGACGAGATATAAATCTCTTGGCTGAGGTCCATATCCGGATGTTGATATGCTTTATGATATGCTGACAATGAGGAGGATTTCTGAGTTTTCAGCACATGCTCAGTAATTTCACAAATATGAAATCAAAAATAAACAATCCCGCACGAGAACCCCAACTGAAAATACACACTAAATAACCCCCCACTAATGACAAACACAAAACAGGTGCGGGATAGACAGACAAAACCAAAAGACACAGAAACAACGATCGGTGGCAGCTAATAGGCCGGCGACGACGACCGCCGAGCGCCACCCGACCGAGGAGGGGCGCCACCTTCGTTAGATACTGTGACAGATATGCATTTTGATATGGTAAATAAGGACAATTTCTGCTGCTTATTTGAGTTTTGAGGACATGCTCAATAATTTGACAATTATTTAATCCATATCATTCCTTATAGATAAAGGTGCACGCAAACCGCAAGCAATAAGCAATGTAACTGATTTATACATTGGATTGTTTACGGACATTTTCAATCTTTCCCTATCACAGTTTGATGTCCCCACTTCAAGATGTCCACCATTGTTCCTGTATCCAAGAAAGCGAAAGTAACTGAACTAAATTACTATTACCAAGTAGCACTTCTGTCATCATGAAATGCTTTGAGAGGCTAGACCATATCACCTCCATCTTACCTGACACCCTAGACCCACTACAATTTGCATACCGCTCCAACAGATCCGCGGAATCGCCATTAGGTCATATGTCTGAACCCCTTCATGTGCTACTGGGTCCTAGACTTGCTGATGGGCCGACCCCAGGTGGTGAAGGTAGGCAACAATACCTTCACCACGCTGATCCTCAACACAGGGGCACCACAGCGATGAGTTCTCAGCCCCCTCCTGTACCCTCACATGACTGTGTGGATACGAATGACTCCAACTCAATCATCAAGTTTTCTGACAACACAACAGTGGTAGGCCTGATTACCAAAAACGGCAAGAGTACAGGGACGAGGTGAGCTTCCTGGCAGAGAGGTGCTAAGGAAACAATCTCTCCCTCAACATCAACAGAATGAAGGAGATGATTGTGGACTATGGGAGACAGCAGAGTGCAGGACCTGAAATGGTCCCTCAACCCGACACCAATATTCGGCTTGGTTCCTACTCACAGACTTCTACAGATGCACCACAGAGATTATTCTCTTCTACAGAGATTATTCTCACCCTCTCACCGTCACCCCCTACTCACAAGGCAGGCAATACGCTTGACCTCATCTTTACTAGATGCTGTTCTTCTACTAATTTCACTGCAACTCCCCTCCAAGTCTCCGACCACTACCTTGTATCCTTTTCCCTCTCGCTCTCCTCCAACACTACTCACTCTGCCCCTACTCAGATGGTATTGTGCCGTCGCAACCTTCGCTCTCTCTCACCTGCTACTCTCTCCTCTTCCATCCTATCATCTCTTCCCTCTGCTCAATCCTTCTTCAACCAATCTCCTGATTCTGCTTCCTCAACCCTCATCTCCTCCCTTTCTGCATCCTTTGACTCTCTATGTCCCCTATCCTCCCGGCCGGCTCGGTCCTCCCCTCCTGCTCCGTGGCTTGACGACTCATTGTGAGCTCACAGAACAGGGCTCCGGGCAGCCGAGCGGAAATGGAGGAAAACTAGCCTCCCTGCGGACCTGGCATCTTTTCACTCCCTCCTCTCTACATTTTCTTCCTCTGTTTCTGCTGCTAAAGCCACTTTCTACCACTCTAAATTCCAAGCATCTGCCTCTAACCCTAGGAAGCTCTTTGCCACCTTCTCCTCCCTCCTGAATCCTCCTCCCCCTCCCCCCCTCCTCCCTCTCTGCGGATGACTTCGTCAACCATTTTGAAAAGAAGGTTGACGACATTTGTTCCTCGTTTGTTAAGTCAAACGGCACCGCTGGTCCTGCTCACGTTGCCCTACCCTATGCTTTGACCTCTTTCTCCCCTCTCTCTCCAGATGAAATCTTGCGACTTGTGACGGCTGGCCGCCCAACAACCTGCCCACTTGACCCTATCCCCTCCTCTCTTTTCCAGACCATTTCCGGAGACCTTCTCACCTCGCTCATCAACTCATCCTTGACCGCTGGCTATGTCCCTTCCGTCTTCAAGAGAGCGAGAGTTGCACCCCTTCTCAAAAAACCTACACTCGATCCCTCCGATGTCAACAACTACAGACCAGTATCCCTTCTTTCTTTTCTCTCCAAAACTCTTGAGCGTGCCGTCCTTGGCCAGCTCTCTTGCTATCTCTCTCAGAATGACCTTCTTGATCCAAATCAGTCAGGTTTCAAGACTGGCCATTCAACTGAGACCGCTCTTCTCTGTGTCACGGAGGCTCTCCGCACTGCTAAAGCTAACTCTCTCTCCTCTGCTCTCATCCTTCTAGACCTATCTGCTGCCTTTGATACTGTGAACCATCAGATCCTCCTCTCCACCCTCTCCGAGTTGGGCATCTCCGGCGCGGCTCACTCTTGGATTGCGTCCTACCTGACAGGTCGCTCCTACCAGGTGGCGTGGCAAGAATCCGTCTCCGCACCACGTGCTCTCACCACTGGTGTCCCCCAGGGCTCAGTTCTAGGCCCTCTCCTATTCTCGCTATACACCAAGTCACTTGGCTCTGTCATATCCTCACATGGTCTCTCCTATCATTGCTATGCAGACGACACACAATTAATCTTCTCCTTTCCCCCTTCTGATAACCAGGTGGCGAATCGCATCTCTGCATGTCTGGCAGACATATCAGTGTGGATGACGGATCACCACCTCAAGCTGAACCTCGGCAAGACGGAGCTGCTCTTCCTCCCGGGGAAGAACTGCCTGTTCCATGATCTCGCCATCACGGTTGACAACTCCATTGTGTCCTCCTCCCAGAGTGCTAAGAGCCTTGGCGTGACCCTGGACAACACCCTGTTGTTCTCAGCTAACATCAAGGCGGTGACCCGATCCTGTAGGTTCATGCTCTACAACATTCGCAGAGGACGACCCTGCCTTACACAGGAAGCGGCGCAGGTCCTAATCCAGGCACTTGTCATCTCTCGTCTGGATTACTGCAACTCGCTGCTGGTGGGGCTCCATGCCTGTGCCATTAAACCCTTACAACTCATCCAGAACGCCGCAGCCCATCTGGTGTTCAACCTTCCCAAGTTCTCGCACGTCACCCCACTCCTCCGCACACTCCACTGGCTTCCAGTTGAAGCTCGCATCTGCTACAAGACCATGGTGCTTGCCTACGGAGCTGTGAGGGGAACGGCACCTCCATACCTTCAGGCTCTGATCAGTCCCTACACCCAAAGAAGGGCACTGCGTTCATCCACCTCTGGCCTGCTCGCCTCCCTACCTCTGCGGAAACACAGTTCCCGCTCAGCCCAGTTAAAACTTTTCGCTGCTCTGGCACCCCAATGGTGGAACAAGCTCCCTCACGACGCCAGGACAGCGGAGTCAATCACCACCTTCCGGAGACACCTGAAACCCCACCTCTTTAAGGAATACCTGGGATAGGATAAAGTAATCCTTCTACCCCCCCCCAAAAAAAGATATAGATGTACTATTGTAAAGTGGTTGTTCCACTGGATATCATAAGGGGAATGCACCAATTTGTAAGTCGCTCTGGATAAGAGCGTCTGCTAAATGATGTAAATTATTCTGTTGGACTGTATCACTCCCTGGTACGGCAACTTCCCCTCCCACAACCGCAGGGCTCTCCACACACCACGCATTTATATCCCTGTAACGGCTGTCGTCTGAAGAAGTGGACCAAGGTGCAGCGGAGTTAGTGTTCATTATTAGAATTTAATATCAACAACATGAACACTATACAAAACAAGAAAAGAGTAAACCGACAGCAAACAGTCCTGTCTGGAACAAAACACTGACAGAAACAATTACCCCCAAACCCAAAGGAAAAACATGCTCCTTATGTGTGACTCCCAATCAGCAGCAACGAGCTTCAGCTGTGCCTGATTGGGAGCCACACACACGGCCCAAAACAAAGAAATACAAAAACATAGAAAAAGGAACATAGAACGCCCACCCAATGTAACACCCTGGCCTAACCAAAATAAAGAACAAAAACCCCTCTCTATGGCCAGGGCGTTACAGTACCCCCCCCCAAAGGTGCGGACTCCGGCCGCAAAACCTGACTCTGAAGGGGAGGGTCCGGGTGGGCCTTCTTACGGCGGCGGCTCAGGTGCGGGACGTGGCCTCTGCTCCACCCTTGACGTCGCCCTCTTAGGTGGCGCACCTGGCCGCGCCGAAGATCTGGTGGGCGACGCTGACTGCGCCCGGCTGGCGGGCGGCGATGGTTGCGCCCGGCTGGCGGGCGACCCTTGTTGCGCCCGGCTGGCGGCCGGCGATGGTTGCGCCCGGCTGGCGGGCGACCCTGGCTGCGCCCGGCTGGCGGGCGGCGATGGTTGCGCCCGGCTGGCGGGCGACCCTGGCTGCTCCGACGGCACTGACCCAGGATTCACCAGGCTGGGGAGACATGACAGAGGCCTGTCCCTAGGCGTAGGCACAGGACTCACCGGGCTGGCGGGCGTCCCTGGCCATTCCGGCAGTTCGGGGCAGTCTGGCCACTCCGGCAGTTCGGGGCAGTCTGGCCACTCCGGCAGTTCCGCGCAGTCTGGCCACTCCGGCAGTTCCGCGCAGTCTGGCCACTCCGGCAGTTCCGCGCAGTCTGGCCACTCCGGCAGTTCCGCGCAGTCTGGCCACTCCGGCAGTTCCGCGCAGTTTGGCCACTCCGGCAGTTCCGCGCAGTCTGGCCACTCCGGCAGTTCAGCGCAGTCTGGCCACTCCGGCAGTTCAGCGCAGTCTGGCCACTCCGGCAGTTCAGCGCAGTCTGGCCACTTCGGCAGTTCAGCGCAGTCTGACCTCTCTGGCGACTGTTGACTGGCGGGCAGCTCTGACGACTGTTGACTGGCGGGCAGCTCTGACGACTGTTGACTGGCGGGCAGCTCTGACGACCGTTGACTGGCGGGCAGCTCCGACGACCGTTGACTGGCGGGCAGCTCCGACGACTGTTGACTGGCGGGCAGCTCTGGCGATGGTTGACTGGCGGGCAGCTCTGACGACTGTTGACTGGCGGGCAGCTCCAACGACTGTTGACTGGCGGGCAGCTCCGACGACTGTTGACTGGCGGGCAGCTCCGACGACTGTTGACTGGCGGGCAGCTCTGACGACTGCTGACTGTCAGGGCTGTGGACACGCACCTTGGGCTTGGTGCGGGGAGCAGGGACGGACCGGACAGGACTGGGGACATGCACTGTGGACTTGGTGCGGGGAGCAGGGACGGGCCAGACAGGACTGTGAACACGCACTGGTGAACTGAAGCGTGGAGCCGGTTTTGCCACTCGTCCTGGCTGGATGCCCTTCCTAGCACGGCATGTGCTGGGCATGTCCACCGGACGCACCGGGCTGTGCGGACGCACTGGCGACACAGCGCGCAACTCCGCCTCCCATGGCTCCTCCTCCAGATCTTCCTTCAGCAGGTCCTCAATAAACCACCTCATCTGCGTCCCCTCCTCTGCCGTCATCCCCCACGAGAGCAGTGGTCTGGGCTCCTCCTCTGCCCTTCCGGACCACCCCATTAGCCCCCCCAAAAAATTTTCTTGGGGGTGTCTTCCGGGTTTCCTCGACCGACGCCAGCGACCCCGTCTGCTGGCCGGCGTCTCCTCCATCGCCCGGATCTCCCTCTTCCGCTGCTTGGTCCCTTGGTGGTGGGTAATTCTGTAACGGCTGTCGTCTGAAGAAGTGGACCAAGGTGCAGCGGAGTTAGTGTTCATTATTAGAATTTAATATCAACAACATGAACACTATACAAAACAAGAAAAGAGTAAACCGACAGCAAACAGTCCTGTCTGGAACAAAACACTGACAGAAACAATTACCCCCAAACCCAAAGGAAAAACATGCTCCTTATGTGTGACTCCCAATCAGCAGCAACGAGCTTCAGCTGTGCCTGATTGGGAGCCACACACACGGCCCAAAACAAAGAAATACAAAAACATAGAAAAAGGAACATAGAACGCCCACCCAATGTAACACCCTGGCCTAACCAAAATAAAGAACAAAAACCCCTCTCTATGGCCAGGGCGTTACAATCCCAGACTCTGACATGGCTTGTTCTGATTTTTCTTTTTCTTTTTTTCCTTGAGATTATTTGTGGATTAGTATTGTACTGTTAGACATTTACTGCTGGAGCTAGAAACACAATCATTTACTGCACTGCTGGAGCCAGGAACACAATCATTTACTGCATTACCGAAACACAATAATTTACTGGACTGCTGAAACACAATCATTTACTGCACTGCTGGAGCTAGGAACACAATCATTTACTGCACTGCTGGAGCTAGAAATACAATCATTTACTGCACTGCTGGAGCTAGAAACACAATCATTTACTGCACTGCTGGAGCTAGAAACACAATCATTTACTGGACTGCTGGAGCTAGAAACACAATCATTTACTGGACTGCTGAAACACAATAATTTACTGCGCTGCTGGAGCTAGAAACAAAAGCATTTCGCTGCACTTGCTTAAGCATCTGCCAATTTGTGTACACAACAAATACACTTAGATTTTCATTTGATTGGATTTAGAAGACAACGAAACCAAAACATATATTGTTTTCCATTGGAATTTGGTTGTGCTTTTTGATGCATAGTGATAACACATTGGGAATTCAACAACATTCTGGCTGTGTTTTAGATTGGGTGAAAAGAGGTTGAAATAGTGTTACTCGACACAGGTGTTACTGTCACTGGTGTTACACAATAGACCATTACACATACCTGTTTTAAAGTAAATGATTGCTAATCAAAACATTTTCTTAATATTATCATTAACCTTTTCTGTCTTTGATTATACAGTGCCTTTACGTTATAGCTTTATTCTAAAATTGATACAATTGTCTTCCATTTAATAATGATGGAGGCCACTGTGTTCTTAGGGACCTTAAATGCTGCAGACATTTTTTGGTACCGTTTCCCAGATCTGTGCCTCGACAATCCGAGACAGGATAAAATGAAATTCTTAAATGGAAGTGATTTGGAACCACTAAGACTCTTCTTAGAGTTGGCAGAGTTCCTCTGTGGAGATGGGAGAACAGTCCAAAAGGATACCCATCTCTGCAGCACTCCACAAATCAGGCCTTTATGGTAGAGTGGCCAGACAGAAGCCATTCCTCAGTAAAAGGCACATGACAGCCTGCTTGGAGTTTGCCAAAAGACACCTAAAGGACTGTCAGACTATGAGAAACAAGATTCTCATGTCTAATGAAACCAGAATTGAACTATTTGGCATGAATGCCAAGCATCATGTCTGGAGGAAACCTGGCACCATCCCTACAGTGAAGCATAGTGGTGGCAGCATCATGCTGTGGGGATGTTTTTCAGAGGCAGGGACTGGGAGACTAGTCAGGATCGAGGAAAAGATGAACAGAGCAAAATACAGAGATCCTTGATGAAAACCTGCTCCAGAGCGCTCAGGACCTCAGACTGGGGCGAAGGTTCACATTCTAACAGGACAACGACCCTAAGCACACAGCCAAGACAACGCAGGAGTGGCTTCGGGACAAGTCTCTGAATGTCCTTGAGTGGCCCAGCCAGAGCCCGGACTTGAACCCGATCTAACATCTCTGGAGAGACCTGAAAATAGCTGTGCAGCGACACTCCCCATCCAACCTGACAGAGCTTGCAAGGATCTCTAGAGAAGAATGGGAGAAACAAAATATACGTGTGCCATACCCAAGAAGACTCGAGGCTGTAATCGCTGCCAAAGGTGCTTCAACAAAGTACTGAGTAAAGGGTCTGAATACTTATGTACATTTGATATTTCAGTTTTTTATATTGTACACGTTTTTAAAAAACGTTTTTTTGCTTTGTCATTATGGGGTATTGTGTGTAGATTGATGAAGGAAAATAACAATTTAATGCATTTTAGATAAAGGCTGTAAGGTAACAACATTTTTTTAAAGTCAAGAGGTCTGAATACTTTCCGAAGACACTGTAGGTTACATCAGTGACAACAAGGCAGTAGAGGCATAAAACATTTGTAAAAAATATGAAAATGCATTATGCTTTCATTTATATTGTTTTCTAATGCTAAGTGATTAACTACTATCATTTTGTAAAGAATCCCCTTGGCTAACATACAGCTGGCTATCTTTCATTTGGACAGTTAAACATCCCAGAAAGCATACATTTTTTGTCCCAAAACCAATCTTGAAATATATTTTTTTATATATTAGATGTTTGGTAGTGACACTTCTTAAAAATAGATGAAGATTTACCAACTTGCTCACAAATGTTCTCCAAAATGTTGGCAGACAGACTACTCACGATGTGGCCATCCTGGAGAGGGATCAAATCCCATCACCTTTTGATATTTGTAGGGGCGTGGCTTAAGGCACATTCATTCGAAAGTCTTTTAATGTTTGTTTCAGTAGTGACATCAGAAGGGGACAGCATTTTTTTTGAAATATGTTACTAAATAAACAAAACTATTAATAAGATTAGTATCTTTCAATGTAATAATAGAACAGTCCTGTAGGAGTGGCATGACCCTTCACAACAGGTTGATTCAGTTGGAGCTGCTGTGTTAGTGCTGGGGTGGAACAAGAGCCCTGCACACCATTTAGATGGGCTGTCCAGAGCAGGAGTTGAAGGCCCCTGATATACTGTTATTAACTGACAGATGTCACTAAGCAGTTGAGTAAACTATCATTATAAAACTGTTATTGTACATTTCTTTACTTATATTAGCAGGGTATTGGAAGAATCGGATAGTAACTCTTGATCCAATACATTTTAAGGGTGTTTTAAACTACTCACCCTGTGCTCGCAAAGTAGTTTTATCACCAGGAGTTTGACCTGAGACACCCTAGCGCCTTGGCTCACTTCAGAATTATTTTCATGATTCAATCCATTCAAATGTCACAGCCAGTAAAAATCTAAATCTGGATATGAAATGTCAAATCCTGTGCCATGAACCCACAAAACAACCAATCTTGGCTCGGTTAATTGAGATCTTATTTTCCAGGTCACATATCTCACTATAAATCTATTACGGTAGCAGCAATGTGAGGACCTTCTGGTCGACTAATAAGGTCAAAATAATGTGCTGGCCTGTATCAGATCTCTCTGTGGTCTACAGTATAGGTATGAGGTCTTCACCTTTCAGCATGCAGTGTGAAGTCAATGGAGGACTAAATGTAATATGAATCTAATACAAGGAGAAACATTTGGATCAAATGGGGAGCTGTTGTGTTGTACAGCAAGCTGTATAGATCTTTGGACCAACAAGCAGTCCAAATTATTACCCCCTGTCAGTAATCTTTTCCAAACATGGCCATGATCCAATCTGGGTGTCAGAAATACATGCAGCCTAAAGTAGTTTGGGATTGATTCATGACCCTGCGTCATAGAGACGGTATCAAACCACATCTGCTCACTGTTCTTGAAACTCCAATTTGATCCCATGCAGTCAATGGTAAAGTTACAAGAAGCTTAAGACATAATTTACAATCCAAATATGGCCATGTTTAAAAACAGGTGTGTCAGAAATACAACAAGCTTCCAAAACAATATATCTAAGGTAATTTGGCATTGCTTTAATGGCAGATATAGTGCCATTTGAGCTGTGCACCAGAGGATATGACCATATACAAAACAGACTTATTCCTGATATGGCTAAATGGACCAGTCAAATACTGGAAATCCCTCAACCTCTCTTCAGCTGCAGCTGTTGGATCACAACCATCTGTGGGGGAGCAGGGGACTCGTCCTAGCCAAGCCTTTTGGAAGAGTCAGGACAGGTGACAGCCCAATCCACTAGATGGCCCCACCAATGATCAATGTTTAGAACAGGGTCATTAAAACCTGTTGTGGGGGCCCCCCGAGTGGCGCAGCGCTCTACGACACTGCATCTCAGTGCTAGAGGTGTCACTAAAGACCCTGGTTCGATTCCAGGCTGTATCACAACCGGCCGTGATTGGGAGGCTCATAGGGTTTAGTCGGGGAAGGCCGTCATTGTAAATAAGAATTTGTTCCTTACTGACTTGCCTGTTTAAATAAAATAAAAAGTCAGAATTTTCCAACTTTTATTCATTATTTATCAATTATGCTTTAAGATATAAATGTCAAATATATGTCAACAATCCTTCCTCCAAAGGACCCTTCTCTGATTTGAAAATTCCCAAATCTGTATTTTGTTGTTGTTGTTTGGTGAGGAATCACCCCAATAACATTCTAATAGCTACAATAATGTGGCATACAGACTGACTTTCTAGTTAACCTTCCTTTCTCAAGCAGTTAATGTTTCCTCTTTCAGAACCTGTTCATAATCCACTTCCCTCTTCCTATTTACATGTTGAACGCTAAATCTGTTCAAATTCACAACATTGAAATGACATCAGTGTGGAACCAATGTGTCTGATCAACTTTACCTCACACTCCATGGTCCTGGGCAGGACCTTTCTCTTTAGGTCACATAGAATCATGATTCCAGAGTCTCTTATTGGTTGCGTTGCATCAATGAATGGTTAAGTGCCACATCAGATTGCAATACCATATGACGTAGTTAACTAATCTGTTTATGAACATCAATCCAGGCATTGTGAGATCTGGCATTCGGCTTCAATGTAGTCAGCATGGAGGGTGGCCATTGTGTTTCAGAACCACAGATTTCACAAAACCTGCAACTAAAGTAATCTGACAGAGTAGGTAACTGCTCACTGCTCCAAAACCTGCCTTCTGACACCATGTATCTAGTCTGTGTTGGCTGACTGTTTGACCTTCATTCCAACCTCTCCCGTCACTGTAGATTATATTTATAGCCTTCTCATAAAACTGTGAAGCCTCCGTTATGTGTTTGGTAGGCCTATGCTGACAAAGTGATCTAGCCTCCAACTCATTGCAATTTGAACCCTCTGGTAAATGTGGATAAGTGTAACATTACCGAATACATGAAATGCTTTTTTCCTAAACGGGTATGGACTTATTGCTTGTCTAATAATATATTATTGAATTATTGCAAGCACCCATACACAACAACCAAGCCACCCTCTGTGAAAAAGTATTGGTGTTGCCACTGCGTCAGTCACATGCTATCTACTCCTTTCAATACACCAATGGTAACGTATTAAAAATATTATCTTACCAAATTTAAATATCCACCACCTTGTAACCATCATCATTAGGTACTGTAGTCTACTGGTGTGAAAACCTGACTGTAGTGTGTTAGCAAAGATACTTCACAAAGATAGCAAAGATACAGTGAGGGAAAAAAGTATTTGATCCCCTGCTGATTTTGTATGTTTGCCCACTGACAAAGAAATGATCAGTCTATAATTTTAATGGTAGGTTTATTTGAACAGTGAGAGACAGAATAACAACAAATAAATCCAGAAAAACGCATGTCAAAAATGTTATAAATTGATTTGCATTTTAATGAGGGAAATAAGTATTTGACCCCCTCTCAATCAGAAAGATTTCTGGCTCCCAGGTGTCTTTTATACAGGTAATGAGCTGAGATTAGGAGCACAATCATAAAGGGAGTGCTCCTAATCTCAGTTTGTTATCTGTATAAAAGACACCTGTCCACAAAAGCAATCAATCAATCAGAATCCAAACTCTCCACCATGGCCAAGACCAAAGAGCTCTCCAAGGATGTCAGGGACAAGATTGTAGACCTACACAAGGCTGGAATGGGCTACAAGACCATCGCCAAGCAGCTTGGTGAAAAGGTGACAACAGTTGGTGCGATTATTCGCAAATGGAAGAAACACAAAATAACTGTCAATCTCCCTCGGCCTGGGGCTTCATGCAAGATCTCACCTCGTGGAGTTGCAATGATCATGAGAACGGTGAGGAATCAGCCCAGAACTACACGGGAGGATCTTGTCAATGATCTCAAGGCAGCTGGGACCATAGTCACCAAGAAAACAATTGGTAACACACTACGCCGTGAAGGACTGAAATCCTGCAGCGCCCGCAAGGTCCCCCTGCTCAAGAAAGCACATATACATGCCTGTCTGAAGTTTGCCAATGAACATCTGAATGATTCAGAGGACAACTGGGTGAAAGTGTTGTGGTCAGATGAGACCAAAATGGAGCTCTTTGGCATCAACTCAACTCGCCGTGTTTGGAGGAGGAGGAATGCTGCCTATGACCCCAAGAATACCATCCCCACCGTCAAACATGGAGGTGGAAACATTATGCTTTGGGGGTGTTTTTCTGCTAAGGGGACAGGACAACTTCACCGCATCAAAGGGACGATGGACGGGGCAATGTACCGTCAAATCTTGGGTGAGAACCTCCTTCCCTCAGCCAGGGCATTGAAAATGGGTCGTGGATGTGTATTCCAGCATGACAATGACCCAAAACACACGGCCAAGGCAACAAAGGAGTGGCTCAAGAAGAAGCACATTAAGGTCCTGGAGTGGCCCAGCCAGTCTCCAGACCTTAATCCCATAGAAAATCTGTGGAGGCAGCTGAAGGTTCGAGTTGCCAAACGTCAGCCTTGAAACCTTAATGACTTGGAGAAGATCTGCAAAGAGGAGTGGGACAAAATCCCTCCTGAGATGTGTGCAAACCTGGTGGCCAACTACAAGAAACATCTGACCTGTGATTGCCAACAAGGGTTTTGCCACCAAGTACTAAGTCATGTTTTGCAGAGGGGTCAAATACTTATTTCCCTCATTAAAATGCAAATCCATTTATAACATTTTTGACATGTGTTTTTCTGGATGTTTTTGTTGTTATTCTGACTCTCACTGTTCAAATTAACCTACCATTAAAATTATAGACTGATGATTTCTTTGTCAGTGGGCAAACGTACAAAATCAGTATCAAATACTTTTTTCCCTCAATGTACTGCCTCAGATGCTGAGTGCAAAGATGAGACACATTTACAAATCTAAGGAGGTGGAGAAAGTCTTACCACAGAGGAAGAAGGTATCTGACTTATGGATGCTGGGGCCTCAGCCTCCTTATATCTGGTTGGAAGTGCTAACCAAGCAACAGTTAATTATGGACCACTCTGGGTAAGGACATGAATTGGATGAGAGACCTGTTTATTTCTGTGTATCACTAGCACCTCCCACTTCCAGGAACACCACACTCCCATTACATTACTTTTTAATGTCATATTTGTCTCTGAATTGAATTTCACTGAGTCTACATACATGAGAGATGTCATTACTAATAATTATGACAATATCAAAAGTTTGATTCATTAAATTGATTATAATGTTAAACCACTGAAACTCAAATACTGTAATGGAATCCATGTTGCCCCACTATCCTAAAATCATTTCATGAAAATCTCACTTTATTTCGTTCTATTTTAGTGGCATTGATCCTCATCAACAACTTTATACACTGCTCAAAAAAATAAAGGGAACACTAAAATAACACATCCTAGATCTGAATGAATGAAATAATCTTATTAAATACTTTTTTCTTTACATAGTTGAATGTGCTGACAACAAAATCACACAAAAATAATCAATTGAAATCCAATTTATCAACCCATGGAGGTCTGGATTTGGAGTCACACTCAAAATTTAAGTGGAAAACCACACTACAGGCTGATCCAACTTTGATGTAATGTCCTTAATTATAACAAGTCAAAATGAGGCTCAGTAGTGTGTGTGGCCTCCACGTGCCTGTATGACCTCCCTACAATGCCTGGGCATGCTCCTGATGAGGTGGCGGATGGTCTCCTGAGGGATCTCCTCCCAGACCTGGACTAAAGCATCCGCCAACTCCTGGACAGTCTGTGGTGCAACGTGGCATTGGTGGATGGAGCGGGACATGATGTCCCAGATGTGCTCAATTGGATTCAGGTCTGGGGAACGGGCGGGCCAGTCCATAGCATCAATGCCTTCCTCTTGCAGGAATTGCTGACACACTCCAGCCACATGAGGTCTAGCATTGTCTTGCATTAGGAGGAACCCAGGGCCAACCGCACCAGCATATGGTCTCACAGGGGGTCTGAGGATCTCATCTCGGTACCTAATGGCAGTCAGGCTACCTCTGGCGAGCACATGGAGGGCTGTGCGGTGCGGTTGGCCCTGCCAACCGCACCGTGCGGTTCTGCTGCCACCCCACACCATGACTGACCCACCGCCAAACCGGTCATGCTGGAGGATGTTGCAGGCAGCAGAACGTTCTCCACGGCGTCTCCAGACTCTGTCACGTCTGTCACATGTGCTCAGTGTGAACCTGCTTTCATCTGTGAAGAGCACAGGGCGCCAGTGGCGAGTTTGCCAATCTTGGTGTTCTCTGGCAAATGCCAAATGTCCTGCACGGTGTTGGGCTGTAAGCACAACCCCCACCTGTGGACGTCGGGCCCTCATACCACCCTCATGGAGTCTGTTTCTGACCGTTTGAGCAGACACATGCACATTTGTGGCCTGCTGGGGGTCATTTTGCAGGGCTCTGGCAGTGCTACTCCAGCTCCTCCTTGCACAAAGGCGGAGGTAGCGGTCCTGCTGCTGGGTTGTTGCCCTCCTATGGCCTCCTCCACGTCTCCTGATGTACTGGCCTGTCTCCTGGTAGCGCCTCCATGCTCTGGACACTACGCTGACAGACACAGCAAACCTTCTTGCCACAGCTCGCATTGATGTGCCATCCTGGATGAGCTGCACTACCTGAGACACTTGTGTGGGTTGTAGACTCCATCTCATGCTACCACTAGAGTGAAAGCACCGGCAGCATTCAAAAGTGACCAAAACATCAGCCAGGAAGCATAGGAACTGAGAAGTGGTCTGTGGTCACCACCTGCAGAACCACTCCTTTATTGGGGGTGTCTTGCTAATTGCCTATAATTTCCACCTGTTGTCTATTCCATTTGCACAACAGCATGTGAAATTTATTGTCAATCAGTGTTGCTTCCTAAGTGGACAGTTTGATTTCACAGAAGTGTGATTGACTTGGAGTTACATTGTGTTGTTTAAGTGTTCCCTTTATTTTTTGAGCAGTGTATATATGTTCACCTATTATTTATATTATTTAGCTTGTAAACACATCTGAACTGTCTCCTCACCTCATGCATGTGACGGCGTTGGCCGTTACTTCGTGCTTTGCTTAGTTTGATTTATCTTCCTGGTGGAACCATAATAAATGTATATTTATAAGCTAGTTCAGAAACATTTAGGCTTTCAGTAACAGCTTATAAAACAGTAAAATCTAATGTGTTATTTATCTACAGTATGATCTAATGAATTCTGGAGGTGCTTTTATTTGTCTCACATTTCAGTTGGCTAAAACAGTCCAGTAGGATTCTTGTGACTTACATATCATACCAGTATTTCAATCATCTTATCCACTCATATTGCTGACAGTGATATAACTGCCTCAA
The DNA here is from genome assembly GCF_901001165.1 of Salmo trutta. NCBI lineage: Eukaryota > Metazoa > Chordata > Actinopteri > Salmoniformes > Salmonidae > Salmo > Salmo trutta. The sequence goes on along the minus strand of NC_042970.1, from coordinate 83,556,890 downwards.
ACTTTTATTACACTCTGAAGTTCACCGCTTAGCAGCTGGGTTGGCTTCAATAAAACTGATATAAAATGATTAGTTACAATACAGTAACAAATTCCTTTACATCAGGGGAGGCTGCTGAGGGTAGGATGGCTCATAATCATGGCTGGAACGGAGCAAAGGGAATGGCATCAAACACATGGAAACCATATGTAGGAGATATTTGATACCATTCCACCAATTCTGCTTCAGCCATTACCACAAGCCCGTCCTCCCCAATTAAGGTGCCACCAACCTCCTGTGTTTTACACTTAGAATACGTTTAAATGAACCCTTTACATTACAGTGTTTATATCCTTCTAAAAGACAGCTCTAGCAACTTGTAGAGAAATTGGTTTATATCATTTTTAATACATGTAATTCAACACATTTCACATTCTTCAATGTTGATCAATGTTTTCAAACCTTTGCATTTAAAATTGTTATTTAAATGCACTTTGTGTCTAATATGGTGCAGCCAAATTAATCTTTAATAGAGTGAAACCTTAGAGAACGTTCAGATAGAAATGTATTGTGAAGAACAGATATGACTGTCTGTCAGGTAGAACAAGGAATCATGTCAGCTCTATTCAATACATTTCTATCAGCAATGTTCAGAACATTTCACCTCCCTGAATGCACCCTGTTTGTTCAGGTTCAGTGTCCACCCAGCACATCAGTACAAGAAGCCCCATATCTGCTGGATACACTAGTTGAGCAGGGTGACCATCTGGAAGGACCCCATCAAGGCCTTTTCATTTCTTGGACTGTGCTCTCGTCTTCACTGCAGCCAAGGTTTATTGTTTGGTATATCTGCCAACACAGTCTAATTCTGGCACCGATACCACTGTTATTAGACAATATATTTACTTGCCATGTTTCTGGGTGGAGGGAACATTAGCACCATGCAGACATTGAAGTTATTTTAATGTGCAAAGATCTTGCATGATATATGATCTGTGTTTTTGTATTTGAGGGACATGTTTAGCTCCAAACTTGCTCTGGGCAGAAGTTACCCTCCTGGGATAAAACTGACCTTAGATCAGTGTCAGAGGAATATGTACAGCTGTCATACCCAACTAGACAACTGTGCATTTTGCCACAAAGATCTCAACTGACTTTACAACCATGGTCTCCTCACAATGCAGTGATCACTGTATCGAAATCAGGGCTGGGGTCATTCCAGGTCAATTCAGGAAGCGAACTGAAATTATTTCTCATTTAAAAGCCTAGTGAACATTTTTGATTTCAGTTTACTTCCTGAATTAAATGAATTGTTTTTCTTCCACTTCAGCACCAACATACTGGACCTTATTTCAAGTAATTAAGGGGCAAATTGAATATTATAATCAGTTGCAAAATGAAGGAAGTATTAAGATGTTTTCTATAGAACTGACTGGTTTAGGATTTCTGCTGCCACCATGGCTCATTGGTCAGAATGAAATACCTCTGTAACCTTATAAAATGGAATCGGCCATTTCAAATCGAATCAAATTGTATTGGTCACATACACATGTTTAGCAGATGTTATTGCAGGTGTAGCAAAATGCTTGTGTTTCTAGCTCCAACAGTGCAGTAATATCTAACAATTTCACAACAATACACACAAATCTAAAGTAAAGGAATGGAATTAAGAATATACAAATATGTGGACGAGCAATGTCGGAGCGGCATAGACTAAAATACAGTAGAATAGAATACAGTATATACATATGAGATGAGTAATGCAAAATATGTAAACATTATTAAAGTGACTAGTGTTCCATTATTAAAGTGGCCAGTGATTTCAAGTCTATGTATTTCGGGCAGCAGCCTGTGGTTGTGGGTGGTGCAGTTGCCATACCAGGTGGTAATACAGTCTGACAGGATGCTCTCAATTGTGCATCTGTAAAAATTTCTGAGGGTTTTCGGTGCCAAGCCAAATTTCTTCAGCCTACTGAAGTTGAAGAGGCGCTGTTGCGTCCTCTTCACCACACTGTTTGTGTGGGTGGACCATTTCAGTTTATCAGTGATGTGTATTCCGAGGAACTTGAAGCTTTCCACCTTCTCCACTGCTGTCCCATCGATGTGGATAGGGGGGTGCTTTGTTTTGTTGATGTTGAGTGAGAGGTTATTTTCCTGGCACCAGACTCCCAGGGCCCTCACCTCCTCCCTGTAGGCTGTCTCGTCATTGTTGGTAATCAAGCCTACTACTGTTGTGTCGTCTGTAAACTTGAGGATTGAGTTGGTGGCGTGTGTGGCCACGCAGTCATGGGTGAACAGGGAGTACAGGAGGGGGCTGAGCACGCACCCTTGTGGGGCCCCTGTGTTGAGGATCAGCGAAGTGGAGTTGTTTCTTACCTTCACCACCTGGGGGCTTTCCCGTCAGGAAATCCAAGACCTAGTTGCACAGGGCGGGGATCAGACCCAGGTCCCCAAGCTTAATGATGAGCTTGGAGGGTACTATGGTGTTGAATAATGAGCTATAGTCAATGAACAGCATTCTTACATAGGTATTCCTCTTGTCCAGATGGGATAGGGCAGTGTGCAGTGCGAAGGTGATTGCATCGTCTGTGAATCTATTGGGGTGGTAAGCAAATTGAAGTGGGGGCTTAGTTCAGTTACCTTTGCTTTCTTGGGTTCAGGAACAATGGTGCATATATTAAAGCATGTAGGGATAGCAGACAAGGATAGGGAGAGATTGAATATGTCTGTAAACACTCCAGCCAGCTGGCCTGCACATGCTCTGTGGACGCGTCTATGGATGCCTTCTGGGCCGTCAGCCTTGAGGGTTAACATGCTTAAATGTCTTACTCACGTCTGCCACGGAGAAGGAGAGCCCACAGTCCTTGGTAGCTGGCCAGTGTCACTGTGTTATCTTCAAAGCGGGCTAAAAAGTTGTTTAGCTTATCCGGAAGCATGATGTCAGTGTCCATGATGTGGCTGGTTTTCCCTTTGTAGTCCGTGATTGTCTATGGACCCCACCACATAGGTTTTGTGTCTGAGCCATTGAATTGCAACTCCACTTTGTCTCTGTACTGACGTTTTGCCTGTTTGATTACATTACGGAGGGAATAACTACACTGTTTGTATTCAGCCATATTCCCAGTCACCTTGCCATGGTTAAATGCAATGGTTCGCACATTCAGTTTTGCGCGAATACTGCCATCTATCCACGGTTTCTGGTGTGGGTAGGTTTTAATAGTCATGGTGGGTATAACATCTCCTATACATTTCCTGATAAACTCAGTCACTGTATCCGGTCGATATATCATCAATATTACTCTGAGGCTACCTGGGAACATATCCCAGTCCGTGTGATCAAAACAATCTTGAGGCATGGATTCCAATTGGTCAGACTAGTGTTGAATAGTCCGTAGCACAGGTACTTCCTGTTTTGAGTTTCTGCCTATAGGAAGGGAGGAGCAAAATATCGTGATCCGATTTGCCGAAGGGAGGGCGGGGGAGGGCCTTGTAGGCGTTTCAAGAAGTTGTGCAGCAGTAGTCCAATGTTTTCTCAGAGCGAGTGCTACTGTCAATGTGTTGCTAGATATTCATTGGCGTTTTCCTCAGATTTGCTTTGTTAAAATCCCCGGCTACAATAAATGCGGCCTCAGGATATGTGTTTTCCAGTTTGCATAGAGTCCAGTGTAGTTCTTTGAGGGCCGTCATAGTATCGGCTTGAGGAGAAATGTACACGGATGTGACTTTAACCGAAGAAAATTCTCTTGGGAGGTAATACGGTCGGCATTTGATTGTGAGGTATTCTAGGTCGGGTGAACAAAAGGACTTGAGTTTCTGTATGTTATCACACTCACACCATGAGTAGTTAATCATGAAACTAAATCCATCTTCCCTCATTCTGTTGGGCCATGTGCTGTGTGTCTGTGGTTTTACGTGTCATGTTGGAAGGTAGGCCTTAATTCATCTGCAATTCTATTTGTATGATTGAGATTCTGTAATCAATGTATCTGACATGTCTTGTCATTTTCTAGATGTTGATGAACACTTTGGGACAGACTGAAGAACCCTTGTTAAAGTAAAGACGACCTATTTGTATGTTTTCAAGTAAACTTAGACAGCTTTATTGTGGCATATTTTGTTATTGGGTTGAAGATAAAAAGGCAACTCCAGCCACTGTTCTTTGTCCATTGTTTTTAGTATAGAAACATCCCACTGGGCACAAACTGGTTGAATCAATGTTGTTTCCAACGTAATTTGCCAAAGTCATCAACGTAAACTGTTGTTTTGAGAGTGAAATTTTAACCAGGATTAAGGATTAATTCAGGATTAATTCATCATTGTAACCAATTTTCAACGGTTAGTGTTAGGACATAGACAGTCACACTATCCAGGTTCCACACCATTTCCCCAGGGGGCAGCAGCAACCTTATCCATGTGCTGAGCTGGTTGATAAGCACATCAGGTGCTGCCAATAAATGGAGCTACATGTAGAATTGTTGCACTGTAATTTCAGAAAATCTCCATCATGCAGTAATAGTGAAATGATAGTGTTTCACAATCTTCTTTCACCTCAAAAATGTTTTGATCCAATACAAAATCTCCTTCAAAAATGCAGACGTTCTATTTGACAACAAAAGCCAGACCGGCTTCTAGATGGGAAAACTGCACCCTCCCACTGCGCCCTCCCTCTCGGCATCATTAAAAGGTGTGGTCATCTCCTCCTCGAGCACAACGGACAATGACAGACTGGGTCAAGCGGCCAATGTAGAAATCGCTCTGCCCTTTTCTGGTTGCTAAAATTCTGCACCACTTGTCGAAAAGGGTCCATATTTTGGGGATATCTTTACATGACCCATTTTTGATATTGTAGGGAATACAGACCATTTCCAATGTATATCTGTGGTTTTGTGGATTTGCACCGTATCCTGACAAATTCTGAATACAGATGTCTTTTAGACATGTATAATACTGGGAATACTCCAAATATCACACATGGACATTTCCTATGGACTCATTCAATATCCTGAGATATGTGACATCCTATTTTCTCTCTTCATGTTGAAAAATACTGACTGTATACATAACATAGCTGTATTTTCTCTGCACATTCAACGTGTGAAGCTATATTGAGTCCAGATATGCTGAGGTTCATACCCGGATCTTGATAAACTAAAATAAGGACGATTTCTGATGAATTTCTGAGTTTTTAGCACATGCTCAATAATTTGACAAATATGAAATCAAAAAAGGTCTACATAGTATATTTTCTCAGCACATGTACAATGCATATTCTCTTGGCTGAGGTCTATATCAGGATCTTGATATGCATTTTGATATGGTAGATAAGGGCTAGCTAGGCTTGATACATGGGTAAAGCTACCTGGTAGCCTAGCTAGCTAACAAAAATGTTCTTCCCTGAAGGGAATTTCGATATTTGTTAGCTAGCTAGGCTACCTGGTAGCTTTACCCCTGTATCAAGCCTAACAAATATCGAAATTCCCTTCAGGGAATAACATTTTTACCCTCTATCAACCCTCAAGGTGACAGCTAACGTTTTAAAACATTTAGGCATATTTTGTATTACTGCTTAATATAGGTTAACTAGCTGGCAACTTGGCTAGCTGGCTAGTTCCAGTTAGTTTTCTTGTCATGAATGAAGCAGGTAACGTAAACTCACCCCATTCCGTACAAATGTGCGCAAACGCGACATTCAAATGAGGCTGCAAAGAAAACTAATGGGACTGTAGCGACCGTGTTGACTTCAAAATCTGTAGTGTGATCTACTTTTCTATTCAAGCGTTGTTCGACATGGTAATGGCTCTATAGTATTGGAGAAAAGTTGAAAAAACTGACCCTCCGTTACATCGTGATGTGTCATGCCGTAACGTACAGCACGAATAAAGCAACTATTTCTGTCTTACAATCTCTCTCCACCAGGTATAGCACTTCTCTCATCGTTTAAAAACAAGAAATGGACAGTGACGGGGTAAGGGGGGATACCTAGTCATTTTTTGTGTCATCACTGTAAGCGATCATGACTCTCAAAGCCGCTGTTTACTTCTGAAGATCACTTTAGCACCGCCCTAAAAACTGATTCAAATTCGACACAAACCTTCAAATGGGTATGTAATGACACATTATATAAACTCTTTATAGTGTTTTATTTACCTTTTAGAGGCGATAAGGTGATAAGTTGGGCAGATCGAGTGAAAAAAGTCGTTTTCCCACACATATCCTCTCCTCACTACCACGCATTAGTTTCGCTTCCCCACCCGCCATTGTTAAAAAGACCCAACGGAGCTCATTGCCTTCTTGAATAATGCAGAAACGGGCAGCGTGGAGGTCATGTCATTAAATTTGTTGGAAAGGCGAGAAATTGTGCTTTACAATGGTATTGACATTACAGTTGGTCTGGAAGTATTACGTTTTTGGGACGCTAAAATAAGGTCAATTGTACGGACCAAGGCGATGTACAAAAGTGAGTGAGTTTACGTTAGCTACCTTGTGGTATGGTTATGTGAAATTACAATATTTTCTTGCAAAATTTACACATTTTGATTTATGATTTATTCATTGGATTGTTTACGGACATATTCAAACTTTCCCTATCCCAGTCTATTGTCCCAACTTGCTTCAAGATGTCCACCATTGTTCCTGTATCCAAGAAAGCGAAAGTAACTGAACTAAATTACTATCACCACATAGCAATTCTGTCATCATGAAATGCTTTGAGGGGCTAGACCATATCACCTACACCTTACCTGACACCCTAGACCCACTACAATTTGCATGCCGCTCCAACAGATCCGCGGAATCGCCATTAGGTCATATGTCTGAACCCCTTCCTGTGCAACTGGGAACTAGACTTGCTGATGGGCTGACCCCAGGTGATGAAGGTAGCAAACAATACCTCCACCACTTTGATCCTCAACACAGGGGCACCACAGCGGTGAGGTCTCAGCCCCCTCCTGTACCCTCACATGACTGTGTGGATACGCACGACTCCAACTCAATCATCTAGTTTGCTGACGACACAACAGTGGTAGGCCTGATTACCAATAACAACAAGAGTACAGGGACAAGGTGAGCGCCCTGGCAGAGTGGTAATTGGAAAATAACCTCTACAGGAGACCGCAGAGAGAGCACGCCTCCAAATCGGCTGGCACATCACTGAGGACCGGAAATGGTCCCTCTACCGCGACACCAAATATTCGGCTTGGTTCCTAAGAACCTCACAAACTTCTACAGATGCACCATCGAGATTATTCTGTTGGGCTATATCACTCCTTGGTAAGGCAATTGCACTGCCCGCAAGCGCAGGGCTCTCCAGAGGGTGGTGCAGTCAACCCAACGCATCACCGGAGGCACACTGCATGCCCTCCGGGACATCTACAGTACCCGGTGTCACAGGAAGGCCAAGAAGATCAAGGACCTCAGCCACCCGAGCCAAGGCCTGCTCACCCTGCTAACATCTACAGTGCCTTCTGAAAGTATTTAGACCCGTTGACTTTTTCCACATTTTGTTATGTTACAGCCTTATTCTAAAATGGATTAAATAAATAGAAAATCAGAGCCTTTCCTATGAGACTCTGAATTGAGCTCAGCTGCATCCTGTTTCCATTGATCATCCTTGAGATGTTTCTACAACTTGATTGGAGTCCACCTGTGGTAAATTCAATTGATTGGACATGATTTGGAAAGACACACACCTGTCTGTATAAGGTCCCACCATTGACAATGCATGTCAGAGCAAAAACCAAGCCATGAGGTCGAAGGAATTGTCTGTAGAGTTTCGAGACAGGTTTGTGTTAAGGCACACATCTGGGGAAGGGTAATAAAAGCAGCATTAAAGGTCCACATTAAAACAGTGGCCTCCATCATTCTTAAATGGAAGAAGTTTGGAACCACCGAAACTCTTCCTAGAGCTGGCCGCCCTGGCAGAGCTCTAGAGTTCCTCTGTGGAGATGGGAGAATCTTCCAGAAAGACAACCATCTCTGCAGCACTCCACCAATCAGGCCTTTATGGTAGAGTGGCCTGAAGGAAGCCACTCCTCAGTAAAAGGCATATGACAGCCCGCTTGGAGTTTGCAAAAAGGCACCTAAAGATTCTCAGACCATAAGAAACAAGATTCTCTGGTCTGATGAAACCAAGATTGAACTCTTTGGCCTGAATGCCAAGCGTCACGTCTGGATGAAACCTGGCACCATCCCAACGGTGAAGCATGGTGGTGGCAGCATCATGCTGTGGGGATGTTTTTCAGAGGCAGGGACTGGGAGACTAGTCAGGATCGAGGAAAAGATGAACGGAGCAAAGTACAGAGAGATCCTTGATGAAAACCTGCTCCAGAGTGCTCAGGATGTCAGACTGGAGCAAAGATTCACCTTCCAACAAGACAACGGCCCTAAGCACACAGCTAAGACAATGCAGGAGTTGCTTCGGGACAAGTCTCTGAATGTCCTTGAGAGGCCCAGCCAGAGCCCGGACTTGAACCCGATTAAAAATCTTTGGAGAGACCTGAAAATAGCTGTGCAGCGACGCTCCCCATCCAACCTGCCAGAGCTTGTGAGGATCTCCAGAGAAGAATGGGAGAAACTCCACAAATACAGCTGCGCTAAGCTTGTAGAATCATACCCAAGAAGACTCGAGGCTGTAATCGCTGCCAAAGGTGCTTCAACAAAGTACTGAGTAAAGGGTCTGAATACTTAAATAAATGTGATTTTTCAGTTTTTAATGTTGTGTAAATTTGCAACAATTAAAAAAAAACTGATTTTGCTTTGTCATTATGGGGTGCAGATTGATGAAGGAAAAAAACTATTTAATACATTTTAGAATAAGATGTGGAAACAGGTAATACTTTCAAAAATATCAAAATACATTAAGTTGTCATTTATGTTGCTTTATAATGCTAAGTGTTTAACTACTATAATTTTGTAAAAAATCCCCTTTGCTAACATATGGCTGGTTGTCTTTCATTTGGACAGATGAAAATCCCAGAAAACATACATTTTTGTTCCAAAACCATACTTATATTATATTATATTATTATATAATGATTATTATTATAATCATTCTATAATAATATTATTATTATTATTATATTATTATATTTTTCGATATATTAGATGTTCGGTAGTGACACTACTGAAAAATACATGAAGATTTACAAACTTGCTCACAAATGTTCTCCAAAATGTTGGCAGACACACTACTCACGATGTGGCTATGCTGGAGTTTGTTTCAGATGTCATTAAGCAGTTGAGTAAACTGTCATTATAAAACTTATTATACATTGTTTACATATTTTAGCAGAGTATTGGAAGGATTGGATAGTAACTCTTGATCCAATACATTTTAAGGGTGCTTTAAACGACTCTGTCTGTGCTCACAAAGTAGTTTTATCACCAGGACTTTGACCTGAGACACCCCAGCGCCTTGGCTCACTTCAGAATTATTTTCATGATTCAATCCATTCAAATGTCACAGCCAGTAAAGATCTAAATCTGGATATGAAATGTCACATGCTGTGCCATGGATCCACAAAACAACCAAGCTTGGCTCGGATAATTCAGATCTTATTTCCCAGGTCACATATCTCGCTGTAAATTTATTATGGTGTCAGCAATATGAGGACCTCATGGTCGACTAATAAGGTCAAAATAATGTGATGGCCTGTATCAGATATCTCAGTATAGGTATGTGGTCTTCACTTTTCAGATTACGGTGTGAAGTTAATGGAGGGCTAAATGTAATATTAATCGAATACATTTACAAGGAGAAACACTTGGATCAAATGGGGAGCTGTTGTGTTTTTCAGTGAGATCTACATATCAACTCCAAAAGTATTACCCCCTGCCAGTGACCTTTTCCAAACATGGCCTTGTTCCAAAACTGGGTGTCAGAAATACATGCAGCCTAAAGTAGTTTGGGATTTCTTCATGACCCTGCGTCATAGAGATGGTATCAAACCACATCTGCTGAACTGTTCTTGAAACTCCAATTTGATCCCATACAGTCAATGGTAAAGTTACAAGAAGCAAACTAAATCAACAGATCATTTACAAGCCCAATATGTCCATGTTCAAAAACGGGTGTGTCCGAAATACATCCAGCTTCCACAGCAATATATCTAAGGTAATTTGGCTTTGGTTTATTGGCAGATCTGATGCCATTTGAGCCGTATACCAGAGGATAAGACCATATAAGAAACAGACGTATAACTGATATGGCCATTAAATAGACCAGTCAAATACCGGAAATCCCACAACCTCCCTTCAGCTGTAGCTGTTGGATCAAAAGCATCTCTGGGGGAGCAGGGGACTCATTCCAGCCAAGGCTTTTGGAAGAGTCAGGACAAGTGACAGCCCAATCCACTAGATGGCCCCACCAATGATCAATGTTGAGAACAGGGTTGTTAAAAGTCACAAATGTTCCAACTTTAATGAATTAATTATGTTTTAAGATATAAATGTCCAATATATGTCAACAATCCTTCCTCCAAAGGACCCTTCTATGGATTAAATTATTAGAAAATTCCCAAATCTGTATTTTGTTGTTCTAGTTTGGTGAGGAATCACACCAATAACTTTATAATAGCTACAATAATGTGGCATACAGACTGTGACTTTCTAGTTAACCTTCCTTTCTCAAGTAGTTAATGTTTCCTCTTTCAGAACCTGTTCATAATCCACTTCATGTTTACATGTTGAACGCTAAATATGTTCACAATCACATTGAAGTGACGTTAGTGTGGAACCAATGTGTCTGATCAACTTCCCCTCACACTCCAAGGCCCCGTGACAGGACCTTTCTCTTTAGGTCACATAGAATCATGATTCCAGAGTCTCTTATTGGTTGCATTGCATCAACATATGGTTGCATGCCACGTCAGATTGCTAAAACATATGATGTGTTTAGCTGATATGTTAATGAACATCAATCCAGGCATTGTGAGATCTGGCATGCATCTTCAATGTAGTCAGCATGGAGGGTGGCCATTGTGTTTCAGAACCACAGATTTCACAAAACCTGCAACTAAAGTAATCTGACAGAGTGGATAACTGCTCACTGCTCCAAAACCTGCCTTCTGACACCATGTATCTAGTCTGTGTTGGCTGACTGTTTGACCTTCATTCCATCCTCTCCCGCCACTGTAATTTATATTTATAGCCTTCTCATAAAACTGTGAAGCCTCTGTTACGTGTTTGATAGGCCTATGCTGACAACGCTATCTGGCATCTAACTCATTGCAATTTGAACCCTCTGGTCAATGTGGATATGTGTAACATTACCGAATACATTAACTGTTTTTTTTCTAAACGGGTATGGACTTGTTATTGCTTGTCTGATAATATATTATTGAATTATTGCAAGCACCCCTACTCAATGACCAAGCCAACCCTCAGGGAAATATTCCTGGTGCTGCCACTGTGTCACATGCTCTCTGCTCCTTTCAATACACCAATGGTAATGTATTAAAAATATTATCTTAACAAATGTAAATATGCACTGCCTTGTAACCATCATCACATGTCCGCAGAAGGCATTGCTTACGTAGCTAGCTAGTCTACTGGTGTGAAAACCTGACTGCAGGGTGTGAGCGAAGATACTGGTTTCCCCATATCTGTGCTGAATGGTGTAGTCGTCACTGATTCATGAATTTAAACACTGAGTAATGTTATGCATATCATCTCATTGAATTGCACAATCTCTGTAAATATTTACATGCGTAACCTTAATTAAACTAGGCAAGTAAGTTAAGAACACATTCTTATTTGCAATGACAGCCTAGCCCAGACAACACTGGGCCAATTGTGCACCGTCCCATGGGACTCCCAATCACAGCCAGATGTGATGCAGCCTGGATTTGAACCAGGGACTACAGTGACACCTCTAGCACTGAGATGCAGCACCTTAGATCGCTACACCACTCAGGATGTTTAAGTGTTTTTAATAGTTATATGTTTAGGTATTTTGTTTTTGGTAACATGTAGTTTTTATTGCATATATCTGGTGGTTTTCACCCACAGATTTGCAGATTGTCTGGCATGTTAACTCTTTATGGTGTGGCTGGCTAGCTAGCAAGCTGTCTTATATTTTTGTTTGAATGATGCATCTGGACACAGTACCAGCTTCTTGTTTCACCTGGCTGTTGGTTCCTTCATTTGAGGAATCACCTGAAGCTTGAGAGGAATAGGAGATCCAGTAGGAATGCAGTACTGAGGCAGAGGGCTCAGTGAGGACGACTGGCTACTACTCTGATCTGTATATGTGGTGAGCTTTCTGGCACCCAGAGCTGCTGAGGCAGAGGGCTCAGTGAGGATGACTGGCTACTACCCTGATCTGTATATGTGGTGAGCTTTCTGGCACCCAGAGCTGCTGAGGAATCACCAAAGTGGGTGCTACACATTGCGAAGGAGGAGAATTCCAGTGGCTACATGACTCAGGCTGGTTCCCAGAGTAGCCCTCTACAAGATCGTCACTAGACTCCATCTTCATCAACCATCTCTCTGACCACCTTCCTCTGATCAAGCCAGGAACTGTCTCTCTCCATGCATGCACCAAAAGACTTGGCCTCTATTGGTTGACCTAGCTAGCTATAGCTAAGCTACTCATGATGATGTATTGGTTGTTTGTTTCTTGCTCTTGAAGCACCTTAAGATTTCTTTCTGTTAAAAAATCGCAATAGAAGTTTAATATATTATTATTATTATTATTATTCATAATTATTACCCGTTTGCACTGCTCATGCTAATTAAGATTTTAAAAAACTGGGTGGGAAAATAATTCAATTTCCTTCTACGTACACACGTACAGCAGCGATCCCCTGTCTGTTTCTTAAAGAGCACACACACATAAACACACACCACGGTAGACCATAAATACTGCCAGCCAGCCTAGGGGAAGCCCTTGCTGAGTTAAGCCGTGATCCCCAGTTTCCTAAAACACTCACATACGTTGTCTATAAATATGCTAACCAACCAACTGTCAGGGAAAGCCCTCACTACATGATGACTCACAGACGGTCAGGGTGGAGAGGTTAACTGTGGTTATTATTAACCATTTGTTTTGGCAATGCTTCAGGCTCCTCTGATTCCACAATGCTTTAGGCTCCTCTGATTACCCTCCAGGATCTCTTTTAGACACCCCCAGAAACTTTGCAGTGGCAGGCAACAAAAGGCCCGTCATGTAGCTTCTTCTAACCTTGGTGTTTTAGTGCCCTCTATTGGAGAATAGTTATACTACAGGTGTTTGGAGATACTTGTAGATACCACAGACTTCCAGTCATTGCGCTAACGCTAGTTGGCATAGTCTTGCGAAACTCTAAGTTCCTTTATACTGGATGTATAGACATATTAATGGTATCCATGAGTCATTTGACTCTGGGGAAGTAGACAAAGTGCTTCATTGTCAAAATTCTGAAGTATCCCTTTAAGTTGAGGTTTAGGGTAAGAGTAGGGGTCAGGCTCAGGGTTTAGGGCTGGAGTCAAGGTCAGGGTAATGGTAGGGGTCAAAGTCAGGGTTAGGGTTTAGGGCAGGGAAGTCCCAAGGATCCCGGATAGCACTGACCTAAATAAGGCCCATGAGCAAGGTCATGTTCATTAGGGCATGCAACGAAACACATCTTCAATCATTTTGCAATGGAAAACAATAATTAGAAGGCAAGACCACTAGATTTCCACTAGAATGCTTACTTACAAGCACTTAACCAACAATGCAGTTTTAAGAAAAACATGTGTCAGGAAAGTATTTAAAATAACAGATTTAAAAAACAGATAAAAATACACCTTATTGAACAGCGGGGACTGTGAAGCAACACAACCATTGTCACAGACACATGATAATAGATTTTGTGTTGTAGATATGTGGTAGTAGAGTAGTGGCCTGAAGGCACAGTGTGTTGTGAAATCTGTTATGTATTGTAATGTATTTAAAATTATTATTATTTGACGGACGCCAGGAAGAGTGGCTGCTGCCTGGGCAGGAACTAATGGGGATCCATAATAAATACAAGTACAAAATAAACGGCTCGGGGTAAGGCTCGAAATTGACATGTATATTTAGCCAGTGTCAGATTTTTACACACTAGAGTCATTATTTCCAATGGCAATCTACCAGCATTACCTTGTATAAAGAAGCAGCTTAAATGCAGAGGCTGGCTGAACTACATTGAATTCAATAAATGTAAGACTCAGCAAGAACAAACTTGCTGTCTTTGCCTCCATAGCTCAGTCTGAGAATTTGAGAGTGGTTACATTTCTCCAGCCTCATCCCTCATCCGTTTACTCAAAAAACTGACTGCTTTGTCGGGGTGACTTTTGCTGTTGGAATCCCAGATTGCTCCATTATTTAAAGTACAATATTTTATGGTATTAAACATCTGTTTGCTGAGTAATAAGTCCACAGTCACAAAGGAAGTGTATGTAGGCCTACATGTTTTTAATCAATGCTCAACATTTGACCGTGAACATCATATTTTATGCAACACAGGAAAATGGTAAGACTTTGATCTTCACTACTTTGGTCTTGTTTATTCAGCAGCTTCTTTTCCCTGTAAGAAGAAAGATAGAATATAATGGATCAGTAATAATAATGAACATGATAAATATATGGATAGAATATAATGGGTCAGTAATAATAATGAACATGATAAATATATGGATAGACATGGATAGAATATAATGGATCAAATCTTTAATGCTCAGTGCTCAGCTTGGATTTTAGATGTTGAAGTACTAACTGAATAACTCTTATTAGATTGTTTAGCCCTTCCTGAAATGTTCTTCTTAGAGATCTTCAATACAGTTGAGTTTAAAAGGTCAGTATTGACCTCTGAGAAGACTGAATCATAGGTGGTGTTGATGTGGTCATATCTGAACATGAGTCAGGTATAGGTTTAGCAGTAGTTCTGTACCTTTCCAGAGTCACGGGTCTTGGCTCTGAGCTTGTTGACCTGAGTCTCAGCGATGTCAGCACGCTCCTCAGCCTCCTCCAGCTCATGCTGAACCTTCCTGAACTTAGACATGTGCTGGTTTGCTGCTTCCTCCTGGGTGAGGAAAAGAGAGGGAGAGCAGAACATCAGCATTTAAAGTTTGAAGCTTCAGGTAGTAAATTTAAATATTATTTTCCACAAAACACATTGTCAGATTTAGGATAGCAATGTATATAGGGAGATAGAAGATACTGCAGAGAAAGTGAGTGTCAGAACTGGGGATCAAACTGCTGCTTCCAGCACTACCACTAGACCAGCAAATTCATATTCAACCCCCTCTCCTTTAAGTTAGTAACACATAGGCATAGGAGGCACTCAGAAATGTGTATCATTTCTTCAGCAATTACTTGTAATATCAATTGAGTCATTGTTTACTGGTGTGATGTAGCAACACTTCAGCTAAACTGTATGGACATTACATTTTGTAGAGAAAAACTACGTTTTCGATTGCCCTCTGTGACTCACCGCTTCCTCAGAATGCCTCTTGTAGGCCTTCACTTTCATCTGCAGCTTATCTACCAGGTCCTGAAGTCTGCCAACGTTCTTCTTATCCTCCTCAGTCTGTGGGAGAAGATCAAAGAATCAATGTCACAATAGTTTTATACACAAACCTGTCTGTGTTAGTGTCAAGTGTGTAAAGAATGCACTTTCTCTTACCTGGTAAGTGAGCTCCTTGACTCTGCGCTCATACTTGCGGACTCCCTTGACAGCGTCTACACCTCTTCTCTGCTCTGCCTCCACCTCAGTCTCGAGCTCACGCACCTTTGTGAAAGAAATAAACGTAGGAGTTTGTTGGAGGTCGTGAAATCAGACGTAACAAATATTTGTAAAACAGAGGTATAGTCTTCTACCCAGTCAAGGGTTGTTATCTGTTCCTATGTACTCTGTAATAATAACAACAACTTTTCATTATCTAGGTCAGTGGTTCTCAAAGTGGAATTTACCTTTCAATTTGTTTATGTATATTTCTAGCAAGAACAGATTAAACACCCAGGGATCTTTGGAAAACGTTTAGAGGGTGCAATACAGTAGAATGTAATATTATTCATCCACAATTTATGTTATTAACTCTTAGGTAAACAACGGGTCTGGGAGGCTCACAACTCAATTCTTCTTGTATTTGTATCCATGTTGTCATGCGTTTAGTGGCGTATTGTGCAGTACCAGTATGGCCACTAGATGGCGCCACTCGCATGTTTTAATGTTGGGACATTTCTTCTACTATGGAGCTCGCGCTATGGCAGTTGAGAGTAATTTACTTAGTGAGCCAACAGCAAGACAGACGCACCGACATAAATACATTTTTATATCTTTATTTTGAAGGTAAGCGAGTGTAAAATCACTATATTCAAGACGGTAATGTTGCTGGAGCATGTACATATGTTTGTCGAGATGTTATGTTGTATTTTCAGGTTTTCTGAACTTATTAAAGTCCGCTAGCCTACAAGCTAATTCAGCCATTAGCCTGCTAGCCCCGCATAGCAACGCTAGCTTCCCTAGCAAAGGCCGGTGAATGAAACGTAACAAGAGAGATAAATTATTACTATGACATTAATTCGATGAATGTATATTATATTGTGTGTTGATATTTATTGTGAATTATTATTATTATTATTATGAATGAAATGGCTGATTAGAAGAAGTCTGCTGAGACAATGAAGCAACTAGATGAATACATTTTAATTTATTTAAAGGTCTTGGATCAACTCCACTAAAAAAGTGTAAAATTATTTGAATTTGTTTTGATCATAAATTCACTGTAATTTAAGCTTTAAAACTGCAATATTTTCTTTCTGATGCAAAGAGGGGGGACTTAAAAATGTTATTTCCCAGGGCCTGAGACTTGATTAGTCCAGGCCCTGCAGAAGTCATAGGAAACAATGCTCCTGTGAATTTTTATATGATCAAATACATTTCCAGCAGTCAGTCTTTCAATCCACCCTGATCCACCCTGCTGATAACTCACCCTGGACTCCAGTTTCTGGAGCTGTTTCTTGCCTCCCTTCATGGCCAGATTCTCAGCCTCATCCAGGCGGTGCTGCAGGTCCTTGACTGTGACCTCCAGGTTCTTCTTCATCCTCTCCAGGTGAGAACTGGTGTCCTGCTCCTTCTTCAGCTCCTCAGCCATCATGGCCGCCTGGAATAATAGTTTGTTTAATTTATGCATCAATCATAACGTCCCTCTCAGATCTTTGTTGTTCTTAACTAGCCCTGCTTCCTTTGGCACTTGGGGACAAGTCAAGTGGATGTAATTCAAGGACTCACGTCAGTGATTGCCTTCTTGGCCTTCTCCTCTGCATTCCTGGCCTCCTGGACGATGTCGTCCACCTCTCCCTGCACCTGCACCAGGTCAGTCTCCAGCTTCTTCTTGGTGTTCAGAAGGCTGGTATTCTGAAGGAGGAAACAAGATAATTTGTTTGACTCTCAAGAGAACTTGCAAGTCACAAGGCTGAAATTATGAAAATCTAAGGCAAGCACTGTCAAATTCCAGGTGTATTTAAAATGTATGCTTGGTTGAGTGTCATAAGAAATGGCTTTTGACCCATACCTGGGAGTGCAGCAGTCCAACACGCTCGCTGGCGTCTACCAGCTCAGTCTCAGCCACTTTGCGGCCTCTCTCTGTCTGCTCGAGAGCAACTCTCAGCTCCTCGATTTCAGCCACCATCAGACCGTTTCTGCGCTCCACCATGGCTGCCTGCTCCTTCATGTCTTCTGCGACACGGACGGCGTCATCAAGGTGCAATTGGGCATCCTGGGGTTCACAATGACATACGTTCATTAGGACTTGTGGAAGTAGGGGTGATAGGATCAATCAGTGATAGAAATGTTCACTGGTAAGAATTTCCCCAGTATCGCTACCTTTAGTACATAAACCACTCTATTCAAATCCTCTGTTGTATTATTTTCTACAGATTCAAAAACAAATCCCTCTCCATGTTCAGGCTTTTGAGCCTGATGTCCCAGTCCCTTTACCTTGAGCTGTCCCTGGACGTTCCTCAGCTGTTTCTGGGCCTCAGCTGCCTGCCTGTTGGAGTGGCTCAGCTGGATCTCCATCTCGTTCAGATCTCCCTCCATCTTCTTCTTCACCCTCAGGGCATCATTCCTGCTCCTGACCTCAGAGTCCAGGGTGCTCTGCATGGAGTCAACCACCCTCTGGCTGTTCCTCTTGATCTGCTCCATCTCCTCATCCTTCTCAGCGATCTTCCTGTCCACCTCACCCTTGATCTGGTTCAGCTCCAGCTGCACACGCAGAATCTTGGATTCCTCGTGCTCCAGTGTTCCCTGGACAAACAGAAGCAGTCAGGCCAATTGTGTTATATATATATATATATGACTACAATAAACACCATTACAGGGATCATTAGACTGTAGCTGGCGTTGGCTAGTGTAACACTGCTTTTCCCATCAAACAGCTGTAGTTTGTACCTCAGCCTCCTCCAGAGCGGTCTGGATCTCAGACTTCTCTGTCTCCACGGTCTTCTTGGCCTTCTCCAGCTCATGGATGCTCTTGCCAGTCTCTCCAATCTGCTCAGTCAGGTCAGAGATCTCCTCTGCACACACACACACACAAAAGCAGTTTAGACCTGGGAGATTTTCAGTGGATATTGCCAATCCACTGAAGTTGACATTGAATCATAATAACAGTGAATTAATTAACAGCAATTAATATTGCTAATGAAACATGAGCCAAATAGAATTGCCGTCAAATGCTCACGTTGCAGGTTCTTGTTCTCTCTCTTCAGAGTCTCCAGATGATCCAGAGCCTCCTCGTAGGAGTTCTTCATCTTGAAGAGTTCAGTGCTCATAGAGCGAGCCTCCTTCTGAGCTCCTTCCAGCTCAGCCTGGCCCTCCTCATACTTCTGCTTCCACTCTGCCAGAACCTAGGGGAATCCATGGGATTTTCATCAGAAGTCATTGAAGAGTTTTGAATTATAAATATGCTACAATTATACTACAATTGATCATCTTTCAGACAGTAAATATCAGGCTAAGGTGAGGTTTATTAATTTTCACCTTGTCAAAGTTCCTCTGCTTCTTGTCGAGGTTGGCGGCCAATGCGTTGGCTCTCTCAACATCAATCATGAGGTCCTCCACCTCTCCCTGCAGCCTCTGCTTGGTCTTCTCCAGGGAGGCGCACTTGGAGTTGGTCGCCTCAATGGTCTCCTCGGCATCCTGCAGACGCTGGGCCAACTTCTTCCTGTTGGAACGACAGAGGGAGGTTTTATGGAGTGAAAGATATGTTACAATACATATTGATGTAACATTTTCTCAGAGCCCCCTACCACCCTCACCATCCACACCATATCAGAGTTTTTTTCTGTTGCATGTGACTCACTTGGCCTCCTCCAGCTCCTCTGTGCGCTGGATGGCATCAGTTTCATACTTGGTCCTCCACTGAGCCACCTCACTGTTGGCCTTGGACATGCCGCGTTGCAGCTCTGCCTTGGCCTCCTGCTCCTCCTCAAACTGCTCCCTCAGGAGGTCACAGTCATGGCGGGCAGACTGAACACCGTGGGCCAGTGCGTTTTTAGCCTGTGAGAAAGAAAGACAAGGAGAGATGAGTTAGATAGTCAAACAAATTATGTGGACTTGTTTACGTGAAGCTATGCGGTTTGTTGCTTTCGTTACTTTGCTACCTGCCAAAATTACGGTTTTACTTTTTAATTAACGTTTTGTATTTACATTTTTTCCCTCGCTGGACTTTTTACATTCAACTTTTTCACCCCTGATGCTTTATCTGGACATGGTTCTACACGACCTCCACCAGCCGAAGCTAAGTAGTAACATTAACATTATGCCTTCTAATTGCAGTCGCTGTACTCTTAATATACAGGAGAACAATCGCCTTATGGTGAGGATAGCCGTGCTGTAAGCCCAGCTTCAGACGCAATCGTTAGGCAAGGGTAATTTAAGTGTAGGAAAGGATGAAACAGCGTCTGTGCCACCAAGAAGTACAGATAGTAGTATAAATCCCCTCGCACAGTCCCCGCAGCCGGACAATTTTCTCATGGCTTCTGGAAGGAAATGCTGTAGGAATGCTCAACCGCTGTCGCTCATTCAGCCGACAGAAACTTTAAACCGGTTTTCCCCATTAAAATAAGCAATGAGTCGGAGTCGGAGGCCGAGCCTTCTCTGGTCTCTCCTCCACCCGTTACGGGGTCTGAGACGCCGAAGCCTCCCACCATTAGCTCTGACAAATTGAAAACCCTAGTCATTGGCGACTCCATTACCCGCAGTATTAGACTTAAAAAGAATCATCCAGCGATCATACACTGTTTACCAGGGGGCAGGGCTACCGACATAAAGGCTAATCTGAAGATGGTGCTGGCTAAGGCTAAAGCAGGCGAGTGTAGAGAGTATAGGGATATTGTTATCCACGTCGGCACCAACGATGTTAGGATGAAACAGTCAGAGGTCACCAAACGCAACATAGTTCAGCGTGTAAATTAGCCAGAAAGATGTGTCGGCATCGAGTAATTGTCTCTGGCCCCCTCCCAGTTAGGGGGAGTGATAAGTCTCACAACTCAATCGCTGGTTGAAAACTTTTTTCTGCCCCTCCCTGCTTACACTAGTCTCTGAGGGTGGAGAGACAGTAGGAGTTTCTGAGGGTGATGTAGTCACTGTCTATGTAAAGATATGGCTCTAAACTCTCCATTTTGGGTCCCTTACCTTGACCTCCTCCTCAATCGCCCTCTTCAGCTCCTCCACCTGCTGGGTGAAGGCCTGTTTTCCTCTGGTCAGCTGAGATACCAGAGCTTCCTTCTCCTCCAGCTGGCGGCCAAACTCACCTGCAGGGACAGAAGAACATCTTGTTAATAGGGTCTCTGTTCTCTAAGATTGAAAATGTATTTTGAGGTATCGTAGGGCAATGTTAGTTTCTACTGTACTATTCACCACTTATGTGGATACAGCCCACAACATGTATTGTTTTCTACTAAAGGTAAGCATTGGCTTGTTGTTCATTGTTGATGGTACCATTTTCTGTCAGGAGTCTGGCCCTCTGTCCGCTGATGTCGTTGACCTGGCGAACATTCTCATCATTCTTAGTCTTGAGCTCACTCAGCTGGTCCTCAAGAGTACGGCACATCTTCTCCAGATTGCCCTGTTAGTGAAACATGTTCCATCATTACTTTATATATGTGACTGCTGTCAACTTCAGTTCGCTTGAATGGTAATGTAGTTGACCACCCTCAACACTGCTTGATCAAAACGTTACTACTCACCTTAGCCTTGGCGACAGCCTCCATGTTGCTGGAGAGGTCATCAATCTCCATCTTGTATTCGCTCTTCTCCTTCTCCAGCTTCTGCTTGACGCGCTGCAGGTTGTCGATCTGCTCCCCGAGCTCAGCCACACTGTCGGCCTGCTTCTTGCGCAGAGCGGCGGCTGTGGCCTCATGCTGCAGGGTGGACTCTTCAAGATCACGACGCAGCTTCTGGAACTCAGCCTCACGCTTCTTGTTCATCTCAATCTGAGCAGCAGTGGCGCCTCCGGCCTCCTCCAGCCTCTCGCTGATCTCCTCAAGTTCCCTGGAGAGATCAGCCCTCTGCTTCTCAACCTTAGCCCTGGCAGCACGCTCAGCCTCAATTTCCTCCTCCAGCTCCTCAATACGGGCCTAGACCAGGGGGCAGGAGCAGGGGATGAACACTACAATACAGTTGAAACAATTGAACCTCACAAAGTAATAATGGTATGTATATTTTGCATAAATGTGTTTAATACAAAGCCAGTTACACTAATATATTCAGTAGACAGTGTCCCATGCAGGAGCCAAACCCTCAAAGGTAAGAAGTTAGACAGAGGACTCTAGATGGATATAAGCCATTTTAACATGGATATTGTCATTGAGGACTGAGTGGGGATAGTAAGAGGCACCAACAAGAAACACCATCTTCCAACCTACTGAGCCATCAGAAGCCACCTGGAAAACTGTCTGCTGCCAGATAAAGTGTGCTTTTTTTTTTAAAGGAAATGATTCAAGTCTGCTTTTCTGTACTGGAGTTTATATCCTGTACTATACCTGGAGTTCCTTGATCTTCTTCTGCAGCTGAGCTCCCAGAGACTGCTCATCCTCAACCTTGCTGAGGAGCTGGGTGGTCTCAAACTCCTTCCTAAGAAACACAAATAGGTCGATTGCAGAGTTGGTTTTGCTTTGATGTGTAAAGGGAGAGGATCATACCATTCACTTTGCTTGTAAGAATCTCCATGTAAATGCTAATTCATAATTACAATAATTAGTCAAGAACAACCATTATAGCAAGTAATACTGTAGTCATTTGTGTTTACTTCTTGATTTTCTCATCAGCTTGCTGCTTGTCATTCTCCAGGTCCATTATGGACTCCTGGGCCAGTTTCAGATCTCCCTCCAGCTTTCTCTTGGATCTCTCAAGGTCCATACGAAGCTTCTTCTCTTGCTCCAGAGAACCCTCAAGCTAGATGATAAAAACACATATATTGTTAAAATCTAAACAACTGAAGATATCGTTTTACATACTTTCATGGCCAAAATGTCAAACTCCACTCACGTCGTCCACTTGCTGTTCCAGCTTGGTCTTGGCCTTGGTCAGAGTGTTGACTTTGTCCTCCTCTGCCTGCAGGTCATCCAGTGTCTGCTGGTGGGCCTCTTGGAGGGCTTTCTTCTCCTTGGTCAGCTTGGCAACACTCTCATCCATAGATGCCATCTCCTCAGTCAGGTTTTTAACCTGAAAACGGCAACATCAAAATTAGTCTTTGGTCACTTAAAGGGGAGATTTAGTTTGTTATATATTGCATTCATTTCATTTAGATTCGCACTGCATCAACAATTACTATACTATATATTCAACACTAGATGTCAGTGTTCGTCATGCCAGTGTACTGAATGGAAGTCATAAATGAGGGGGAGCAGAACATGCAATGAATGTTGGGAGTACCCCGCAACTGAAATTCTACTATTGTACAAGTGAATTCCATTTCTGTTAAGCTATGTTTTGAGTTGATTAGTGTTTGGATTATTGTTTGGTTAGACTGTCTATGGTAAGACACAAGACCTTGTTTTCAGTGGCATGCTTCTCCTTCTCCACTTTGGCCAGGGTGAGCTCCAGGTCATCAATGTCCTTCTTCAGCTCAGAGCACTCATCCTCCAGCTTCCTCTTCTTGGCAGTCAACTCAGCATTGATCTCCTCCTCATCCTCCAGCCTCTCGGTCGTCTCTTTGAGCTTGGCCTCCTGCTGGATCTTGCTCTTGATGAGCCCCTCACACCTTTCCTCAGCATCGTTCAGACTCTCTCCTTCCTGGTTTCAGAACAGGGGGGAAAAAATCAGAGGCCTCACTTTGTATATTGAAGGTCAGAGTAAATCAATCGAAATTCATGAGATATATAAAGTATATAACATTGGCAATAAAAAGGTGTGTACATATGTACGTTTATTCATGTGAATGTAAATTTGACAGTAATGAAAGTTGTTTTTTCACCCACAGATGCGACTTGGAGCGCCAGGTCATTCTTCTCCTGCATCAGGGCCACCAATTTCTCCTCCATTTGCTTCTTCGTGGACAGAGCCTTGGCCAGGTCTGCTGTCATCTTATCATAGTTCTCCTTCATGTTGGCCAGCTCCTTCTCAGTCTCAGCGCTCTGCAGCAGGGGCTTGATCTTGAAGTACAACTTCATCCATGGCCAGGTTTTCACATTCATGAATGAGCGGATGTTGTACTGGATGGCGTAAATTGATTCTCTGGTCGACAGAAAGGATAGAGTGGCATGGTGAGTGACATGCTTAAAACTACATTCTGTGACTCGAAGAACAACAAAATGGTCCCCCCACCACTGTTTGTTTACAGCTGAGGAATGGGGCTAGGGAAATGTAACCCCTCTTAAATTCATAGACAGCTCTCTAGATGCAAGTACTGACAGGTCGTGCGTGCTAAGCTCATGAGGCATTTTATATGCTTCAAGAATGAATGTGTAAATTCCACACGTTTAAATGACAATTGAACAGCCAAATCCCAAACTCCAACTATAAAGCTAGAATCCTTTAGTTGCTACATCTATTTCTGGACTAAATTAATTAACCCAAAAGCTTTAGTTGACCATTATAAGATGTACTTCCTCATTCTGAACAACTCACAGCATATACAGTATGTAATCATAATACATTAGATACAGGTGGTTGACAGAAAGCTTTGCCAAGATGTCTACTATTTCTCACCTCCTCTCCATCATCTTGCTAAACTCTCTCCTCATGAGGAATCCACGGCTGAGAGCCTGGACCATGCCGACCAGAGTGGCCAGCTTCTCATCTCTCATCTCCTCCAGGACACCCAGCAGACCGGCTTTGAAGAACACCTGTGACACAGGTTAACATGGTCAATGGAACCACAGATGGTGACAGATAGAAAGGATCAAACCAGTAGATTGATTTAAACAACATTAACTTTGATATGGCTACAAACAAACCATGGGATAGGTTGTTTCTAAGTTGTTAGTTATTGTACAGTTTTAGATTAATAATGTAGACAGATACAGATACCTGCAGCCATACCACTCTAACACTATTTCCATGGTAATGAGTTTAGTTTCTCTTTTATATTTTGAAAAAAAAACAGTCCAATGTTTTTCCAACTTTTCCATAAGTTAAATGAAGAAGAAAGAACAAAAGGATGGATAGATCACCTGGAGAGATTTTATATGGTACGGGTTTAAATTAGCATTGAAGTTGTGTTTTGTTGTCAGCTTTTGCTGGGGGTATTTGACTGACCTTGGTGTGTCCAAACTTGTAATCCTCGTGATTCACATCAATGGACCCAAGCAGCTTCTCAGAAGCCTTCTTGTTGTCCATGAACTGGCCCTCAGGGATGACACTGGCATTCAGTACTTTGTACCTGAATGAGGAGACATTTTTAACATGTCAAGTTGTAATATCTTGGTTATATTTCGTAAAAGGTAAGCCTATTCTGATGCTGGGAATACCCTTGGAACAGATATTTTCTGTGGTATGTGTGCATGTGTATGTGCGTGTGTGTGTGTGCGTGCATGCTTGCGTGTGTGTACCTCTGTTTGAAATCAGCATAGATGATTCTGCTTGGGAAGCCCTTTCTGCAGATCCTGATACCCTCCAGTACACCATTACACCTGAGCTGGTGGATAACCAGGAAGTTCTCCATCAGACCTGGTAAAACAAAACAAGTCTCTTTTAATACTCATAAACAGGTTTCAGATTGGGATTGTTAAGGTTACTGATACTCTACTGATAAGATTACATTTTTAACTGAATATTTCTTGTACCTGGAGTCTTTGACTCGTTGGGGATCAGGCAGCGCACAAAGTGAGGATGAGTGCTCCTCAAGTTGGTCATCAGCTTATGTAAGTTCTCCTGTAAGAGGGTTACAAACCATGTTCTCATTTATGATAATCAATGCACCTTTTGAAGGACTGAATAAGCACATTTCAAAAGCTCACCCTGAACTGGGAGGACACAGTCTGCATGGAACCACCCTTCTTCTTGCCTCCTTTCTTGGCTTTATCTGTTAAAATGGGGAAACGTAAAAGATAACTAGAAAAGTACATTTCCTAGAGCGGGTGGAATAAATAGAATAATAATAATAAGAGTATGTAAGAAATCTAGAGTGGTCTTGTCTTCAGCAAGCAGACTAATTAAACTTCACACTTAGCTAGAGGCAAATGAGATTGTTTAAAATAACACCTATTGTATGATTAAATAAACCAAGTATATTAGTAAATCAACCCAGTGATAAACCCTGAGAAATTGTGATACATTGAAAGACATTAAAGAACATTTGGGTCTGAGTTATAACTAGTATTTAGTTAAATATTGTGACGTGATGCTTGTCTTACCCTCAGGAGGGGGAGGAGGATACAGGGCAGCCAAAATTTTGACAGAGGACTTCTGGTACAGCTGACAAACTGAGTCATTCAGGGGATCCTTGTTCTTCTCCAGCCACCCAGTGATGTTGTAGTCCACAGTACCGGCGTAATGCACCAGGGAGAAGTGGGCCTCTGCCTTGCCTTTGGCAGGCTTGGGCTTCTCAAATGCATTTGTTTTGCCAAGATGCTGGGCATACAGCTTGTCCTTGAAGGTAGTGTCTGAAGACTTGGGGAACATGCACTCCTCTTCAAGGATGGAGAAGATGCCCAATGGCTTTACGAAAAGAGATGCATGTCAAATTAGTGATATTTCCATTTAGGATGACATTTATTCCTTTAGTAAACATGCCATTATAGGATTATATTCCTTTAGGGACACATAATAGGAAACATATTGAGTTCTCAACAGTCAGTGGCATATATTAATGGGTGCCAAGGGAAGCGAGGTTTCCCCCAAAAATTGACATATAAGAAGAAGCCAGAGAGCATTTGGCCTCCCTTGATATTTTTTATACAAAACAGCGAATCAGAGTTGAGCTAAACTGAGTGAGCTAATCTGTGAATGGTCCTGGTGCACCAAAAAATGTGTCAAGGAAAGTTTGGATTTGGCTTCACACCAAACCAAGCTAAACGTCATTGACAGAAATAAAAACTTCAATTGTTGCATCTCATTGTGTTGTTGTCCTCTGGAGGATAGCTAGCTAGCTAAAATGGGCCCTTTCCTAAATTGGCCGTGGATGGAGATAGGGACTTGGACTCATAGTTTTACTTAATTCCCCGTACTGGCCAATGATTCTAACACCAATTCTGACCCAACCATAAATTACTACATTGTGCTTTTGGTCTGAGAGGATGGAAGTTCAATATGTAGCTAGATGTAGTAGGCTAATGTTTACTAGCTAATTGTTGCCCAGGAAAGGAAGTTAGAATAGCGAGCAAGCATTTTATTCAAGTAGCCTAGGACAAAAACAATGTATAGCGTTTTCTGCAACATGAAAGAGAGGAGGATGGCGTTTCCATGTATTTTCTACTTACTCACACAAACGCAGAAATTATTACCATGGACAGCCACATGATATTTAGCTTACGTTGATTGGACTAAAATAGTTTTTGGAATATTTTAGTTGTCACTGTATAAGACTAAGCATAGGTGATTTGTTGATGTTGAAATGGCGCTGGAATATGGGAGGGAGGCAGCTCCTGTTTTCTTTGCGACTTGTGTTAACTCTCTGTGGTTCTAAATCAATAGATGTTTAGTGGTCCGAAAATGGCCGAAAATGTACTTGACTGACCATGCTGTAGGTCATGTAACTGTTTGTTACATGCATTATGCTTTGTCGACTCCACGGGACAGATGTTGCTCTCCGGTTTTGTGATGAAACAAATATGTCGATGAATTTATTCTGCCACTGTGTCTTCTTATTGTCTCAGCTTTAGGCCTATATATCACGGTGTCAAAGCATATAAACAAACAGGTTATAGAGCAAACAACGCAATTATCACAACACATTGGTTGTTATGGATTTTTTTGACTCAATTGGCTTCCCCAGTGATTTTAATACTGTGTATGTTGTACCACTGTGATAATATATCACACAACACTCCATATGAGCTTTGCTGTTATGGTCCATTAAAATCCCCACAGACAGCTTACCTTCTCAATAAGCTCAATGCAGGCAGCCAAGTCCATGCCGAAGTCAATGAAGGCCCAGACGATTCCCTCCTTCTTGTACTCCTCTTGCTCCAGGACGAACATGGTGTGGTTGAAAAACTGTTGCAGTTTCTCATTGGTGAAGTTGATGCACAGCTGCTCCATGCTGTTATACTGTTGATGGAGTTTTAAAAGCGGTAATTTCATCATACAAGACTGTAATCCATCTCAATCACAACTAATTGTCTTGTTCTGGTCTCATACTCACATCAAAGATCTCAAACCCGGCAATGTCAAGCACACCGATATAGAACTGCCTTGGATTCTTGGTGTCCAACATCTCATTGATACGGATGACCATCCACAAGAACATCCTCTCATAGATGGACTTGGCCAGAGCCGAGACTGAGTTATTAACCTGCAATGATAATACCTCAAATTAATATGTGAGATATTGACCATGTGATAAGGTGATACAAGCTTGGGAAAACCAAAGCAATGCACTCGCCCCAACAATAATTCCAGTACTCAGAAAATGGTAGATTCTGTGTTTGGCCGCCTTACCTGAGGAACTGTCTGTCCCTTGGTCACATACTCGTTGCCGACCTTCACTCTGGGGTAGCACAGAGCCTTCAACATCTCAGCTGAGTTCAGGCCCAGCAGGTAGGCGATTTTATCAGCCACTGGAAAGAGAAGCAACAACAACAGACTCAGGGACACTAGATCGCTTGTTTCTGATGTCACACTGACAAAATAGTTTGGTTAACTTCTTTGTGGGCTAGGTTTTGATTCACCCACATTTTGGAGGTTGTAATTTGTTCTCCAAAAATGATCTCCTGCCTGACTTTCATGTGGCACTGTCTGTCTTAGGTGTTCTATTTCTATGTTGGGGAATGGGACTAATGTTCTACATATTGTATATCTATGAGTGGGACTCACCCTCTGTGCCGTCTGGCTCGGCCTGCTCCTCACGTTGCTTCTGCTTGAATTTCAAGTTTCCATGGTGCAATACAGCTCCTGTCAGCTTGTAGATGCCAATCTTCTCATCATTAGAGAAACCCAGGATTGTAATGGCATCCTGGCATTAAAGAGGAAGTACAACAGTGATGAACTGATCTGTAGTTTGGTCAGTTACACTACAGTTCTGTGCTGCTCACTGCAGAACAAATGGGATGGATAGATTTGACAGGCTTCTCTGTTCCACATGATAACGCTTGGCAAACACATTAGTAAATGGCAGCACAAAATAGATTTACACAGTTCCACAGGGCACTTAGTGGTGCTCTCTTGTGGAAGGCACAAAGATTTCCTTGAGGCACATGCCTAAGTAACACAAGGCATTTAGAATCAAACAAAAACATACATGAAAATTCCCAGCTGCCACCAAGTTGGAATTTCACAGTACATTCAGTGTGTACGGTGGTCCTATCCATTCCATATCTAGAGTTTGGTTAACCCTTCGTTTGACTCACATCTGTGGCATCCAGCTCTTCATTGTCATTGATGCTGGCCACAGTGATCTGTCCCTGGCTGCACATGGGGAAGTCGTAGGGGTTGGTGGTGATGAGCGCCATTTCTGTGGACAACAGAGAACAGCTTGTCAGTTAAATCTCTTCGCATTCTGCTGTCCCACCTTTACAGTATTTTGGGGGCTCCTGAGTGGCGCAGTGGTTTAAGGTACTGCATTTCGGTGCTAGAGGCGTCGCTACAGACCCTGGTTCGATTCCAGGCTGTATCATATCCGGCCGTGATTGGGAGTCCCATAGGGCGGTACACAGTTGGCCCACCGTCGTCCGGGGTTAGTGATTGGCCTGGGTAGGCTGTCATTGTAAATAAGAATTTATTCTTAACTGACTTGCCTAGTTAAATAAAGGTTAAATACAAAAATAAAAACAGTATCTCTCCCTCCTTTACTCAATAGATGGACTCAAGGATACATGTAGTATATAATAAATAGCATCAAAAGAGGAGACTGAGACTTGTGGACTACTGCATCACAGTGCATTACTTGATAGATATTTCCCAGAGACCTTCCAAATGTCTAGATGTCTTGTTACCTTGGATGTACTCATTGTAATAGTATTCAAATTGTGGATTATGAATATTTTTTATATATTCCATTGATGGGGGTGGGAATAATTTCCTCTGGACCTCTACTTGTCTTACCAACTAGCTCAGGTTTGTGGCCTGTCATCATCTGGAAGAAGATGTGGTAGCCTCTCTCATCGGGCAGTTGGAAGGATACTCTGGACTTCTCCAGCAGGTCTGAGAGAGAAGGAGAGAGAGAGAGTGAATGACACAAAGAGGAAGAGGAGAGTGAGAATGACAGAGAGAGCAAGAGAGAGAACTTGAGATACATTTCAATTTGATCTCCCCAAAAATCTGAATTTAGGAAAGCATTGAGAAACAATCAAAACCAACTCACAGGTCTCAATGTCAGCTTTAGCCAGTTTACCACCTTGGAAGTGAATCCTGATGAATTTACCCTGTAGTTGTGCATGGGGGTTAGAAATAGGTCAACAAATAAATCGAACATTTTACTTAGATAGACCCCTTTAAATGTTACAGTTTGTTGGATAGATGTTGGGTCTACTGATACAGTTGTAGGATCTTGATGTATGATCCAGTTTGCTACAGCAGGAGGGAAAATCCTGCAGCAACAGGAAATGTGAATTATAATGTGGATTATAAATAATGGACATTGTTTTGTAGGGGTTGATAAAACAAAAATATTACAGCGAATTAAGTCTGAAACTTTAAAGAGGAAAATACACATTTTAAAACCTCAAATACACTTCAAGTTTTAATTTCAGCAACAAAACCAATGATAAAAATAACATCTTATATCTGTATAACAGAAGGGAACTACTGAATTACATTTTTCCAATATAAGGTAACTTCCACAGTATGCCCTTCATACTTACAAAGCGAGACGAGTTGTCGTTCCTCACTGTCTTGGCATTACCGTAAGACTCCAGCAGAGGGTTAGCTGCAATGATCTGATCCTCAAGAGACCCCTGATTGAGACAAACACAAGTTGCTCAAAAACTGGTAACATTGTCAAGTTAGTTTTTCTCAATTGCTTGAAAGAGGATTCACCACTGGAAAAAAGTTTACACAGCCAACCGAACTGAAATGTGTTAAAAAGGCAAACATGACAACAACCTACCTGCATTTTGCCAGGTTCTGCTTCCTTCTTGGCCCCAGACACTGCAATGGTGGCGAAGTACTGGATGACACGCTTGGTGTTGACAGTCTTTCCTGCACCGGATTCTCCACTGGTTTATATGACAGAGAAAGAGGGGTTTTAGTTACATGTCCGAGTGTCAGATTGGCTTTCACTAAAAAATAGCATAGAAAAATACACTGTGTTCTGACATAAGTCTTTAACAAATACTACTTCCCATCGACTCGTTATTACACATAGCCTAATGCTCTAATCTATTCATATTGTCATGTGTTTCATCACACCAAGTGACCCAACTTATTGCAGTAGAAACACTTTCTCAAGTGACATTTTAGTAAACAACTTACGTAATCAGGACGGACTGGTTCTCCTTATCTGGAACCAAAAAACGCATTGCTTATCATACTCAAGCAACATTATGGGGACATTATTTAATTCATAGCATCATCACGAATTTCAATTTGCAACATTTTCCATTCAAGGGTAGTGAAATCAGTTATTCCCAGCAAACTGTTATTAACTAGACTAGAAAACAGGAGATACCTTTCTGATGCATATTTTAATTTCCATTGATGCATCCATCCATCTATCCATGAGCACTTAATGGACATCTATCCAACCAACCAACCAACCAACCAACCAACCAACCAACCATCCCTCTATCCATCCAACCATCCATCCATCCATCCAACCATCCATCCCTCCATCCATGAGAGCTTGTACCAATCATCATGAACTGAAAGGCGTTGTCAGAGACGGAGAAGATATGGGGTGGAGCCTCCATCCTCTTCTTCCCTCTGTAGGCGTTGACAACCTCTGCGTCGTACACTGGGAGCCACTTGTAGGGGTTCACCGTGGCACAGAAGAGCCCAGAGTAGGTCTGGATGAAAGCATAATTACATTTGTGGATTAGTAAAGTCAGATGTACTTTTACCTGGATTTATGTAAGGATGTGGGTTGACTGTGTTGATTTGTTTTGGTTTCTACCATTCATTTATGTGTGTATTTATTTTGTTCATGTATGTGAGTGTTTGAATGTGCAGGTTTCTTACATAGATCATCCATGCTGCATAACGCTCTTTGAGGTTATACAACACAGAGGCTTCATTCAGGTAGGTCATCATGGCCATGTCCTCAATCTTGTCATACTTAGGGGGATTCATCTCGAAGATGTCTGCATCTTTGAACTCTTTTCCTTCCTGAAATAGTCAGGAATATAGATTACACACAGATAACGGCCCAGTACATCACTGGGGCCAAGCTTCCTGCCATCCAGGACCTATATAATAGGCGGTGTCAGAGGAAAGCCCCTACAATTGACTCCATTCCCCCAAGTCATAGACTGTTTTCTCTACTACCGCACGGCAAGTGGTACCGGAGTGCCAAGTCAAGGACCAAAAGGTAACAGTTTCTACCCCCAAGCCATAAGACTGCTGAACAATTAATCAAATGGCCACCGAACTATTTAAATTGGACCCCCCTCCCCCCCATTTGTTTTGTACACTGCTGCTACTCGTTGTTTATTATCTTTGCAAAGTCACTTCACCCCTACCTACATGTACAAATTACCTTGACTAACCTATACTCCCACACATTGACTCGTTTCCAGTGCCCCTGTATATAGCCTTGTTATTGTTATTTTATTGTGTTACTTTTTATTTGTTTTACTTTAGTTTAGTTGGGAAATATTTTCTTAGCTCTTCTTGAACTGCGCTGTTAGTTAAGGGCTTGTAAGTAAGCATTTCACGCTAAGGTCAACACTTGTTGTATTCGGCCCATGTGACAAATAAAGTTTGATTTGATCAAAGTGGATATGACTGAATGCTTTTTGCTCATTAATATTACAGTTCAATCCAACATTTAATCCAACTACTTAGTTATCACCCACTGACACATAACTGGTGATTCTTGACTTGTCAATATCAAAAGTTCCATGACAATTTTAAATAGCAGCTTTAAACATGATGTGTTTGAAGGTTATATTCTGCTTACAAAAACAAATACTTGTTCAATCTATCTGTTGTTACTGATACATATTGTCTATTGAAATATTTTTGATCATTTTGATGGTTTTTCATGAAACAGAGTAATTACATGACCTTGAATACTTTTCAGATCAGGCTTACCTCCTTAGTGCCGTCAGGTTTCGTGACTGTTACAGTACACTTCCCGTCGGCCCTGGCAGTGACCAGACCCTTAAGGTACAGCTCCGCCTTGTCTGTCACATAGCAGGAGTTCTTTGAATCAAAGGGTGCGGTTTGTGCCTCAATCCTTTCCCTCTCAGGCTTACGGAGGTATATGGCAGCCTTGCCGTAGATTTGCATCTCAGCGTCCGTACTCATGGTGACGGATAACTAGGAAAGAGATAAAACAAGAAACATGATTGACTCTGTGGTGCTTCCTCCCCAGTCAACAGAGTTAAGTGAGCGGTATCTCTCAGAAGACTCAAACCATGTCTCACCTTCTTTTTCCCCTCCTACAGATGAATGTGTACTTCTTGGAGGACCCTGTGAAACATAGGGTGTTGTGAAAATGCACATGTCT
This sequence comes from Salmo trutta, assembly GCF_901001165.1. Taxonomy (NCBI): domain Eukaryota; kingdom Metazoa; phylum Chordata; class Actinopteri; order Salmoniformes; family Salmonidae; genus Salmo; species Salmo trutta. The sequence goes on along the minus strand of NC_042970.1, from coordinate 83,523,698 downwards.
AAAGCCTTACCATTTTAATGCCCAAACGTCTAAAAAAACATTGAACTAAATAATTACAGCCATGTCAAATTCAACTACAGGTGCAGCTGCCAACTTTTATTTCCCTAGTGTCATCTCACTTTACTACACATTCTGTCATATATTGAAATAAAAACCCCTGAAAACCCTGTTACATTCTAGACCTCTCTCTTCATTTACAAACAAGTTCAGGAGTACCACTTTTGGACATAAAAGAAACTTACAGATTTGAAGTAATACACATTTAAAGAAAAACAAATCATTTTTTTTTTTTAAACCAATAGCACTCAATCAATTAATTAAATGTATTTATAAAGCCCTTTTTACTGGATTACACTTGATTGCATATTGTCAAATCTTAAGAGACATGCAGAAGTCAATTCAAACAGTGCAGTTAGCTTCTGCCTCAGTTGCTGAGTGCAAAGATGAGACAAATATACAAATCTAAGGAGGTGGAGAGAGTCTTACCACAGAGGAAGAAGGTATCTGACTTATGGATGCTGGGGCCTCAGCCTCCTTATATCTGGTTGGAAGTGCCAACCAGGCAAAAGTTAATTATGGACCACTCTGGGAAAGGAAATGAATTGGATGAGAGACCTCTGTGTGTCTGTCTCACTAGCACCCCCCACTTCCAGGAGCACCACACTCCCATGACATTATTTTTTAATGTCATATTTGTCTCTGAATTGAATTTCACTGAGTTTACATAAATGATAGATGTCATTATTAATAATTATGACAATATCAAAAGTTTGATTCATCCCAATGTTACTTCTACTGAACCTCATGTACTGTAACGGAGTGAGTCCATGTTGCCCCACTACAACTATAACAGTTTTCATTAAACCTAATCTGGCCTTATTTAGTTCCATTTTAGTGGCATTAATCCTCATCAACAACTTTATATATATGTTCACCTATTATTTATATTATTTAGCTTGTAAACACATCTGAACTGTCTCCTCACCTCATGCTTGTGACAGAGTTGGCCGTTACCTCTTGCTTTGCTTAGTTTGTTTTATCACCCCTGTGGAACCACATTAAATTCATATTTGAAAGCTAGAACGGACACTTTTAGGCTTTCAATAACAGCTTATAAAACTGTTAAATCTAATGTGTTATTTATCTACAGTATGATCTATTAAAAAGATTCTCGAGACGCTTTTATTTGTCTCACATTTCAGTTTGCTAAAACGGTCCAGTAGGATTCTTATGACTTACATAACACCAGTACAGTATTTCAATCATCTTATCCACTCATATTGCTGACAGCGATATAACTGCCTCAAACTTTTATTACACTTTGAAGTTAACCGCTTAGCAGCTGAGCTGACTTCAGTAAAACTGTTATAAAATGAATAGGGAATAGTTACAATAAAGTAACAGATTCCTTTACATTTTGTCACGCTCTGACCCAGGAGAGCTGAGCTGAGCGAACCAGAGCCGCCGCCAACTATAGATGCCCACCCGGACCCTCCCCAATAGGTTCAGGTTTGTGGCCGGGAGTCCGCACCTTTGGGGGGGGGGGGGGGGGGGGGTACTGTCACGCTCTGACCTAGGAGAGCTGTGTTTTCTCTATTTAGCTAGGCCAGGGTGTGATAGGTGGGTAGGCATTCTATGTTTTTGTGTTCTATGTTTTGGCCGGGTATGGTTTCCAATCAGAGGCAGGTGTCTATCGTTGTCTCTGATTGGAAGCCATACTTAGGCAGCCTGTTTTCCTTTGTTTTTTGTGGGTAGTTGTTTTCCGTTTAGTTGTGAGTACCTGACGGAATGGTCTGCTGTCATTTTTGTTTAATTTGTAAGTGTTCATTGTTGCATTAAACATCAAGATGAACATATTCCACGCTGCACCTTGGTCTACTCATTTTGACGCCTGTGACACATTTACATTGCATTTTCACTACCTGAATACACCCTGTGTGTTTGGGGTGCTGTGTCCACCCAGCACATTAGTAGGGAGACCAGGGTCGGTTGTCACTTTTTACTCTGGTGTGTATTTCTCATCACCAGTATATCTTATGAGGAAACCAATGTCTTGGGTTGAAATGGGGACCCTTTTTATCCTCATATCTAATTCCAACATGGAGTTATGAGTCATCAAACACACTCTGTCCACTTGTGACAACCAGCCACATCGCAGGGGCAGTATTATTCCACAATACTGATGATGTCACACAGTATGGGGTTATTCTTGTGGTAAGAGGAAGTGATGCAATAGAGAAAACAGAATCTTAGCAATAGCCATGTCTTTGATTGAACAATATTCCTAACAAAATGCAGAATTTTATGCTTTAAGAAAAGCATATGACATTTTGATCTTGGGATTTAATGTATACTAGCAGTATACTCTCTACATTACTGTATACCCCCCCATGGCTTGACCTAGGAAGTCAGAAAATAGGTTTTAAATATAGCTCTCCGTTTCTTCTTTTCAACAAACACAATTCATGGATTCTCTCATAGTTCAAACATTTACAAAAAAGCATAAATTCCCCTCACATCAATGTTTTGTCATGCTCACATGAATTGCCCAGGGCCTCGTTTCCCAGTTGCGATGTAACTTAAGCATTGCAATGATCGCACTAGATGCAGCATTATATTGAAAGCCAATTTTTTAAGAGTGTTTCCCAAACAAGCACGTAGAGAAAGCGTTTGCTAAGTGCATCGTTAGACCATTTGTCGATTCTGATAGGATGGAAAGAATTATTCCACAATACTGATGACGGATCAGCTCCTAGAGAGATATTGTCACCTATGGCTGCAAATAGGCAATTGAGGCGGCTTATTATGCTTACCCAATAATAATGCACAAATCACAGATTAGGAACATAATTTGCACACATGCTGTTGCACATCATGAAACACAGAGGCAAAAATTAAAGATAGCCTGGTCGCAAAATAGACATCAGTTGATTGAACATTACATTTATTTCAATACGATTGAAAAGCCTATCATTTTATCCTTCACTTGTTTATAACAATTTAAAATTCCTTGGCAACTTTGTATTTGTAGTCAACTTTGTTCTGAAGTTATCGGCAGTCACAATCAGACAGATAACCCAAACTTCTTGATTCTATGTTTAGAGAAGATCTGTGAATAACAATGCACTTTGGCTGCTCTACGAGTGGTCACTCGTAGATGTGCAAAGCTTCTTAAGAGACACGTTACTAACAAAGGCTCTGGGAAACACCTTGACTATTAAAGAGACATTGTAAGAAGGTTCTAAAGATTATCTTAATGCTACGAAAGCTCAGAGAATTCACACATTTGAACCTTAAAAATATTACACAGTGCCATTTAGATTGGGAATAATTAGCCCTCTGACAACCAACCTGTGAGACAACCAACCCTGGTCTCCCCTACCAGAGTTGCCCGCTGCGAGGGTCCCCAGTTCGGGGTCGGCGGCGAGGGACCTCGCTTTAGAGGCGCCACCAAAGTGGGGTGAGCCAGTGGTGGAGCGGGGTCTGCGTCCTGCTCCTGAGCCACCTCCGTAGGAGGAAGGATTGGGAAGGGGGGGGGTGTTGCACAAGAACCGTCGGTGACGGTGGCCACCCTCCCTTCCCTCCCTTTAGTTTGGGGTTATTGTTTTTGTGAGTTTTATTTTTCTCAGGTGCATTCGGGGTCTGCACCTTTGGGGGGGGGGGGGGTACTGTCACGTCCTGATCAGTAAAGGGGTCCCCCCTCTGTTTTTTTTGTGTTGTTGGGATTTTTGGGTACTGTTCTATGTCATGTATTTCTATGTTTGTATTTCTAGTTCTATGTTCAGGGTTTTGGTCTGACCTTCAATTGGAGGCAGCTGTTCTTCGTTGCCTCTAATTGGAGGCCATATTTAAGTAGGGGTTTTCAGCTTGTGTTTTGTGGGTGGTTGATTCCATGTATTGTCTGTGTACCTTACAGGACTGTTTTCGTCGTTCTTTTGTTCAGTGTTCATTTCTTTATTAAACAAGTAGATGATTTACATACCCGCTGCATCTTGGTCCCCTCACTACGATGAGTGTGACATTACAAGGATAAACACTTGGATCAAATGGGGAGCTGTTCTGTTTTTCAGCAAGCTGTACAGATCTTTAGACAGATCTTTAGTCCAAATTATTCAAATTATTACCCCTTTCAGTGACCTCCAACCATGGCCATGATATGAAACTGTGTCAGAAATACTTGCAGCCTGAAGTCAATTGGGATTGATTTATGACCCTCTGGGATTGCTTCATGATATCTGCTGAGCTGTTGTTGAAACAAAAAATGTATCCCATACAGTCCATGGCAAAGTTACAAGAAGTGTGCCAAAGCAACAGATCATTTCCAAGCCCAATATGTCCATGTTCAGAAACGAGTGTGTCAAAAATACATCCAGCTTCCCCAGCAATATATCTAAAGTAATTTGGCGTTGGTTTATTGGCAGATCTGATGCCATTTGAGCTGTGCACCAGAGGATATGACCATATATGAAACAGAAATGTAACTGATATGGCCATTAAACGGACCAGTCAAATACCTGCTTCAAAAAGCTGCTTCTCTTTCGACAGCTATATTTTAGACTTTAAAATGTAAAAACAGCAGAGATTGCAGGAAGACACAGTCAAGGACAATATGAGTAAAGTCCATAACAGAGAACATCAATAAAACTGGGAATCCCACACCCTCCCTTCAGCTGCCGCTGTTGGAACACAAGCGTCTCTGGGAGAGCAGGGGACTCTTCCTAGCCAAGCCCTTTGGAAGAGTCAGGACACATAGCATCCCAATCCACTAGATGACCGCACCAATGATCACTGTTTAGAAGTTAAACCCTTCATATCCAGTCGCACAATTGGAAGACTGATTTAAATCATGGGGGAAATGGGAAGTCTTCTTGTCTACCGGTGAATGAGTTGAATAGAAGGTGGTGAATAGAAGGTTGTCCAGTTTAACTGCTGCTTTGGTAATATCCTTGACGTCTATAGCAGCTGTTATATCTGGGATGACTGAAGACCTGATGATAGGAGCCCCTGCTTTATAGTCCTGCAATTTATGAACCAAAAAGTGATAACATGTCAAACAGTCAAAATAACAGTCAACTTTAGTATCGCAATCATCTAAATAATGTTGTACTAAACTTGTTGGATCAGAATCAGTGTTGTGTTCATTAGGTACACCGTAGCAAAACATTAAGAAGCTAGTGGCCACAGGCTTCTTAATTAGGCATTGTTCAATACTTTATACAATCACATCTTTATACCATCACATCTAAGCCAATATAACAACAATTTCAATTAAACTTAGCAAATTAACTTGTATTGAGGTGCACAACACACTCCCCATCCTCTCGTCATGTTCTGTTCAGCCGTTAACAAGAACCACATACCTGATTTATAAACAGGGTCGTTAAATGTCACAAATTTCCAACTTAAATGTTTTATTTCTCAATTGTGCTTTAAGATACAAATGTCAAATATATGTCAACAATCCTTCCTCCAAAGGACCCTTCTATGGATTAAATGTGAAAATCCCAAAATCTTTTTTGTTCTAGTTTTGTGAGGAACCACCCCAATAACTTTCTAATAGCTACAATAATGTGGCATACAGACTGTGACTTTCTAGCTAACCTTCCTTTCTCAAGTTGTTAATGTTTCCTCTTTCAGAACCTGTTCATAATCCACTTCATTTTTACATGTTGAACGCTAAATATGTTCAAAATCACATTGAGGTGACATTAGTGTGGGACCAATGTGTCTGATCAACTTTCCCTCGCACTCCATGGTCCTGGACCTTTCTCTTTGGTTTTGACTAGATGGTATACAGCTCTATGTCAGAATGAATTTTTTGAATTTACACAGCAGCTTAGGAAAATTTGGTTAAGGTTAGGAAAAGGGTTAGGGTTAGCTAAAATGCAAAATGTTTAAACTTAAAGCTGTATCCCATCTAGCCTGCAACTAATGTTAGCTTACAGAATGGGTAACTGCTCACTGCTCCAAAAACTGCCTTCTGACACCGTGTATCTAGTCTGTGTTGACTGACTGTTTGACCTTCATTCCAACCTCTCCCGCCACTGTAGATTATATTTATAGCCTTCTCATAAAACTGTGAAGCCCCAGTTATGTGTTTGGTAGGCCTATGCTGACAATGCTATCTGGCATCTAACTCATTGGAATTTGAACCCTCTGGTAAATGAGGATAAGTGTAACATTACCGAATACATGAAATGCTTTTTTCCTAAACGGGTAAAGACTTGTTACTGCTTGTCTAATAATATATTATCGAATTATTGCAAGCACCACTACGCAACAACCAAGCCAGCCTCTGTGAGAAATTCCTGCTGCTGCCACTGCATCACATGCTCTCTGTGCCTTTTAATACACCAATGGTTCGCAGAATGAGTTACTTACATAGCTAGCTAGTCTAGTGGTGACTGCAGAGTGTTAGCAAAGATACTTACATTGCCCTGTTCATATGGGGGAAATGGTGTAGTCGACACGGATGTATTAATTTAAACACAGAATAATGTTATGCATAGAATGAAATATACATTTTCTTTTTGAATTGCATGCTTGTAACGCCCTGGCCATAGAGAGGGGTTTTTGTTCTTTATTTTGGTTAGGCCAGGGTGTTACATTGGGTGGGCGTTCTATGTTCCTTTCTCTATGTTTTTGTATTTCTTTGTTTTGGGCCGTGTGTGGCTCCCAATCAGGCACAGCTGAAGCTCGTTGTTGCTGATTGGGAGTCACACATAAGGAGCATGATTTTCCTTTGGGTTTTGTGGGTAGTTGTTTCTGTTTAGTGTTTGCACCTGACAGGACTGTTTGGCTGTCAGTTTCTTGTTTTTTGTCTAACGTGTTCTTTCTGTAATAAATTCCTGAAGATGAACACATCCTCCGCTGCACCTTGGTCTACTCTCTCTCATGACAGCCCTTACAATGCTGGTACAAGTTTCTGAAATATGTGGAATGAGTTGGACCGCAGAGTGAAGGAAAAGCAGTCAACATATGCTCAGCATACGTGGGAAATTATTCTAGACTGTTGGATAAGCATACAGTGCATATTGAGTTCTTTTCAAGTGTTTTTAATCGTTTTAAATCATCTGTATTGTTTTTGGTATCATGTAGTTTTATTGCATATATCTGGTGCTTTTGACCCACAGATTTGCAGATTGTCTGTTAGGTTAACTTATTATGGTGTGGCTGGTTAGCTAACAAGCTGTCTAATTGTTTTTGTTCAAATGATGTATCTGGACCAATGACCTTATGTACAGCACCAGTCAAAAGTTTGGACACACCTACTCATTCAAGGGTTTTCTTCATTTTTACTATTTTCTACATTGTCGAATAAAAGTGAAGACTTCAAAACTATGAAATAACACATATGGAATCATGTAGTAACCCAAGAGGACATTCTCTCTTTCTCCCCTGACCCATCTGTCTATCTCCTCCTTTGAATTCCATGCTGTCACAATCACTAGCCCATTCAAGCTTAACATCCTTATCATTTATCGCCCTCCAGGTTCCCTTGGAGAGTTCATCAATGAGCTTGTCGCCTTGATAAGTTCTATTCCTGAGGATGGCTCACCCCTCACAATTCTGGGTGACTTTAACCTCCCTACGTCTACCTTTGACTCATTTCTCTCTGCCTCCTTCTTTCCACTCCTCTCCTCTTTTGGCCTCACCCTCTCACCGTTCCCCCCTACTCACAAGGCAGGCAATACGCTTGACCTCATCTTTACTAGATGCTGTTCTTCTACCAATCTCACTGCAACTCCCCTCCAAGTCTCCGACCACTACCTTGTATCCTTTTCCCTCTCGCTCTCCTCCAACACTACTCACTCTGCCCCTACTCAGATGGTATTGCGCCGTCGCAACCTTCGCTCTCTCTCTCCTGCTACTCTCTCCTCTTCCATTCTATCATCTCTTCCCTCTGCTCAATCCTTCTCCAACAAATCTCCTGATTCTGCCTCCTCAACGCTCCTCTCCTCCCTTTCTGCATCCTTTGACTCTCTATGTCCCCTATCCTCCCGGCCCCTCCACTCCTGCTCCGTGGCTTGACGACTCATTGCGAGCTCACAGAACAGGGCTCCGGGCAGCCGAGCGGAAATGGAGGAAAACTAGCCTCCCTGCGGACCTGGCATCTTTTCACTCCCTCCTCTCCACATTTTCTTCCTCTGTTTCTGCTGCTAAAGCCACTTTCTACCACTCTAAATTCCAAGCATCTGCCTCTAACCCTAGGAAGGTCTTTGCCACCTTCTCCTCCCTCCTGAATCCTCCTCCGCCTCCTCCCCTCCTCCCTCTCTGCGGACGACTTTGTCAACCATTTTGAAAAGAAGGTTGACGACATCCGATCCTCGTTTGTTAAGTCAAACGACACCACTGGTCCTGCTCACATTGCCCTACCCTATGCTTTGACCTCTTTCTCCCCTCTCTCTCCAGATGAAATCTTGCGACTTGTGACGGCCGACCGCCCAACAACCTGCCCGCTTGACCCTATCCCCTCCTCTCTTCTCCAGACCATTGCCGGAGACCTTCTCCCTTACCTCACCTCGCTCATCAACTCATCCTTGACCGCTGGCTACGTCCCTTCCGTCTTCAAGAGAGCGAGAGTTGCACCCCTTCTCAAAAAACCTACACTCGATCCCTCCGATGTCAACAACTACAGACCAGTATCCCTTCTTTCTTTCCTCTCCAAAACTCTTGAGCGTGCCGTCCTTGGCCAGCTCTCTTGCTATCTCTCAGAATTACCTTCTTGATCCAAATCAGTCAGGTTTCAAGACTGGTCATTCAACTGAGACTGCTCTTCTCTGTGTCACGGAGGCTCTCCGCACTGCTAAAGCTAACTCTCTCTCCTCTGCTCTCATCCTTGTAGACCTATCTGCTGCCTTTGATACTGTGAACCATCAGATCCTCCTCTCCACCCTCTCCGAGTTGGGCACGCAGCTCACTCTTGGATTGCGTCCTACCTGACAGGTCGCTCCTACCAGGTGGCATGGCGAGAATCCGTCTCCGCACCACGTGCTCTCACCACTGGTGTCCCCCATGGTCTCTCCTATCATTGCTACGCAGACGACACACAATTATTCTTCTCTTTTCCCCCTTCTGATAACCAGGTGGCGAATCGCATCTCTGCATGTCTGGCAGACATATCAGTGTGGATGACGGATCACCACCTCAAGCTGAACCTCGGCAAGACGGAGCTGCTCTTCCTCCCGGGGAAGGACTGCCCGTTCCATGATCTCGCCATCACGGTTGACATTGTGTCCTCCTCCCAGAGTGCTAAGAGCCTTGGCGTGACCCTGGACCACACCCTGTCGTTCTCCGCTAACATCAAGGCGGTGACCCGATCCTGTAGGTTCATGCTCTACAACATTCGCAGAGTACAACCCTGCCTCACACAGGAAGCGGCGCAGGTCCTAATCCAGGCACTTGTCATCTCCCGTCTGGATTACTGCAACTCGCTGTTGGCGGGGCTCCCTGCCTGTGCCATCAAACCCCTACAACTCATCCAGAACGCCGCAGCCCGTCTGGTGTTCAACCTTCCCAAGTTCTCTCACGTCACCCCGCTCCTCCGCACACTCCACTGGCTTCCAGTTGAAGCTCGCATCTGCTACAAGACCATGGTGCTTGCCTACGGAGCTGTGAGGGTAATGGCACCTCCGTAACTTCAGGCTCTGATCAGTCCCTACACCCAAGGAAGGACACTGCGTTCATCCACCTCTGGCCTGCTCGCCTCCCTACCTCTGTGGAAGCACAGTTCCCGCTCAGCCCAGTCAAAACTGTTCGCTGCTCTGGCACCACAATGGTGAAACAAGCTCCCTCACGACGCCAGGACAGCGGAGTCAATCACCACCTTCCGGAAACACCTGAAACCCCACCTCTTTAAGGAATACCTGGGATAGGATTAAGTAATCCTTCTAACCCCCCCCCCCTTCTAACCCCCCCCCAACTTTTATCACTCCAGTGTAAATTGCAAATTTGTAATTAGTTAGCCACTATTGGCCTATTTATTGCCTTACCTCCTTACTTCATCTGTACACACTGTATACAGATTTTTCTATTGTGTTATTGACTGTATGTTTGTTCATCCAATTCCTGACATTTAATCCTCGTAAAAATTCCCTGTCTTAGGTCAGTTAGGATCACCACTTTATTTTAAGAATGTGAAATGTCAGAATAATAGTAGAGAGAATGATTTCTTTCAGCTTTTATTTCTTTCATCACATTCCCAGTGGGTCAGAAGTTTACATACACTCAATTAGTATTTGGTAGCATTGCCTTTAAATTGTTTAACTTGGGTCAAACGTTTCAGGTAGCCTTCCACAAGCTTCCCACAATAAGTTGGGTGAATTTTGGCCCATTCCTCCTGACAGAGCTGGTGTAACTGAGTCATGTTTGTAGGCCTCCTTGCTCACACACGCTTTTTCAGTTCTGCCCACACATTTTCTATGGGATTGAGGTCAGGGCTTTGTGATGGCCACTCCAATACCTTGACTTTGTTGTCCTTAAGCCATTTTGCCACAACTTTGGAAGTATGCTTGGGGTCATTGTCCATTTGGAAGACTCATTTGCGACCAAGCTTTAACTGCCTGACTGATGTCTTGAGATGTTGCTTCAATGCATCCACATAATTTGCCCTCCTCATGACTTAATCTATTTTGTGAAGTGCACCAGTCCCTCCTGCAGCAATGCACCCCCACAACATGATGCTGCCACCCCCGTGCTTCATGGTTTTGATGGTGTTCTTCGGCTTGCAAGCTCCCCCTTTTAACTCCAAACATAATGATGGTCATTGTGGCCAAACAGTTCTATTTTTGTTTCATCAGACCAGAGGACATTTCTCCAAAAAGTATGATCTTTGTCCCCATGTGCAGTTGCAAACCGTAGACTGGCTCTTTTAAGGCGGTTTTGGAACAGTGGCTTCTTCCTTGCTGAGCGGCCTTTCAGGTTATGTTTATGTAGGACTAGTTTTACTGTGGATATAGAGATTTTTGTACCTGTTTCCTCCAGCATCTTCACAAGGTCCTTTGCTGTTGTTCTGGGATTGATTTGCACTTTCCAAAGTACGTTCATCTCTAGCAGACAGAACGCATCTCCTTCCTGAGCGGTATGATGGCTGCATGGTCCCATGGTGTTTATACTTCTGTACTATTGTTTGTACAGATGAATGTGGTACCTTCAGGTGTTTGGAAATTGCTCCCAAGGATGAACCAGACCTGTGGAGGTCTACAATTGTTTTTCTGAGGTCTTGGCTGATTTCTTTTGATTTTCCCATGATGTCAAGCAAAGAGGCACTGAGTTTGAAGGTAGGCCTTGAAATACATCCACAGGTACACCTCCAATGGACTCAAATGATGTCAATTAGCCTATCAGAAGCTTCCAAAGCCATGACATAATTTTCTGGAATTTTCCAAGCTGTTTCAAGGCACAGTCAACTTAGTGTATGTAAACTTCTGACATACTGGAATAGTGATACAGTGAATGATAAGTGAAATAATCTGTCTGTAAACAATTGTTTGATCAATTACTTGTGTCATGCACAAAGTAGATGTCCTAACCGACTTGCCAAAACTATAGTTTGTTCACAAGAAGTTTGTGGTGTGGTTGAAAACTAGTTTTAATGACTCCAACCTAAGTGTACGTAAACTTCCGACTTCAACTGTACATATCCCAACCAGAATCACGGATTACAGGCAACATCCGCACTGAACTAAAGGCTAGAGCTGCTGCTTGAAATGGAGCAGGACATTGATCCGGACGCAGATAAGAAATCCCACTACACCCTCCGATGGACCATCAAACGGGCAAAGCATTAATACAGGACCAAGATCTAACCCTACAACACTGGTTCTGACGGTAGTCGGATGTGGCAGGGCTTGCAAACTATCATAGATTACGAAAGGAAACCCAGCCGCGAGCTGTCCAGTGACGCGACCTTACCAGACGAGCTAAGTACCTTCTATGCTCACTTCGAGGCAAGCAACACTGAACCATGCAATAGATCACCAGCAGTTCCGGATGACTGTGTGATGACTGCTCTCCGTAGCCGATGTGAGTGAGACCTTTAACCTGTTGGGGATAGGGGGCAGTATTTGCACGGCCGGATAAAAAACATACCCGATTTAATCTGGTTACTACTCCTGCCCAGTAACTAGAATATGCATATAATTGTTTGATTTGGATAGAAAACACCCTAAAGTTTCTAAAACTGTTTGAATGGTGTCTGTGAGTATAACAGAACTCATTTGGCAGGCCAAAACCTGAGAAGATTCCAAACAGGAAGTGCTCTCTCTGACTATTTCTTGGCCTTCTTGATCATCTCTAACCAAAACAGGGGATCTCTGGCATAACGTGACATTTTCTAACGCTCCCATAGGCTCTCAGAAGGCACCAGAACGATGAATGGTGACTTTGCAGGCCATGGCTGAAAAACAGTAGCGCATTTGGAAAGTGGTCAATCTGAGAATAATGAGACTGGGGCACGTGCACGAGCCGACACCATGTTTTTATTTTTTCGTCTTTGAACGAAAACAGGGTTTCCCGGTCGGAATATTATCGCTTTTTTACAAGAAAAATCGCATAAAAATTGATTTTAAACAGCGTTTGACATGCTTCGAAGTACGGTAATGGAATATTTTGATTTTTTTTTGTCACGAAACGCGTCGGGCGCGTCACCCTTCTTTACCCTTCAGATAGTGTCTTGAACGCACAAACAAAACGCCGCTATTTGGATATAACTATGGATTACTTGGTGGGTGTTTAAATAGCTAGCCCTGTGATGCCGGGCTATCTACTTAGAATATTGCAAAATGTGCTTTCACCAAAAAGCTATTTTAAAATCGGACATAGCGAGTGCATAGAGGAGTTCTGTATCTATAATTCTTAAAATAATTGTTATGTTTTTTGTGAACGTTTATCGTGAGTAATTTAGTAAATTCACCGGAAGTTTGCGGGGGGTATGCTAGTTCTGAACGTCACATGCTAATGTAAAAAGCTGGTTTTTGATATAAATATGAACTTGATTGAACAAAACATGCATGTATTGTATAACATAATGTCCTAGGAGTGTCATCTGATGAAGATCATCAAAGGTTAGTGCTGCATTTAGCTGTGGTTTTGGTTTTTGTGACATTATATGCTAGCTTGAAAAATGGGTGTCTGATTATTTCTGGCTGGGTACTCTGCTGACATAATCTAATGTTTTGCTTTCGTTGTAAAGCCTTTTTGAAATCGGACAGTGTGGTTAGATTAACGAGAGTCTTGTCTTTAAAATGGTGTAAAATAGTCATATGTTTGAGAAATTGAAGTAATAGCATTTCTAAGGTATTTGAATATCACGCCTACTCAACTGGCTGTTGAGTAGGCGTCCCACCTAGCCCATAGAGGCTAAACATATGTATGTACGGTCACAGGGCCAGACGGAATAGCTACAGAGCATACGCTGACCTGCTGGCAAGTCTACTTCATTAGAAGGCCTAGACTACTTCACCCTAATGTAAGCCTAATGCATTGGATACAAAACAAACACTGGCATATTGTAAAGGAGAATGTCCAATTTTAATTATATGCATGCATATCAAACAGATAATACAGTGCATTCAGAAAGTATTTAGACCTCTTCACCTTTTCACGTTTTGTAACATTACAGCCTTATTCCAACATGTATTAAATAGTTTTTTTCTTCATCAATCTTCACACAATGCCCCATAATGTCAAAGCAAAAACAGGATTTTAGAAATGTTTGCACATTTAAAAAACAACAACTGAAATATCACATTTACATAAGTATTCAGACCCTTTACTCAGTACGTCGTTGAAGCACCTTTGGCAGCGATTACAGCCTTGAGTCTTCTTGGGTATGACGCTACAAGCTAGGCACACCTGTATTTGGGTGGTTTCTCCCATTCTTCTCTGCAGATCCTCTCAAGCTCTGTCAGGTTTTTGGGGAACGTTGCTGCACAGCTATTTTCACGTCTCTCCAGAGAGGTTTGATCGGGTTCAAGTCCGGGCTATGGCTGGGCCACTCAAAGACATTCAGAGACTTGTCCCGAAGCCACTCCTGCATTGTCTTGGCTGTGTGCTTAGGGTCATTGTCCTGTTGGAAGGTGAAACTTCACCCCAGTCTGAGGTCTTGAGTTCTCTGGAGCAGGTTTTCATCAATGATCTCTCTGTACTTTGCTACGTTAATTTTCCCTAGATCCTGACTAGTCTCCCAGTCTCTGCCACTGAAAAACATCCCCAGAGCATGATGCTGCCACCACCATGCTTCACCATAGAGATGGTATTGGCCAGGTGATGAGCGGTGCCTGGTTTCCTCCAGAAGTGGTGGTTGGCATTCATGCCAGAGAATCTTGTTTCTCATGATCTGAGAGTTCTTTAGGTGCCTTTTGGCAAACTCCAAGCGGGCTGTCATGTGCCTTTTACTGAGGAGTGGCTTCTGACTGGCCACTCTACCATAACGTTCTGATTGGTGGAGTGCTGCAGTGATGGTTGTCCTTCTAGAAGGTTCTCTCATCAGAGGAACACAGAGGAACTCTGGAGCTCTGTCAGAGTGACCATTGGGTTGTTGGTCACCTCCCGGACCAAGGCCCTTCTCCCCCGATTGCTCAGTTTGGCCAGACGGCCAGCTCTTGGTGGTTTCAAATATCTTCCATTGAAGAATGATGGAGGCCGCAGTCAGCCGCGACCAGGAGACCCATGAGGCGACATACAATTGGCCCAGCGTCGTCCTAGTTAGTGGAGGGCTTGGCCGGCCGGGGTGTCCTTGTCCCATTGTGCTCTAGCGACTCCTTGTGGCGGGCCGGGCGCATGCACGCGGACTTCGGTCGCCAGTTGTAATGGGTTTCGTCCGACACATTGGTGCGGCTGGCTTCTGGGTTAAGCGAGCGGTGCACTTATTAATGAAGCCGGTGACTGACGTGATAAACTCCTCAATGCCATCGCATTTTTTATGTCTTAACCCTTTTATTGTTTTTCCTGTATCTGTGCATGGATCCTTAGAACACAGTCCAATGTACAACATAAGTCAGGTGTCAAGTTTTATTAGTCGTATGTACATGATACACATGGTCGAAAGAAATGCTTACCAGCAGATTCGTTCTCGACAATGCAACGCCAATAAGAAATAAGAAAAGATAATACCACCTTCAAGAAAATGGCTCAGTAGAATAGAAAACATCCCCAAGTGAGGTACATCAAGGAGATTAACATTCAAAAAGCTTGTTCAGTACACCTCATTCAACTAACTGTGGTCTAAATTGTAGACGATGAATAGCTGAACAAGGTAGATAATCACCCACGTCTGTATTTTAGAACGACCGTCATATGTTACAATGAGCTGACAATTCTGCATGATAGAGCATAAAGTGTGGATCTACTTTTAACATAGTGACGTTGCACACTGCTGAATAAACTCCTGGGATAGGGTGATTTTCCTAGTGGATGGGTGGTTCCCAAGTTCCTTACATTTAATCATTTAGCAGACACTCTTATCCAGAGCGACTTACAGTAGTGAATGCATACATTTCATACATTTTTTCCCCCGTACTGGTCCCCCGTGGGAATCGAACTCACAACGCTGGCGTTGCAAACACCATGCTCTACCAACTGAGCCACACGGGACCACGGGACCACAGCTGTCTGGGTGATGGGGTGGGATGTGCTTCAACCTGAGGAGAACAGAGGGAGAAACATAAAGGCCAAGGGAGGAGAAATTAACCTCACTGCACATTTCAGTGTTGGTTCAAGTTGCTGAGAACCACACCTACCTTTGTTAATGTGCAATGGTTTAGTAAACAGTTTTGCATATTTATAGGCTTGATCAAGTTGTCACTGATTTACTTTAATTTGAGAATTTCATTATTTATATGCATTGTTGAAACACAAGGGGAGGGGAAAGTGACAAGTGGAAATGTTAGGTAAACATACACTGCATGCATGTATTGACTGATCATGAAAGAATGCACAAATAACTTGGCTGGCTAGTAAGCCAGGATTAAACACAACACAGCTAGCTGCATTTCCTTTGTTTTTAATCAGATGTTAAAATGTCTTACCTCCAAACCAGTCGAGCACGACTCTTTTGTCCTGCCACGCCAATGCCATTGAGTGAAATGAATGCATCAGTTACCATTTGTCACTGAAAACAAATTGAAATTAGCTGGCTAGCAAGTTCACCTTTTCAGAATAAAAAAACTGTCGACATTGCTGATTTTATGTTTAGTTCATTTAGTTGTTCATTCCTAAACAGCTGATAACTAGGACGAGATTGCCTGCTAGATAGCTAGCTAGCTAGCCATCGCATCTGACGAGCTATCTTTGCTTGGCTAGCGGGCTGATACACAGCAGTGACTTAACATTTGAATTCAATATGAAAGTAATTTGCTGAACATAATTTGGTGAATAAATAAACATAATACTTACAAAGTTATTCATTATTCCTCAGGAATATTTTCTCCCAAAAGTGTCTTCAGTCTGCCATTGATACAGAAGTTTTGGGAATTTTCGCTGTGTCGCAAGGTGTCATGGGATAGCTTCCCCATCAAAGGGAACGAAAAAGTATGCTGCCATGCGTGCTTTGTTTTCCAGCTCTCTCAAGTACGCTTAAAGAACTTCCGATAAACTTAGTACATACTTGCCTTTTTGCGTTCCTATGTTTGGAATAGCACTTGAAAAGTTACAGTTGACTTCCGTACCCCCTTTGTATGCATTTTAGAAGACAGCCCTCCCACAGGTGGTGAGGGTAGGCAACAAAACATTCGCCAAACTAACCCTCAACATGTGGGCCCCTCAGGGGTATGTCCTTAGTCCCGTCCTGTACTCCCTGTTCACCCACAACTGCTTGGGTGTGCACGACTCCAACACCCTCATTAAGCTTGCCCACAACACGACAGTGTTAGGCCTGATCACCGATGACAATGAGACTGCCTACAAGGAGAAGGTCAGAGACCTAGCAGTGTGGTGCCAGGACAACAACCTCTCCCTTAATGTCAGTGACACCAAGGAGCTGATCGCGGACTACAGGAAACGGGGGGCCAAGCAAGCCCCCATTCAAATCAACGTGGCTGTAATGGAGTGGGTCGAGAGCGTCAAGTTCCTCGGTGTCCACATGACTAAGGACCTATCATGGTTCGAACACACCAACACAGGAGGCTGAAAAGATTTGGCATGGGCCCTCAGATCCTCTCAAAGTTCAACAGCTGCACCATCAAGAGCATCTTGACTGGCTGCATCACCGCTTGCCATCCAAAATCTCTATCACAGGCGGTGTCAAAGTCTTTTCACACATACTGCTGCTACTGTGTTTATTATCTATCCTGATTGCCTAGTCACTTTTACCCCTACCTACATGTACATAGTACCTCAATTACCTCAACTACCTCTTTTTTTTTTATTAGTATTTATTTATTTGCTCATCTTTTCTTACTTTTTAACTCTGCATTGTTGAGAAAGGGCCCGTAACTAAGCATTTCATGGTAAAGTCTACAACTGTTGTATTCGGCGCATGTGACATTTTTATTTTATTGATTTGAGTTTTTCCTAACCACTGTGCTTATACATCTGCATGGCTTGGTCTGTGGGGCTTTAGGCTGGTAAAGTATAGCACTTTGAGACAACAGCTGGTGTAAAAAATGGATTTAGAAAATACACTTGATTGAAATGTCATGTAAACATATTTAAAGATTGTCCTTTTACACACACACACTTTAGTGATCCACTGTCTGTTTCCTAAAGAGCACACACACCACGGTAGTCCATAAATACAGCCAGCCAGCCCAGGGGAAGCCCTTCTTGAGAACTGCCTTGATCCCTTGTTTCCTAAAACACTTGCACATGTTGTCTATAAATAGGCCAACCAACTGTCAGGGGAAGTCCTACATGCTGAATCAAAGACAGACAGTCAGGGTGGAGACGATAATTGTGGTTATTTAACAGTTTGTTTTGGCAATGCTTTAGGCTCCTCCAATTTCCCTATGCTTTATGCTCCTCCGATTCCCCTCCAGGATCTCTTTCAGGCACCTCCAATAAACTTTGACGTGGCAGGCAAAAGAAAAGCCCCTTGCGTTGCCTCTTCTAGCCTTGGTGTTTAGTGCTCTCTATTGAAGAATAGTTATACTACATCAATCAAATCAATCAAATGTATTTTTAAAGCCCTTTTTACATCAGCAGATGTCACAAAGTGCTTATACAGAAACCCAGCATAAAACCCCAAACAGCAAGCAATGCAGAAGTAGAAGCATGGTGGCAAGGAAAAACTCCCTAGACAGGCAGGAACCTAGAAAGAAACCTAGATAGGAACCAGGCTCTGAGGTGTGGCCATTCCTCTTCTGGCTGTGCCGGGTGGCGATAGTACATGGCCATTAAGGCCACATTATTCTTCAAGAACTTCAAACGTTCGTAGATGACCAGCAGGGTCAAATAATAATCACAGTTGTTTTAGAGGGTGCAACGGGTCAGCACCTCAGGAGTAAATACCAGTTGGCTTTTCATAGCCGAGCATTCAGAGGTCGAGACACCAGGTAAAGTAGAGGGAAAGAGACAGGGAAAGTTGAAAAGAGCAGGTCCGGGACATTCTGGTTAGAGCCAGTTTGCGCTGTTCTGTGAAGGGAGTAGTACACAGCGTTGTACGAGATCTTCATTTTCTTGGCAATTTCTTGCATGGAATAGCCTTCCTTCTTCAAAGTAGCCACCCTTTGCCTTGATGACAGTTTTGCACGCTCCCAGAATGATGCAGAAAAGCTAATCCATGCTTTTGTCGCTTCTAGATTAGACTACTGCAATGCTCTACTCTCTGGCTACCCTGATAAAGCATCAAATTATACTTCAGTTAGTGCTAAATATGGCTGCAAGAATCTTGACTAGAACCCCAAAAATGTAGCCTCTCTACAATGGCTTCCTGTTAAGGCTAGGGGTGATTAAGGTTTCACTGCTAACCTACAATGCAGTACAAGGACTTGCTACCTATCTCTCACCGATTTGGTCCTGCCGTGCATACCTACACGTACGCTACGGTCACAAGACGCAGGCTTCCTTAGTGTCCCTAGAATTTCTAGGCAAACAGCTAGAGGCAGGGCTTTCTCCTATAGAGCTCAATTTTTATGGAATGGTCTGCTTATCCATGTGAGAGACTTAGACTCGGTCTTGACCTTTTAAGTCTTTACTGAAAACTCATCTCTTCAGTAGGTCCTAAGATTTGAGTGTAGGCTGGCCCAGGGCTGCGAAGGTGAATGGCAAGGCACTCGAATGACAAACCGCCCTTGCTGTCTTGCCTGGCTGGCTCCCCTCTCTCCACTGTGATTCTCTGCCTCTGACCCTATTACGGGGCTGAGTCACTAGCTTACTAGTGTTCTTCCATGCCATCCCTAGGAGGGGTGCATCACGTTGTGCCAGTCTATTTTCTGCTATACTCGACCTGACTGGGTTAAGTCATTGACGTGATCTTCCTGTCTGGTCTTGCGCCTCCTCGGGCTCGATCTTTGTGGACTATACTCAGCCTTGTCTCAGGGAAGTAAGTTGGTGGTCTGTTGATATCCCTCTAGTGGTGTGGAGGTCGTGTTTTGGCAAAGTTGGTGGGGTTATATACTGCCTGGTTGGCCCTGTCCCTCGTCTCAGCCTCCAGTATCTATGCTGCAATAGTCTATGTGCCTGGGGGCTAGAGTCAGTCTGTTATATCTGGTATCATTCTCCTGTCTTACCTGGTGTCCTGTGTGAATTCAAATTCTCTCTTTCTCTCCCTCCCGGAGGACCTGAGCCCTATGACCATGCCTCAGTCGGAAGTTTACATACACTTAGGTTGGAGTCATTAATACTAGTTTTTCAACCACTCCACAAATTTCTTGTTAACAAACTATAGTTTTGGCAAGTCGGATAGGACATCTACTTTGTGCATGACACAAGTCATTTTTCCAACAATTGTTTACAGACAGATTATTTCAGTTGTAATTGTCACGCCCTGACCTGAGAGAGACGTTTTGTTTCTCTATTTTGGTTAGGTCAGGGTGTGATTTGGGTGGGCATTCGAGATTTGTAGTTCTTTGTTCTATTCTATGTTTTCTATTTCTAAGTTTTCAGGTTCTAGTTTGGTATTTCTATGTTGGGTTTTGTTTGGGATGATCTCCAATTAGAGGCAGCTCTAATTGGAGATCATACTTAAGTAGGGTTTTTTTCCACCTGGGTTTGTGGGAGATTGTTTTTGAGTAGTGTATGTTTCACCTCTGCGTCAAGGTTTGTTGTTTTTTGTCATTCAGTTTATTTATGTATTGCATAGTTTCACAGTATAAATAAAATGTGGAACGACACACGCTGCACTTTGGTCCGCTCATTCCTACGACAACCGTGACAGTAATTCACTGTATCACAATTCCAGAGGGTCAGAAGTTTACATACACTAAGTTGACTGTCTTTAAACAGCTTGGAAAATTCCAGGAAATGATGTCATGGTTTTAGAAGCTTCTGATAGGCTAATTGACATCATTTGAGTCAATTGGAGGTGTACCTGTGGATGTATTTCAAGGCCTACCTTCAAACTCAGTGCCTCTTTGCTTGACATCATGGGAAAATCAAAAGAAATCAGCCAAGACCTCATAAAAAACAATTGTAGACCTCCACAAGTCTGGTTCATCATTGGGAGCAATTTCCAAATGCCTGAAGGTACCACGTTCATCTGCACAAACAATAGTATGCAAGTATAAACACCATGGGACCATGCAGCCGTCATACCACTCAGGAAGGAGACGCGTTCTGTCTCCTAGAGACGAATGTACTTTGGTGCTAAAAGTGCAAATCAATCCCAGAACAACAGCAAAGGACCTTGTGAAGATGCTGGAGGAAACAGGTACAAGAGTATCTATATCCACAGTAAAACGAGTCCTATATCGACATAACCTGAAAGGCCCCTCAGCAAGGAAGAAGCCACTGCTACAAAACCGCCATAAAAAAGACAGACTACGGTTTGCAACTACAGTCATGGCTAAAAGTTTTGAGAATGACACAAATATTAATTTCCACAAAGTTTGCTGCTTAAGTGTCTTTAGACATTTTTGTCCGATGTTACTATGGAATACTGAAGTATAATAACAAGCATTTCATAAGTGTCAAATGCTTTTTTGACAATTACATGAAGTTGATGCAAAGAGTCAATATTTGCAGTGTTGACCCTTCTTGTTCAAGACCTCTGCAATTCACCCTGGCATGCTGTCAATTAACTTCTGGGCCACATCCTGACTGATGGCAGCCCATTCCTGCATAAACAATGCTTGGAGTTTGTCAGAATTTGTGGGTTTTTGTTTGTCCACCCACCTCTTGAGGATTGAACACAAGTTCTCAATGGGGAGTTTCCTGGCCATGGACACAAAATATCAATGTTTTGTCCCCGAGCCACTTAGTTATCACTTTTGCCTTATGGCAGGGTGCTCTATCATGCTGGAAAAGGCATTGTTCGTCACCAAACTGTTCCTGGATGGTTGGCAGAAGTTGCTCTCAGAGGATATGTTGGTACCATTCTTTTTCATGGCTGAGTTCTTAGGCAAAATTGTGAGTGAGCCCACTCCCTTGGCTGAGAAGCAACCCCACACATGAATGGTCTCAGGATGCTTTACTGTTGGCATGACACAGGACTGATGGTAGCGCTGACCTTGTCTTCTCCAGACAAGCTTTTTTTCCGGATGCCCCAAACAATCGGAAAGGGGATTCATCAGAGAAAATGACTTTACCCCAGTCCTCAGCAGTCCAATCCCGGTACCTTTTGCAGAATATCAGTCTGTCCCTGATGTTTTTCCTGAAGAGAAGTGGCTTCTTTGCTGCCCTTCTTGACACCAGGCCATCCTCCAAAAGTCTTCGCCTCACTGTGCATGCAGATGCACTCACACCTGCCTGCTGCCATTCCTGAACAAGCTCTGTACCGGTGGTGCCCCGATCCCGCAGCTGAATCAACTTTAGGAGACGGTCCTGGTGCTTGCTGGACTTTCTTGGGTGCCCTGAAGCCTTCTTCACAACAATTGAACCACTCTCCTTGAAGTTCTTGATGATCCAATAAATGGTTGATTTAGGTGCAATCTTACTGGCAGCCTGTGAAGCCCTTTTTGTGCAAAGCAATGATGACGGCAAGTGTTTCCTTGCAGGAAACCATGGTTGACAGAGGAAGAACAACGATTCCAAGCACCACCTTCCTTTTGAAGCTTCCAGTCTGTTGTTCAAACTCAATCAGCATGACAGAGTGATCTCCGGCCTTGCCCTCGTCAACACTCACACCTGTGTTAACGAGAGAATCACTGACATGATGTCAGCTGGTCCTTTTGTGGCAGGGCTGAAATGCAGTGAAAATGTTTTTGGGGGATTCAGTGTCACGAGTGCTGTCTTCAAATTCCCTGTCATAAATCAGCCAAGGCGCAGCGTGCCGGTAGTTCCACATATTTTATTTGTGAACTCGAACAAAACAATAAACAGGTGAAACTGAAACAAATGTGATGTTCTGGGGCTGCACAAACACAGCTGCACAAAAACAAGATCCCACGAAAGCACAGGGAAAAACAGGCTGCCTAAGTATGGCTTCCAATCAGAGACAACGAATGACAGCTGCCTCGGATTGGAAACCATACCCGGCCAAAACATAGAACACAAAACATAGAATGCCCACCCACCTATCACACCCTGACCTAACTAAACAAAGAAAACACAGCTCTCCTAGGTCAGAGCGTGACATTCAGTTCATTTGCATGGTAAAGAGGGACTTTGCAATTAATTGCAATTCATCTGATCACTCTTATTAACATTCTGGAGTATATGCAAATTGTGATCATACAAACTGAGGCAGCAGACTTTGTGAAAACTTATATTTATGTCATTCTCAAAACTTTTGGCCATGACTGTACACAAGGGGACAAAGATCATACTTTTGGAGAAATGTCCTCTGGTCTGATGAAACAAAAATATAACTGTTTGGCCACAATGACCATCGTTATGTTTGGAGGAAAAAGGGGGAGGCTTGCAAGCCGAAGAACACCATCCCAACCGTGAAGCACGGGGTTGGAAGCATCATGTTGTGGGGGTGCTTTGCTGCAGGAGGGACTGGTGCACTTCATAAAATAGGTCTTCCAAATGGACAATGACCCCCAAGCATACTTCCAAAGTTGTGGCAAAATGGCTTAAGGACAACAAAGTCAATGTATTGGAGTGGCCATCACAAAGCCCTGACCTCAATCCCATAGAAAATTGTGGGCAGAACTGAAAAAGTGTGTGTGAGCAAGGAGGCCTACAAACCTGACTCTGTTACTCCAGCTCTGTCAGGAGGAATGGGCGAAAATTCACCCAACTTATTGTGGGAAGCTTGTGGAAGGCTATCCGAAACGACCACCAAAATTCACAAGTTATAGGTGTTCTTGTTACAAAGGCATGACCCGACATACTGATTTCTAATACAGTTCCATCAGTGGTGATGTCCTTATATTCCTACAGTGAGTGTGTGCAGTTCTGTACATGTACTTTGATGAGCTCATAAAACATTTTATTTTTATGTATAGGGTTCTATTATAGGATGTTTTTTCTAAAGCAAAGTGACTGATTGTAAGTGTTTACGTTTACTGGCTATATTCCTTCATTATTAAGGCATAATTCTATTTTGTCTGTAAGAGATGTATTTTGAAGTGTTGCCTATTTGAGAATCCACTTTTTTTTATCTGAGCTCTTCTTGCATCCGTAAGACTGTTACCTTTCAGAAAAGCTCAAACCAAATAAAAGATCTGTCTCTACTGCTTTTTGGATATACGGCTCTTAAGTATCAAAACTAAAAGTTCATGTTATGCATTAAATTCCTTATATTAAGTAGTGGTGGATGTACTTAAGTATCAAAAGTAAAAGTATGAAACGTAAGTACATCTACCACTGCTTAATATAAGGAATTTAATGTATAACATGTTATTTTACTCAAGTATGATGATTGAATACTTTTTACACCACTGTACATAAGTACATTTAAAACCAGATACTTTTAGACTTTTACTCAAGTAGTATTTTACTTGGTGACTTTTACTTGAGTCATTTTCTATTAAAGGTATCTTTACTTTTACTCAAGTATAACAATTTAGTACATTTTCCACCACTGATGGTAACACTGACAGAGCTCCAGAGTTCCTCTGTGGAGATGAGAGAACCTTCCAGAAGGACAACCTTCCAGAAGGACAACCATCTCTGCAGCACTCTACCAATCAGGCCTATATGGTAGAGTGACCAGAAGGAAGCCACTCCTCAGTAAAAGACACATGACAGCCTGCTTGGAGATTGCCAAAAGGCACCTAAAGGACTCTCACCTAAATGACCATGAGAAACAAGATTCTCTGGTTTGGTGAAACCAAGATTGAACGCTTTGGCCTGAATGACAAGCGTCACGTCTGGAGGAAACCTGGCACCATCCCCACGGTGAAGCATGGTGGTTGCAGCATCATTCTGTGGGGATGTTTCTCAGCGGCAGGGACTGGGAGACTAGTCAGGATAGAGGGAAAGATGAAGGGAGAAAAGTACAGAGAGATCCTTGATGAAAACCTGCTCCAGAGCGCTCAGGACCTCAGATTGGGGGGAGGGTTCACCTTCCAACAGGACAACGACCCTAAGCACACAGCCAAGACAACACAGGATTGGCTTCGGGAAAAATCTCTGAATGTCCTTGAGTGGCCCGACCAGAGCCAGGACTTGAACCCGATCGAACATCTCTGGAGAGACCTGAAAATAGCTGTGCAGCGACGCTTCCCATCCAACCTGACAGAGCTTGAGAGGATCTGCAGAGAAGAATGTGAGAAACTCCCCAAATACAGGTGTGCCAAGCTTGTAGCATCATCCCAAGAAGACTCAAGGCTGTAATCGCTGCCAAAGGTGCTTCAACGAAGTACTGAGTAAAGGGTCTGAATACTTATGTAAATGTAATATTTCTGTTCTTTTTTGTAACATGAACAAAAAATCTTAAAAACTTTTTTTGCTTTGCCATTATGGGGTATTGTGTGTAGATCGATGAGGGGGTTGGGAAACAATTTAATACATGTTGGAATATGGCTGTAATGTAACAAAATGTGGAAAAAGTCAAGGGGTCTGAATACTTTCCGAAGGCACGGTATTTGTGTTGTGGTGCCCTATGACAGTGTTATGACCATAGAAATAGAATGATTAGAATGGTCCTGGAACCTCTGACCTTAGCAGTTTGACAGGTGAACTCAGGCACCATGTTTTGCGGTGATACGCACGGTGTCTCCAGTGCGCATTCACAGCCCAGTGCATCCTGTGCCAGCGCCCTGCACTTGCCGGGCTAAAGTGAGCATCCAGCCAGGACGGATTGTGCCAGCCCTACGCTCCAGACCTCCAGTACACCTCCACAGCCCAGTACACCCTGTGCCTGCTCCTCGCACTTGCCCTGAAGTGCGTGTCACCAGTCTGGGGCCACCTGTCCCGGCTCCACGCACTAGGCCTTCAGTGACTCTCCAGTCCGGTGTGTCCTGTTTCTGCTCCCCGCACTCGCCCTGAGGTGCGTGTTACCAGTCTGGCGCCACCTGTGCCAGCCCCACGCATCAGGCCTCCAGTGCGCCTGCCCAGTCCGGGGTGTCCTGTTCCTGCTCCCCACACTCGCCCTGAGGTGCGTGTTACCAGTCTGGCGCCACCTGTGCCAGCCCCACGCATCAGGCCTCCAGTGCGCCTGCCCAGTCCGGTGTGTCCTCTTCCTGCTCCCCGTACTCGCTCTGAGGTGCGTGTTACTAGTCTGGCGCCCCCTATGCCAGCCCCACGCATCAGGCCTCCAGTGCGCATTCCCAGTCCAGAGCTTCCGGCGACAGTTCCCAGTCCAGAGCTTCCGGCGACAGTTCCCAGGCCGGAGATTCTGGCGACAGGTCCCAGTCCGGAGCTTCAGGCGACGGCCCACAGTCCGGAACCTCCTGAGACGGCCCACAGTCCGGAGCCTCCTGAGACGGCCCACAGTCCGGAGCCTCCTGAGACGGCCCACAGTCCGGAGCCTCCTGAGACGGCCCCCAGTCCGGAGCCTCCAGCGATGGCCCCCAGTCCGGAGCCTCCAGCGACGGCCCCCAGTCCGGAGCCTCCAGCGACGGCCCCCAGTCCGGAGCCTCCAGCGACAATCCCCAGTCCGGAGTCTCCAGCGATGGCCCCCAGTCCGGAGCCTCCAGCGACGTCCCCCAGTCCGGAGTCTCCAGCGACGAACCTTAAAAATATTACACAGTGCCATTTAGATTGGGAATAATTAGCACTCTGACAACCAACCCGTGAGACAACCAACCCTGGTCTCCCCTACAAGAAGCCCCAAAGGGGGAGCTACTGGATGCATTAGATGAGCAGGAGGCTGACCATCTGGAAGAACCCCATCTAGGCCTTTTCATTTCTTGGACTGTGCTCTCATCTTCATTGCAGCCAAGATTTATTGTTTGATATATCTGCCAAAGCAGCTTCATTCTGGCACTGATGCCACTGTTATTCGACAAGATATTTACTTGCCATGTTTGTGGTTGGAGAGAACATGAGCACCATGCAAACTAAATGTTTATGACATTAAGTTATTTTAATGTGCAAAGATCTTGTATGATATATGACCTGTCGTGTACACCCGGCATGAGCGCCAAACTTGCTCTGGGCAGAAGTTACCCTCAGGGAAATAAACCAAATTTGAACTTTGATTGAAAATAAAGTGATAGACATTTGGGTGGCATTAAACCATAAACCAGATATCATTTTTTCATTGGAATTTGGTTATGCTTTAATTAAGATTTTTGAAAGCATGATGATCACACATTGGAAATTCAACTATCTTTTGGCTGTCTTTATGAGTGTGTGAATATAGGTTGTAATCTCATTGATTAACATAATCAACCAAATATTACCCAATTATCCACGTTGAAATGACGTGGTGTGCCCAGTGGGATGACCCTTCACAACAAGTTGATTTAGCTGAACCGGCTGAGTTAGTGCTTGGGGTGGAACAAGAGCATGCAAACCATGTGGATGGGCTGTCCAGAACAAGAGTTGCAGGCCCCTTGTATACTGTTATTAACTGCCAGATGTCATTAAGCTGTTGAGTAAACTGTCATTATAAAACTGTTTTGTACATATTGGCCCATGGGGGAATCAAATAGTAACTCTTGATCCAATACATTTTAAGGGTGCTTTAAATCATCAGTCTGTGCTTGCAAAGTCATTTTATCACTATAGACAGGAGTTTGGCTGAGACACCCCAGCGCCTTGGCTCAAGTCAGCATTTCTTTTACATGAATCAATCCATTAAAATGCCACAGCCAGTAAAAATCTAAATCTGGATATGAAATGTCAGATGCTTGTGGCATGGATCCACAAAACAACCAATCTTGGCTCAGTTAATTCAGGTCTTATTTTCCAGGTCACATGTCTTGCTGTAAATCTATTACGGTGTCAGCAATGTGAGGACCTTCTGGTTGACTAATAAGGTCAGAATAATGTGCTGGCCTGTATCAGATCTCTCTGTGGTCTACTGTATAGGTATGATGTCTTCACCTTTCAGCATGCAGTGTTACGTCAATGGAGGACTAAATGTAATATTAATCTAATACATTTACAAGGAGAAACACTTGGATCAGATGGGGAGCTGTTGTGTTTTTCAGCAAGCTGTCCAGATCTTTAGTCCAAATTATTAAAATGATTACCCCTTTTCAGTGACCACCAACCATGGCCGTATGAAACTGCGTGTCAGAAATACATGCAGCCTGAAGTCAATTGGGTTTGATTTATGACCCTCTGGGATTGCTTCATGATACCTGCTGAGCTGTTCTTGAAACTAACATTTGATCCCATACACTCGATGGCAAAGTTACAAGAAGTGTACTAAAGCAACAGATCATTTACAAGCCCAATATGTCCATGTTCAGAAACGAGTGTGTCAGAAATACATCCAGCTTCCACAGCAATGTATCTCAGGTCATTTGGCTTTGGTTTATTGGCAGATCTGCTGCAATTTGAGCTGTACACTAGAGGATATGGCCATGTAGGAAACAGTCGTTTAACTGATATGGCCATTAAACGGACCAGTCAAATACCTGCTTCTTTTGGACAGCTTTATTTTTAGACTTTCAAATGTAAAAACAACAGAGATCGCAGGAAAACACAGTCAAGGACAATATATATAAAGTCCATAACAGAGAACATCAATAAAACTGGGAATCCCACACCCTCCCTTCAGCTGCAGCTGTTGGAACACAAGCGTCTCTGGGGGAGCAGGGACTCGTCCTAGCCAAGGCTTCTGGAACAGAAAAGACAAGTGACAGCCCAATCCACTAGATGACCCCACCAAGGATCACTGTTTAGAAGTTAAACCCTTCACATCCAGTCGCACAATTGGAAGACTGATTTAAATCATGGGGGAAATGGGAAGTGTTCCTGTCTGCCAGTGAATGAGTTGAATAGAAGGTGGTGAATAGAAGGTTGTCCAGTTTAACTGCTGCTTTGGTAATATCCTTGACGTCTATAGCAGCTGTTATATCTGGGATGACTGAAGACCTGATGATAGGAGCCCCTGCTTTATAGTCCTGCAATTTATGAACCAAAAAGTGATAACATGTCAAACAGTCATAATAACAGTCAACTTCAATATTGCAATTATATAAATAATGTTGTACTAAACTTGTTGGATCAGAATCAGGGTTGTCTTCATTAGGTACACCGTAGCAAAACATTAAGAAGCTGGCGGCCACAGGCTTCTTAATAAGGCATTGTTCAATGCTCAATGTTAAATAAAAAATCTTTATACCATTACATCTAAGCCAATATGTCAACAATTTCAATGAAATTCAGCAAATGAACCTGTATGGAGGTACACAAAACACTGCCCCCCTCTCATGTTCTGTTCAGCCGTTAACGATAACCACATACCAGATTTTTAAACAGGATTGTTAAATGTCACAAATGTTCCAACTTAAATGGTTAATTTATTAAATTATGCTTTAAGATGCAAATGTCAAATATATGTCAACAGTCCTTCTTCCAAAGGACCCTACTATGGATTAAATGTGAAAATCCCCAAATCTTTTTTTTTTTCTAGTTTGGTGAGGAATCACCCCAATAGATTTCTAATAGCTACAATAATGTGGCATACAGACTGTGACTTTCTAGTTAACCTTCTTCTCTCAAGTAGTTAATGTTTCCTCTTTCAGAACCTGTTCATAATCCACTTCATTTTTACATGTTGAATGCTAAATATGTTCAAAATCACATTGAGGTGACATTAGTGTGGGACCAATGTGTCTGATCAACTTCCCCTCGCACTCCATGGTCCTGGACCTTTCTCTTTGGTTTTGACTAGATGGTATACAGCTCTACGTCAGAATTGAGTTTTTGAATTTACACAGCAGGTTAGGAGAATTAGGTTAAGGTTAGGAAAAGCGTTAGGGTTAGTTAAAATGCAAAATGTTCAAACTTAAAGCTGTATCCCATCTAGCCTGCAACTAATGTAAGCTTACAGAGTGGGTCACTGTTCACTGCTCCAAAAAACTGCCTTCTGACACCATGTATCTAGTCTGACTGACTGTTTGGCCTTCATTCCATCCTCTCCCGCCACTGTGGATTCTATTTATAGCCTTCTCATAAAACTGTGAAGCCTCTATTATGTGTATGCTGACAAAGTGATCTAGCCTCCAACTCATTGCAATTTGAACCCTCTGGTAAATGTGGGTAAGTGTAACATTACCGAATACATGAAATGCTTTGTTCCTAAACGGGTATGGACTTACTGCTTGTCTAATAATATATTATTGAATTATTGCAAGCACCACTACGCAACAACCAAGCCAGACTCTGTGAGAAATTCCTGCTGCTGCCACTGCATCACATGCTCTCTGCTCCTTTTAATACACCAATGGTTTGCAGAATGAGTTATTTACATAGCTAGCTAGTCTAGTGGTGACTGCAGAGTGTTAGCAAAGATACTTACGTTGCCTTATTCATATGGGGAGAATGGTGTAGTCGACACAGATGTATTAATTTTAACACTGAATAATTTTCTGCATAGAATGAAATATAGATTTTCTCTTTGAATTGTATGCTGGTACAAGTTCAAAAAAATATGTATGCTCAGCACACGTGGGAACTTCTTCAAGACTGTTGGAAAAGCATTCCAGGTGAAGCTGGTTGAGAGAATGCCAAGAGTGTGCAAAGCTGTCATCAAGGCAAAGGGTGGCTACTTTGAAGAATCTCAAATATAAAATATACTTTTTTTGGTTACTAAATGATTCCATATGTGTTATTTCATAGTTTGGATGTCTTCACTAGTATTCTACAATGTAGAAAATAGTAAAAATAAAGAAAAACCCTTGAATGAGTAGGTGTGCCCAAACTTTTGACTGGTACTGTATATACAGTCATTGGTCCAGATACATCATTCAAACAAAAACAATTAGCCAGCTTGCTAGCTAGCCAGCCACACCATAAAGAGTTAACCTAACAGAC
The DNA here is from genome assembly GCF_901001165.1 of Salmo trutta. Taxonomy (NCBI): domain Eukaryota; kingdom Metazoa; phylum Chordata; class Actinopteri; order Salmoniformes; family Salmonidae; genus Salmo; species Salmo trutta. Next base: position 83,493,275 of record NC_042970.1, on the reverse strand, counting down.
ATCTGGCGTCATCGAAACAATTATTGGTACCATGATTGTCTTAAAAAAAACTGTACACAAAGATTGATCTCCCCTGATCTGGACACTGCACCAGCTTTTTTGTTTCACCTGGCTGATGGTTCCTGATCTTTTGAGAACATAATTTTAAGCTTGAGAGGAATGGGAGATGCAGTACAGTGATGCAATGCTGAGGCAGAGGGCTCATAGTGAGGATGACTGCCTACTGCTCTGAATCTGAACTGTGTGTGGGGAGCTTTCTGGCACACAGAGCAGCTGAGAAATCACACACGTGGGTGCTACAGATTGTAGGAGGAGAAGTCCAGTGGCTACATGACTCAGGCTGGTTCCCAGACTAGCCCTCTACAAGATCGTCACCACACTTTTCATCAACCACCTCTTTGATCACATTCCTCTAATGAATGTTCTGACGGTTGTCGGATGTGGCAGCGTTTGCACAGATTACCAAAGGAAACCCAGTCGCGAGCTGCCCAGTGGGGAGCTTACCAGACAAGCTGGTAAGTACCTTCTATGCTCACTTCGAGGCAAGCAACACTGAACCATGCAAGAGACCACCAGCAGTTCCAGATGACTGTGTGATCACGCTCTCCATAGCCGATGTGAGTAAGACCTTTAAACATATGAATGTACGGTCACAAGGCCACAGGGCCAGATGGAATAGCTTCAGAGCATGCGCTGACCTGCTGGAAAGTAAACTTTGTTAGAAGGCCTAGACTACTTCATCCTAATGTAATCTAAATGCAATTGATACAAAACAAACACTGGCTAATTATAAAGGAGAATGTTCAATTTAATTATATGCATGCATATCAAACAGATAATACAGTGCATTCAGAAAGTATTCAAACCCCTTCACTTTTTCAAATGTTGTTACATTACAGCCTTATTCTAAAATGTATTAAATAGTTTTTTTCTTCATCAATCTACACACAATACACCAAAATATCAAAGAAAAAACAGGACTTTAGAAATGTTTGCACATTTAAAAAACAACAACTGAAATATCACATTTACATAAGTATTCAGGCCCTTTACTCAGTACTTTGTTGAAGCACCTTTGGCAGCGATTACAGCCTTGAGTCTTCTTGGGTATGACGCTACAAGCTAGGCACACTTGTATTGGGGGAGTTTCTCCCATTCTTCTCTGCAGATCCTCTCAAGCTCTGTCAGGTTGGATGTGGAGCGTTGCTGCACAGCTATTTTCAGGTCTCTCCATAGATGTTTGATCCGGTTCAAGTCTGGGCTATGGCTGGGCCACTCAAGGACATTCAGAGACTTGTCCCGAAGCCACTCCTCCATTGTCTTGGCTGTGTACTTAGGGTCATTGTCCTGTTGGAAGGTGAATCTTTACAACAGTCGGAGGTCCTGAGCTCTCTGGAGCAGGATTTCATCAAGAATCTCTCATTACGTTCATCTTTCCCTCAATCCTGACTAGTCTCCCAGTCCCTGCCGCTGAGAAACATCCCCACAGCATGATGCTGCCACCACCATGCTTCACCGTAGAGATGGTGCCAGGTTTCCTTCAGACGTGACGCTTGGAATTCAGGCCAGAGAATCTTATTTCTCATGATCTGAGAGTCCTTTAGGTGCCTTTTGACAAACTCCAAGTGGGCTGTCATGTGCCTTTTACTGAGGAGTGGCTTCTGACTGGCCACTCTACCATAATGGTCTGATTGGTGGAGTGCTGCAAAGATGGTTGTCCTTCTAGAAGGTTCTCCCATTAGAGGAACACAGAGGAACTTTGGAGCTCTGTCAGAGTGGCCGTTGGGTTGTTGGTCACCTCCCGGACCAAGGCCCTTCTCCCCCAATTGCTCAGTATGGCCGGGCGGCTAGCTCTTGGTGGTTCCAAACTTCTTCCATTTAAGGATGATGGAGACAGCAGCCAGCCGCGTTCAGGAGACCCATGAGGCGGCGCACAATTAGCCCAGTATCGTCCGGGTTAGGGGAGGGTTTGGCCGGCCGGGGTATCCTTGTCCCGTTGTGCTCAAGAAACTCCTTGTGGCGGGCTGGGGGCATGCACGCTGACTTTGGTCACCACTATTTTGTCCTACCACGTCAATGCATCTGAGTGAAATGAATGCATCAGTTGCCATCTGTCCCTATTAACAAATTGAAATTAGCTAGCTAGCAAGTTCACCAATTCAGGATTTTAAAAAACTGTCAACACTGCTAATTTTATGATTAGTTCATTGAGTTGTTCATCCCTAAACAGCTGATAACTAGGATGAGATTGCCTGCTAGCTAGCTAGCCATCGCATCTTACGAGATAACTTCACTTGGCTAGTGGGGCTGATAAACAGCAAGGACTTAACATTTGAATTCAAAATTCAAACGTAATACTTTTAAATATTTTCCCCCAAAAGGGTCTTCAGTCTGCCATTGATACAGAAGTTTTGGGAATTTTTGCTGTGTCGCAAGGTGCTATGGGATAGCTTCCCCATCAAAGGGAACGAAAAAGTATGTTCCTGTGCGCGCTTTGTTTTCCAGCTCTCCCAAGTACGCTTATAGATCTTCTGGTGAACTTAGTACATACTTGCCTTTTCTTGTTCCTGTTTATGGAATCCCACTTGAAAAGTGACAGATGACTTCCGTAATCCTTTTTACGTTCTAGATAGAAAACAAGTATGCATTTTGGAACACCGCCGTGGACTTCCTGATGGGCTTCCCCCAGGTGGTGAGGGTAGGCAACAACACATTCGCCACACTGACCTTCAACACGTGGGCCCCTCAGGGGTGCGTGCTTAGTCCCGTCCTGTACTCCCTGTTCACCCACAACTATGTGTCTGCGCACGACTCCCAACACCCTCATTAAGTTTGCCGACAACATGCACACACACACACACACCCACACGCACACCCACACGCACACCCACACCCACACACACCCACACCCACACCCACCCACACCCACACCCACCCACACCCACACCCACCCACACCCACACCACGCACTCCCACACACACACACACACACACACACACACACACACACACACACACACACACACACACACACACACACACACACACACACACACACACGATCCACTGTCTGTTTAAAGACCACATACACCACAGTAGTCCATAAATACAGCCAGCCAGCCCAGGGGAAGCCCTTCTTGAGTATTTTCTTGATCCCTTGTTTCCTAAAACACTTGCACATGTTGTCCATAAATAGGCCAACCAACTGTCAGGGAAAGCCCTACATGCTGAATCAAAGACAGACAGTCAGGGTGGAGAGGTTAACTGTGGTTATTTAACAGTTTGTTTTGGCAACGCTTTAGGCTCCTCCAATTTCCCTATGCTTTATGCTCCTCCAATTCCCCTCCAGGATATCTTTCAAGCACCTCCAATAAACTTTGAAGTGGCAGGCAAAAAAAAGGCCTGTCATGTAGCTTCTTCTAGCCTTGGTGTTTAGTGCCCTCTATTGAAGAATAGTTATACTACATCAATCAAATCAATGAAATGTATTTTTAAAGCCCTTATTACATCAGCAGATGTCACAAAGTGCTTATACAGAAACCCAGCCTAAAACCCCAAACAGCAAGCAAAGCAGATGTAGAAGCATGGTGGCTAGGAAAAACTCCCTAGAAAGGCAGGAACCTCGGAAAAAACCTAGAGAGGAACCAAGCTCTGAGGGGTGTCCATTCCTCTTCTGGCTGAGCCGGGTGGAGATAGTACATGGCCATTAAAATCGCATAGGGGGCAGTATTGTCACTTTCGGAAAAAATACGTGCCCATATTAAACTGCCTCCTACTCAAACTCAGAAGCTAGGATAGAATATGGATATAATTAGTAGATTTGGATAGAAAACACTCTGAAGTTTCTAAAACTGTTTGAATGATGTCTGTGAGTATAACAGAACTCATATGGCAGGCAAAAACCTGATGAAAGATTCTACCAGGAAGTGGAAATCTGATGCGTGGACTCTTTTCAAGTCATTGCCTATCGAAAACACAGTGACGTAGTAATAATTGTTAGCACTTCCTAAGGCTTCCACTAGATGTCAGCACTCTTTAGAAAGTTGTTTGAGGCGTCTACGATGAACAGAGACCAAATGAGAAGGCTTGGAAGTTGTAGACCCAGGGAAGGACATCAGTTCATTGCGCGCGTTCACACGAGGGGTAGCTGTGTTCCAAAACGTTTTTTCAAGACACTGGAATGGTCCGGTTGGAATATTACTGAATTTTCACGTTCTAAAGGCCCTAAAGATTGATGCTTTACAACGTTTCACATGTTTGAACGAACGTAAATAGATTTTTTTTAAACTTTTCATCGTGAAACTTTGGGCGCGCTTCCTACATTTGGAGTAGCTGAACTGATCGCGTGAACAACAAGGAGCTATTTGGACAAAAATTATGGAGTTTATCGAACAAAACAACATTTATTGTGGACCTGGGATTGCTGGAAGTGCCTTCTGATGAAGATCATCAAAGGTAAGTGAATATTTCTAGTGCTATTTAATATTTTAGATGACTCCAAAATGGCGGCTAACTGTATTGCCTAGTGTATTTTTCTGAGCTCAGTACTCAGATTATTGCAGAGTGCTTTCCCAGTAAAGTTATTTTTAAATCTGTCAATGCGGTTGCATAAAGGAGATGTTCATCTATAATTCTTTGAATGACAGTTTAATATTTTATCAACGTTTATGACGAGTATTTTTGTAAATTGTTGTGCTGATTCACCGGCAGTATTTGAGGGAAAATATTTTGTGAACGTCACGCGCCAATGTAAAATGCTGTTTTTAGATATAAATATGAACTTTATCGAATAAAAAATGCATGTATTGTGTAACATGATGTCCTAGGAGTGTCATCTGATGAAGATCGTCAAAGGTTAGTGCTTCATTTAGCTGTGTTTTGGGTATTTGTGATGCATGCTAGTTGCTTGGAAATGGCTGTGTGGTTATTTGTGTCTATGTACTCTCCTAACATAATCTATGTTTGCTTTCGCTGTAAAGCCTTTTTGAAATCGGACAACGTGGTTCGATTCAGGAGAAGTGTATCTATAAAATGGTGTAAAATAGTCCTATGTTTGAGAAATTGAAATTATTAGATTTGTAGTTTTGAATCTGGCGCTCTGATTTTTCACTGGCTATTGTCAAACTCAGTCCCGGTTACGGGATTGTTGTCGTAAGAAGTTGTTTTAAGGCCACATTATTCTTCAAGATGTTCAAACGTTCATAGATGACCAGCAGGGTCAAATAATAATCACAGTTGTTGTAGAGGGTGCAACAGGTCAGCACCTCAGGAGTAAATGCCAGTTGGCTTTTCATAGCCGAGCACTCAGAGGTCGAGACAGCAGTTAAAGTTCCAGTGAACAGGTCAGGGTTCCATAGCAGCATGCAGAACAGTTGAAACAGGAGCAGCAGCACAACCAGGTGGGCTGGGAACAGCGAGGAGTCATCAGGCCAGGTAGTCCTGAGGCATGGTCCTAGGGTTCAGGTCCTCCAGGAGGGAGAGAGAGAATTAGAGGGAGCATACTTAAAATTCACACTGGACACCAGGTAAGACAGAATTATACCAGATATAACAGACTGACCCTAGCCCCCCGGCACATAGACTATTGCAACATAGATACTGGAGGCTGAGACGAGGGACAGGGCCCATTCAGGCACGATATAACCCCACCAACTTTGCTAAAGCACAACCCCCACACCACTAGAGGGATATCAACAGACCACCAACTTACTACCCTGAGACAAGGCTGAGTATAGTCCACGAAGATTTCCACTGCACGAGCCCGAGGGGGCGCAAGACCAGACAGGAAGATCACATCAGTGACTCAACCCAGCCAGGTCGAGTATAGCGGGAAAAAGGACTGGCACAATGTGACGTACCCCTCCTAGGGACGGCACGGAAGAGTACTAGTAAGCTAGTGATTCAGCCCCCATCATAGGGTTTAGAGGCAGAGAATCCCAGTGGAGAGAGGGGAGCCGGCTAGGCAAGACAGCAAGGGCGGTTTGTCATTTGAGTGCCTTGCCGTTCACCTTCGCAGCCCTGGGCCAGCCTACACTCAAATCTTAGGACCTACTGAAGAGATGAGTTTTCAGTAAAGACTTAAAAGGTCAAGACCGAGTCTAAGTCTCTCATGGATAAGCAGACCATTCCATAAAAATTGAGCTCTATAGGGGAAAGCCCTGCCTCCAGCTGTTTGCTTAGAAATTTTAGGGACAATAAGGAGGCGTGCTTCGGTTTGGCATGTTTGCTTCGGTTTGGCATGGTTTGACATGTTTCTACAAACGCTGAGGGAACTTTATAACTTTTCGTCGACGGTGGATAGATGCATTTTGGAATGGTGATCTGGACGCGCCATCAAAACGGATTTATTTCGACATAAATGAACATTTCTTGTGGAAGTGGGAGACCTTCTGAGTGCATTCAGCCGAAGCTCAGCAAAGGTAAGATAATATTTGTAACATATTTCAGCGTTTTGTGGATGCCGTGGCTGGACGGCTAACTGAGTAGCTTGGGGCTCAGTACTCAGAATATTGAACAATGTGCTTTCTACGTAAAGTTATTTTGAAATCTGACACAGCGGGTGCATAAACGAGTACTGTATCTATAATTCTTAAAATAATTGTTATGTATTTTGTCAACGTTTATGATGAGTATTTTTGTAAATTCACCGGAAGTTTTTGGTGGGAATACATTTTCTGAACGTCACGCGCCTATGTAAAATAGTTTTTTTGGATATAAATATGACCTTGATGGAACAAAAAATGCATGTATTGTCTAACATAATGTCCTAGGAGTGTCATCTGATGAAGATCTTCAAAGGTTAGGGCATAATTTTAGCTGGTTTTGTGCTTTTGGACGGCTACCCTTGCTTGGAAAATGGCTGTCCTTGCTAGGAAAATGGCTGTGTTGTTGTTTTTTTGCTGTGGTGGTATCCTAACATAATCTAATGTTTTGTTTTCGCTGTAAAGCCTTTTTGAAATCGGACAACGTGGTTGGATTCAGGAGAGGTTTATCTTTCAAGTGGTGTAAAATAGTCGTATGTTTGAGAAAATTGAATTGTGGTATTTTAGTTGTTTTTGTATTTTGCTCCATGCGATCCCATTGGCTGTTGGCTAGGGGTTCCGCTGGCAGAACGGGGTTCTGCTAGCGGAACCCCTAGATGTAAGAGGTTTAATGCATTATGCTTTTTGAAGAAATATTTATTTAATGTATAAGTGAATAGTTTGTTTTACTTTGAAGTTTAAGTTTTGACCAATAAGGTCGCTTGTTAAGTTGTGGCCAATGGGAGTTGACCTGGTTGACAGGAGGCCTGGGAAAGAAGAGAGACGTTGATAAAAGGATGGACATTTTACATTAGGAGGGTTGGTGAAGAAAAATTATAAAAGAAGACGACAGAACTAGAACAAAACCCATACCTACTAAGACATGAAGGGAAATACATATTTTATTTTATAAAAGACTTGTTATAATTTTGTTAAAACTCAGTAAAGACTGAAGCTACCGTCTCGTCGTGGAGGTATTTGCCAGCCTTGAGGTTAGCCTAGCATCGTGTGACACCGGGAGATAATTGCTTGGGAAGCTTAACGAGTTCGTGTTCCCATGGGATATCGGTTACGGCTAAGGAGTACTGTCTGCATGGGTAGCTGTGCTTGCCTTGGACTTTATGAGGAAACCTGCATGGAACTGCCATACTTCGCTGAGGGAATATCTACTAAGTAGTCAGTAACCACAACGTGAGGTGCTTCTGGATATTTTTGGGTGTCGTCATTTTTTTGTTGTTGAGCTCCACCGCGCGCCAACGGTTTATTTAAGCAAACTTGAAATAATTTGGACACGGGTTGTGCACGACTCATTAGGGTTTATTTTTTTATTTTTATTTTGATGTTGTGTCTGAAAATGTATTTGTGTTTGAAAATGTTTTAATACACATATGGAACGTTATGTATGTTGTCTTGGTGGAGTCATTGATTGTTTCAATTTAATTTAATGCATGGGATGGTTAATCCTAATTCAATAACAGAAACCTGTAATCATTTAATCTGAAGTTAATACCCTATTGTCATAACCCTAGTTAGTTTACAATAGGAATTCTTATTGGAGATGTCCTTCTCACCTAACATCCCATGCTGTTGAGGCACTCTACATAAGTTAATATTGTGAGAGTCATATTCGAGCCTGGTGAGAGGGTTACACACTGTTGTAGAACAAGAACCGTTCAGAGAGTTTGTCCAGGATCTGCAGCCTAACTCAAAGATCTTATCAAGGCCCACACGGCGCTCCAGGATTGATGAAGCCTCCAAAGAAATTAAGAAGGTGACTGAGGCCATGAGAGGAGTTGACCATATTGCCACCACCACCGACTGCTGGTCTGCAAGAAGACAGAGCTTCATTGGTGTTACAGCCCACTGGATAGACCCTGACAGTCTCAACAGATGCTCTGCAGCCCTGCCCTGTAAACGGTTGAGAGGATCGCACACCTTTGATGTGTTGGCAGCTGCCCGAAATGACATTCATTCTGAGTTTGAAATCCGGGTTAAGATTGTGAGAATAACAACAGACAACGGCTCTAACTTCTTGAAAGCTTTCTAAGTTTTTGGAGAAGATGAAAACAACAAGGCAGTGGAAGCAGTGGGTGGTGAAGCAGCTCAACTAGGACATGAAGATGGTGAAGAGGAACAAGAGCGGAGTGAAGAAGTGGAGTTTGTTGATCCTGAATGAAGATTATGGTTTTAAGTAACAACTGCCGAAGCACCAGCGCTGTGCTTGCCACCTACTCATCTTAGTATCTACAGTTGATGTCCTGAAAGCAACATCCAGTGAGGCTACAAGGTGGAACTCCTGGTTCATGGCTGTAGAAAGACTTCTGAGGATCGTCAAAGACAAAGGAGATGCGGCCGTCAGAGTTCTCTGTACAGACTTCGAGGTTCCAATGTAAGTAAGGATGATGTATTATTTTGTCATAATTTAAGGTCTTGAATGTTGTCTAAATCTGTTGCAGTGTTTCCTGACCCTTTGCTTGGGGACTAATAACTGTTTCACATGTTGTAGCCATACACTATCATGGATCCATGTAGTTAACTACTCATCCAGCCATTGATTACTGTAGTTAATCAGGTGAAATGGTTAGTGGTCCCCTTTGTATAGGGTTAGGAAACACAGTATTATTATATATATTTTTTTCATTGGTTCAATCCAGCTGAACTCGCCTTCCTCACAAAGTATGCTGTCACCATGAGCCCAGTCACAAAGGCCATCAACGTCCTGCAGGCTGAAACCAATGTCCAGATGGGGTGGCTACTTCCAACTATCAACATGCTGATCGCAAAACTTGACCGAATCAAGTTGTCCCTGAAGTACTGTAAGCCTCTGGTGGATGCGCTACAACTGGGACTGAAGGAGCGCTTCAGCCACATGTTTCATGACCCTGAGCTGATAGCAGCTGCAATCCTTCTCCCCAAATTCAAAACAACGTGAACAAAGGATGACGCCACTATCAGAATGGGTAAGACACAATGTGGTTTATTAACAGTATTTTATTATTCATAAACAAATGTGTATGGTGTACATTTTGACACTTCAAAGATTTGAGAAACACCCATTTAAACTACAATCCTGACTTTGTGGTTCAGTCCAATGGGTAGCCTACTTAGCCCTGTTGCTTGGTTTATATTGTTTGGTTCTGAGAATATGAAATATACTTATTCAAGTCACTGAGGGAGAGAGAGTAATGTATAGCGTTTACATTATGTCAGGATATGTTATTGTTAGCCATCAGGGATCCTATGGAAGGGATCCTCTGGGAGGAGAAGAGACACAGTTTGGTGCAGGCACCACGGCAGCTGTGTGTTGAGTGCAGGGAAGCGATCACATGTGGCAGACATTGATAAGGGGAGAGAGCCATGGATTAGTGATGGAGGGGGGTCGAGATAATGTCAGGTCAGGTCACGTTAAGGGAGAAATAAAAGTTTATGGCCCATATCACTTAGTGTCCTGACTAGCAGTAAAGAATGATGTTTGTACAGATGTGTAGGAGGAGACTCAGCCTATGAGGAATGTTTAAATAGTCTATCACAGTGCCATTCGTTTTGTCACCAAAGCCCCATATACTACCCACCACTGCGACCTGTATGCTGTCGTTGGCTGGCCCTCGCTTCATATTCGTCGCCAAACCCACTGGCTCCAGGTCATCTATAAGTCTTTGCTAGGTAAAGCCCCACCTTATCTCAGCTCACTGGCCACCATAGCAGCCATAGCAGCACCCACCCGTAGCACTTGTTCCAGCAAGTATATTTCACTGGTCACCCCTAAAGCCAATTCCTCTTTAGGGCCTCCTTTCCTTCCAGTTCTCTGCTGCCAATGACTGGAACGAACTGCAAAAATCACTGAAGCTGGAGACTCATATCTCCCTCACTAACTTTAAGCACCAGCTGTCAGAGCAGCTCACAGATAACTGCACCTGTACATAGCCCATCTGTAAATAGCCCATCCAGCTACCTCATCCCCATACTTATTTATTTCATTTATTTTGCTCCTTTGCACTCCAGTATCTCTACTTGCACACTCATCTTCTGCACATCTATCACTCCAGTGTTTAATTTCTATATTGTTATTATTTCGCCACTATGGCCTATTTATTGCCTTACCTCCCTTATCGTACTTCATTTGCACACACTGTATATAGACCTTTTCTATTATATTATTGACTGTATGTTTGTTTATTCCTTGTGTAACTCTGTGTTGTTGTTTGTGTCACACTGCTTTGCTTTATCTTGGTCAGGTCGAAGTTGTAAATGAGAACTTGATCTCAACTGGCCTACCTGGTTAAATAAAGGTGAAATAAAAATTAATAAAATAAATCAAAATCTGTGCTTGTGTGAAAATGTTTTTTGTCTAATGCAGCTGTATTGATCCTCTGGGAAGATTAAACTTGGTTCAGCTTTCATAGTGTTTGTTGAATTTTTTACTCTGAGAATTAGAACCTAACAACATACAGTGAGGGAAAAAAGTATTTGATCCCCTGCTGATTTTGTACGTTTGCCCACTGACAAAGAATTTATCAGTCTATAATTTTTATGGTAGGTTTATTTGAACAGTGAGAGACAGAATAACAACAAAAAAATCCAGAAAAAAACGCATGTCAAAAATGTTATCAATTGATTTGCATTTTAATGAGAGAAATAAGTATTTGACCCCTCTGCAAAACATGACTTAGTACTTGGTGGCAAAACCCTTATTGGCAATCAGAGGTCAGACGTTTCTTGTAGTTGGCCACCAGGTTTGCACACATCTCAGGAGGGATTTTGTCCCACTCCTCTTTGCAGATCTTCTCCAAGTCATTAAGGCTTCGAGGCTGATGTTTGGCAACTCGAACCTTTAGCTCACTCCACAGATTTTCTACGGGATTAAGGTCTGGAGACTGGCTAGGCCACTCCAGGACCTTAATGTGCTTCTTCTTGAGCCACTCCTTTGTTGCCTTGGCCCGGGTGTTTGGGGTCATTGTCATGCTGGAATACCCATCCACGACCCATTCTCAATGCCCTGGCTGAGGGAAGGAGGTTCTCACCCAAGATTTGACGGTACATGGCCCCGTCCATCGTCCCTTTGATGCGGTGAAATTGTCATGTCCCCTTAGCAGAAAAACACCCCCAAAGCATAATGTTTCCACCTCCATGTTTGACGGTGGGGATGGTGGTCTTGGGGTCATAGGCAGCATTCCTCCTCCTCCAAACACGGCGAGTTGAGTTGATGCCAAAGAGCTCCATTTTGGTCTCATCTGACCACAACACTTTCACCCAGTTGTCCTCTGAATCATTCAGATGTTCATTGGAAAACTTCAGACGGGCATGTATATGTGCTTTCTTGAGCAGGGGGACCTTGCGGGCGCTGCAGGATTTCAGTCCTTCACGGCGTAGTGTGTTACCAATTGTTTTCTTGGTGACTATGGTCCCAGCTGCCTTGAGATCATTGACAAGATCCTCCCGTGTAGTTCTGGGCTGATTCCTCACTGTTCTCATCGTCATTGCAACTCCACGAGGTGAGATCTTGCATGGAGCCCCAGGCCGAGGGAGATTGACAGTTCTTTGTGTTTCTTCCATTTGCGAATAATCGCACCAACTGTTGTCACCTTCTCACCAAGCTGCTTGGCGATGGTCTTGTAGCCCATTCCAGCCTTGTGTAGGTCTACAATCTTGTCCCTGACATCCTTGGAGAGCTCTTTGGTCTTGGCCATGGTGGAGAGTTTGGAATCTGGTTGATTGATTGCTTCTGTGGACAGGTGTCTTTTATACAGGTAACAAACTGAGATTAGGAGCACTCCTTTTAAGAGTGTACTCCTAATCTCAGCTCGTTACCTGTGTAAAAGACACCTGGGAGCCAGAAATCTTTCTGATCGAGAGGGGGTCAAATACTTATTTCCCTCATTAAAATGCAAATCAATTTATAACATTTTTGACATGCGTTTTTCAGGATTTTTTTGTTGTTATTCTGTCTCTCACTGTTCAAATAAACCTACCATTAAAATTATAGACTGATCATTTCTTTGTCAGTGGGCAAACGTACAAAATCAGCAGGGGATCAAATACTTTTTTCCCTCACTGTATATTGGGGATGAGGATGGATTAATGTTGGCTCATAACTGCATGATTTATCATGTCACCTTCCTTGTATTTCAGGAATGGACTACATCAAAGTCCACCTGGAAGAACCCTTGCTGCAGCTAGGTGATGGCACCAGTTCATCAGATGAGGAGGACTTCTTCTCTGCCATGAAAACATCTCAAGCACAAGAAAGCTCCAAACAGCTGGACGGATACCTGGCCTGTTGAGCTGATCATATGGAGTTGCTCAAGTCCTTCCCGGCAGTCTGTAAGCTGTCTCTGAGGTTAAACACACCCTTACCTGCATCAGCTGCATGTGAAAGGCTGTTCAGCATTGCAGGACTTGTTTTCAGCCCCAGGAGAGCAAGGCTGGATTCCAGAAACTTTGAAAACAGATTTTACTGAACATGAACCATAAATTCTTACGTTTACTGGCTATATTCCTTCATTATTAAGGCATAATTCTATTTTGTCTGTAAGAGATGTATTTTGAAGTGTTGCCTATTTGAGAATCCACTTTTTTTTTATCTGAGCTCTTCTTGCATCCATAAGACTGTTACCTTTCAGAGAAGCTCAAACCAAATAAAAGGTCTGGCTATTTTGCTTTATTGGATTTACGGCTCTTAAGTATCAAATTAAATTCCTTATATTAAGCAGTGGTGGAGGTACTTAAGTATCAAAAGTAAAAGTATGAAACGTAAGTACATCTACCACTGCTTAATATAAGGAATTTAATGTATAACATGTTATTTTACTCAAGTATGATGATTGAATACTTTTTACACCACTGTACATAAGTACATTTAAAACCAGATACTTTTAGACTTTAACTCAAGTAATATTTTACTTGGTGACTTTTACTTGAGTAATTTTCTATTAAAGGTATCTTTTCATTTACTCAAGTATAACAATTGAGTACTTTTTCCACCACTGATGGTAACACTGACAGAGCTCCAGAGTTCCTCTGTGGACATGGGAGAACCTTCCAGAAGGACAACCTTCCAGAAGGACAACCATCTCTGCAGCACTCTACCAATCAGGCCAATATGGTAGAGTGGCCAGAAGGAAACCACTCCTCAGTAAAAGGCACATGACAGCCTGCTTGGAGTTTGCCAAAAGGCACCTAAAGGATTCTCACACCATGAGAAACAAGATTCTCTGGTTTGGTGAAACCAAGATTGAACGCTTTGGCCTGAATGACAAGCGTCACGTCTGGAGGAAACCTGGCACCATCCCCACGGTGAAGCATTGTGGTGGCAGCATCATGCTGTGGGGATGTTTTTCAGCGGCAGGGACTGGGAGATTAGTCAGGATCGAGGGAAAGATGAACGGAGAAAAGTACAGAGAGATACTTGATGAAAACCTGCTCCAGAGCGCTCAGGACCTCAGACTGGGGCGAAGGTTCACCTTCCAACAGGACAACGACTCTAAGCACACAGCCAAGACAACACAGGATTGGCTTTGAGACAAGTCTCTGAATGTCCTTGAGTGGCCCGACCAGAGCCAGGACTTGAGCCCGATCGAACATCTCTGGAGAGACCTGAAAATAGCTGTGCAGCAACACTTCCCATCCAACATGACAGAGCATGAGAGGATCTGCAGAGAAGAATGTGAGAAACTCCCCAAATACTGGTGTGCCAAGCCAGAAGCATCATCCCAAGAAGACTCAATGCTGTAATCGCTGCCAAAGGTGCTTCAACAAAGTTCTGAGTAAAGGGTCTGAATACTTATGTAAATGTGACATTTCTGTTATTTTTTATGGGGTATTGCGTGTAGATTGATGGGGAGGATACAATTTTATAAATTTTGTAATAAGGCTGTAATGTAACATAATGTGGAAAAAGTCAAGGGGTCTGAATACTTTCCAAAGGCACGGTATGTGTTGTGGTGCCCTATGACAGTGTTATGGCCATAGAAATAGAATGACTAGAATGGTCCTGGACCCTCTGACCTTAGCAGTTTGACTGGTGAACTCATGGCTGCACATACAATGGCAAAGCTGGTACTCTGATGTAAAATGTAATTTAGAAAGTTTATACTAGGACTATTTGCTTCCTGTCTTATTTGGATGAACAAATGTTGATAACATAAAGTATCTTCTCACTGACTTTCTGTCAAGATATCAGTTAAATCAGTCTCTGTCATTGAATAGCCTTGTGTTGTCAGACATCGCACCGTAAACGACTGGGGGCAAGGCTAGAAATTGACAGAAATATTTAGTCAGTGTCTGATTTTACACACTAGTCATTCACTCCAATGGAAATCTACCAGCATTACCTTGAAAAAATCAGTAGCTTAAATGCATAGGATGGCTGAACTACATTGATTTCAATAAAAGTAAGGCTAAGCAACAACAAACTTGAATCCAAAGCTCAGTCTGAGAATTTGGGTGGTTACATTTCTTCAGCCTCATCCCTCAGCTGTTTACAAAAAACAAACTGCTTTGTTGGGTGACCACTATTGTTGTTCAAATCCCAAAATGCTCCTTTAATTAAAGTAAAATATTTGATGGTAAGAAAAATCTGTTTGCTGAGTAATAAGTCCACAGTCACAAAGGAAGTGTATGTAGGCCTACATGTTTTTAATCAATGCTCAACATTTCACCATGAAAATCATATTTTATGGAACAGGAAAATGGTAAGACTTTGGTCTTGTTTATTCAGCAACTTCTTTTCCCTGTAAGAAGAAAGAAAGAATATAATGGATCAGTAATAATAATGAACATGATTAATATATGGATCATGCATTTAATGCTCAGTGCTCAGCTTGACATTTTAAATTTTGAAGTACCAACTTGAAATAATATTTTGAAATGTTCTTCTTAGAGATCTTAAATACAGTTGAGTGTAAAAGGTCTGTATTGACCTCTGAGAAGACTGAATCATAGGTGGTGTTGATGTGGTTATATCTGTACATGAGTCAGGTATAGGTTTAGCAGCAGTTCTGTACCTTTCCAGAGTCACGGGTCTTGGCTCTGAGCTTGTTGACCTGAGTCTCAGCGATGTCAGCACGCTCCTCAGCTTCCTCCAGCTCATGCTGAACCTTCCTGAACTTAGACATGTGCTGGTTTGCTGCTTCCTCCTGGGTGAGGAAAAGAGAGGGAGAGCAGAACATCAGCATTTAAAGTTTGAAGCTTCAGGTAGGAAATTAAAACATTATTTTCAACAAAACACATATTGGCAGATTTAGGATAGCAATGTATACAGGGAGATAGATGATAGAGCAGAGAAAGTGAGTGGCAGAACGGGATCAAACCGTTGCCTCCAGCACTACCACTAGACCAGCAAATTCATATTCAACCCCCTCTCCTTTAAGTTGGTAACAAATAGGAATAGGAGGCACTCGGAAATGTGTATAATTTCATCAGCATTTACTTGCACTATCAATTGTCATTGTTGACTGATGTGCTGTAGCAACACTTCAACTAAATCGTATGGACATTACGTTTTGTAGAGAAAAACTACATTTTCGAATGTATGCTTTCAGAGTCTGACTCACCGCTTCCTCAGAATGCCTCTTGTAGGCCTTCACTTTCATCTGCAGCTTATCTACCAGGTCCTGAAGTCTGTTAACGTTCTTCTTATCCTCCTCAGTCTGTGGGAGAAGATCAAAGAATCAATGTCACAATAGTTTTATACACAAACCTGTCTGTGTTAGTGTCAAGTGTGTAAAGAATGCACTTTCTCTTACCTGGTAAGTGAGCTCCTTGACTCTGCGCTCATACTTGCGGACTCCCTTGACTGCGTCTACACCTCTTCTCTGCTCGGCTTCCACCTCAGTCTCGAGCTCACGCACCTTTGTGGAAGAAATAGACATAGGAGTTTGTTGGAGGTCGTGAAATTGGACATAACAAATATTTGTAAAACAGAGGTATAGTCTTCTACTCAGTCAAGTCATTTTATTATTTTATTTGAAGGGGTCTGTAATAATAACATCAACTTTTCATTATCTGGGTCAGTGGTTCTCAAAGTGGAATTTACATTTCAATTTGTTTATGTATATTTCTAGCAAGAACAGATTAAACAGCCAGGGATCTTTGGAAAATGTTTAGAGGGTGCAATACAGTAGATTGTAATATTATTCATCCACAATTTATGTCATTAACTCTTAGATAAACAACGGGTCTGGGAGGCTCACAACTCAATTCTTCTTGTATTTGTATCCATGTTGTCATGCGTTTAGTGGCGTATTGTGCAGTACCAGTATGGCCACTAGATGCCGCCACCTGCATGTTTTAATGTTGGGGCATTTCTTCTACTATGGAGCTCGCGCTATGGCAGTTGAGAGAAGTTCGCCAATTGAGCCAACAGAAAGTCAGAAGCACCGACATAAATACATTTTTATATATTTATTTTGAAGGTAAGCGAGTGTAAAATCACTATTTTCAAGACGGTAATGTTTCTGGAGTATGTACATATGTTTGTTGAGGTGTTATGTTGTGTTTTTAGGTTTTATGAATTTATTAACGTCCGCTAGCCTACAAGCTAATTCAGCCATTAGCCTGCTAGCTGGTAGCCCCGCATAGCAACGCTAGCTTCCCTAGCAACGGCCGGTGAATGAGACATGTAACTATAGAGAGAGAAATTATTACTACGAGATTAATTCGATGAATGTATGTTATATTCTGTGTTGATATTTATTGTGAATTATTATCATTATTATTATGAATGAAATGGCAGATTAGAAGAAGTCTGCTGAGACAATTAAGCCTGAATGAAACAACTAGATGAATACATTTAAATTCATTTAAAGGTCTTGGACCAACTCCACTAAATAAGTGTAAAAGTATTATAATTTGTTTTGTTATGATCATAAATTCACTTTAATTTAAGCTTTAAAACTGCAACATTTACTTTTTGCCCCAAGGCAAAATGTGTAGAATGACAGGAAATGACCTTTAAAACGGCAACATTTTCTCTCTGATGCAAAGAGGGGGGACTTAAAAATGTTATTTCCCAGGACCCGAGACTTGATTAGTCCAGTCATACACTGAAGAAGTCATAGGAAATCTGCGTGCATGCTATTTTTATCGCACTTTAATGTAGGAGTTGTGTTCTGATGTTATGAGGGGGGTCCCTGATGAATTCGCTGTCACAAAAGGGGTGGTCCCCGATGCAAAGAAGTTTAGGAAACCCTGATCTAGGTGGGTTATTGCGAGAACAAGTCACTAAACAATGCTCCTGCGTATTTTTATATGATCAAATACATTTCCAGCAATCACTCTTTCAATCCACCCTGATCCACCCTGCTGGTAACTCACCCTGGACTCCAGTTTCTGGAGCTGCTTCTTGCCTCCCTTCATGGCCAGATTCTCAGCCTCATCCAGGCGGTGCTGCAGGTCCTTGACTGTGACCTCCAGGTTCTTCTTCATCCTCTCCAGGTGGGAACTGGTGTCCTGCTCCTTCTTCAGCTCCTCAGCCATCATGGCCGCCTGGAATAATAGTTTGTTTAATTTATGCACCAATTGGCACCAATCATAATATCCCTCTCAGATCTTTGTTGTTCTTAACCAGCCCAGCTACCATTGTCACTTGGAGACAAATCAAGTTGATGTAATTCAAGGACTCACGTCAGTGATGGCCTTCTTGGCCTTCTCCTCTGCATTCCTGGCCTCCTGGACGATGTCGTCCACCTCTCCCTGCACCTGCACCAGGTCAGTCTCCAGCTTCTTCTTGGTGTTCAGAAGGCTGGTGTTCTGAAGGAGGAAGACGATTTGTTTGACTCTCAAGAGAACTTGCAAGTCACAAGACTGTAATTATGAAAATCTAAGGCAAGCACTGTCAAATGCCAGATGTGTTTAAACTGTATGCTTGGTTGAGTTTCATTAGAAATGGCTTTTGACCCATACCTGGGAGTGCAGCAGTCCAACACGCTCGCTGGCGTCTACCAGCTCAGTCTCAGCCACTTTGCGGCCTCTCTCTGTCTGCTCCAGAGCAACTCTGAGCTCCTCGATTTCAGCCACCATCAGACCGTTTCTGCGCTCCACCATGGCTGCCTGCTCCTTCATGTCCTCTGCGACACGGACGGCGTCATCAAGGTGCAATTGGGCATCCTGGGGTTCACAATGACATACGTTCATTCGGACTTGTGGAAATAGGTGTGATAGGATCAATCAGTGATAGAAATGTTCATTGGTAAAAATTTCCCCAGTATCGCTACCTTTAGTACATAAACCATTCTATTAAAATCCTCTGTTGTATTATTTTCTATAGATTTACAAACAAATCACTCTCCATGTTCAGGTGTTTGAACCTGGTGTCCCAGTCCCTTTACCTTGAGCTGTCCCTGGACGTTCCTCAGCTGTTTCTGGGCCTCAGCGGCCTGCCTGTTGGAGTGGCTCAGCTGGATCTCCATCTCGTTCAGGTCTCCCTCCATCTTCTTCTTCACCCTTAGGGCATCATTCCTGCTCCTGACCTCAGAGTCCAGGGTGCTCTGCATGGAGTCAACCACCCTCTGGCTGTTCCTCTTGATCTGCTCCATCTCCTCATCCTTCTCAGCGATCTTCCTGTCCACCTCACCCTTGATCTGGTTCAGCTCCAGCTGCACACGCAGAATCTTGGATTCCTCGTGCTCCAGTGTTCCCTGGACAAACAGAAGGAGTCAGGCCAATTGTGTTCAATACATTTGGATGTAGGAATTAAATATATATGACTACAATAAACTCCAATACAGACAGCATTTCACTGTAGCTGGCATTTTCTAGTGTTCCACTGCTTTTCCCATCAAACAGCTGTAGTTTGTACCTCTGCCTCCTCCAGAGCGGTCTGGATCTCAGACTTCTCTGTCTCCACGGTCTTCTTGGCCTTCTCCAGCTCATGGATGCTCTTGCCAGTCTCTCCGATCTGCTCAGTCAGGTCAGAGATCTCCTCTGCACACACACACACAGGAGCAGTTTACACTTGGGAGATTTTCAGTGGATATCACCAATGCACTGAAGTTGACATTGAATCATAATAACAGTGAATTTATTAACAGCAATTAATATTGCTAGTCAAACATGAGCCAAATAGAATTGCTGTCAAATGCTCACGTTGCAGGTTCTTGTTCTCTCTCTTCAGAGTCTCCAGATGATCCAGAGCCTCCTCGTAGGAGTTCTTCATCTTGAAGAGTTCAGTGCTCATAGAGCGAGCCTCCTTCTGAGCACCTTCCAGCTCAGCCTGGCCCTCCTCATACTTCTGCTTCCACTCTGCCAGAACCTAGGGGAATCCATGGGATTTTCATCAGAAGTCATTTATGAAGAGTTTTGAATTATAAATATACTACAATTATACTACAAATAATCATATAGCAGACAGTAAATATCACCCTATGGTGAGGTTTATTCATTTTCACCTTGTCAAAGTTCCTCTGCTTCTTGTCGAGGTTGGCGGCCAATGCGTTGGCTCTCTCAACATCAATCATGAGGTCCTCCACCTCTCCCTGCAGCCTCTGCTTGGTCTTCTCCAGGGAGGCGCACTTGGAGTTGGTCGCCTCAATGGTCTCCTCGGCCTCCTGCAGACGCTGGGCCAGCTTCTTCCTATTGGACAACAGAGGATGGTTTTATGTTGCGAAAACAAATGTTACAATACATATTGATGTAACATTTTGTCAGAGCCACCTACCACCCTCACCATCCACACCATATCTGAGTTTTTTCTGTTACGTGCGACTCACTTGGCCTCCTCCAGCTCCTCTGTGCGCTGGATGGCATCAGTTTCATACTTAGTCCTCCACTGAGCCACCTCACTGTTGGCCTTGGACATACCGCGTTGCAGCTCTGCCTTGGCCTCCTGCTCCTCCTCAAACTGCTCCCTCAGGAGGTCACAGTCATGGCGAGCAGACTGAACACCGTGGGCCAGTGCGTTTTTAGCCTGTGAGAAAGAAAGACAAGGAGAGATGAGTGAGATAGTCAAACAAATTATGTGGACTTGTTTACGTGAAGCTGTGTGGTTTGTTGCTAACGTTACTTTGCTACCTGCCAAAATTACGGTTTTACTTTTTAATTACCGTTTTGTATTTACATTTTTTCCCTCGCTCGACTTTTTACATTCAACTTTTTCAACCCTGACGCTTTATCTGGACATGGTTCTACACGACCTCCACCAGCCGATGTTAAGTAGTAACACTAACATTATGCCTTCTAATTGCAGTCGCTGTACTCATAATATACAGGAGAACAATCGCCTTATGGTGAGGATAGCCGTGCTGTAAGCCCAGCTTCAGACGCAATTGTTAGGCAAGGATAATTTAAGTGTAGGAAAGGATGAAATAGCTTCTGTGCCACCAATTAGTACAGATAGTAGAATAAATCCCCTCGCACAGTCCCCGCAGCCGGACAACTTTCTCATGGCTTCTGGAAGGAAATGCTGTAGGAATGCTCAACCGGTGTCGCTCATTCAGCCGACAGAAACTTTCAGCCGGTTTTTCCCATTAAAGAACGAGTCTGAGTCAGAGGCCGAGCCTTCTCTGTTCTCTCCTCCACCTTTTACGGGGTCTGAGACGCCGAAGCCTCCCACCATTAGCTCTGACAAATTGAAAACCCTAGTCATTGACGACTCCATTACCCGCAGTATTAGACTTAAAAATAATCATCCAGCGATCATACACTGTTTACCAGGGGGCAGGGCTACTGACGTAAAGGCTAATCTGAAGATGGTGCTGGCTAAGGCTAAAACTGGCGAGTGTAAAGAGTATAGGGATATTGTTATCCACGTCGGCACCAACGATGTTAGGATGAAACAGTCAGAGGTCACCAATCGCAACATAGCTTCAGCGTATAAATCAGCTAAAAAGATGTATCGGCATTGAGTAATTGTCTCTGGTCCCCTCCCAGTTAGGGGGAGTGATGAGCTCTACAGTAGAGTCTCACAACTCAATCGCTGATTGATAACTGTTTTCTGCCCCTCCCAAAAGATAGAATTTGTAGATAATTGGCCCTCTTTCTGGGACTCACCCACAAACAGGACCATCCTAGCTGGAGAGGTGCTGTCATCTTATCTATGAACATAGACAGGGCTCTAGCTCCACAATGAGATAGGGTGCAGGCCAGGCAGTTAGCATGCCTGCCAGCTTAGTGGATTCTGCCACTAGCACAGTCAGTGTAGTCAGCTCAGCTTTCCCCATTGAGACCGTGTCTGTGCCTCAATCTAGGTTGGACAACACTAAATATGGCGGAGTTCGCTCTAGCAATCTCACCGGAATAAAGACCACCTCCATTCCTGTCATTATTGAAAGAGATTGTGATATCTCACATCTCAAAATAGGTGCTACTTAATGTTAGATCCCTCACTTCCAAGGCAGTTATAGTCAATGAACTAATCACTGGTCATAATCTTGATGTGATTGGCCTGACTGAAACATGGCTTAAGCCTGATGAATTTACTGTGTTAAATGAGGTCTCTCCTCCTGGTTACGCTAGTCTCTGAGGGTGAAGAGACACTAGGAGTCTGAGGGTGGTGTAGTCACCGTCTATGTAAAGATATGGCTCTAAACTCTCCATTTTGGGTCCCTTACCTTGACCTCCTCCTCAATCGCCCTCTTCAGCTCCTCCACCTGCTGGGTGAAGGCCTGTTTTCCTCTGGTCAGCTGAGATACCAGAGCTTCCTTCTCCTCCAGCTGGCGGCCAAACTCACCTGCAGGGACAGAGGATCATCTTGTTAATAGGGTCACCGTTTTCTAAGATTGAAAATGTATTCTGAGATATCGTAGGGCAATGTTAGGTGGTGAATAATACAGTAGAAACTATGTGGATATAGCCCCTAATACATGTTGGGTTGTACTGAAGGAAAGCATTGGCTTGTTGTTCATTGTTGATGGTACCATTTTCTGTCAGGAGTCTGGCCCTCTGTCCGCTGATGTCGTTGACCTGGCGAACATTCTCATCATTCTTAGTCTTGAGCTCACTCAGCTGGTCCTCAAGAGTACGGCACATCTTCTCCAGATTGCCCTGTTAGTGAAACATGTTCCATCATTACTTTATATATGTGACTCCTGTCAACTTCAGTTCAATTGAATGGTAATGTAGTTGACCATCCTCAACACTGCTTGATCAAAACGTTACTACTCACCTTAGCCTTTGCGACGGCCTCCATGTTGCTAGAGAGGTCATCAATCTCCATCTTGTACTCGCTCTTTTCCTTCTCCAGCTTCTGCTTGACGCGCTGCAGGTTGTCGATCTGCTCCCCGAGCTCAGCCACACTGTCGGCCTGCTTCTTGCGCAAAGCGGCGGCTGTGGCCTCATGCTGCAGGGTGGACTCTTCAAGATCACGACGCAGCTTCTGGAACTCAGCCTCACGCTTCTTGTTCATCTCAATCTGAGCAGCAGTGGCGCCTCCGGCCTCCTCCAGCCTCTCGCTGATCTCCTCAAGTTCCCTGGAGAGATCGGCCCTCTGCTTCTCAACCTTAGCCCTGGCAGCACGCTCAGCCTCAATTTCCTCCTCCAGCTCCTCAATACGGGCCTAGACCAGGGGGCAGGAGCAGGGGGATGAACACTACAATACAGATGAAACAATTGAACCTCACAAAATAATAATAGTATGTTTAATACAAAGCCAGTTACACTAATATATTCAGTAGACAGTGTCCCACGCAGGAGCCAAACCCTCAAAGGTAAGAAGTTAGACAGAGGACTCTAGATGGATATAAGCCATTTTAACATGTATATTGTCATTGAGGGCTGAGTGGGGATGGTAAGAAGCACCAACAAGAAACACCATTTTCCAACCTACTGAGCCATCAGAAGCCACCTGGAAAACTGTCTGCTACCAGAAAAAGTGTACATTTAAAAAAAAAAAAATGATTCAAGTCTGTGCTTTTCTGTACTGGAGTTTATATCATATACTATACCTGGAGTTCCTTGATCTTCTTCTGCAGCTGAGCTCCCAGAGACTGCTCATCCTCAACTTTGCTGAGGAGCTGGGTGGTCTCAAACTCCTTTCTAAGAAACACAAATAGGTCAATTGCAGAGTTGGTTTTGGTTCGATAGTTTAAAGGGACAGTATTTTCCATTCACTTTGCTTTTAAGAATCACATGTAAATGCTAATTCATAATTACAAGAATTAGTCAAGAACAACCATTATAGCAGCTAATACTGTAGTCATTTGTTTGTGATTACTTCTTGATTTTTTCATCAGCTTGCTGCTTGTCATTCTCCAGGTCCATTATGGACTCCTGGGCCAGTTTCAGATCTCCCTCCAGCTTTCTCTTGGATCTCTCAAGGTCCATACGGAGCTTCTTCTCTTGCTCCAGAGAACCCTCAAGCTAGAAGATAAAAACACATATATTGTTCAAATCTAAACAACTGAAGATAATATCATCTTACATGCTATCATGGCCAAAATGTCAAACTCCACTCACGTCGTCCACTTGCTGTTCCAGCTTGGTCTTGGCCTTGGTCAGAGTGTTGACTTTGTCCTCCTCTGCCTGCAGGTCATCCAGTGTCTGCTGGTGGGCCTCTTGGAGGGCTTTCTTCTCCTTGGTCAGCTTGGCAACACTCTCATCCATAGACGCCATCTCCTCTGTCAGGTTTTTAACCTGAAAACAGCCACGTCAAAATTTGTCTTTGGTCACTTCACCATGAAGGGGAGATTTAGTTTGTTATATATTTCATTCATTTCATTTAGATTAGAACTGCATCAACAATTACTGTACTATATATTCAACACTAGATGTCAGTGTTCACCATGCCAGTGTACTGAATGGAAGTCATAAATGAGGGGGAGCAGAACATGCAATGAATGTTGGGAGTACCCCGCAACTGAAATTCTACTATTGTTTCTTAATTTTTCCTGCACCCAGAATACAACTTGAATTCCAATTCTGTTAAGCTATGTTTTGATTGGATTATTGTTTGGTTAGACTGTCTATGGTAAGACACAAGACCTTGTTTTCAGTGGCATGCTTCTCCTTCTCCACTTTGGCCAGGGTGAGCTCCAGGTCATCAATGTCCTTCTTCAGCTCAGAGCACTCATCTTCCAGCTTCCTCTTCTTGGCAGTCAACTCAGCATTGATCTCCTCCTCATCCTCCAGCCTCTCGGTCGTCTCTTTGAGTTTGGCCTCCTGCTGGATCTTGCTCTTGATGAGCCCCTCGCACCTTTCCTCAGCATCGTTCAGACTCTCTCCTTCCTGGTTTCACAAAAGGAGTAAACAAATCAGAGGCCTCATTTTGTGTATCAAAATATACATTTTACTCAAAGAGGTCAGAGCAAATCAATAGAAATTCATGACATATATAACATGGGCAATAAAATGTGTGTTCATATGTATTTGTTTTAACGTGTATGTAAATTTGCCCGTAATCATTGTTGTTTTTTCACTCACAGATGCGACTTGGAGCGCCAGGTCGTTCTTCTCCTGCGTCAGGGCCACCAACTTCTCCTCCATTTGCTTCTTCGTGGACAGAGCCTTCGCCAGGTCTGCTGTCATCTTATCATAGTTCTCCTTCATGTTGGCCAGCTCCTTCTCAGTCTCAGCGCTCTGCAGCAGGGGCTTGATCTTGAAGTACAACTTCATCCATGGCCAGGTTTTCACATTCATGAATGAGCGGATGTTGTACTGGATGGCATAAATTGATTCTCTGGTCGACAGAAAGGATGGAGTGGCATGGTGAGTGACATGCTTAAAGCTACATTCTGTGATTAGATGAACAACAAAACAGAACCACCTGCCACTGTTTGTTTACAGCTGAGGAATGGGGCTAGGGAAATGTAACTCCTCTTAAATTCATAGACAGCGGTCTAGATGCAAGGATTGACAGTCATGCTAAGCTCATGAGACATTTTATATTCTTCAAGAATGAATGGGTAAATACCACACCTATAAATGTCAATTAAACAGCCAAATCCCAAACTGCAGCTATAAAGCTAGAATCCTTAGTTGCTACATCCATTTCTGGACTAAATGAATTAACCCAAAAGCTTTAGTAGACCATTATAAGACGTACTTTCTCATTCTGAACAGCTCACAGCATATAGAGTATGTAATCATAATGCATTAGATACAACTGGTTGACAGAAAGCTTTGTCAAGATGTCTACTATTCCTCACCTCCTCTCCATCATCTTGCTAAACTCTCTCCTCATGAGGAATCCACGGCTGAGAGCCTGGACCATGCCGACCAGAGTGGCCAGCTTCTCATCTCTCATCTCCTCCAGGACACCCAGCAGACCGGCTTTGAAGAACACCTGAGACACAGGTTAACATGGTCAATGGAACCACAGATGGTGACAGATAGAAACGGTTAAATCAAAAGAGGGGAACAACACCACTACATTGATTTAAACAACATTAACGTTATAATGGTTACAAACAAACAATGGGATAGGTTGTTTCTAAATTTTTAGTTATTGTACACAGATACAGATAACTGAAGCCATACCACTCTAACACAATGTACATGATAATCAGTTTAGTTTCTTTTCTATACTTGTGATGTATGACTTTGGAGAAAAAAACACCACCATATTTTTCTACCTTTTCCATTAGTGAAATGAAGAAGAAAGAACAAAAGGATGGATAGATCACCTGGAGAGATTTTATATGGTACAGGTTTAAATTATCATTCAAGTTGTGTTTTGTTGTCAGCTTTTACTGGGGGTATTTGACTGACCTTGGTGTGTCCAAACTTGTAATCCTCGTGATTCACATCAATGGACCCAAGCAGCTTCTCAGAAGCCTTCTTGTTGTCCATGAACTGGCCCTCAGGGATGACACTGGCATTCAGTACTTTGTACCTGAATGAGGAGACATTTTTAACATGTCAAGTTGTAATATGTTGGTTATATTTCATTAAAGGTCAGCCAATTCTGATGCTGGGAAAACCCTTGGAGCAGATATTTTCTGTGGTGTGTGCATGTGTGTGTGCGTTTGCGTGCTCGCGCGTGTGTACCTCTGCTTGAAGTCAGCATAGATGATTCTGCTGGGGAAGCCCTTTCTGCAGATCCTGATACCCTCCAGTACACCATTACACCTGAGCTGGTGGATAACCAGGAAGTTCTCCATCAGACCTGGTAAAACAAAACAAGTCTCTTTTAATACTCATAAACAGGTTAAAGATTGGGATTGTTAAGGTTACTGATACTGTACTGATAAGATTACATATTTAACTCAATATTTATTGTACCTGGAGTCTTTGACTCGTTGGGGATCAGGCAGCGCACAAAGTGAGGATGAGTGCTCCTCAAGTTGGTCATCAGCTTATGTAAGTTCTCCTGTAAGAGGGTTACAAACCATTTTCTCAGACATCATTTATGATCATCAATGCACCTTTTGAAGGACTGAATAAACACATTTCAAAAGCTCACCCTGAACTGGGAGGACACAGTCTGCATGGAACCACCCTTCTTCTTGCCTCCTTTCTTGGCTTTATCTGTTAAAATGGGGAAAAGTAAAAGATAACTAGAAAAGTACATTTCCTAGAGCGGGTGGAATAAATTAAAAATAAGAGTATGTAAGAAATCTATAGTGGTCTTGTCTTCAGCAAGCACACTAATTATAAACCAGAGAATCTCTGGTTAGCTTCACACTTATCTAGAGGCAAATGCTGCCAATGAGATTGTTTAAAATAACACCTATTGTTTTATTAAATTAACCGAGTGTATGAATAAATCAACCCAGTGATAAACCCTGAGAAATTGTGATACATTGAAAGACATTAAAGAACATTTGGGTCTGAGTTGTAACTATTATTTAGTTAAATATTGTGACTTGATACTAGTCTTACCCTCAGGAGGGGGAGGAGGATACAGGGCAGCCAAGATTTTGACTCCGGACTTCTGGTACAGCTGACAAACTGAGTCGTTCAGGGGATCTTTGTTCTTCTCCAGCCACCCAGTGATGTTGTAGTCCACAGTACCGGCGTAGTGCACCAGGGAGAAGTGGGCCTCTGCCTTGCCTTTGGCAGGCTTGGGCTTCTCAAATGCATTTGTTTTGCCAAGATGCTGGGCGTACAGCTTGTCCTTGAAGGTAGTGTCTGAAGACTTGGGGAACATGCACTCCTCTTCAAGGATGGAGAAGATGCCCAATGGCTTCACGAAAAGAGATGTATATCAAATTAGTGATATTTACATTTAGTTAACATGCTATTATAGGATTATATTCATTTAGGGACACATAATAGGAAACATATTGAGTTCTCAACAGTCAGTGGCATATATTAATGGGTGCCAAGGGAAGCAAGGCTTCCCAAAGAAATGGACATAATATAATGTATCTTTCGTCTCGCTTAGCACGAGGCTGAATGTCTCTCACCAGGTAAAGCATCAGAGTGAGCAGAACTGCACCCCTCTGTCTCTGTATGTGTAGCCCTTCTACCTGATTATGTCTGGTCAAAAAGAGTGATATTGTAGCATTGAATGCAAGAGAAGCCAGAGAGCATTTGGCCTCCCTTTATATATTTTTTTCATACAAAAACAGCAAATCAGAGTTGAGCTAAACTGAGTGAGCTAATCTGTGAATGGTCCTGGTGCACCAAAAAATGTGTCAAGGAAAGTTTGGATTTGGCTTCACACCAAATCAAGCCAAACGTCATTGACAGAAATAAAAACTTCAATTGTTGCATCTCATTGTGTTGTTGTCCTCTGGAGGATAGCTAGCTAGCTAAAATGGGCCCTTTCCTAAATTAGCCGTGGATGGAGACAGGGACTTGGACTCATAGTTTTACTTAATTCTACGTACTGGCCAATGATTCTAACACCAATTCTGACCCAACCATAAATTAATACATTGTGCTTTGGCCTGAGAGGAAGGAAGTTCAATATGTAGCTAGATGTAGAAGGCTAGGAAAGGAAGTTAGAATAGCGAGCAAGCGAGCAAGCATTTTAGCCAGGTAGCTTAGAACAATTGTTTTTTAAGCTTTTAAGTTTCTGCAACATGAAAGAGAGGCGTTTCTCTGCAAGTAGGGTGAGTCAACATGCTTTTTCTACTTACTCACACAACACATATTATTAGTAACATGGACAAACACATTTAGCATAGGTTGACTGGACTAAAATAGTTTTTTGGAATCTTTTCATTTTCACTGTATTAGACTAAGCATAGGTGATTTGATGATGTTGAAATGTTGAAATTGAAATGGTGCTGGAATATTGGAGGGAGGCAGCTCCTGTTTTCTTTGCGACTTGCGTTAACTCTCTGTGGTTCTAAATCAATAGATGTTTGGTGGTCCGAAAATGTCAGAAAGATGTACTTGACTGACCATGCTATAGGTCATGTAACTGTTTGTTACATGCATTATAGACTCCACAAGACAGCTGTTGCTGTCCGGTTTTGTGATGAAACAAAGGTGTTGTTGAATTTATTGTTATTGTCTCGGCCTTAGGCCTGTATATATTTTACCCATATATAACTAGGCAAGTCAGTTAAGAACAAATTCTTATTTTCAATGATGGCCTAGGAACAGTGGGTTAACTGCCTTGTTCAGGGGCAGAACAACAGATTTTTACCTTTTCAGCTCGGTTACTAGTCCAACACTCTAACTACTAGGCTACCTGCCGCCCCATATCTCATTGTCAAAGCACATAAACTAACAGGTTGTAGAGCAAACAACGCAATTATCAAAACACAGGTTGTAATATGGATTTTTTTGACTCGATTGGCATCCCCAGTGGATTTAATACTGTGTATGTTGTACCACTGTGATAATATATCACACAGCGCTCCATATGAGCTTTGCTGTTATGGTCCATTATAATCCTCACAGACAGCTTACCTTCTCAATAAGCTCAATGCAGGCAGCCAAGTCCATGCCGAAGTCAATGAAGGCCCAGACGATTCCCTCCTTCTTGTACTCCTCTTGCTCCAGGACGAACATGGTGTGGTTGAAAAACTGTTGCAGTTTCTCATTGGTGAAGTTGATGCACAGCTGCTCCATGCTGTTGTACTGTTGATGGAGTTTTAAAAGGGATCATTTCATCATAGAAGACTGTAATCCATCTCAATCACATCTAAGTGTCTTGTTCTGGTCTCATACTCACATCAAAGATCTCAAACCCGGCAATGTCAAGCACACCGATATAGAACTGCCTTGGATTCTTGGTGTCCAACATCTCATTGATACGGATGACCATCCACAAGAACATCCTCTCATAGATAGACTTGGCCAGAGCACTGACTGAGTTATTAACCTGCAATGATAATACCTCAAATTAATATGTGAGATATTGACCATGTCTAGTGATAAGGTGATACAAGCTTGGGAAAACCAAAGCAATGCACTCGCCCCAACAATAATTCCAGTGCTCAGAAAATGGTAGATTCTGTGTTTGGCCGCCTTACCTGAGGCACTGTCTGTCCCTTGGTCACATACTCGTTGCCGACCTTCACTCTTGGGTAGCACAGAGCCTTCAACATCTCAGCTGAGTTCAGGCCCAGCAGGTAGGCGATTTTATCAGCCACTGGAAAGAGAAGCAACAACAACAGACTCAGGGACACAAGATCACTTGTTTCTGATTTCACACTGACAAAATAGTTTGGTTAAGTTCTTTGTGGGCTAGGTTTTGATTCACCCACATTTTGGAGGTTAGAATTTGTTCTCCAAAAATGATCTCCTGCCTGACTTTCATGTTGCACTGTCTGTCTTAGGTGTTCTATTTCTATGTTGGGGAATGGGACTAATGTTCTACATATTGTATATCTATGAGTGGGACTCACCCTCTGTGCCGTCTGGCTCGGCCTGCTCCTCACGCTGCTTCTGCTTGAATTTCAAGTTTCCATGGTGCAATACAGCTCCTGTCAGCTTGTAGATGCCAATCTTCTCTTCATTAGTGAAGCCCAGGATTGTAATGGCATCCTGGCATTAAAGAGGAAGTACAACAGTGATGAACTGAACTGTAGTTTGGTCAGTTACACTACAGTTCTGTGCTGCTAACTGCAGAACAAATGGGATGGATAGATTTGACTGACTTCTCTGTTCCACATGATTACGCTTGGCCAACACATTAGTAGATGGCAGCACAGTTACACAGTTCCACAGGGCACTTAGTGGTGCTCTCTTGTGGAAGGCACGAAGAGTTCCTTGAGGCACATGCCTAACTAACACAAGGCATTTAGAATCAAACAAAAACATACATGAAAATTCCCAGCTGCCACCAAGTTGGAATTTCACAGTACATTCGGTGTGTATGGTGGTCCTATCCATTCCATATCTAGAGTTTGGTGAACCCTTTGTTTGACTCACATCTGTGGCATCCAGCTCTTCATTGTCATTGATGCTGGCCACAGTGATCTGTCCCTGGCTGCACATGGGGAAGTCGTAGGGGTTAGTGGTGATGAGCGCCATTTCTGTGGACAACGGAGAAATCTCTTAGAATTCTGCTGTCCTACCTTTACAGTATCTCTCCCTCTTTTACTCAGTAGATGGACTCAATGATACATGTAGTATATAATAAATAGCATCAAAAGAGGAGACTGAGACTTGTGGACTAGTGCATCACAGTGCATTACTTGATAGATATTTCCCAGAGACCTTCCAAATGTCTAGATGCTTTGTTACCTTGTAAGTAATCATTGTAATAGTATTATTAGTCTGTACTATAAATATTTTTAACAAGTTACACAGATGGGGGTGGGAAAGAGTTCCTCTGAACCTCTACTTTGTCGTACCAACTAGCTCAGGTTTGTGGCCTGTCATCATCTGGAAGAAGATGTGGTAGCCTCTCTCATCGGGCAGTTGGAAGGACACTCTGGACTTCTCCAGCAGGTCTGAGGGTGAAAGAGAGAGAGAGAGAGAGAGAGAGAGAGAGAGAGAGAGTGAACGACACAAAGAGAGAGAGAAAAAGAAGAGAGATCGAGAGAACAAGAGAGAGCAAGAGAGAGAACATGAGATACATTTAAATTGAATGATCTACCCCAAAAATTCTGTGTGCATTTAGGAAAGCATTGAGAAACAATCAAAACTAACTCACAGGTTTCAATATCAGCTTTAGCCAGTTTACCACCTTGGAAGTGAATCCTGATGAATTTACCCTATATCAGAGCATGGGGGTTAGAAATAGGCCAACAAATAAATCTAACATTTGACTTTGATAGACCCCTTTAAACGTTACAGTTTGTTGGACAGATGTTGGATCTATTGATACAGATATAGGATCTTGATGTAGGATCCAGTTTGCTACAGCAGGAAAATAATCCTGCAGCAACAGGAAATGTGAATTATGATGAAATTTTAAAGATGAAAATTACAATTTTAGAACCTCGAATACACTACAAGTTCGAATTTTCAGCAACAAATCAGTGAACAAAATAAAATTGTAAATCTGTATAACGAAAGGGTATAACGTATCTGTATAACACATTTTTCCAATATAAGGTAACTTCCACAGTATGCCCTTCATACTTACAAAGCGAGACGAGTTGTCGTTCCTCACTGTCTTGGCATTACCGTAAGACTCCAGCAGAGGGTTAGCTGCAATGATCTGATCCTCAAGAGACCCCTGATTGAGACAAACACAAGTTGCTCAAAAACTGGTAACATTGTCAAGTTAGTTTTTCTCAATTGCTTGAAAGAGGATTCACCACTGGAAAAAAAGTTTACACAGCCAACCAAACTGAAATGTGTTAAAAAGACAAACATAAGAACAACCTACCTGCATTTTGCCAGGTTCTGCTTCCTTCTTTGCCCCAGACACTGCAATGGTGGCGAAGTACTGGATGACACGCTTGGTGTTGACAGTCTTTCCTGCACCGGATTCTCCACTGGTTTATATGACAGAGAAAGAGGGGTTTTAGTTACATGTCCGAGTGTCAGATTGGCTTTCACTAAGAAATAGCATAGAAAAATACACTGTTAACCTGTGTTCTGACATAAGTCTTTAACAAATACTACTTCTCATCGACTCGTTATTACACATAGCCTAATGCTCTAATCCATTCATATTGTCATGTATTTCATCACACCAAGTGACCCAACTTATTACAATAGAAACACTTTCTCAAGTGACATTTTAGTAAACAACTTACGTAATCAGGACGGACTGGTTCTCCTTATCTGGAACCAAAAAACGCATTGCTTATCATACTCAAGCAACATTATGGGGACATTATTTAATTCATAGCATCATCATGAATTTCAATTTGGAACATTTTCCATTCAAGGGTAGTGAAATCAGATATTCCCAGCAAACTGTTATTACCTAGACTAGAAAACAGGAGATACCTTTCTGATGCATATTTTAATTTCCATTGATGCATCCATCCATCTATCCATGAGCACTTAATGGACATCTATCCAACCAACCATCCATTCCTCCATCCATCCATCCATCCAACCATCCATTCCTCCATCCAACCATCCATGAGAGCTCGTACCAATCATCATGAACTGAAAGGCGTTGTCAGAGACGGAGAAGATATGGGGTGGAGCCTCCATCCTCTTCTTCCCTCTGTAGGCGTTGACAACCTCTGCGTCGTACACTGGGAGCCATTTGTAGGGGTTCACCGTGGCACAGAAGAGCCCAGAGTAGGTCTGGATGAAAGCATAATTACATTTGTGGATTAGTAAAGTCAGATGTACTTTTACCTGGATTTATGTAAGGATGTGGGTGTACTTTGGTTTACTGATGTGGGTCGACTGTATTGATTTGTTTTGGTTTCTACCATTCATTTATGTGTGTATTTATTTTGTTCATGTATGTGAGTGTTTGTATGTGCAGGTTTCTTACATAGATCATCCATGCTGCATAACGCTCTTTGAGGTTATACAACACAGAGGCTTCATTCAGGTAGGTCATCATGGCCATGTCCTCAATCTTGTCGTACTTAGGGGGGTTCATCTCATAGATGTCTGCATCTTTGAACTCTTTTCCTTCCTGAAACAGTCAGAAATCTAAATTACATACAGATCAAACTGGACATGACTAAATGCTTTTAAAAGTTTAATCTTTAAAAAATTGTACTTCCACATTTAATCCACTACTTAGTTATCACCCACTGACACATAACTGGTGATTCTTGACTTGTCAATATCAAAAGTTCCATGCCAATATTAAATACAGCTTTAAACATCATGTGTTTGAAGGTTATATTCTGCTTACAAAAACAAATACATGTATAATCTATCTGTTGTTACTGATTTCAAAAAAATGCTTCATAATATATATTTTGTTTTAAAGTTTTTATATTGAAATGCTTTTGATAATTTTGATGATTTTTCATGAAACAGAGTAATTATACGAACTTGAACTTGAATACTTTTCAGATCAGGCTTACCTCCTTAGTGCCGTCAGGTTTCGTGACTGTTACAGTACACTTCCCGTCGGCCCTGGCAGTGACCAGACCCTTAAGGTACAGCTCTGCCTTGTCTGTCACATAGCAGGAGTTCTTTGAATCAAAGGGTGCGGTTTGTGCCTCAATCCTTTCCCTCTCAGGCTTACGGAGGTATATGGCAGCCTTGCCGTAGATTTGCATCTCCGCGTCCGTACTCATGGTGACGGATAACTAGGAAAGAGATGAAACATGATTGACTCTGTGGTGCTTCCTTCCCAGTCAACAGAGTTAAGTGAGCGGTATCTCTCAGAAGACTCAAACCATGTCTCACCTTCTTTTTCCCCTCCTACAGATGAATGTGTACTTCTTGGAGGACCCTGTGAAACATGAGAGTGTTGTGAAAATGCAAAAGTCTAAAGCATTATCATTTTAACCCCAGAATGTCTAAAAAAAACATTTAAGTAAATAATTAAAGCCATGTCAATTTAAACTACAGGTGCAACTGCTAACTTTCATTTTCCTAATAGCATCTCACTTTACTACTGAAATAAATACCCCTGAAAACCCAGTTGCATTCTAGACTACTCCCTTAATTTACAAACAGGTGCTGGAGCACCACTTTAGACCATAAAAGGAAGTTACAGATTTGAAGTAATGCACATTTAAAGAAAACCAATGGCACTTGATTGCATATTGTAAAATCTTACAAGAGACATGCAGCACTCAATTTAAACAGTGCAGTTAGCTACTGCCTCAGTTGCTGAGTAAAGATGAGACACATTTACAACTCTAAGGAGGTGTAGAGGTCTTACCACAGAGGAAGAAGGTATCTGACTTATGGATGCTGGGGCCTCAGCCTCCTTATATCTGGTTGGAAGTGCCAACCAGGCAAAAGTTAATTATGGACCACTCTGGGAAAGGAAATGAATTGGATGAGAGACCTGTTTATTTCTGTGTATCACTAGCACCTCCCACTTCCAGGAGCACCACACTCCCATTACATTACTTTTTAATGTCATATTTGTCTCTGAATTGAATTTCACTGAACTTTACATAAATGAGAGATGTCATTACTAATAATTATGACAATATCAAAAGTTTGGTTCATCCAAACGTTACTTCTACTGAACCTCATATACTGTAATGGAGTGAGTCCATGTTGCCCCACTACAACTACAATAGTTTTCATTAAACCTAATCTGGCCTTATTTAGTTCCATTTTAGTGGCATTAATCCTCATCAACAACTTTAAATATATGTTCACCTGTTATTTATATTATTTAGCTTGTAAACACATCTGAACTGTCTCCTCACCTCATGCTTGTGACGGAGTTGGCCGTTACCTCGTGCTTTGCTCACTTTGATTTATCACCCTGGTGGAACCATATTAAATTAATATTTAAAATCTAGAACAGAAACATTTAGGCCTTCAATAACAGCTTATAAAACCGTTAAATCTAATGTGTTATTTATCTACAGTATGATCTATTAAAAAGATTCTCGAGACGCTTTTATTTGTCTCACATTTCAGTTGGCTAAAACAGTCCAGTAGGATTCTTACATAACATCATACCAGTATTTCAATCATCTTATCCACTCATATTGCTGACAGCGATATAGCTGCCTCAAACTTTTATTACACTCTGAAGTTAACCGCTTAGCAGCTGAGCTGACTTCAGTAAAACTGTTATAAAATGAATAGGAAATAGTTGCAAAAAAGTAACAGATTCCTTTACATTTACATTGCATTTTCACCACCTGAATACACCCTGTGTGTTTGGGGTGCTGTTTCCACCCAGCACATTAGTAGGGGGACCGGGGTTGGTTGTCACTTTTTACTCTGGTGTGTATTTCTCATCACCAGTATATCTGTC
This sequence comes from Salmo trutta, assembly GCF_901001165.1. Classification (NCBI taxonomy): domain Eukaryota; kingdom Metazoa; phylum Chordata; class Actinopteri; order Salmoniformes; family Salmonidae; genus Salmo; species Salmo trutta. The sequence goes on along the minus strand of NC_042970.1, from coordinate 83,457,650 downwards.
ACAGATCCCTCCGGAACTGTCATTATGCACACCTGGTTCCTATTCCCAGTGATTAGTAATTGTATAAGTGTGCCTTTGGTTTACCAGTGTCCTGTCGATTATTGTCACAATGTCCGTTGGTTTGTGTGAGTGCCTGTGCTATGTTGTGTTGGCTTTCGTGCCATTGTGGATTGTGCAGATGATTACGATTTTTGTCCCGTGTGGAATCATTGTTTGCGTGTGTGTTATGGGTCTCGTCCCTGTGTATTTATTCGATGTACTCCTCGCTCTTTTGTTAGGGTCTCAACCCTGTGTTTTGAATACGTGTTTGTTTGGTCTTCGTCCCCGTGCCTTAAACATGGCACGCTGTCATTTGGGAAATTAAAACCCCTATTACACATTCCTGCGCCTGCCTCCCGATCCTTCATACCAACGTGACAACATTTTATGAGGAAACCAATGTCTTGGGTTGAAATGGGGACCCTTTTTATCCTCATATCTTATTCCAACATGGAGTTATGAGCCATCAAACACACTCTGTCCACTTGTGACAACCAGCCCCATCGCAGGGGCAGTATTATTCTACAATTCTGATGATGTCACACAGTATGGGGTTATTCTTGTGGAAAGAGGAAGTGATGCAATAGTTTCCCAGTGCCACTCGTTTCCCAGTGTCAATGTAACTTAAGCACTGCGATGATCGCACCAGATGCATCGTTATTTTACAAGCACATTTTTTAATAGTTTCCCAAACAAGCACGTAGAGAAAGCGTTTGCTAAATGCATCGTTAGACCATGTGTCGATACTGATAGGATGGAAAGAAAAGCACCTCTGCTCTGGGATCAGCTTTCTCCATTCAAATCTTACCTTAACATTAGAATTATTCCACAATACTGATGATGGATGAGCTCCTAGAGAGATATTGTCACCTATGGCTGCAAATAGGCAATTGAGGCGGCTTATTATGCTTGCCCAATAATAATGCACAAATCACAGATTGGGAACATAATTTGCTCACATGCTGTTGCACATCATGAAACACAGAGGCAAAAATTACAGATAGTAGCCTGGTCGCAAAATAGACTTCAGTTGATTGAACATTACATTTATTTCAATACGATTGAAAAGCCTATCATTTTATCCTTCACTTGTTTATAACAATTTAAAATTCCTTGGCAACTTTGTATTTGTAGTCAACTTTGTTCTGAAGTTATCGGCAGTCACAGTCAGACAGATAACCCAAACTTCTTGATTCTATGTTTAGCGGAGATCTGTGAATAACAATGCACTTTGGCTGCTCTACGAGTGGTCACTCGTAGATGTGCAAAGCTTCTTAAGAGACACGTTACTAACAAAGGCTCTGGGAAACACCTTGACTATTAAAGAGACATTGTAAGAAGGTTCTAAAGATTATCTTAATGCTACGAAAGCTCAGAGAATTCACACATTTGAACCTTAAAAATTACACAGTGCCATTTAGATTGGGAATCATTAGCACTCTGACAACCAACCTGTGAGACAACCAACCCTGGTCTCCCCTACAAGAAGCCCCAAAGGGGGAGCGACTGGATGCAATAGATGAGCAGGGTGACCATCTGGAAGAACCCATCTAGGCCTTTTCATTTCTTGGACTGTGCTCTCATCTTCACTGCAGCCAAGGTTTATTGTTAGATATATCTGCAAACGCAGCCTAATTCTGGCACTGATGCCACTGTTATTAGACAAGATATTTACTTGCCATGTTTGTGGTTGGAGAGAACATTAGCACCATGCAGACTAAATGTTTATGAGATTAAGTTATTTTAATGTGCAAATATCTTGCATGATATATGACCTGTCATGTACACCCGGCATGAGCTCCAAAACTTGCTCTGGGCAGAAGTTACCCTCAGGGAAATTAACCAAATTTGAACTTTGATTGAAAGTGCAGTGATAGACAATTGGGTGACAATAAACCAAAAGTCTGATATCATTTTTTCATCGGAATTTGGTTATGCTTTAATATGTTTGAAAGCATAATGATCACACATTGGAAATTCAACTATCTTTTGGCTGTCTTTATGAGTGGGTGAATATAGGTTGTAATCTCATTGATTAACATCTCAACCAAATATTACCCAATTATCCACGTTGAAATGACGTGGTGTGCCCAGTGGGATGACCCTTCACAACAAGTTGATTTAGCTGAACCGGCTGAGTTATTGCTTGGGGTGGAACAAGAGCCTGCAAACCATGTGGATGGGCTGTCCAGAACAAGAGTTGCAGGCCCCTTGTATACTGTTATTAACTGCCAGATGTCTTTAAGCAGTTGAGTAAACTGTCATTATAAAACTGTTTTGTACATATTGGCACATGGGGGAATCGAATAGTAACTCTTGATCCAATACATTTTAAGGGTGCTTTAAACGATCAGTCTGTGCTTGCAAAGAAGTTTTATCACGACATACAGGAGTTTGGCTGAGACACCCCAGCGCCTTGGCTCAAGTCAGCATTTCTTTTACATGAATCAATCCATTAAAATGTCACAGCCAGTAAAAATCTAAATCTGGATATGAAATGTCAGATGCTTGTGGCATGGATCCACAAAACAACCAATCTTGGCTCGGTTAATTCAGATCTTATTTTCCAGGTCACATATCTTGCTGTAAATCTATTACGGTGTCAGCAATGTGAGGACCGTCTGGTTGACTAATAAGGTCAAAATAATGTGCTGGCCTGTATCAGATCTCTGTGGTCCACAGTATAGGTATGAGGTCTTCACCTTTCAGCATGCAGTGTGAAGTCAATGGAGGGCTAAATGTAATATTAATCTAATACATTTACAAGGAGAAACACTTGGATCAAATGGGGAGCTGTTGAAATTTTCAGCAAGCTGTACAGATCTTTAGTCCAAATTATTCCAATTATTACCCCCTTTCAGTGACCTCCAACCATGGCCATGATATGAAACTGCATGTCAGAAATACATGCAGCCTGAAGTCAATTGGGATTGCTTTATGACCCTCTGGGATTGCTTCATGATACCTGCTGAGCTGTTCTTGAAACTAACATTTGATCCCATACAGTCGATGGCAAAGTTACAAGAAGTGTACCAAAGCAACAGATCATTTCCAAGCCCAATATGTCCATGTTCAGAAACAGGTGTCAGAAATACATCCAGCTTCCCCAGCAATATATCTAAAGTAATTTGGCATTGCTTTATTGGCAGATCTGCTGCCATTTGAGCTGTGCACCAGAGGATAGGACCATATATGAAACAGACTTATAACTGATATGGCCATTAAACGGACATTTCAAATACCTGCTTCTTTTGGACAGCTTTATTTTTAGACTTTCAAATGTAAAAACAACAGAGATCGCAGGAAAACACAGTCAAGGACAATATATATAAAGTCCATAACAGAGAACATCAATAAAACTGGGAATCCCACAACCTCCCTTCAGCTGCCGCTGTTGGAACACAAGCGTCTCTGGGGGAGCAGGGACTCGTCCTAGCCAAGCATTTTAGAACAGAAAAGACACATGACAGCCCAATCCACTAGATGACCCCACCAAGGATCACTGTTTAGAAGTTAAACCCTTCACATCCAGTCTCACAATTGGAAGACTGATTTAAATCATGGGGGAAATGGGAAGTGTTCCTGTCTGCCAGTGAATGAGTTGAATAGAAGGTGGTGAATGGAAAGTTGTCCAGTTTAACTGCTGCTTTGGTAATATCCTTGACGTCTATGGCAGCTGTTATATCTGGGATGACTGAAGACCTGATGATAGGAGCCTCTGTTTTATAGTCCTGCAATTTATCCCACAAACAGGGTTATGTACCAAAAAGTCATAATATATCAAACAGTCATAATAAAAGTCAACATCATTATCGCAGTCATCTCAATAATGTTGTACTCAACTTGTTGGATCAGAATCAGGGTTGTCTTCATTAGGTACACCGTAGCAAAACATTAAGAAGCTGGCGGCCACAGGCTTCTTAATAAGGCATTGTTCAATGCTCAATGTTAAATAAAAAATCTTTATACCATTACATCTAAGCCAATATGTCAACAATTTCAATGAAATTCAGCAAATGAACCTGTATGGAGTTACACAAAACACTGCCCACCTCTCATGTTCTGTTCAGCCGTTAACGATAACCACATACCAGATTTTTAAACAGGATTGTTAAATGTCACAAATGTTCCAACTTAAATGGTTAATTTATTAAATTATGCTTTAAGATGCAAATGTCAAATATATGTCAACAGTCCTTCTTCCAAAGGACCCTACTATGGATTAAATGTGAAAATCCCCAAATCTTTTTTGTTCTAGTTTGGTGAGGAATCACCCCAATAGCTTTCTAATAGCTACAATAATGTGGCATACAGACTGTGACTTTCTAGTTAACCTTCTTCTCTCAAGTAGTTAATGTTTCCTCTTTCAGAACCTATTTATAATCCACTTCATTTTTATATGTTGAACGCTAAATATGTTCAAAATCACATTGAACTGACATTAGTGTGGGACCAATGTGTCTGATCAATTTCCCCTCGCACTACATGGTCCTGAGGCAGGACCTTTCTCTTTGGTTTGGATTGGTATACAGCTCTGTCAGAATTTAATTTTTGAAGCAGGTTCGAATTTACACAGCAGGTTAGGATAATTAGGTTAAGGATAGGAAAAGAGTTAGGGTTAGCTAAAATGCAAAATGTTGAAACTTTTGATGTAATTTTGACATAAGCTGTATCCCATCTAGCCTGCAAATAATGTAAGCTTACAGAGTGGGTATCTGCTCACTGCTTCAAAAACTGCCTTCTGACACCATGTATCTAGTCTGACTGACTGTTTGGCCTTCATTCCATCCTCTCCCGCCACTGTGGATTCTATTTATAGCCTTCTCATAAAACTGTGAAGCCTCTATTATGTGTTTGGTAGGCCTATGCTGACAAAGTGATCTAGCCTCCAACTCATTGCAATTTGAACCCTCTGGTAAATGTGGATAAGTGTAACATTACCGAATACATGAAATGCTTTGTTCCTAAACGGGTAAAGACTTGTTAATGTTTGTCTAATAATATATTATCGAATTATTGCAAGCACCACTACGCAACAACCAAGCCAGACTGTGAGAAATTCCTGCTGCTGCCACTGCATCACATGCTCTCTGCGCCTTTTAATACACCAATGGTTCACAGAATGAGTTACTTACATAGCTAGCTAGTCTAGTGGTGCCTGCAGAGTATTAGCAAAGATTCTTACGTTGCCTTATTCATATGGGGAGAATGGTGTAGTCGACACAGATTTATTAATTTAAACACTGAATAACGTTATGCATAGAATGCAATATAAATTTTCTCTTTGAATTGCATGCTGGTACAAGTTCTAAAAAAGATGTATGCTCAGCACACGTGAGAAGTTCTTCAAGACTGTTGGAAAAGCATTCCAGTTGAAGCTGGTTGAGAGAATGCCAAGAGTGTGCAAAGCTGTCATCAAGGCATAGGGTGGCAACATTGAAGAATCTCAAATAAACTTTTTTGCTTACTACATGATTCCATATGTGTTATTTCATAGTTTGGATGTCTTCACTATTATTCTACAATGAAGAAAATAGTCAAAATAAAGAAAAACCCTTGAATGAGTAGGTGTGTCCAACCTTTTGACTGGTACTGTATATACAGTCATTGGTCCAGATATATCATTCGAACAAAAACAATTAGCGAGCTTGCTAGCTAGCCAGCCACACCATAAAGAGTTAACCTAACAGACATCTGGTGTCATCGAAACAATTATTGGTACCATGATTGTCTTTAAAAAAAATGTACACAAAGATTGATATCCCCTGATCTGGACACCGCGCCAGCTTTTTTGTTTCACTTGGCTAATGGTTCCTGATCTTTTGAACTGATAATAGAGTGCATTCAGAAAGTATTCAGATACCTTCACTTTCTCAAATTTTGTTACATTACTGCCTTATTCTAAAATGTATTAAATCGTTTTTTTCTTCATCAATCTACACACAACGCCCCAAAATGTCAAAGCAAAAACAGGATTTTAGAAATGTTTGCACATTTAAAAAAACAACAACTGAAATATCACATTTACATAAGTATTCAGACCCTTTACTCAGTACTTCGTTAAAGCACCTTTGGCAGCGATTACAGCCTTGAGTCTTCTTGGGTGGGACGCTACAAGCTAGGCACACTTGTATTTGGGGAGTTTCTCCCATTCTTCTCTGCAGATCCTCTCAAGCTCTGTCAGGTTGGATGTGGAGAGTTGCTGCACAGCTATTTTCCGGTCTCTCCATAGATGTTCGATCGGGTTCAAGTCTGGGCTATGGCTGGGCCACTCAAGGACATTCAGAGACTTGTTCCGAAGCCACTCCTCCATTGTCTTGGCGTAATACTTAGGGTCATTGTCCTGTTGGAAGGTGAATCTTTACCACAGTCGGAGGTCCTGAGCGCTCTGGAGCAGGATTTCATCAAGGATCTCTCTGTACTTTGTTACGTTCATCTTTCCCTCGATCCTGACTAGTCTCCCAGTCCCTACTGCTGAAAAACATCCCCACAGCATGATGCTGCCACCACAATGCTTCATCGTAGAGATGGTGCCAGGTTTCCTCCAGACGTGATGCTTGGAATTCAGGCCAGAGAATCTTGTTTCTCATGATCTGAGAGTCCTTTAGGTGCCTTTTGGCAAACTCCAAGTGAGCTGTCATGTGCCTTTTACTGAGGAGTGGCTTCTGACTGGCCACTCTACCTTGATGGTCTGATTGGTGGAGTGCTGCAAAGATGGTTGTCCTTCTAGAAGGTTCTCCCATCAGAGGAACACAGAGGAACTTTGGAGCTCTGTCAGAGTGGCCATTGGGTTGTTGGTCACCTCCCGGACCAAGGCCCTTCTCCCCCAATTGCTCCACAGGAATATTTTTTCCCCAAAAGGGTCTTCAGTCTGCCATTAATACAGAAGTTTTGGGAATTTTCGCTGTGTTGCAAGGTGCTATGGGATAGCTTCCCCATCAAAGGGAACGAAAAAGCTCTCCAAGTACGCTTATAGATCTTCTGGTGAACTTAGTACATACTTGCCTTTTCTCGTTCCTGTTTTTGGAATCCCACTTGAAAAGTGACAAATGACTTCCGTAATCCTTTTTATGCTCTAGATAGAACACAAGCATGCATTTTGGAACATCGCTGTGGACTTCCTGATGGGCCTCCCCCAGGTGGTGAGGGTTTGCAACAACACATTCGCCACACTGACCCTCAACACGTGGGCCCCTCAGGGGTGCGTGCTTAGTCCCGTCCTGTACTCCCTGTTCACCCACAACAGTGTGTCTGCGCATGACTCCCAACACCCTCATTAAGTTTGCCGACAACATGCACACAAACACACACACACACACACACACACACACACACACACACACACACACACACACACACACACACACACACACACACACACACACACACACACACACACACACACACACACACACACACGATCCACTGTCTGTTTACTAAAGACCACATACACCACAGTAGTCCATAAATACAGCCAGCCAGCCCAGGGGAAGCCCTTCTTGAGTACTTTCTTGATCCCTTGTTTCCTAAAACACTTGCACATGTTGTCTATAAATAGACCAACCAACTGTCAGGGGAAGCCCTACATGCTGAATCAAAGACAGACAGTCAGGGTGGAGAGGTTAACTGTGGTTATTTAACAGTTTGTTTTGGCAACGCTTTAGGCTCCTCCAATTTCCCTATGCTTTATGCTCCTCCAATTCCCCTCCAGGATCTCTTTCAGGCACCTCCAATAAACTTTGAAGTGGCAGGCAAAAAAAGGCCTGTCATGTAGCTTCTTCTAGCCTTGGTGTTTAGTGCCCTCTACTGAAGAATAGTTATACTACATCAATCAAATCAATGAAATGTATTTTTAAAGCCCTTATTACATCAGCAGATGTCACAAAGTGCTTATACAGAAACCCAGCCTAAAACCCCAAACAGCAAGCAATGCAGATGCAATGCAGATGTAGAAGCATGGTAGCTAGGAAAAACTCCCTAGACAGGCAGGAACCTCGGAAGAAACCTAGAGAGGAACCAAGCTCTGAGGGGTGGCCATTCCTCTTCTGGCTGAGCCGGTTGGAGATAGTACATGGCCATTAAGGCCACATTATTCTTCAAGATGTTCAAACGTTCGTAGATGACCAGCAGGGTCAAATAATAATCACAGTTTTGTAGAGGGTGCTTCAGCTAGTGATTCAGACCCCATCATAGGGTTAGAGGCAGAGAATCCCAGTGGAGAGAGGGGCGCCTCATTTGAGTGGGATTTTTGTCATTTGAGTGCCTTGCCGTTCACCTTCGCAGCCCTGGGCCAGCCTACACTCAAATCTTAGGACCTACTGAAGAGATGAAGAGATGAGTTTTCAGTAAAGACTTAAAAGGTCAAGACCGAGTCTAAGTCTCTCACATGGATAAGCAGACCATTCCATAAAAATTGAGCTCTATAGGGGAAAGCCCTGCCTCCAGCTGTTTGCTTAGAAATTCTAGGGACAATAAGGAGGCCTGCGTCTTGTGACCGTAGCGTACGTGTAGGTATGTACGGCAGGACCAAATCGGAGAGATAGGTAGCAAGTCCATGTAATGCTTTGTAGGTCAGCAGTTAAACCTTAATCACCCCTAGCCTTAACAGGAAGCCAGTGTAGAGAGGCTAGCACTGGAGTAATATGATCATTCTTTGGGGTTCTAGTCCAGATTCTTGCAGCCGTATTTAGCACTAACTGAAGTATAATTTAGTGCTTTATCAGGGTAGCCAGAGAGTAGAGCTTTGTAGTAGTCTAATCTAGAAGTGACAAAAGCATGGATTAGCTTTTCCACATCATTCTGGGAGCGTGCAAAACTGTCATCAAGGTAAAGGGTGGCTACTGTGGGGGTTTATTTCTTCACTATCAATGAGGAGAGACAAACTTATCACACAAGTCAGAGTTACACTTAAACTATATCTTTAATAAAAAGAACTTTGCAATAGCAATGACTTGTCAACGATTCACCATTTCCTAATGATCCATTGAGAGTGGCAACACAATGGCTACTGAGATCCACCCCCTAGCAAAGATCCGCCCCCTAGTCGACATAACAAACCACAGATATTAGGAACAATTCACAAAGTGAGACTTTATAAATGAGAAAGGTGTATCCCGTAGCCAGATAACATTCACTATAAATTATCGTTCAGTTTGGCCCCTAAGACGAGGTTGCTATCTTGTTCCTGTTACTCCTAGCACAAAAACACCAACTCATCCAATGGCATATATCAATTGTCAACTCTAGACACTACCACACACATCCCCCAAAGCCAAAGGAGGGAGTGACTGGCGCACAGACATTGTGGAAACCAGTTATTGGTTCCCCATTAATCACACCCTCCCATCACATGGTTTAACAGATATAATCACATATGAAGACAATGTTCCCTCCTGTCCTCTTCCCTTTCTGATATTCTGCATAGCACCAGGGACATGTAAAAGACAAGCCTGACCTCAGCAGCTCAACCAGGACATGAAGATGGTGAAGAGGAACAAGAACAGAGTGAAGAAGTGAAGTTTGTTGATCCTAAATGAAGATAATGGTTTTAAGTAACAACTGCCGAAGCACCAGCGCTGTGCTTGCCACCTACTCATCTTAGTATCTACAGTTGATGTCCTGAAAGCAACATCTAGTGAGACTTACAAAAAAGTATCCCATTCAACATTTGGCAAGTGCCAAGCACTTTGGAACAAATGCGGAAAATCCAAACTTGCAGCCGAAACAGTTGAAGATACTTGCGACCATCCAGCTGATGCACCCAAATGCTACAAGGTGGAACTTCTGGTTCATTGCTGTAGAAAGACTCCTGAGGATCGTCAAAGACAAAGGAGATGCGGCCGTCAGAGTTCTCTGTACAGACTTCGAGGTTCCAATGTAAGTAAGGATGATGTATTATTTTGTCATAATTTAAGGTCTTGAATGTTGTCTAAATCTGTTGCAGTGTTTCCTGACCTTTTGCTTGGGGACTAATAACTATTTCACATGTTGTAGCCATACACTATCATTGATCCATTGAGTTAACTACTCATCCAGCCATTTATTACTGTAGTTAAGTCAGGTGAAATGGTTAGTAGTCCCCTTTGTATAGGGTTAGGAAACACAGTATTATTATACTATAAGTCTTTGCTAGGTAAAGCCCCACCTTATCTCAGCTCACTGGTCACCATAGCAGCACCCACCCGTAGCACGTGTTCCAGCAGGTATATTTCACTGGACACCCCTAAAGCCAATTCCTCTTTCGGCCTCCTTTCCTTCCAGCTCTCTGCTGCCAATGGCTGGAACGAACTGGAAAAATCACTGAAGCTGGAGACTCATATCTCCCTCACTAACTTTAAGCACCAGCTGTCAGAGCAGCTCACAGATCACTGCACCTGTACATAGCCCATCTGTAAATAGCCCATCCAACTACCTCATCCCATACTTATTTATTTCATTTCTTTTTTTTCCTTTGCACCCCAGTATCTCTACTTGCACACTCATCTTCTGCACATCTATCACTCCTGTGTTTAATTTCTATATTGTTATTATTTTGCCACTATGGCCTATTTATTGCCTTACCTGCCTTATCCTACCTCATTTGCACTCACTGTATATCGACTTTTTCTATTATATTATTGACTGTATGTTTGTTTATTCCATGTGTAACTCTGTGTTGTTGTTTGTGTCGCACTGCTTTGCTTTATCTTGGCCAGGTCGCAGTTGTAAATGAGAACTTGATCTCAACTGGCCTACCTGGTAAAATAAAGGTGAAATAAAAATTAATAAAATAAATAAAAATCAGTGCTTGTGTGAAAATGTTTTTTGTCTAATGCAGCTGTATTGATCCTCTGGGAAGAATAAACTTGGTTAAGCTTTCATAGTGTTTGTTACATTTTTTACTCTAAGAATTAGAACCTAACAACATATATTGTGGATGGGGATCGATTAATGTTGGCTCATAACTGCATGATTCTCATATCATCTTCCTTGTATTTCAGGAATGGACTACATCATAGACCACCTGGAAGAACCCTTGCTGCAGCTAGGTGATGGCACCAGTTCATCAGATGAGGAGGACTTCTTCGCTGCCATGAAAACGTCTCAAGCACAGAAAGCTCCAAACAGCTGGACGGACACCTGGCCTGTTCAGCTGATCATATGGAGTTGCTCAAGTCTTTCCTGGCAGTCTGTAAGCTGTGTCTGAGGTTAAACACACCATTACCTGCATCAGCTGCCTTTGAACGACTGTTCAGCATTGCAGGACTTGTTTTCAGCCCCATGAGAGCAAGGCTGGATTCCAACAACTTTGAAAACAGCTTTTACTGAACATGAACCATAAATTCTTACGTTTACTGGCTATATTCCTTCATTATTAAGGCATAATTCTATTTTGTCTGTACGAGATGTATTTTGAAGTGTTGCCTATTTGAGAATCCACCTTTTTTTTATCTGAGCTCTTCTTGCATTCGTAGGACTGTTACCTTTCAGAAAAGCTCAAACCAAATAAAAGGTCTGGCAATTTTGCTTTTTTTTTTTTTTTTTTGTCTCTACTGCTTTTGGATTTACGGCTCTTAAGTATCAAATTAAATTCCTTATATTAAGTAGTGGTGGGGGTACTTAAGTATCAAATTAAATTCCTTATATAAGCAGTGGTGGAGGTACTTAAGTATCAAATTAAATTCCTTATATTAAGCAGTGCTGGAGGTACTTAAGTATCAAATTAAATTCCTTATATTAAGCAGTGCTGGAGGTACTTAAGTATCAAATTAAATTCCTTATATTAAGCAGTGCTGGAGGTACTTAAGTATCAAATTAATTCCTTATATAAGCAGTGCTGGAGGTACTTAAGTATCAAATTAAATTCCTTATATTAAGCAGTGCTGAAGGTACTTAAATATCAAATTAAATTCCTTATATTAAGCAGTGCTGGAGGTACTTAAGTATCAAATTAAATTCCTTATATTAAGCAGTGCTGGAGGTACTTAAGTATCAAATTAAATTCCTTATATTAAGCAGTGCTGGAGGTACTTAAGTATCAAATTAAATTCCTTATATTAAGTAGTGCTGGAGGTACTTAAGTATCAAATTAAATTCCTTATATTAAGTAGTGCTGGAGGTACTTAAATATCAAATTAAATTCCTTATATTAAGCAGTGCTGGAGGTACTTAAGTATCAAATTAAATTCCTTATATTAAGTAGTGGTGGAGGTACTTAAGTATCAAATTAAATTCCTTATATTAAGTAGTGGTGGAGGTACTTAAGTATCAAAGTAAAAGTATGATACGTAAGTAAATCCACCACTGCTTTAATATATGGAATTTAATGTATAACATGTTATTTTACTTTGTTACTTTTACTCAAGTATGATGATTGAATAGGCGAAGGTTCACCTTCCAACAGGACAACGACTCTAAGCACACAGCCAAGACAACACAGGATTGGCTTTGAGACAAGTCTCTGAATGTCCTTGAGTGGCCCCGACCAGAGCCAGGACTTGAGCCCGATCGAACATCTCTGGAGAGACCTGAAAATAGCTGTGCAGCAACACTTCCCATCCAACCTGACAGAGCTTGAGAGGATCTGCAGAGAAGAATGTGAGAAACTCCCCAAATACTGGTGTGCCAAGCCAGAAGCATCATCCCAGAAGATTCAATGCTGTAATCGCTGCCAAAGGTGCTTCAACAAAGTTCTGAGTAAAGGGTCTGAATACTTATGTAAATGTGACATTTCTGTTATTTTTATGGGGTATTGCGTGTAGATTGATGGGGAGGATACAATTTTATAAATTTTGGAATAAGGCTGTAATGTAACATAATGTGTAAAAAGTCAAGGGGTCTGAATACTTTCCAAAGGCACGGTATGTGTTGTGGTGCCCTATGACAGTGTTATGGCCATAGAAATAGAATGACTAGAATGGTCCTGGACCCTCTGACCTTAGCAGTTTGACTGGTGAACTCATGGCTGCACATACAATGGCAAAGCTGGTACTGTGCTGTAAAATGTAATTTAGAAAGTTTATACTAGGACTATTTGCTTCCTGTCTTTTTTTTTTTACAAAAAACAAACTGCTTTGTTGGGTGACCACTATTGTTGTTCAAATCCCAAAATGCTCCTTTAATTAAAGTAAAATATTTTATGGTATTAAAAATCTGTTTGCTGAGTAATAAGTCCACAGTCACAAATGAAGTGTATGTAGGCCTACATGTTTTTAATCAATGCTCAACATTTCACCATGAAAATCATATTTTATGGAACACAGGAAAATGGTAAGACTTTGGTCTTGTTTATTCAGCAACTTCTTTTCCCTGTGAGAAGAAAGAAAGAATATAATGGATCAGTAATAATAATGAACATGATTAATATATGGATAGAATATAATGGATCAGTAAATAATAATGAACATGATTAATATATGGATAGAATATAATGGATCAGTAATAATAATGAACATGATTAATATATGGATCATGCATTTAATGCTCAGTGCTCAGCTTGACATTTTAAATTTTGAAGTACCAACTTGAAATAATATTTTGAAATGTTCTTCTTAGAGATCTTAAATACAGTTGAGTGTAAAAGGTCAGTATTGACCTCTGAGAAGACTGAATCATAGGTGGTGTTGATGTGGTCATATCTGTACATGAGTCAGGTATAGGTTTAGCAGCAGTTCTGTACCTTTCCAGAGTCACGGGTCTTGGCTCTGAGCTTGTTGACCTGAGTCTCAGCGATGTCAGCACGCTCCCTCAGCCTCCTCCAGCTCATGCTGAACCTTCCTGAACTTAGACATGTGCTGGTTTGCTGCTTCCTCCTGGGTGAGGAAAAGAGAGGGAGAGCAGAACATCAGCATTTCAAGTTTGAAGCTTCAGGTAGGAAATGAAAACATTATTTTCAACAAAACATATATGGCAGATTTAGGAAAGCAATGTATACAGGGAGATAGATGATAGAGCAGAGAAAGTGAGTGTCAGAACGGGATCAAACCGCTGCCCTCCAGCACTACCACTAGACCAGCAATTCATATTCAAACTTCCTCTCCTTTAAGTTTGTAACACAGGCATAGGAGGCACTCGGAAATGTGTATAATTTCTTCAGCATTTACTTGCACTATCAATTGTCATTGTTGACTGATGTGCTGTAGCAACACTTCAACTAAATCGTATGGACATTACGTTTTGTAGAGAAAAACTACATTTTCGAATGTATGCTTTCAGAGTCTGACTCACCGCTTACTCAGAATGCCTCTTGTAGGCCTTCACTTTCATCTGCAGCTTATCTACCAGGTCCTGAAGTCTGTTAACGTTCTTCTTATCCTCCTCAGTCTGTGGGAGAAGATCAAAGAATCAATGTCACCAATAGTTTTATACACAAACCTGTCTGTGTTAGTGTCAGTGTGTAAAGAATGCACTTTCTCTTACCTGGTAAGTGAGCTCCTTGACTCTGCGCTCTATACTTGCGGACTCCCTTTACCGCGTCTACACCTCTTCTCTGCTCGGCTTCCACCTCAGTCTCGAGCTCACGCACCTTTGTGGAAGAAATAAACATAGGAGTTTGTTGGAGGTCGTGAAATTAGGACATAACAAATATTTGTAAAACAGAGGTATAGTCTTCTACTCAGTCAAGTCATTTTATTATTTTATTTGAAGGGGTCTGTATAATAACATCAACTTTTTCATTATCTGGGTCAGTGGTTCTCAAAGTGGAATTTACATTTCAATTTGTTTATGTATATTTCTCGCAAGAACAGATTAAACAGCCAGGGATCTTTGGAAAATGTTTAGAGGGTGGCAATACAGTACAATGTAATATTAGTCATCCACAATTTATGTTATTAACTCTTAGATAAACAACGGGTCTGGGGAGGCTCACAACTCAATTCTTCTTGTATTTGTATCCATGTTGTCATGCGTTTAGTGGCGTATTGTGCCAGTACCAGTATGGCCACTAGATGCCGCCACTCGCATGTTTTAATGTTGGGACATTTCTTCTATTATGGGGCTCGCGCTATGGCAGTTAAGAGAAGTTCGCCAATTGAGCCAACAGAAAGTCAGAAGCACCGACATAAATACATTTTTATATATTTATTTTGAAGGTAAGCGAGTGTAAAATCCCTATATTCAAGACGGTAATGTTTCTGGAGTATGTACATATGTTTGTTGAGGTGTTATGTTGTGTTTTAGGTTTTATGAATTTATTAACGTCGGCTAGCCTACAAGCTAATTCAGCCATTAGCCTGCTAGCTGGTTGCCCCGCATAGCAACGCTAGCTTCCCTAGCAACGGCCCGGTGAATGAGACATGTAACTATAGAGAGAGAAATTATTACTATGAGATTAATTCGATGAATGTATATTATATTCTGTGTTGATATTTATTGTGAATTATTATTATTATTATTATTATTATTATTATGAATGAAATGGCAGATTAGAAGAAGTCTGCTGAGACAATTAAGCCTGAATGAAACAACTAGATGATACATTTTAATTCATTTAAAGGTCTTGGACCAACTCCACTAAATAAGTGTAAAAGTATTATAATTTGTTTTGTTATGATCATAAATTCACTTTAATTAAGCTTTAAAACTGCAACATTTACTTTTTTGCCCCAAGGCAAAATGGTGTAGAATGACAGGAAATGACCTTTAAAACGGCAACATTTTCTCTCTGATGCAAAGAGGGGGGACTTAAAAATGTTATTTCCCAGGACCCCGAGACTTGATTAGTCCAGTCATACACTGAAGAAGTCATAGGAAATCTGCGTGGATGCTATTTTATCGCACTTTAATGTAGGAGTTGTGTTCTGATGTTATGAGGGGGGTCCCTGATGAATTCGCTGTCACAAAACGGGTGGTCCCCGATGCAAAGAAGTTTGGGAACCCCTGATCTAGGGGGTTATTGCGAGAACAAGTCACTAAACAATGCCTCCTGCGTATTTTTATATGATCAAATACATTTCCAGCAATCACTCTTTCAATCCACCCTGATACACCCTGCTGGTAACTCACCCTGGACTCCAGTTTCTGGAGCTGCTTTCTGCCTCCCTTCATGGCCAGATTCTCAGCCTCATCCAGGCGGTGCTGCAGGTCCTTGACTGTGACCTCCAGGTTCCTTCTTCATCCTCTCCAGGTGGGAACTGGTGTCCTGCTCCTTCTTCAGCTCCTCAGCCATCATGGCCGCCTGGAATAATAGTTTGTTTAATTTATGCACCAATTGGCACCAATCATAATATCCCTCTCAGATCTTTGTTGTTCTTAACAGCCAGCTACCATTGTCACTTGGGGACAAATCAAGTTGATGTAATTCAAGGACTCACGTCAGTGATGGCCTTCTTGGCCTTCTCCTCTGCATTCCTGGCCTCCTGGACGATGTCGTCCACCTCTCCCTGCACCTGCACCAGGTCAGTCTCCAGCTTCTTCTTGGTGTTCAGAAGGCTGGTGTTCTGAAGGAGGAAGATGATTTGTTTGACTCTCAAGAGAACTTGCAAGTCACAAGACTGTAATTATGAAAATCTAAGGCAAGCACTGTCAAATGCCAGATGTGTTTAAACTGTATGCTTGGTTGAGTTTCATTAGAATAGCTTTTGACCCATACCTGGGAGTGCAGCAGCAGTCCAACACGCTCGCTGGCGTCTACCAGCTCAGTCTCAACCACTTTGCGGCCTCTCTCTGTCTGCTCCAGAGCAACTCTGAGCTCCTCGATTTCAGCCACCATCAGACCGTTTCTGCGCTCCACCATGGCTGCCTGCCTCCTTCATGTCCTCTGCGACACGGACGGCGTCATCAAGGTGCAATTGGGCATCCTGGGGTTCACAATGACATACGTTCATTAGGACTTGTGGAAGTAGGGGTGATAGGATCAATCAGTGATAGAAATGTTCATATGGAAAGAATTTCCCCAGTATCGCTACCTTTAGTACATAAACCACTCTATTCAAATCTCTGTTGTATTATTTCTATAGATTTACAAACAAATTCCTCTCCATGTTCAGGTTTTTTGAGCCTGGTTGTCCCAGTCCCTTTACCTTGAGCTGTCCCCTGGACGTGTTCCTCAGCTGTTTCTGGGCCTCAGCGGCCTGCCTGTTGGAGTGGCTCAGCTGGATCTCCATCTCGTTCAGGTCTCCCTCCATCTTCTTCTTCACCTTAGGGCATCATTCCTGCTCCTGACCTCAGAGTCCAGGGTGCTCTGCATGGAGTCAACCACCCTCTGGCTGTTCCTCTTGATCTGCTCCATCTCCTCATCCTTCTCAGCGATCTTCCTGTCCACCTCACCTTGATCTTGGTTCAGCTCCAGCTGCACACGCAGAATCTTGGATTCCTCGTGCTCCAGTGTTCCCTGGACAAACAGAAGGAGTCAGGCCAATTGTGTTCAATACATTTGGATGTAGGAATTAAATATATATGACTACAATAAACTCCAATACAGACAGCATTTCACTGTAGCTGGCATTTTCTAGTGTTCCACTGCTTTTCCCATCAAACAGCTGTAGTTTGTACCTCTGCCTCCTCCAGAGCAGGTCTGGATCTCAGACTTCTCTGTCTCCACGGTCTTCTTGGCCTTCTCCAGCTAATGGATGCTCTTGCCAGTCTCTCCGATCTGCTCAGCAGGTCAGAGATCTCCTCTGCCACACCCACACAGGAGCAGTTTACACTTGGGAGATTTCAGGGGATATCACCAATGCACTGAAGTTGACATTGAATCATAATACAGTGAATTATTAACAGCAATTAATATGCTATGATAACATTAGCCAAATAGAATGCTTGTCAAATGCCTCACGTTGCAGGTTCTTGTTCTCTCTCTTCAGAGTCTCCAGAGGATCCAGAGCCTCCTCGTAGGGGTTCTTCATCTTGAAGAGTTCAGTGCTCATAGAGCGAGCCTCCTTCTGAGCACCTTCCGCTCAGCCTGGCCCTCCTCATACTTCTGCTTCCACTCTGCCAGAACCTAGGGGAATCCATGGGATTTTCATCAGAAGTCATTGATGAAGAGTTTTGAATTATAAATATACTACAATTATACTACAAATAATCATATAGCAGACAGTAAATATCACCCTATGGTGAGGGTTTATTCATTTTCACCTTGTCAAGTTCCTCTGCTTCTTGTCGAGGTTGGCGGCCAATGCGTTGGCTCTCTCAACAGTCAATCATGAGGTCCTCCACCTCTCCCTGCAGCCTCTGCTTGGTCTTCTCCAGGGAGGCGCACTTGGAGTTGGTCGCCTCAATGGTCTCCTCGGCATCCTGCAGACGCTGGGCCAGCTTCTTCCTAGTTGGACAATAGAGGATGGTTTTATGTTGCGAAAACAAATGTTACAATACATATTGATGTAACATTTTCTCAGAGCCCCCTACCACCCTCACCATCCACACAATATCTGAGTTTTTTCTGTTGCGTGCGACTCACTTGGCCTCCTCCAGCTCCTCTGTGCGCTGGATAGCATCAGTTTCATACTTAGTCCTCCACTGAGCCACCTCACTGTTGGCCTTGGACATGCCGCGTTGCAGCTCTGCCTTGGCCTCCTGCTCCTCCTCAAACTGCTCCCTCAGGAGGTCACAGTCATGGCGGGCAGACTGGACACCGTGGGCCAGTGCGTTTTTAGCCTGTGAGAAAGAAAGACAAGGAGAGATGAGTGAGATAGTCAAACAAATTATGTGGACTTGTTTACGTGAAGCTATGTGGTTTGTTGCTAACGTTACTTTGCTACCTGCCAAAATTACGGTTTTACTTTTTAATTACCATTTTGTATTTACATTTTTTCCCTCGCTCGACTTTTTACATTCAACTTTTTCACCCCTGACGCTTTATCTGGACATGGTTCTACACTACCTCCACCAGCCAAGCTAAGTAGTAACATTAACATTATGCCTTCTAATTGCAGTCGCTGTACTCATAATATACAGGAGAACGATCGCCTTATGGTGAGGTGCTGCAAGTGCTGCAAGCCCAGCTTCAGACACAATCGTTAGGCAAGGGTAATTTAAGTGTAGGAAAGGATGAAACAGCGTCTGTGCCACCAATAAGTACAGATAGTAGTATAAATCCCCTCGCACAGTCCCCGCAGCCGGACATTTTCTCATGGCTTCTGAAAGGAAATGCTGTAGGAATGCTAAACCAGTGTCACTCATTCAGCCGACAGAAACTTTAAACCGTTTTCCCCCATTAAAATAAGCAATGAGTCAGAGTCGGAGGCCGAGCCTTCTCTGGTCTCTCCTCCACCCGTTACGGGGTCTGAGCCGACGAAGCCTCCCACCATTAGCTTTGACAAATTGAAAACCCTAGTCATTGGTGACTCCATTACCCGCAGTATTAGACTTAAAAAGAATCATCCAGCGATCATACACTGTTTACCAGGGGGCAGGGCTACCGACGTAAAGGCTCATCTGAAGATGGTGCTGGCTAAGGCTAAAACTGGTGAGTGTAGAGAGTATAGGGATATTGTTATCCACGTCGGCACCAACGATGTTAGGATGAAACAGTCAGAGATCACCAAGCGCAACATAGCTTCAGCGTGTAAATTAGCTAGAAAGATGTGTCGGCATCGAGTAATTGTCTCTGGCCCCCTCCCAGTTAGGGGGAGTGATGAGTCTCACAACTCAATCGCTGGTTGAAAACTTTTTCTGCCCCTCCCAAAAGATAGAATTTGTAGATAATTGACTCTCTTTCTGGGACTCACCCACAAACAGGACCAAGCCTGGGCTGCTGAGGAGTGATGGATTCCATCCAAGCTGGATGGGTGCTTTCATCTTATCTATGAACATAGACAGGGCTCTAGCTCCACAATGAGATAGGGTGCAGGCCAGGCAGCAGGCTGTTAGCCAGCCTGTCAGCTTAGTAGTGTCTGCCTCTAGCACAGTCAGTGTAGTCAGCTCAGCTATCCCCATTGAGACCGTGTCTGTGCCTCGATCTAGGTTGTGCAAAACTAAACATGGAGGTGTTCGCTCTAGCAATCTCACTGGAATAAAGACCTCCTCCATTCCTGTCATTATTGAAAGAGATTGTGATATCTCACATCTCAAAATAGGGCTACTTAATGTTAGATCCCTCACTTCCATAGTCAATGAACTAATCACTGATCATAATCTTGATGTCATTGGCTTGACTGAAACATGGCTTAAGCCTGATGAATTTACTGTGTTAAATGAGGCTTCTCCTCCTGCTTACACTAGTCTCTGAGGGTGGAGAGACAGTAGGAGTCTCTGAGGGTGGTGTAGTCACCGTCTATGTAAAGATATGGCTCTAAACTCTCCATTTTGGGTCCCTTACCTTGACCTCCTCCTCAATCACCCTCTTCAGCTCCTCCACCTGCTGGGTGAAGGCCTGTTTTCCTCTGGTCAGTTGAGACACGAGAGCTTCCTTCTCCTCCAGCTGGCGACCAAACTCACCTGCAGGGACAGAGGAACATCTTGTTAATAGGGTCACTGTTTTCTAAGATTGAAAATGTATTTTGAGGTATCGTAGGGCAATATTAGTTTCTACTGTACTATTCACCACCTATGTGGATACAGCCCACAACATGTATTGTTTTCTACTAAAGGTAAGCATTGGCTTGTTGTTCATTGTTGATGGTACCATTTTCTGTCAGGAGTCTGGCCCTCTGTCCGCTGATGTCAGTTGACCTGGCGAACATTCTCATCATTCTTAGTCTTGAGCTCACTCAGCTGGTCCTCAAGAGTACGGCACATCTTCTCCAGATTGCCCTGTTAGTGAAACATGTACCATCATTACTTTATATTTGTGACTCCTGTCAACTTCAGTTCACTTGAATGGTTATGTAGTTGACCATCCTCAACACTGCTTGATCAAAACATTACTACTCACCTTAGCCTTAGGCGACAGCCTCCATGTTGCTGGAGAGGTCATCAATCTCCATCTTGTAATTCGCTCTTCTCCTTCTCCAGCTTCTGCTTGACGCGCTGCAGGTTGTCGATTCTGCTCCCCGAGCTCAGCCACACTGTCGGCCTGCTTCTTGCGCAGAGCGGCGGCTGTGGCCTCATGCTGCAGGGTGGACTCTTCAAGATCACGACGCAGCTTCTGGAACTCAGCCTCACGCTTCTTGTTCATCCTCAATCTGAGCAGCAGTGGCGCCTCCGGCCTCCTCCAAGCCTCTCGCTGATCTCCTCAAGTTCCCTGGAGAGATCGGCCCTCTGCTTTCTCAACCTTAGCCCTGGCAGCACGCTCAGCCTCAATTTCCTCCTCCAGCTCCTCAATACGGGCCTAGAACAGGGGGCAGGAGCAGGGGGGATGAACACTACAATACAGTTGAAACAATTGAACCTCACAAAGTAATAATAGTATGTATATTTTGCATAAATGTGTTTAATACAAAGCCAGTTACACTAATATATTCAGTAGACAGTGTCCCATGCAGGAGCCAAACCCTCAAAGGTAAGAAGTTAGACAGAGGACTCTAGATGGATATAAGCCATTTTAATATGGATATTGTCATTGAGGGCTGAGGGGGGATAGTAAGAGGCACCAACAAGAAACACCATCTTCCAACCTACTGAGCCATCAGAAGCCACCTGGAAAACTGCTGCCAGAAAAAGTGTGCTTTTTTTAAAGGAAATGATTCAAGTCTGTGCTTTTCTGTACTGGAGCTTATATCCTGTACTGTACCTGGAGTTCCTTGATCTTCTTCTGCAGCTGAGCTCCCAGAGACTGCTCATCCTCAATCTTGCTGAGGAGCTGGGTGGTCTCAAACTCCTTCCTAAGAAACACAAAGACGTTGATTGCAGAGTTGGTTTTGCTTTAATGTGTAAAGGGGGAGGATCATACCACTTCACTTTGCTTTTAAGAATCACATGCACATGCTAATTTATAATTACAATAATTAGTCAAGAACAACCATTATAGCAGGTAATACTGTAGTCATTTGTTTGTGTTTACTTCTTGATTTTTTCATCAGCTGCTGCTTGTCATTCTCCAGGTCCATTATGGACTCCTGGGCCAGTTTCAGATCTCCCCCAGCTTTCTCTTGGATCTCTCAAGGTCCATACGAAGCTTCTTCTCTTGCTCCAGGGAACCCTCAAGCTAGAAGATAAAAACACATATATTGTTAAAATCTAAACAACTGAAGATAATATCATCTTACATGCTATCATGGCCAAAATGTCCAACTCCACTCACGTCGTCCACTTGCTGTTCCAGCTTGGTCTTGGCCTTGGTCAGAGTGTTGACTTTGTCCTCCTCTGCCTGCAGATCATCCAGTGTCTGCTGGTGGGCCTCTTGGAGGGCTTTCTTCTCCTTGGTCAGCTTGGCAACACTCTCATCCATAGATGCCATCTCCTCTGTCAGGTTTTTAACCTGAAAACGGCAACATCAAAATGAGTCTTTGGTCACTTAAAGGGGAGATTTAGTTTGTTATATATTGCATTCATTTCATTTAGATTCGCACTGCATCAACAATTACTGTACTATATATTCAACACTAGATGTCAGTGTTCACCATGCCAGTGTACTGAATGGAAGTCATAAATGAGGCGGAGCAGAACATGCAATGAATGTTGGGAGTACCCCACAACTGAAATTCTACTATTTACAACGTGAATTCCATATCTGTTAAGGTATGTTTTGAGTTGATTAGTGTTTGGATTATTGTTTGGTTAGACTGTCTATGGTAAGACACAAGACCTTGTTTTCAGTGGCATGCTTCTCCTTCTCCACTTTGGCCAGGGTGAGCTCCAGGTCATCAATGTCCTTCTTCAGCTCAGAGCACTCATCCTCCAGCTTCCTCTTCTTGGCAGTCAACTCAGCATTGATCTCCTCCTCATCCTCCAGCCTCTCGGTCGTCTCTTTGAGTTTGGCCTCCTGCTGGATCTTGCTCTTGATGAGCCCCTCGCACCTTTCCTCAGCATCGTTCAGACTCTCTCCTTCCTGGTTTCACAAAAGGAGTAAACAAATCAGAGGCCTCACTTTGTGTATCAAAATATACATTTTACTCAAAGAGGTCAGAGCAAATCAATAGAAATTGATGAGATATATAACATGGGCAATAAAATGTGTGTTCATATGTATTTGTTTTCACGTGTATGTAAATTTGCCCGTAATCATTGTTTTTTCACTCACAGATGCGACTTGGAGCGCCAGGTCGTTCTTCTCTTGCGTCAGGGCCACCAACTTCTCCTCCATTTGCTTCTTCGTGGACAGAGCCTTGGCCAGGTCTGCTGTCATCTTATCATAGTTCTCCTTCATGTTGGCCAGCTCCTTCTCAGTCTCAGCGCTCTGCAGCAGGGGCTTGATCTTGAAGTACAACTTCATCCATGGCCAGGTTTTCACATTCATGAATGAGCGGATGTTGTACTGGATGGCGTAAATTGATTCTCTGGTTGACAGAAAGGATAGAGTGGCATGGTGAGTGACATGCTTAAGCTACATTCTGTGATTAGATGAACAACAAAACAGAACCACATGCCACTGTTTGTTTACAGCTGAGGAATGGGGATAGGGAAATGTAACCCCTCTTAAATTCATAGACAGCTCTCTAGATGCAAGTACTGACAGGTAGTGCATGCTCATGAGGCATTTTATATACTTCAAGAATAAATGGGTAAATACCACACATTTAAATGACAAGTTGAACAGCCAAATCCCAAACTGCAACTATAAAGCTAGAATCCTTAGTTGCTACATCCATTTCTGGACTAAATGAATTAACCCAAAAGCTTTAGTAGACCATTATAAGATGTACTTTCTCATTCTGAACAACTCACAGCATATACAGTATGTAATCATAATGCATTAGATACAGGTGGTTGACAGAAAGCTTTGCCAAGATGTCTACTATTCCTCACCTCCTCTCCATCATCTTGCTAAACTCTCTCCTCATGAGGAATCCACGGCTGAGAGCCTGGACCATGCCGACCAGAGTGGCCAGCTTCTCATCTCTCATCTCCTCCAGGACACCCAGCAGACCGGCTTTGAAGAACACCTGAGACACAGGTTAACATGGTCAATGGAACACAGATGGTGACAGATAGAAATGTTGGAATCAAAAGAGGGGAACAACACCACTAGATTGATTTAAACAACATTAACTTTGATATGGTTACAAACAAACCATGTGATAGGTTGTTTCTAAATGTTTAGTTATTCTACAGTAGATTAATAATCTACACAGATACAGATAACTGAAGCCATACCACTCTAACACAATGTACATGATAATGAGTTTAGTTTCACTTCTATACTTGTGATGTATGACTTTGGAGAAAGAAACACCACCATATTTTTCCACCTTTTCCATGAGTTAAATGAAGAAAGAACAAAAGAATGGATAGATCACCTGGAGAGATTTTATATGGTAGAGGTTTAAATTATCATTCAAGTTGTGTTTTGTTGTCAGCTTTTACTGGGGGTATTTAACTGACCTTGGTGTGTCCAAACTTGTAATCCTCGTGATTCACATCAATGGACCCAAGCAGCTTCTCAGAAGCCTTCTTGTTGTCCATGAACTGGCCCTCAGGGATGACACTGGCATTCAGTACTTTGTACCTGAATGAGGAGACATTTTTAACATGTCAAGTTGTAATATGTTGGTTATATTTCATTAAAGGTCAGCCAATTCAGGTGCTGGGAAAACCCTTGGAGCAGATATTTTCTGTGGTGTGTGCATGTGTGTGTGCGTGTGCGTGCTTGCGCGTGTGTACCTCTGTTTGAAGTCAGCATAGATGATTCTGCTGGGGAAGCCCTTTCTGCAGATCCTGATACCCTCCAGTACACCATTACACCTGAGCTGGTGGATAACCAGGAAGTTCTCCATCAGACCTGGTAAAACAAAACAAGTCTCTTTTAATACTCATAAACAGGTTAAAGATTGGGATTGTTAAGGTTACTGGTACTGTACTGATAAGATTACATATTTAACTCAATATTTCTTGTACCTGGAGTCTTTGACTCGTTGGGGATCAGGCAGCGCACAAAGTGAGGATGAGTGCTCCTCAAGTTGGTCATCAGCTTATGTAAGTTCTCCTGTAAGAGGGTTACAAACCATTTTCTCAGACATACTGTAGTTTATGATAATTGCACCTTTTAAGGACTGAATATACACATTTCAAAAGCTCACCCTGAACTGGGAGGACACAGTCTGCATGGAACCACCCTTCTTCTTGCCTCCTTTCTTGGCTTTATCTGTTAAAATGGGGAAAAGTAAAAGATAACTAGAAAAGTACATTTCCTAGAGTGGGTGGAATAAATAGAATAATAACAATAATAAGAGTATGTAAGAAATCTAGAGTGGTCTTGTCTTCAGCCAAGCACACTAATTATAAACCAGAGAATCTCTGGTTAACTTCACACTTATCTAGGGCAAATGCTGCCAATGAGATTGCGTAAAATAACACCTATTGTTTTATTAAATTAACCGAGTGTATGAGTAAATCAACCCAGTGATAAACCCTGAGAAATTGTGATACATTAAAGACCATTTGGGTCTGAGTTGTAACTATTATTTAGTTAATATTGTGACTTGATACTAGTCTTACCCTCAGGAGGGGGAGGAGGATACAGGGCAGCCAAGATTTTGACTCCGGACTTCTGGTACAGCTGACAAACTGAGTCGTTCAGGGGATCTTGTTCTTCTCCAGGCCACCCAGTGATGTTGTAGTCCACAGTACCGGCGTAGTGCACCAGGGAGAAGTGGGCCTCTGCCTTGCCTTTGGGCAGGCTTGGGCTTCTCAAATGCATTTGTTTTGCCAAGATGCTGGGCGTACAGCTTGTCCTTGAAGGTAGTGCTGAAGACTTGGGGAACATGCACTCCTCTTCAAGGATGGAGAGATGCCCAATGGCTTCACGAAAAGAGATGTATATCAAATTAGTGATATTTACATTTAGTTAACATGCTATTATAGGATTATATTCATTTAGGGACACATAATAGGAACATATTGAGTTCTCAACAGTCAGTGGCATATATTAATGGGTGCCAAGGGAAGCAAGCTTCCCAAAGAAATGGACATAATATAATGTATCTTTCGTCTCGCTTAGCACGAGGCCTGAATGTCTCTCACCAGGTAAGCATCAGAGTGAGCAGAACTGCACCCCTCTGTCTCTGTATGTGTAGCCCTTCTACCTGATTATGTCTGGTCAAAAAGAGTGATATTGTAGCATTGAATGCAAGAGAAGCCAGAGAGCATTTGGCCTCCCTTTATATATTTTTTTCATACAAAAACAGCAAATCAGAGTTGAGCTAAACTGAGTGAGCTAATCTGTGAATGGTCCTGGTGCACCAAAAAATGTGTCAAGGAAAGTTTGGATTTGGCTTCACACCAAATCAAGCCAAACGTCATTGACAGAAATAAAAACTTCAATTGTTGCATCTCATGTGTTGTTTGTCCTCTGGAGGATAGCTAGCTAGCTAAAATGGGCCCTTTCCTAAATTAGCCGTGGATGGAGACAGGGACTTGGACTCATAGTTTTACTTAATTCTACGTACTGGCCAATGATTCTAACACCATTCTGACCCAACCATAAATTAATACATTGTGCTTTGGCCTGAGAGGAAGGAAGTTCAATATGTAGCTAGATGTAGAAGGCTAGGAAAGGAAGTTAGAATAGCGAGCAAGCGAGCAAGCATTTTAGCCAGGTAGCTTAGAACAATTGTTTTTTAAGCTTTTAAGTTTCTGCAACATGAAAGAGAGGCGTTTCTCTGCAAGTAGGGTGAGTCAACATGCTTTTTCTACTTACTCACACAACACATATTATTAGTAACATGGACAAACACATTTAGCATAGGTTGACTGGACTAAAATAGTTTTTTGGAATCTTTTCATTTTCACTGTATTAGACTAAGCATAGGTGATTTGATGATGTGAAATGTTGAAATTGAAATGGTGCTGGAATATTGGAGGGAGGCAGCTCCTGTTTTCTTTGCGACTTGCGTTAACTCTCTGTGGTTCTAAATCAATAGATGTTTGGTGGTCCGAAAATGTCAGAAAGATGTACTTGACTGACCATGCTATAGGTCATGTAACTGTTTGTTACATGCATTATAGACTCCACAAGACAGCTGTTGCTGTCCGGTTTTGTGATGAAACAAAGGTGTTGTTGAATTTATTGTTATTGTCTCGGCCTTAGGCCTGTATATATTTTACCCATATATAACTAGGCAAGTCAGTTAAGAACAAATTCTTATTTTCAATGATGGCCTAGGAACAGTGGGTTAACTGCCTTGTTCAGGGGCAGAACAACAGATTTTTACCTTTTCAGCTCGGTTACTAGTCCAACACTCTAACTACTAGGCTACCTGCCGCCCCATATCTCATTGTCAAAGCACATAAACTAACAGGTTGTAGAGCAAACAACGCAATTATCAAAACACAGGTTGTAATATGGATTTTTTTGACTCGATTGGCATCCCCAGTGGATTTAATACTGTGTATGTTGTACCACTGTGATAATATATCACACAGCGCTCCATATGAGCTTTGCTGTTATGGTCCATTATAATCCTCACAGACAGCTTACCTTCTCAATAAGCTCAATGCAGGCAGCCAAGTCCATGCCGAAGTCAATGAAGGCCCAGACGATTCCCTCCTTCTTGTACTCCTCTTGCTCCAGGACGAACATGGTGTGGTTGAAAAACTGTTGCAGTTCTCATTGGTGAAGTTGATGCACAGCTGCTCCATGCTGTTGTACTGTTGATGGAGTTTTAAAAGGGATCATTTCATCATAGAAGACTGTAATCCATCTCAATCACATCTAAGTGTCTTGTTCTGGTCTCATACTCACATCAAAGATCTCAAACCCGGCAATGTCAAGCACACCGATATAGAACTGCCTTGGATTCTTGGTGTCCAACATCTCATTGATACGGATGACCATCCACAAGAACATCCTCTCATAGATAGACTTGGCCAGA
The DNA here is from genome assembly GCF_901001165.1 of Salmo trutta. NCBI lineage: Eukaryota > Metazoa > Chordata > Actinopteri > Salmoniformes > Salmonidae > Salmo > Salmo trutta. Next base: position 83,429,781 of record NC_042970.1, on the reverse strand, counting down.
GCACTGACTGAGTTATTAACCTGCAATGATAATACCTCAAATTAATATGTGAGATATTGACCATGTCTAGTGATAAGGTGATACAAGCTTGGGAAAACCAAAGCAATGCACTCGCCCCAACAATAATTCCAGTGCTCAGAAAATGGTAGATTCTGTGTTTGGCCGCCTTACCTGAGGCACTGTCTGTCCCTTGGTCACATACTCGTTGCCGACCTTCACTCTTGGGTAGCACAGAGCCTTCAACATCTCAGCTGAGTTCAGGCCCAGCAGGTAGGCGATTTTATCAGCCACTGGAAAGAGAAGCAACAACAACAGACTCAGGGACACAAGATCACTTGTTTCTGATTTCACACTGACAAAATAGTTTGGTTAAGTTCTTTGTGGGCTAGGTTTTGATTCACCCACATTTTTGGAGGTTAGAATTTGTTCTCCAAAAATGATCTCCTGCCTGACTTTCATGTTGCACTGTCTGTCTTAGGTGTTCTATTTCTATGTTGGGGAATGGGACTAATGTTCTACATATTGTATATCTATGAGTGGGACTCACCCTCTGTGCCGTCTGGCTCGGCCTGCTCCTCACGCTGCTTCTGCTTGAATTCAAGTTTCCATGGTGCAATACAGCTCCTGTCAGCTTGTAGATGCCAATCTTCTCTTCATTAGTGAAGCCCAGGATTGTAATGGCATCCTGGCATTAAAGAGGAAGTACAACAGTGATGAACTGAACTGTAGTTTGGTCAGTTACACTACAGTTCTGTGCTGCTAACTGCAGAACAAATGGGATGGATAGATTTGACTGACTTCTCTGTTCCACATGATTACGCTTGGCCAACACATTAGTAGATGGCAGCACAGTTACACAGTTCCACAGGGCACTTAGTGGTGCTCTCTTGTGGAAGGCACGAAGAGTTCCTTGAGGCACATGCCTAACTAACACAAGGCATTTAGAATCAAACAAAAACATACATGAAAATTCCCAGCTGCCACCAAGTTGGAATTTCACAGTACATTCGGTGTGTATGGTGGTCCTATCCATTCCATATCTAGAGTTTGGTGAACCCTTTGTTTGACTCACATCTGTGGCATCCAGCTCTTCATTGTCATTGATGCTGGCCACAGTGATCTGTCCCTGGCTGCACATGGGGAAGTCGTAGGGGTTAGTGGTGATGAGCGCCATTTCTGTGGACAACGGAGAAATCTCTTAGAATTCTGCTGTCCTACCTTTACAGTATCTCTCCCTCTTTTACTCAGTAGATGGACTCAATGATACATGTAGTATATAATAAATAGCATCAAAAGAGGAGACTGAGACTTGTGGACTAGTGCATCACAGTGCATTACTTGATAGATATTTCCCAGAGACCTTCCAAATGTCTAGATGCTTTGTTACCTTGTAAGTAATCATTGTAATAGTATTATTAGTCTGTACTATAAATATTTTTAACAAGTTACACAGATGGGGGTGGGAAAGAGTTCCTCTGAACCTCTACTTTGTCGTACCAACTAGCTCAGGTTGTGGCCTGTCATCATCTGGAAGAAGATGTGGTAGCCTCTCTCATCGGGCAGTTGGAAGGACACTCTGGACTTCTCCAGCAGGTCTGAGGGTGAAAGAGAGAGAGAGAGAGAGAGAGAGAGAGAGAGAGAGAGTGAACGACACAAAGAGAGAGAGAAAAAGAAGAGAGATCGAGAGAACAAGAGAGAGCAAGAGAGAGAACATGAGATACATTTAAATTGAATGATCTACCCCCAAAAATTCTGTGTGCATTTAGGAAAGCATTGAGAAACAATCAAAACTAACTCACAGGTTTCAATATCAGCTTTAGCCAGTTTACCACCTTGGAAGTGAATCCTGATGAATTTACCCTATATCAGAGCATGGGGGTTAGAAATAGGCCAACAAATAAATCTAACATTTGACTTTGATAGACCCCTTTAAACGTTACAGTTTGTTGGACAGATGTTGGATCTATTGATACAGATATAGGATCTTGATGTAGGATCCAGTTTGCTACAGCAGGAAAATAATCCTGCAGCAACAGGAAATGTGAATTATGATGAAATTTTAAAGATGAAAATTACAATTTTAGAACCTCGAATACACTACAAGTTCGAATTTTCAGCAACAAATCAGTGAACAAAATAAAATTGTAAATCTGTATAACGAAAGGGTATAACGTATCTGTATAACACATTTTTCCAATATAAGGTAACTTCCACAGTATGCCCTTCATACTTACAAAGCGAGACGAGTTGTCGTTCCTCACTGTCTTGGCATTACCGTAAGACTCCAGCAGAGGGTTAGCTGCAATGATCTGATCCTCAAGAGACCCCTGATTGAGACAAACACAAGTTGCTCAAAAACTGGTAACATTGTCAAGTTAGTTTTTCTCAATTGCTTGAAAGAGGATTCACCACTGGAAAAAAAGTTTACACAGCCAACCAAACTGAAATGTGTTAAAAAGACAAACATAAGAACAACCTACCTGCATTTTGCCAGGTTCTGCTTCCTTCTTTGCCCCAGACACTGCAATGGTGGCGAAGTACTGGATGACACGCTTGGTGTTGACAGTCTTTCCTGCACCGGATTCTCCACTGTTTATATGACAGAGAAAGAGGGGTTTTAGTTACATGTCCGAGTGTCAGATTGGCTTTCACTAAGAAATAGCATAGAAAAATACACTGTTAACCTGTGTTCTGACATAAGTCTTTAACAAATACTACTTCTCATCGACTCGTTATTACACATAGCCTAATGCTCTAATCCATTCATATTGTCATGTATTTCATCACACCAAGTGACCCAACTTATTACAATAGAAACACTTTCTCAAGTGACATTTTAGTAACAACTTACGTATCAGGACGGACTGGTTCTCCTTATCTGGAACCAAAAAACGCATTGCTTATCATACTCAAGCAACATTATGGGGACATTATTTAATTCATAGCATCATCATGAATTTCAATTTGGAACATTTTCCATTCAAGGGTAGTGAAATCAGATATTCCCAGCAAACTGTTATTACCTAGACTAGAAAACAGGAGATACCTTTCTGATGCATATTTTAATTTCCATTGATGCATCCATCCATCTATCCATGAGCACTTAATGGACATCTATCCAACCAACCATCCATTCCTCCATCCATCCATCCATCCAACCATCCATTCCTCCATCCAACCATCCATGAGAGCTCGTACCAATCATCATGAACTGAAAGGCGTTGTCAGAGACGGAGAAGATATGGGGTGGAGCTCCATCCTCTTCTTCCTCTGTAGGCGTTGACAACCTCTGCGTCGTACACTGGGAGCCATTTGTAGGGGTTCACCGTGGCACAGAAGAGCCCAGAGTAGGTCTGGATGAAAGCATAATTACATTTGTGGATTAGTAAAGTCAGATGTACTTTTACCTGGATTTATGTAAGGAGTGGGTGTACTTTGGTTTACTGATGTGGGTCGACTGTATTGATTTGTTTTGGTTTCTACCATTCATTTATGTGTGTATTTATTTTGTTCATGTATGTGAGTGTTTGTATGTGCAGGTTTCTTACATAGATCATCCATGCTGCATAACGCTCTTTGAGGTTATACAACACAGAGGCTTCATTCAGGTAGGTCATCATGGCCATGTCCTCAATCTTGTCGTACTTAGGGGGGTTCATCTCATAGATGTCTGCATCTTTGAACTCTTTTCCTTCCTGAAACAGTCAGAAATCTAAATTACATACAGATCAAACTGGACATGACTAAATGCTTTTAAAAGTTTAATCTTTAAAAAATTGTACTTCCACATTTAATCCACTACTTAGTTATCACCCACTGACACATAACTGGTGATTCTTGACTTGTCAATATCAAAAGTTCCATGCCAATATTAAATACAGCTTTAAACATCATGTGTTTGAAGGTTATATTCTGCTTACAAAAACAAATACATGTATAATCTATCTGTTGTTACTGATTTCAAAAAAATGCTTCATAATATATATTTTGTTTTAAAGTTTTTATATTGAAATGCTTTTGATAATTTTGATGATTTTTCATGAAACAGAGTAATTATACGAACTTGAACTTGAATACTTTTCAGATCAGGCTTACCTCCTTAGTGCCGTCAGGTTTCGTGACTGTTACAGTACACTTCCCGTCGGCCCTGGCAGTGACCAGACCCTTAAGGTACAGCTCTGCCTTGTCTGTCACATAGCAGGAGTTCTTTGAATCAAAGGGTGCGGTTTGTGCCTCAATCCTTTCCCTCTCAGGCTTACGGAGGTATATGGCAGCCTTGCCGTAGATTTGCATCTCCGCGTCCGTACTCATGGTGACGGATAACTAGGAAAGAGATGAAACATGATTGACTCTGTGGTGCTTCCTTCCCAGTCAACAGAGTTAAGTGAGCGGTATCTCTCAGAAGACTCAAACCATGTCTCACCTTCTTTTTCCCCTCCTACAGATGAATGTGTACTTCTTGGAGGACCCTGTGAAACATGAGAGTGTTGTGAAAATGCAAAAGTCTAAAGCATTATCATTTTAACCCCAGAATGTCTAAAAAAAACATTTAAGTAAATAATTAAAGCCATGTCAATTTAAACTACAGGTGCAACTGCTAACTTTCATTTTCCTAATAGCATCTCACTTTACTACTGAAATAAATACCCCTGAAAACCCAGTTGCATTCTAGACTACTCCCTTAATTTACAAACAGGTGCTGGAGCACCACTTTAGACCATAAAAGGAAGTTACAGATTTGAAGTAATGCACATTTAAAGAAAACCAATGGCACTTGATTGCATATTGTAAAATCTTACAAGAGACATGCAGCACTCAATTTAAACAGTGCAGTTAGCTACTGCCTCAGTTGCTGAGTAAAGATGAGACACATTTACAACTCTAAGGAGGTGTAGAGGTCTTACCACAGAGGAAGAAGGTATCTGACTTATGGATGCTGGGGCCTCAGCCTCCTTATATCTGGTTGGAAGTGCCAACCAGGCAAAAGTTAATTATGGACCACTCTGGGAAAGGAAATGAATTGGATGAGAGACCTGTTTATTTCTGTGTATCACTAGCACCTCCCACTTCCAGGAGCACCACACTCCCATTACATTACTTTTTAATGTCATATTTGTCTCTGAATTGAATTTCACTGAACTTTACATAAATGAGAGATGTCATTACTAATAATTATGACAATATCAAAAGTTTGGTTCATCCAAACGTTACTTCTACTGAACCTCATATACTGTAATGGAGTGAGTCCATGTTGCCCCACTACAACTACAATAGTTTTCATTAAACCTAATCTGGCCTTATTTAGTTCCATTTTAGTGGCATTAATCCTCATCAACAACTTTAAATATATGTTCACCTGTTATTTATATTATTTAGCTTGTAAACACATCTGAACTGTCTCCTCACCTCATGCTTGTGACGGAGTTGGCCGTTACCTCGTGCTTTGCTCACTTTGATTTATCACCCTGGTGGAACCATATTAAATTAATATTTAAAATCTAGAACAGAAACATTTAGGCCTTCAATAACAGCTTATAAAACCGTTAAATCTAATGTGTTATTTATCTACAGTATGATCTATTAAAAAGATTCTCGAGACGCTTTTATTTGTCTCACATTTCAGTTGGCTAAAACAGTCCAGTAGGATTCTTACATAACATCATACCAGTATTTCAATCATCTTATCCACTCATATTGCTGACAGCGATATAGCTGCCTCAAACTTTTATTACACTCTGAAGTTAACCGCTTAGCAGCTGAGCTGACTTCAGTAAAAACTGTTATAAAATGAATAGGAAATAGTTGCAAAAAAGTAACAGATTCCTTTACATTTACATTGCATTTTCACCACCTGAATACACCCTGTGTGTTTGGGGTGCTGTTTCCACCCAGCACATTAGTAGGGGGACCGGGGTTGGTTGTCACTTTTTACTCTGGTGTGTATTTCTCATCACCAGTATATCTGTCACAGATCCCTCCGGAACTGTCATTATGCACACCTGGTTCCTATTCCCAGTGATTAGTAATTGTATAAGTGTGCCTTTGGTTTACCAGTGTCCTGTCGATTATTGTCACAATGTCCGTTGGTTTGTGTGAGTGCCTGTGCTATGTTGTGTTGGCTTTCGTGCCATTGTGGATTGTGCAGATGATTACGATTTTTGTCCCGTGTGGAATCATTGTTTGCGTGTGTGTTATGGGTCTCGTCCCTGTGTATTTATTCGATGTACTCCTCGCTCTTTTGTTAGGGTCTCAACCCTGTGTTTTGAATACGTGTTTGTTTGGTCTTCGTCCCCGTGCCTTAAACATGGCACGCTGTCATTTGGGAAATTAAAACCCCTATTACACATTCCTGCGCCTGCCTCCCGATCCTTCATACCAACGTGACAACATTTTATGAGGAAACCAATGTCTTGGGTTGAAATGGGGACCCTTTTTATCCTCATATCTTATTCCAACATGGAGTTATGAGCCATCAAACACACTCTGTCCACTTGTGACAACCAGCCCCATCGCAGGGGCAGTATTATTCTACAATTCTGATGATGTCACACAGTATGGGGTTATTCTTGTGGAAAGAGGAAGTGATGCAATAGTTTCCCAGTGCCACTCGTTTCCCAGTGTCAATGTAACTTAAGCACTGCGATGATCGCACCAGATGCATCGTTATTTTACAAGCACATTTTTTAATAGTTTCCCAAACAAGCACGTAGAGAAAGCGTTTGCTAAATGCATCGTTAGACCATGTGTCGATACTGATAGGATGGAAAGAAAAGCACCTCTGCTCTGGGATCAGCTTTCTCCATTCAAATCTTACCTTAACATTAGAATTATTCCACAATACTGATGATGGATGAGCTCCTAGAGAGATATTGTCACCTATGGCTGCAAATAGGCAATTGAGGCGGCTTATTATGCTTGCCCAATAATAATGCACAAATCACAGATTGGGAACATAATTTGCTCACATGCTGTTGCACATCATGAAACACAGAGGCAAAAATTACAGATAGTAGCCTGGTCGCAAAATAGACTTCAGTTGATTGAACATTACATTTATTTCAATACGATTGAAAAGCCTATCATTTTATCCTTCACTTGTTTATAACAATTTAAAATTCCTTGGCAACTTTGTATTTGTAGTCAACTTTGTTCTGAAGTTATCGGCAGTCACAGTCAGACAGATAACCCAAACTTCTTGATTCTATGTTTAGCGGAGATCTGTGAATAACAATGCACTTTGGCTGCTCTACGAGTGGTCACTCGTAGATGTGCAAAGCTTCTTAAGAGACACGTTACTAACAAAGGCTCTGGGAAACACCTTGACTATTAAAGAGACATTGTAAGAAGGTTCTAAAGATTATCTTAATGCTACGAAAGCTCAGAGAATTCACACATTTGAACCTTAAAAATTACACAGTGCCATTTAGATTGGGAATCATTAGCACTCTGACAACCAACCTGTGAGACAACCAACCCTGGTCTCCCCTACAAGAAGCCCCAAAGGGGGAGCGACTGGATGCAATAGATGAGCAGGGTGACCATCTGGAAGAACCCCATCTAGGCCTTTTCATTTCTTGGACTGTGCTCTCATCTTCACTGCAGCCAAGGTTTATTGTTAGATATATCTGCAAACGCAGCCTAATTCTGGCACTGATGCCACTGTTATTAGACAAGATATTTACTTGCCATGTTTGTGGTTGGAGAGAACATTAGCACCATGCAGACTAAATGTTTATGAGATTAAGTTATTTTAATGTGCAAATATCTTGCATGATATATGACCTGTCATGTACACCCGGCATGAGCTCCAAAACTTGCTCTGGGCAGAAGTTACCCTCAGGGAAATTAACCAAATTTGAACTTTGATTGAAAGTGCAGTGATAGACAATTGGGTGACAATAAACCAAAAGTCTGATATCATTTTTTCATCGGAATTTGGTTATGCTTTAATATGTTTGAAAGCATAATGATCACACATTGGAAATTCAACTATCTTTTGGCTGTCTTTATGAGTGGGTGAATATAGGTTGTAATCTCATTGATTAACATCTCAACCAAATATTACCCAATTATCCACGTTGAAATGACGTGGTGTGCCCAGTGGGATGACCCTTCACAACAAGTTGATTTAGCTGAACCGGCTGAGTTATTGCTTGGGGTGGAACAAGAGCCTGCAAACCATGTGGATGGGCTGTCCAGAACAAGAGTTGCAGGCCCCTTGTATACTGTTATTAACTGCCAGATGTCTTTAAGCAGTTGAGTAAACTGTCATTATAAAACTGTTTTGTACATATTGGCACATGGGGGAATCGAATAGTAACTCTTGATCCAATACATTTTAAGGGTGCTTTAAACGATCAGTCTGTGCTTGCAAAGAAGTTTTATCACGACATACAGGAGTTTGGCTGAGACACCCCAGCGCCTTGGCTCAAGTCAGCATTTCTTTTACATGAATCAATCCATTAAAATGTCACAGCCAGTAAAAATCTAAATCTGGATATGAAATGTCAGATGCTTGTGGCATGGATCCACAAAACAACCAATCTTGGCTCGGTTAATTCAGATCTTATTTTCCAGGTCACATATCTTGCTGTAAATCTATTACGGTGTCAGCAATGTGAGGACCGTCTGGTTGACTAATAAGGTCAAAATAATGTGCTGGCCTGTATCAGATCTCTGTGGTCCACAGTATAGGTATGAGGTCTTCACCTTTCAGCATGCAGTGTGAAGTCAATGGAGGGCTAAATGTAATATTAATCTAATACATTTACAAGGAGAAACACTTGGATCAAATGGGGAGCTGTTGAAATTTTCAGCAAGCTGTACAGATCTTTAGTCCAAATTATTCCAATTATTACCCCCTTTCAGTGACCTCCAACCATGGCCATGATATGAAACTGCATGTCAGAAATACATGCAGCCTGAAGTCAATTGGGATTGCTTTATGACCCTCTGGGATTGCTTCATGATACCTGCTGAGCTGTTCTTGAAACTAACATTTGATCCCATACAGTCGATGGCAAAGTTACAAGAAGTGTACCAAAGCAACAGATCATTTCCAAGCCCAATATGTCCATGTTCAGAAACAGGTGTCAGAAATACATCCAGCTTCCCCAGCAATATATCTAAAGTAATTTGGCATTGCTTTATTGGCAGATCTGCTGCCATTTGAGCTGTGCACCAGAGGATAGGACCATATATGAAACAGACTTATAACTGATATGGCCATTAAACGGACATTTCAAATACCTGCTTCTTTTGGACAGCTTTATTTTAGACTTTCAAATGTAAAAACAACAGAGATCGCAGGAAAACACAGTCAAGGACAATATATATAAAGTCCATAACAGAGAACATCAATAAAACTGGGAATCCCACAACCTCCCTTCAGCTGCCGCTGTTGGAACACAAGCGTCTCTGGGGGAGCAGGGACTCGTCCTAGCCAAGCATTTTAGAACAGAAAAGACACATGACAGCCCAATCCACTAGATGACCCCACCAAGGATCACTGTTTAGAAGTTAAACCCTTCACATCCAGTCTCACAATTGGAAGACTGATTTAAATCATGGGGGAAATGGGAAGTGTTCCTGTCTGCCAGTGAATGAGTTGAATAGAAGGTGGTGAATGGAAAGTTGTCCAGTTTAACTGCTGCTTTGGTAATATCCTTGACGTCTATGGCAGCTGTTATATCTGGGATGACTGAAGACCTGATGATAGGAGCCTCTGTTTTATAGTCCTGCAATTTATCCCACAAACAGGGTTATGTACCAAAAAGTCATAATATATCAAACAGTCATAATAAAAGTCAACATCATTATCGCAGTCATCTCAATAATGTTGTACTCAACTTGTTGGATCAGAATCAGGGTTGTCTTCATTAGGTACACCGTAGCAAAACATTAAGAAGCTGGCGGCCACAGGCTTCTTAATAAGGCATTGTTCAATGCTCAATGTTAAATAAAAAATCTTTATACCATTACATCTAAGCCAATATGTCAACAATTTCAATGAAATTCAGCAAATGAACCTGTATGGAGTTACACAAAACACTGCCCACCTCTCATGTTCTGTTCAGCCGTTAACGATAACCACATACCAGATTTTTAAACAGGATTGTTAAATGTCACAAATGTTCCAACTTAAATGGTTAATTTATTAAATTATGCTTTAAGATGCAAATGTCAAATATATGTCAACAGTCCTTCTTCCAAAGGACCCTACTATGGATTAAATGTGAAAATCCCCAAATCTTTTTTGTTCTAGTTTGGTGAGGAATCACCCCAATAGCTTTCTAATAGCTACAATAATGTGGCATACAGACTGTGACTTTCTAGTTAACCTTCTTCTCTCAAGTAGTTAATGTTTCCTCTTTCAGAACCTATTTATAATCCACTTCATTTTTATATGTTGAACGCTAAATATGTTCAAAATCACATTGAACTGACATTAGTGTGGGACCAATGTGTCTGATCAATTTCCCCTCGCACTACATGGTCCTGAGGCAGGACCTTTCTCTTTGGTTTGGATTGGTATACAGCTCTGTCAGAATTTAATTTTTGAAGCAGGTTCGAATTTACACAGCAGGTTAGGATAATTAGGTTAAGGATAGGAAAAGAGTTAGGGTTAGCTAAAATGCAAATGTTGAAACTTTTGATGTAATTTTGACATAAGCTGTATCCCATCTAGCCTGCAAATAATGTAAGCTTACAGAGTGGGTATCTGCTCACTGCTTCAAAAACTGCCTTCTGACACCATGTATCTAGTCTGACTGACTGTTTGGCCTTCATTCCATCCTCTCCCGCCACTGTGGATTCTATTTATAGCCTTCTCATAAAACTGTGAAGCCTCTATTATGTGTTTGGTAGGCCTATGCTGACAAAGTGATCTAGCCTCCAACTCATTGCAATTTGAACCCTCTGGTAAATGTGGATAAGTGTAACATTACCGAATACATGAAATGCTTTGTTCCTAAACGGGTAAAGACTTGTTAATGTTTGTCTAATAATATATTATCGAATTATTGCAAGCACCACTACGCAACAACCAAGCCAGACTGTGAGAAATTCCTGCTGCTGCCACTGCATCACATGCTCTCTGCGCCTTTTAATACACCAATGGTTCACAGAATGAGTTACTTACATAGCTAGCTAGTCTAGTGGTGCCTGCAGAGTATTAGCAAAGATTCTTACGTTGCCTTATTCATATGGGGAGAATGGTGTAGTCGACACAGATTTATTAATTTAAACACTGAATAACGTTATGCATAGAATGCAATATAAATTTTCTCTTTGAATTGCATGCTGGTACAAGTTCTAAAAAAGATGTATGCTCAGCACACGTGAGAAGTTCTTCAAGACTGTTGGAAAAGCATTCCAGTTGAAGCTGGTTGAGAGAATGCCAAGAGTGTGCAAAGCTGTCATCAAGGCATAGGGTGGCAACATTGAAGAATCTCAAATAAACTTTTTTTGCTTACTACATGATTCCATATGTGTTATTTCATAGTTTGGATGTCTTCACTATTATTCTACAATGAAGAAAATAGTCAAAATAAAGAAAAACCCTTGAATGAGTAGGTGTGTCCAACCTTTTGACTGGTACTGTATATACAGTCATTGGTCCAGATATATCATTCGAACAAAAACAATTAGCGAGCTTGCTAGCTAGCCAGCCACACCATAAAGAGTTAACCTAACAGACATCTGGTGTCATCGAAACAATTATTGGTACCATGATTGTCTTTAAAAAAAATGTACACAAAGATTGATATCCCCTGATCTGGACACCGCGCCAGCTTTTTTGTTTCACTTGGCTAATGGTTCCTGATCTTTTGAACTGATAATAGAGTGCATTCAGAAAGTATTCAGATACCTTCACTTTCTCAAATTTTGTTACATTACTGCCTTATTCTAAAATGTATTAAATCGTTTTTTTCTTCATCAATCTACACACAACGCCCCAAAATGTCAAAGCAAAAACAGGATTTTAGAAATGTTTGCACATTTAAAAAAACAACAACTGAAATATCACATTTACATAAGTATTCAGACCCTTTACTCAGTACTTCGTTAAAGCACCTTTGGCAGCGATTACAGCCTTGAGTCTTCTTGGGTGGGACGCTACAAGCTAGGCACACTTGTATTTGGGGAGTTTCTCCCATTCTTCTCTGCAGATCCTCTCAAGCTCTGTCAGGTTGGATGTGGAGAGTTGCTGCACAGCTATTTTCCGGTCTCTCCATAGATGTTCGATCGGGTTCAAGTCTGGGCTATGGCTGGGCCACTCAAGGACATTCAGAGACTTGTTCCGAAGCCACTCCTCCATTGTCTTGGCGTAATACTTAGGGTCATTGTCCTGTTGGAAGGTGAATCTTTACCACAGTCGGAGGTCCTGAGCGCTCTGGAGCAGGATTTCATCAAGGATCTCTCTGTACTTTGTTACGTTCATCTTTCCCTCGATCCTGACTAGTCTCCCAGTCCCTACTGCTGAAAAACATCCCCACAGCATGATGCTGCCACCACAATGCTTCATCGTAGAGATGGTGCCAGGTTTCCTCCAGACGTGATGCTTGGAATTCAGGCCAGAGAATCTTGTTTCTCATGATCTGAGAGTCCTTTAGGTGCCTTTTGGCAAACTCCAAGTGAGCTGTCATGTGCCTTTTACTGAGGAGTGGCTTCTGACTGGCCACTCTACCTTGATGGTCTGATTGGTGGAGTGCTGCAAAGATGGTTGTCCTTCTAGAAGGTTCTCCCATCAGAGGAACACAGAGGAACTTTGGAGCTCTGTCAGAGTGGCCATTGGGTTGTTGGTCACCTCCCGGACCAAGGCCCTTCTCCCCCAATTGCTCCACAGGAATATTTTTTCCCCAAAAGGGTCTTCAGTCTGCCATTAATACAGAAGTTTTGGGAATTTTCGCTGTGTTGCAAGGTGCTATGGGATAGCTTCCCCATCAAAGGGAACGAAAAAGCTCTCCAAGTACGCTTATAGATCTTCTGGTGAACTTAGTACATACTTGCCTTTTCTCGTTCCTGTTTTTGGAATCCCACTTGAAAAGTGACAAATGACTTCCGTAATCCTTTTTATGCTCTAGATAGAACACAAGCATGCATTTTGGAACATCGCTGTGGACTTCCTGATGGGCCTCCCCCAGGTGGTGAGGGTTTGCAACAACACATTCGCCACACTGACCCTCAACACGTGGGCCCCTCAGGGGTGCGTGCTTAGTCCCGTCCTGTACTCCCTGTTCACCCACAACAGTGTGTCTGCGCATGACTCCCAACACCCTCATTAAGTTTGCCGACAACATGCACACAAACACACACACACACACACACACACACACACACACACACACACACACACACACACACACACACACACACACACACACACACACACACACACACACACACACACACACACACACACACGATCCACTGTCTGTTTACTAAAGACCACATACACCACAGTAGTCCATAAATACAGCCAGCCAGCCCAGGGGAAGCCCTTCTTGAGTACTTTCTTGATCCCTTGTTTCCTAAAACACTTGCACATGTTGTCTATAAATAGACCAACCAACTGTCAGGGGAAGCCCTACATGCTGAATCAAAGACAGACAGTCAGGGTGGAGAGGTTAACTGTGGTTATTTAACAGTTTGTTTTGGCAACGCTTTAGGCTCCTCCAATTTCCCTATGCTTTATGCTCCTCCAATTCCCCTCCAGGATCTCTTTCAGGCACCTCCAATAAACTTTGAAGTGGCAGGCAAAAAAAGGCCTGTCATGTAGCTTCTTCTAGCCTTGGTGTTTAGTGCCCTCTACTGAAGAATAGTTATACTACATCAATCAAATCAATGAAATGTATTTTTAAAGCCCTTATTACATCAGCAGATGTCACAAAGTGCTTATACAGAAACCCAGCCTAAAACCCCAAACAGCAAGCAATGCAGATGCAATGCAGATGTAGAAGCATGGTAGCTAGGAAAAACTCCCTAGACAGGCAGGAACCTCGGAAGAAACCTAGAGAGGAACCAAGCTCTGAGGGGTGGCCATTCCTCTTCTGGCTGAGCCGGTTGGAGATAGTACATGGCCATTAAGGCCACATTATTCTTCAAGATGTTCAAACGTTCGTAGATGACCAGCAGGGTCAAATAATAATCACAGTTTTTGTAGAGGGTGCTTCAGCTAGTGATTCAGACCCCATCATAGGGTTAGAGGCAGAGAATCCCAGTGGAGAGAGGGGCGCCTCATTTGAGTGGGATTTTTGTCATTTGAGTGCCTTGCCGTTCACCTTCGCAGCCCTGGGCCAGCCTACACTCAAATCTTAGGACCTACTGAAGAGATGAAGAGATGAGTTTTCAGTAAAGACTTAAAAGGTCAAGACCGAGTCTAAGTCTCTCACATGGATAAGCAGACCATTCCATAAAAATTGAGCTCTATAGGGGAAAGCCCTGCCTCCAGCTGTTTGCTTAGAAATTCTAGGGACAATAAGGAGGCCTGCGTCTTGTGACCGTAGCGTACGTGTAGGTATGTACGGCAGGACCAAATCGGAGAGATAGGTAGCAAGTCCATGTAATGCTTTGTAGGTCAGCAGTTAAACCTTAATCACCCCTAGCCTTAACAGGAAGCCAGTGTAGAGAGGCTAGCACTGGAGTAATATGATCATTCTTTGGGGTTCTAGTCCAGATTCTTGCAGCCGTATTTAGCACTAACTGAAGTATAATTTAGTGCTTTATCAGGGTAGCCAGAGAGTAGAGCTTTGTAGTAGTCTAATCTAGAAGTGACAAAAGCATGGATTAGCTTTTCCACATCATTCTGGGAGCGTGCAAAACTGTCATCAAGGTAAAGGGTGGCTACTGTGGGGGTTTATTTCTTCACTATCAAATGAGGAGAGACAAACTTATCACACAAGTCAGAGTTACACTTAAACTATATCTTTAATAAAAAGAACTTTGCAATAGCAATGACTTGTCAACGATTCACCATTTCCTAATGATCCATTGAGAGTGGCAACACAATGGCTACTGAGATCCACCCCCTAGCAAAGATCCGCCCCCTAGTCGACATAACAAACCACAGATATTAGGAACAATTCACAAAGTGAGACTTTATAAATGAGAAAGGTGTATCCCGTAGCCAGATAACATTCACTATAAATTATCGTTCAGTTTGGCCCCTAAGACGAGGTTGCTATCTTGTTCCTGTTACTCCTAGCACAAAAACACCAACTCATCCAATGGCATATATCAATTGTCAACTCTAGACACTACCACACACATCCCCCAAAGCCAAAGGAGGGAGTGACTGGCGCACAGACATTGTGGAAACCAGTTATTGGTTCCCCATTAATCACACCCTCCCATCACATGGTTTAACAGATATAATCACATATGAAGACAATGTTCCCTCCTGTCCTCTTCCCTTTCTGATATTCTGCATAGCACCAGGGACATGTAAAAGACAAGCCTGACCTCAGCAGCTCAACCAGGACATGAAGATGGTGAAGAGGAACAAGAACAGAGTGAAGAAGTGAAGTTTGTTGATCCTAAATGAAGATAATGGTTTTAAGTAACAACTGCCGAAGCACCAGCGCTGTGCTTGCCACCTACTCATCTTAGTATCTACAGTTGATGTCCTGAAAGCAACATCTAGTGAGACTTACAA
Source organism: Salmo trutta (assembly GCF_901001165.1). NCBI lineage: Eukaryota > Metazoa > Chordata > Actinopteri > Salmoniformes > Salmonidae > Salmo > Salmo trutta. Next base: position 83,414,126 of record NC_042970.1, on the reverse strand, counting down.
AAAAGTATCCCATTCAACATTTGGCAAGTGCCAAGCACTTTGGAACAAATGCGGAAAATCCAAACTTGCAGCCGAAACAGTTGAAGATACTTGCGACCTCCAGCTGATGCACCCAAATGCTACAAGGTGGAACTTCTGGTTCATTGCTGTAGAAAGACTCCTGAGGATCGTCAAAGACAAAGGAGATGCGGCCGTCAGAGTTCTCTGTACAGACTTCGAGGTTCCAATGTAAGTAAGGATGATGTATTATTTTGTCATAATTTAAGGTCTTGAATGTTGTCTAAATCTGTTGCAGTGTTTCCTGACCTTTTGCTTGGGGACTAATAACTATTTCACATGTTGTAGCCATACACTATCATTGATCCATTGAGTTAACTACTCATCCAGCCATTTATTACTGTAGTTAAGTCAGGTGAAATGGTTAGTAGTCCCCTTTGTATAGGGTTAGGAAACACAGTATTATTATACTATAAGTCTTTGCTAGGTAAAGCCCCACCTTATCTCAGCTCACTGGTCACCATAGCAGCACCCACCCGTAGCACGTGTTCCAGCAGGTATATTTCACTGGACACCCCTAAAGCCAATTCCTCTTTCGGCCTCCTTTCCTTCCAGCTCTCTGCTGCCAATGGCTGGAACGAACTGGAAAAATCACTGAAGCTGGAGACTCATATCTCCCTCACTAACTTTAAGCACCAGCTGTCAGAGCAGCTCACAGATCACTGCACCTGTACATAGCCCATCTGTAAATAGCCCATCCAACTACCTCATCCCATACTTATTTATTTCATTTCTTTTTTTTCCTTTGCACCCCAGTATCTCTACTTGCACACTCATCTTCTGCACATCTATCACTCCTGTGTTTAATTTCTATATTGTTATTATTTTGCCACTATGGCCTATTTATTGCCTTACCTGCCTTATCCTACCTCATTTGCACTCACTGTATATCGACTTTTTCTATTATATTATTGACTGTATGTTTGTTTATTCCATGTGTAACTCTGTGTTGTTGTTTGTGTCGCACTGCTTTGCTTTATCTTGGCCAGGTCGCAGTTGTAAATGAGAACTTGATCTCAACTGGCCTACCTGGTAAAATAAAGGTGAAATAAAAATTAATAAAATAAATAAAAATCAGTGCTTGTGTGAAAATGTTTTTTGTCTAATGCAGCTGTATTGATCCTCTGGGAAGAATAAACTTGGTTAAGCTTTCATAGTGTTTGTTACATTTTTTACTCTAAGAATTAGAACCTAACAACATATATTGTGGATGGGGATCGATTAATGTTGGCTCATAACTGCATGATTCTCATATCATCTTCCTTGTATTTCAGGAATGGACTACATCATAGACCACCTGGAAGAACCCTTGCTGCAGCTAGGTGATGGCACCAGTTCATCAGATGAGGAGGACTTCTTCGCTGCCATGAAAACGTCTCAAGCACAGAAAGCTCCAAACAGCTGGACGGACACCTGGCCTGTTCAGCTGATCATATGGAGTTGCTCAAGTCTTTCCTGGCAGTCTGTAAGCTGTGTCTGAGGTTAAACACACCATTACCTGCATCAGCTGCCTTTGAACGACTGTTCAGCATTGCAGGACTTGTTTTCAGCCCCATGAGAGCAAGGCTGGATTCCAACAACTTTGAAAACAGCTTTTACTGAACATGAACCATAAATTCTTACGTTTACTGGCTATATTCCTTCATTATTAAGGCATAATTCTATTTTGTCTGTACGAGATGTATTTTGAAGTGTTGCCTATTTGAGAATCCACCTTTTTTTTATCTGAGCTCTTCTTGCATTCGTAGGACTGTTACCTTTCAGAAAAGCTCAAACCAAATAAAAGGTCTGGCAATTTTGCTTTTTTTTTTTTTTTTTTTGTCTCTACTGCTTTTTGGATTTACGGCTCTTAAGTATCAAATTAAATTCCTTATATTAAGTAGTGGTGGAGGTACTTAAGTATCAAATTAAATTCCTTATATTAAGCAGTGGTGGAGGTACTTAAGTATCAAATTAAATTCCTTATATTAAGCAGTGCTGGAGGTACTTAAGTATCAAATTAAATTCCTTATATTAAGCAGTGCTGGAGGTACTTAAGTATCAAATTAAATTCCTTATATTAAGCAGTGCTGGAGGTACTTAAGTATCAAATTAAATTCCTTATATTAAGCAGTGCTGGAGGTACTTAAGTATCAAATTAAATTCCTTATATTAAGCAGTGCTGAAGGTACTTAAATATCAAATTAAATTCCTTATATTAAGCAGTGCTGGAGGTACTTAAGTATCAAATTAAATTCCTTATATTAAGCAGTGCTGGAGGTACTTAAGTATCAAATTAAATTCCTTATATTAAGCAGTGCTGGAGGTACTTAAGTATCAAATTAAATTCCTTATATTAAGTAGTGCTGGAGGTACTTAAGTATCAAATTAAATTCCTTATATTAAGTAGTGCTGGAGGTACTTAAATATCAAATTAAATTCCTTATATTAAGCAGTGCTGGAGGTACTTAAGTATCAAATTAAATTCCTTATATTAAGTAGTGGTGGAGGTACTTAAGTATCAAATTAAATTCCTTATATTAAGTAGTGGTGGAGGTACTTAAGTATCAAAAGTAAAAGTATGATACGTAAGTAAATCCACCACTGCTTTAATATATGGAATTTAATGTATAACATGTTATTTTACTTTGTTACTTTTACTCAAGTATGATGATTGAATAGGCGAAGGTTCACCTTCCAACAGGACAACGACTCTAAGCACACAGCCAAGACAACACAGGATTGGCTTTGAGACAAGTCTCTGAATGTCCTTGAGTGGCCCGACCAGAGCCAGGACTTGAGCCCGATCGAACATCTCTGGAGAGACCTGAAAATAGCTGTGCAGCAACACTTCCCATCCAACCTGACAGAGCTTGAGAGGATCTGCAGAGAAGAATGTGAGAAACTCCCCAAATACTGGTGTGCCAAGCCAGAAGCATCATCCCAAGAAGATTCAATGCTGTAATCGCTGCCAAAGGTGCTTCAACAAAGTTCTGAGTAAAGGGTCTGAATACTTATGTAAATGTGACATTTCTGTTATTTTTTATGGGGTATTGCGTGTAGATTGATGGGGAGGATACAATTTTATAAATTTTGGAATAAGGCTGTAATGTAACATAATGTGTAAAAAGTCAAGGGGTCTGAATACTTTCCAAAGGCACGGTATGTGTTGTGGTGCCCTATGACAGTGTTATGGCCATAGAAATAGAATGACTAGAATGGTCCTGGACCCTCTGACCTTAGCAGTTTGACTGGTGAACTCATGGCTGCACATACAATGGCAAAGCTGGTACTGTGCTGTAAAATGTAATTTAGAAAGTTTATACTAGGACTATTTGCTTCCTGTCTTTTTTTTTTTACAAAAAACAAACTGCTTTGTTGGGTGACCACTATTGTTGTTCAAATCCCAAAATGCTCCTTTAATTAAAGTAAAATATTTTATGGTATTAAAAATCTGTTTGCTGAGTAATAAGTCCACAGTCACAAATGAAGTGTATGTAGGCCTACATGTTTTTAATCAATGCTCAACATTTCACCATGAAAATCATATTTTATGGAACACAGGAAAATGGTAAGACTTTGGTCTTGTTTATTCAGCAACTTCTTTTCCCTGTGAGAAGAAAGAAAGAATATAATGGATCAGTAATAATAATGAACATGATTAATATATGGATAGAATATAATGGATCAGTAATAATAATGAACATGATTAATATATGGATAGAATATAATGGATCAGTAATAATAATGAACATGATTAATATATGGATCATGCATTTAATGCTCAGTGCTCAGCTTGACATTTTAAATTTTGAAGTACCAACTTGAAATAATATTTTGAAATGTTCTTCTTAGAGATCTTAAATACAGTTGAGTGTAAAAGGTCAGTATTGACCTCTGAGAAGACTGAATCATAGGTGGTGTTGATGTGGTCATATCTGTACATGAGTCAGGTATAGGTTTAGCAGCAGTTCTGTACCTTTCCAGAGTCACGGGTCTTGGCTCTGAGCTTGTTGACCTGAGTCTCAGCGATGTCAGCACGCTCCTCAGCCTCCTCCAGCTCATGCTGAACCTTCCTGAACTTAGACATGTGCTGGTTTGCTGCTTCCTCCTGGGTGAGGAAAAGAGAGGGAGAGCAGAACATCAGCATTTCAAGTTTGAAGCTTCAGGTAGGAAATGAAAACATTATTTTCAACAAAACATATATTGGCAGATTTAGGAAAGCAATGTATACAGGGAGATAGATGATAGAGCAGAGAAAGTGAGTGTCAGAACGGGATCAAACCGCTGCCTCCAGCACTACCACTAGACCAGCAAATTCATATTCAACTTCCTCTCCTTTAAGTTTGTAACACAGGCATAGGAGGCACTCGGAAATGTGTATAATTTCTTCAGCATTTACTTGCACTATCAATTGTCATTGTTGACTGATGTGCTGTAGCAACACTTCAACTAAATCGTATGGACATTACGTTTTGTAGAGAAAAACTACATTTTCGAATGTATGCTTTCAGAGTCTGACTCACCGCTTCCTCAGAATGCCTCTTGTAGGCCTTCACTTTCATCTGCAGCTTATCTACCAGGTCCTGAAGTCTGTTAACGTTCTTCTTATCCTCCTCAGTCTGTGGGAGAAGATCAAAGAATCAATGTCACAATAGTTTTATACACAAACCTGTCTGTGTTAGTGTCAAGTGTGTAAAGAATGCACTTTCTCTTACCTGGTAAGTGAGCTCCTTGACTCTGCGCTCATACTTGCGGACTCCCTTTACCGCGTCTACACCTCTTCTCTGCTCGGCTTCCACCTCAGTCTCGAGCTCACGCACCTTTGTGGAAGAAATAAACATAGGAGTTTGTTGGAGGTCGTGAAATTAGACATAACAAATATTTGTAAAACAGAGGTATAGTCTTCTACTCAGTCAAGTCATTTTATTATTTTATTTGAAGGGGTCTGTAATAATAACATCAACTTTTCATTATCTGGGTCAGTGGTTCTCAAAGTGGAATTTACATTTCAATTTGTTTATGTATATTTCTAGCAAGAACAGATTAAACAGCCAGGGATCTTTGGAAAATGTTTAGAGGGTGCAATACAGTACAATGTAATATTATTCATCCACAATTTATGTTATTAACTCTTAGATAAACAACGGGTCTGGGAGGCTCACAACTCAATTCTTCTTGTATTTGTATCCATGTTGTCATGCGTTTAGTGGCGTATTGTGCAGTACCAGTATGGCCACTAGATGCCGCCACTCGCATGTTTTAATGTTGGGACATTTCTTCTATTATGGGGCTCGCGCTATGGCAGTTAAGAGAAGTTCGCCAATTGAGCCAACAGAAAGTCAGAAGCACCGACATAAATACATTTTTATATATTTATTTTGAAGGTAAGCGAGTGTAAAATCCCTATATTCAAGACGGTAATGTTTCTGGAGTATGTACATATGTTTGTTGAGGTGTTATGTTGTGTTTTTAGGTTTTATGAATTTATTAACGTCGGCTAGCCTACAAGCTAATTCAGCCATTAGCCTGCTAGCTGGTTGCCCCGCATAGCAACGCTAGCTTCCCTAGCAACGGCCGGTGAATGAGACATGTAACTATAGAGAGAGAAATTATTACTATGAGATTAATTCGATGAATGTATATTATATTCTGTGTTGATATTTATTGTGAATTATTATTATTATTATTATTATTATTATTATGAATGAAATGGCAGATTAGAAGAAGTCTGCTGAGACAATTAAGCCTGAATGAAACAACTAGATGAATACATTTTAATTCATTTAAAGGTCTTGGACCAACTCCACTAAATAAGTGTAAAAGTATTATAATTTGTTTTGTTATGATCATAAATTCACTTTAATTTAAGCTTTAAAACTGCAACATTTACTTTTTGCCCCAAGGCAAAATGTGTAGAATGACAGGAAATGACCTTTAAAACGGCAACATTTTCTCTCTGATGCAAAGAGGGGGGACTTAAAAATGTTATTTCCCAGGACCCGAGACTTGATTAGTCCAGTCATACACTGAAGAAGTCATAGGAAATCTGCGTGGATGCTATTTTTATCGCACTTTAATGTAGGAGTTGTGTTCTGATGTTATGAGGGGGGTCCCTGATGAATTCGCTGTCACAAAACGGGTGGTCCCCGATGCAAAGAAGTTTGGGAACCCCTGATCTAGGTGGGTTATTGCGAGAACAAGTCACTAAACAATGCTCCTGCGTATTTTTATATGATCAAATACATTTCCAGCAATCACTCTTTCAATCCACCCTGATCCACCCTGCTGGTAACTCACCCTGGACTCCAGTTTCTGGAGCTGCTTCTTGCCTCCCTTCATGGCCAGATTCTCAGCCTCATCCAGGCGGTGCTGCAGGTCCTTGACTGTGACCTCCAGGTTCTTCTTCATCCTCTCCAGGTGGGAACTGGTGTCCTGCTCCTTCTTCAGCTCCTCAGCCATCATGGCCGCCTGGAATAATAGTTTGTTTAATTTATGCACCAATTGGCACCAATCATAATATCCCTCTCAGATCTTTGTTGTTCTTAACCAGCCCAGCTACCATTGTCACTTGGGGACAAATCAAGTTGATGTAATTCAAGGACTCACGTCAGTGATGGCCTTCTTGGCCTTCTCCTCTGCATTCCTGGCCTCCTGGACGATGTCGTCCACCTCTCCCTGCACCTGCACCAGGTCAGTCTCCAGCTTCTTCTTGGTGTTCAGAAGGCTGGTGTTCTGAAGGAGGAAGATGATTTGTTTGACTCTCAAGAGAACTTGCAAGTCACAAGACTGTAATTATGAAAATCTAAGGCAAGCACTGTCAAATGCCAGATGTGTTTAAACTGTATGCTTGGTTGAGTTTCATTAGAAATAGCTTTTGACCCATACCTGGGAGTGCAGCAGTCCAACACGCTCGCTGGCGTCTACCAGCTCAGTCTCAACCACTTTGCGGCCTCTCTCTGTCTGCTCCAGAGCAACTCTGAGCTCCTCGATTTCAGCCACCATCAGACCGTTTCTGCGCTCCACCATGGCTGCCTGCTCCTTCATGTCCTCTGCGACACGGACGGCGTCATCAAGGTGCAATTGGGCATCCTGGGGTTCACAATGACATACGTTCATTAGGACTTGTGGAAGTAGGGGTGATAGGATCAATCAGTGATAGAAATGTTCATTGGAAAGAATTTCCCCAGTATCGCTACCTTTAGTACATAAACCACTCTATTCAAATCTTCTGTTGTATTATTTTCTATAGATTTACAAACAAATTCCTCTCCATGTTCAGGTTTTTGAGCCTGGTGTCCCAGTCCCTTTACCTTGAGCTGTCCCTGGACGTTCCTCAGCTGTTTCTGGGCCTCAGCGGCCTGCCTGTTGGAGTGGCTCAGCTGGATCTCCATCTCGTTCAGGTCTCCCTCCATCTTCTTCTTCACCCTTAGGGCATCATTCCTGCTCCTGACCTCAGAGTCCAGGGTGCTCTGCATGGAGTCAACCACCCTCTGGCTGTTCCTCTTGATCTGCTCCATCTCCTCATCCTTCTCAGCGATCTTCCTGTCCACCTCACCCTTGATCTGGTTCAGCTCCAGCTGCACACGCAGAATCTTGGATTCCTCGTGCTCCAGTGTTCCCTGGACAAACAGAAGGAGTCAGGCCAATTGTGTTCAATACATTTGGATGTAGGAATTAAATATATATGACTACAATAAACTCCAATACAGACAGCATTTCACTGTAGCTGGCATTTTCTAGTGTTCCACTGCTTTTCCCATCAAACAGCTGTAGTTTGTACCTCTGCCTCCTCCAGAGCGGTCTGGATCTCAGACTTCTCTGTCTCCACGGTCTTCTTGGCCTTCTCCAGCTCATGGATGCTCTTGCCAGTCTCTCCGATCTGCTCAGTCAGGTCAGAGATCTCCTCTGCACACACACACACAGGAGCAGTTTACACTTGGGAGATTTTCAGTGGATATCACCAATGCACTGAAGTTGACATTGAATCATAATAACAGTGAATTTATTAACAGCAATTAATATTGCTAATGAAACATTAGCCAAATAGAATTGCTGTCAAATGCTCACGTTGCAGGTTCTTGTTCTCTCTCTTCAGAGTCTCCAGATGATCCAGAGCCTCCTCGTAGGAGTTCTTCATCTTGAAGAGTTCAGTGCTCATAGAGCGAGCCTCCTTCTGAGCACCTTCCAGCTCAGCCTGGCCCTCCTCATACTTCTGCTTCCACTCTGCCAGAACCTAGGGGAATCCATGGGATTTTCATCAGAAGTCATTGATGAAGAGTTTTGAATTATAAATATACTACAATTATACTACAAATAATCATATAGCAGACAGTAAATATCACCCTATGGTGAGGTTTATTCATTTTCACCTTGTCAAAGTTCCTCTGCTTCTTGTCGAGGTTGGCGGCCAATGCGTTGGCTCTCTCAACATCAATCATGAGGTCCTCCACCTCTCCCTGCAGCCTCTGCTTGGTCTTCTCCAGGGAGGCGCACTTGGAGTTGGTCGCCTCAATGGTCTCTTCGGCCTCCTGCAGACGCTGGGCCAGCTTCTTCCTATTGGACAACAGAGGATGGTTTTATGTTGCGAAAACAAATGTTACAATACATATTGATGTAACATTTTGTCAGAGCCACCTACCACCCTCACCATCCACACCATATCTGAGTTTTTTCTGTTACGTGCGACTCACTTGGCCTCCTCCAGCTCCTCTGTGCGCTGGATGGCATCAGTTTCATACTTAGTCCTCCACTGAGCCACCTCACTGTTGGCCTTGGACATACCGCGTTGCAGCTCTGCCTTGGCCTCCTGCTCCTCCTCAAACTGCTCCCTCAGGAGGTCACAGTCATGGCGAGCAGACTGAACACCGTGGGCCAGTGCGTTTTTAGCCTGTGAGAAAGAAAGACAAGGAGAGATTAGTGAGATAGTCAAACAAATTATGTGGACTTGTTTACGTGAAGCTGTGTGGTTTGTTGCTAACGTTACTTTGCTACCTGCCAAAATTACGGTTTTACTTTTTAATTACCGTTTTGTATTTACATTTTTTCCCTCGCTCGACTTTTTACATTCAACTTTTTCAACCCTGACGCTTTATCTGGACATGGTTCTACACGACCTCCACCACCCGATGCTAAGTAGTAACACTAACATTATGCCTTCTAATTGCAGTCGCTGTACTCATAATATACAGGAGAACAATCGCCTTATGGTGAGGATAGCCGTGCTGTAAGCCCAGCTTCAGACGCAATTGTTAGGCAAGGATAATTTAAGTGTAGGAAAGGATGAAATAGCTTCTGTGCCACCAATTAGTACAGATAGTAGAATAAATCCCCTCGCACAGTCCCCGCAGCCGGACAACTTTCTCATGGCTTCTGGAAGGAAATGCTGTAGGAATGCTCAACCGGTGTCGCTCATTCAGCCGACAGAAACTTTCAGCCGGTTTTTCCCATTAAGGAACGAGTCTGAGTCAGAGGCCGAGCCTTCTCTGGTCTCTCCTCCACCTTTTACGGGGTCTGAGACGCCGAAGCCTTCCACCATAAGCTCTGACAAATTGAAAACCCTAGTCATTGACGACTCCATTACCCGCAGTATTAGACTTAAAAATAATCATCCAGCGATCATACACTGTTTACCAGGGGGCAGGGCTACCGACGTAAAGGCTAATCTGAAGATGGTGCTGGCTAAGGCTAAAACTGGCGAGTGTAAAGAGTATAGGGATATTGTTATCCACGTCGGCACCAACGATGTTAGGATGAAACAGTCAGAGGTCACCAATCGCAACATAGCTTCAGCGTATAAATCAGCTAAAAAGATGTATCGGCATTGAGTAATTGTCTCTGGTCCCCTCCCAGTTAGGGGGAGTGATGAGCTCTACAGTAGAGTCTCACAACTCAATCGCTGATTGATAACTGTTTTCTGCCCCTCCCAAAAGATAGAATTTGTAGATAATTGGCCCTCTTTCTGGGACTCACCCACAAACAGGACCATCCTAGCTGGAGAGGTGCTGTCATCTTATCTATGAACATAGACAGGGCTCTAGCTCCACAATGAGATAGGGTGCAGGCCAGGCAGTTAGCATGCCTGCCAGCTTAGTGGATTCTGCCACTAGCACAGTCAGTGTAGTCAGCTCAGCTTTCCCCATTGAGACCGTGTCTGTGCCTCAATCTAGGTTGGACAACACTAAATATGGCGGAGTTCGCTCTAGCAATCTCACCGGAATAAAGACCTCCTCCATTCCTGTCATTATTGAAAGAGATTGTGATATCTCACATCTCAAAATAGGGCTACTTAATGTTAGATCCCTCACTTCCAAGGCAGTTATAGTCAATGAACTAATCACTGGTCATAATCTTGATGTGATTGGCCTGACTGAAACATGGCTTAAGCCTGATGAATTTACTGTGTTAAATGAGGTCTCTCCTCCTGGTTACGCTAGTCTCTGAGGGTGAAGAGACACTAGGAGTCTGAGGGTGGTGTAGTCACCGTCTATGTAAAGATATGGCTCTAAACTCTCCATTTTGGGTCCCTTACCTTGACCTCCTCCTCAATCGCCCTCTTCAGCTCCTCCACCTGCTGGGTGAAGGCCTGTTTTCCTCTGGTCAGCTGAGATACCAGAGCTTCCTTCTCCTCCAGCTGGCGGCCAAACTCACCTGCAGGGACAGAGGATCATTTTGTTAATAGGGTCACTGTTTTCTAAGATTGAAAATGTATTCTGAGGTATCGTAGGGCAATGTTAGGTGGTGAATAATACAGTAGAAACTATGTGGATATAGCCCCTAATACATGTTGGGTTGTACTGAAGGAAAGCATTGGCTTGTTGTTCATTGTTGATGGTACCATTTTCTGTCAGGAGTCTGGCCCTCTGTCCGCTGATGTCGTTGACCTGGCGAACATTCTCATCATTCTTAGTCTTGAGCTCACTCAGCTGGTCCTCAAGAGTACGGCACATCTTCTCCAGATTGCCCTGTTAGTGAAACATGTTCCATCATTACTTTATATATGTGACTCCTGTCAACTTCAGTTCAATTGAATGGTAATGTAGTTGACCATCCTCAACACTGCTTGATCAAAACGTTACTACTCACCTTAGCCTTGGCGACGGCCTCCATGTTGCTAGAGAGGTCATCAATCTCCATCTTGTACTCGCTCTTTTCCTTCTCCAGCTTCTGCTTGACGCGCTGCAGGTTGTCGATCTGCTCCCCGAGCTCAGCCACACTGTCGGCCTGCTTCTTGCGCAAAGCGGCGGCTGTGGCCTCATGCTGCAGGGTGGACTCTTCAAGATCACGACGCAGCTTCTGGAACTCAGCCTCACGCTTCTTGTTCATCTCAATCTGAGCAGCAGTGGCGCCTCCGGCCTCCTCCAGCCTCTCGCTGATCTCCTCAAGTTCCCTGGAGAGATCGGCCCTCTGCTTCTCAACCTTAGCCCTGGCAGCACGCTCAGCCTCAATTTCCTCCTCCAGCTCCTCAATACGGGCCTAGACCAGGGGGCAGGAGCAGGGGGATGAACACTACAATACAGTTGAAACAATTGAACCTCACAAAATAATAATAGTATGTTTAATACAAAGCCAGTTACACTAATATATTCAGTAGACAGTGTCCCACGCAGGAGCCAAACCCTCAAAGGTAAGAAGTTAGACAGAGGACTCTAGATGGATATAAGCCATTTTAACATGTATATTGTCATTGAGGGCTGAGTGGGGATGGTAAGAAGCACCAACAAGAAACACCATCTTCCAACCTACTGAGCCATCAGAAGCCACCTGGAAAACTGTCTGCTACCAGAAAAAGTGTACATAAAAAAAAAAAAAAATGATTCAAGTCTGTGCTTTTCTGTACTGGAGTTTATATCATGTACTATACCTGGAGTTCCTTGATCTTCTTCTGCAGCTGAGCTCCCAGAGACTGCTCATCCTCAACTTTGCTGAGGAGCTGGGTGGTCTCAAACTCCTTTCTAAGAAACACAAATAGGTCAATTGCAGAGTTGGTTTTGGTTCGATAGTTTAAAGGGACAGTATTTTCCATTCACTTTGCTTTTAAGAATCACATGTAAATGCTAGTTCATAATTACAAGAATTAGTCAAGAACAACCATTATAGCAGCTAATACTGTAGTCATTTGTTTGTGATTACTTCTTGATTTTTTCATCAGCTTGCTGCTTGTCATTCTCCAGGTCCATTATGGACTCCTGGGCCAGTTTCAGATCTCCCTCCAGCTTTCTCTTGGATCTCTCAAGGTCCATACGGAGCTTCTTCTCTTGCTCCAGAGAACCCTCAAGCTAGAAGATAAATCCATATATTGTTCAAATCTAAACAACTGAAGATAACTGAAGATAAGATCTTACATACTATCATGGCCAAAATGTCAAACTCCACTCACGTCGTCCACTTGCTGTTCCAGCTTGGTCTTGGCCTTGGTCAGAGTGTTGACTTTGTCCTCCTCTGCCTGCAGGTCATCCAGTGTCTGCTGGTGGGCCTCTTGGAGGGCTTTCTTCTCCTTGGTCAGCTTGGCAACACTCTCATCCATAGACGCCATCTCCTCTGTCAGGTTTTTAACCTGAAAACAGCCACGTCAAAATTTGTCTTTGGTCACTTCACCATGAAGGGGAGATTTAGTTTGTTATATATTTCATTCATTTCATTTAGATTAGAACTGCATCAACAATTACTGTACTATATATTCAACACTAGATGTCAGTGTTCACCATGCCAGTGTACTGAATGGAAGTCATAAATGAGGGGGAGCAGAACATGCAATGAATGTTGGGAGTACCCCGCAACTGAAATTCTACTATTGTTTCTTAATTTTTCCTGCACCCAGAATACAACTTGAATTCCAATTCTGTTAAGCTATGTTTTGATTGGATTATTGTTTGGTTAGACTGTCTATGGTAAGACACAAGACCTTGTTTTCAGTGGCGTGCTTCTCCTTCTCCACTTTGGCCAGGGTGAGCTCCAGGTCATCAATGTCCTTCTTCAGCTCAGAGCACTCATCCTCCAGCTTCCTCTTCTTGGCAGTCAACTCAGCATTGATCTCCTCCTCATCCTCCAGCCTCTCGGTCGTCTCTTTGAGTTTGGCCTCCTGCTGGATCTTGCTCTTGATGAGCCCCTCGCACCTTTCCTCAGCATCGTTCAGACTCTCTCCTTCCTGGTTTCACAAAAGGAGTAAACAAATCAGAGGCCTCATTTTGTGTATCAAAATATACATTTTACTCAAAGAGGTCAGAGCAAATCAATAGAAATTCATGACATATATAACATGGGCAATAAAATGTGTGTTCATATGTATTTGTTTTAACGTGTATGTAAATTTGCCCGTAATCATTGTTGTTTTTTCACTCACAGATGCGACTTGGAGCGCCAGGTCGTTCTTCTCCTGCGTCAGGGCCACCAACTTCTCCTCCATTTGCTTCTTCGTGGACAGAGCCTTCGCCAGGTCTGCTGTCATCTTATCATAGTTCTCCTTCATGTTGGCCAGCTCCTTCTCAGTCTCAGCGCTCTGCAGCAGGGGCTTGATCTTGAAGTACAACTTCATCCATGGCCAGGTTTTCACATTCATGAATGAGCGGATGTTGTACTGGATGGCATAAATTGATTCTCTGGTTGACAGAAAGGATGGAGTGGCATGGTGAGTGACATGCTTAAAGCTACATTCTGTGATTAGATGAACAACAAAACAGAACCACCTGCCACTGTTTGTTTACAGCTGAGGAATGGGGCTAGGGAAATGTAACTCCTCTTAAATTCATAGACAGCGGTCTAGATGCAACGATTGACAGTCATGCAAAGCTCATGAGACATTTTATATTCTTCAAGAATGAATGGGTAAATACCACACCTATAAATGTCAATTGAACAGCCAAATCCCAAACTGCAGCTATAAAGCTAGAATCCTTAGTTGCTACATCCATTTCTGGACTAAATGAATTAACCCAAAAGCTTTAGTAGACCATTATAAGATGTACTTTCTCCTTCTGAACAACTCACAGCATATACAGTATGTAATCATAATGCATTAGATACAGGTGGTTGACAGAAAGCTTTGCCAAGATGTCTACTATTCCTCACCTCCTCTCCATCATCTTGCTAAACTCTCTCCTCATGAGGAATCCACGGCTGAGAGCCTGGACCATGCCGACCAGAGTGGCCAGCTTCTCATCTCTCATCTCCTCCAGGACACCCAGCAGACCGGCTTTGAAGAACACCTGAGACACAAGTTAACATGGTCAATGGAACCACAGATGGTGACAGATAGAAATGTTGGAATCAAAAGAGGGGAACAACACCAATTGATTGATTTAAACAACATGAACTTTGCGATGGTTACAAACAAACCATGGGATAGGTTGTTTCTAAATGTTTAGTTATTGTACACAGATACAGATAACTGAAGCCATACCACTCTAACACAATGTACATGATAATCAGTTTAGTTTCTTTTCTATACTTGTGATGTATGACTTTGGAGAAAAAAACACCACCATATTTTTCTACCTTTTCCATTAGTGAAATGAAGAAGAAAGAACAAAAGGATGGATAGATCACCTGGAGAGATTTTATATGGTACGGGTTTAAATTATCATTCAAGTTGTGTTTTGTTGTCAGCTTTTGCTGGGGGTATTTGACTGACCTTGGTGTGTCCAAACTTGTAATCCTCATGATTCACATCAATGGACCCAAGCAGCTTCTCAGAAGCCTTCTTGTTGTCCATGAACTGGCCCTCAGGGATGACACTGGCATTCAGTACTTTGTACCTGAATGAGGGGACAGTTTTAACATGTCAAGTTGTAATATGTTGGTTATATTTCATTAAAGGTCAGCCAATTCTGATGCTGGGAAAACCCTTGGAGCAGATATTTTCTGTGGTGTGTGCATGTGTGTGTGCGTTTGCGTGCTCGCGCGTATGTACCTCTGCTTGAAGTCAGCATAGATGATTCTGCTTGGGAAGCCCTTTCTGCAGATCCTGATACCCTCCAGTACACCATTACACCTGAGCTGGTGGATAACCAGGAAGTTCTCCATCAGACCTGGTAAAACAAAACAAGTCTCTTTTAATACTCATAAACAGGTTAAAGATTGGGATTGTTAAGGTTACTGGTACTGTACTGATAAGATTACATATTTTACTCAATATTTCTTGTACCTGGAGTCTTTGACTCGTTGGGGATCAGGCAGCGCACAAAGTGAGGATGAGTGCTCCTCAAGTTGGTCATCAGCTTATGTAAGTTCTCCTGTAAGAGGGTTACAAACCATTTTCTCAGACATACTGTAGTTTATGATAAGTGCACCTTTTGAAGGACTGAATCTACACATTTCAAAAGCTCACCCTGAACTGGGAGGACACAGTCTGCATGGAACCACCCTTCTTCTTGCCTCCTTTCTTGGCTTTATCTGTTAAAATGGGGAAACGTTAGAGATAACTAGAAAAGTACATTTCCTAGAGTGGGTGGAATAAATAGAATAATAATAATAAGAGTATGTAAGAAATCTAGAGTGGTCTTGTCTTCAGCAAGCAGACTAATTATAAACCAGAGAATCTGGTTAACTTCACACTTATCTAGAGGCAAATGCTGCCAATGAGATTGTTTAAAATAACACCTATTGTTTTATTAAATTAACCGAGTGTATGAATAAATCAACCCAGTGATAAACCCTGAGAAATTGTGATACATTGAAAGACATTAAAGAACATTTGGGTCTGAGTTGTAACTATTATTTAGTTAAATATTGTGACTTGATACTAGTCTTACCCTCAGGAGGGGGAGGAGGATACAAGGCAGCCAAAATTTTGACTCCGGACTTCTGGTACAGCTGACAAACTGAGTCGTTCAGGGGATCTTTGTTCTTCTCCAGCCACCCAGTGATGTTGTAGTCCACAGTACCGGCGTAGTGCACCAGGGAGAAGTGGGCCTCTGCCTTGCCTTTGGCAGGCTTGGGCTTCTCAAATGCATTTGTTTTGCCAAGATGCTGGGCGTACAGCTTGTCCTTGAAGGTAGTGTCTGAAGACTTGGGGAACATGCACTCCTCTTCAAGGATGGAGAAGATGCCCAATGGCTTCACGAAAAGAGATGTATATCAAATTAGTGATATTTACATTTAGTTAACATGCTATTATAGGATTATATTCATTTAGGGACACATAATAGGAAACATATTGAGTTCTCAACAGTCAGTGGCATATATTAATGGGTGCCAAGGGAAGCAAGGCTTCCCAAAGAAATGGACATAATATAATGTATCTTTCGTCTCGCTTAGCACGAGGCTGAATGTCTCTCACCAGGTAAAGCATCAGAGTGAGCAGAACTGCACCCCTCTGTCTCTGTATGTGTAGCCCTTCTACCTGATTATGTCTGGTCAAAAAGAGTGATATTGTAGCATTGAATGCAAGAGAAGCCAGAGAGCATTTGGCCTCCCTTTATATATTTTTTTCATACAAAAACAGCAAATCAGAGTTGAGCTAAACTGAGTGAGCTAATCTGTGAATGGTCCTGGTGCACCAAAAAATGTGTCAAGGAAAGTTTGGATTTGGCTTCACACCAAATCAAGCCAAACGTCATTGACAGAAATAAAAACTTCAATTGTTGCATCTCATTGTGTTGTTGTCCTCTGGAGGATAGCTAGCTAGCTAAAATGGGCCCTTTCCTAAATTAGCCGTGGATGGAGATAGGGACTTGGACTCATAGTTTTACTTAATTCTACGTACTGGCCAATGATTCTAACACCAATTCTGACCCAACCATAAATTAATACATTGTGCTTTGGCCTGAGAGGAAGGAAGTTCAATATGTAGCTAGATGTAGAAGGCTAGGAAAGGAAGTTAGAATAGCGAGCAAGCGAGCAAGCATTTTAGCCAGGTAGCTTAGAACAATTGTTTTTTAAGCTTTTAAGTTTCTGCAACATGAAAGAGAGGCGTTTCTCTGCAAGTAGGGTGAGTCAACATGCTTTTTCTACTTACTCACACAACACATATTATTAGTAACATGGACAAACACATTTAGCATAGGTTGACTGGACTAAAATAGTTTTTTGGAATCTTTTCATTTTCACTGTATTAGACTAAGCATAGGTGATTTGATGATGTTGAAATGTTGAAATTGAAATGGTGCTGGAATATTGGAGGGAGGCAGCTCCTGTTTTCTTTGCGACTTGCGTTAACTCTCTGTGGTTCTAAATCAATAGATGTTTGGTGGTCCGAAAATGTCAGAAAGATGTACTTGACTGACCATGCTATAGGTCATGTAACTGTTTGTTACATGCATTATAGACTCCACAAGACAGATGTTGCTGTCCGGTTTTGTGATGAAACAAAGGTGTTGTTGAATTTATTCTTATTGTCTCGGCCTTAGGCCTGTATATATTTTACCCATATATAACTAGGCAAGTCAGTTAAGAACAAATTCTTATTTTCAATGATGGCCTAGGAACAGTGGGTTAACTGCCTTGTTCAGGGGCAGAACAACAGATTTTTACCTTTTCAGCTCGGTTACTAGTCCAACACTCTAACTACTAGGCTACCTGCCGCCCCATATCTCATTGTCAAAGCACATAAACTAACAGGTTGTAGAGCAAACAACGCAATTATCAAAACACAGGTTGTAATATGGATTTTTTTGACTCGATTGGCATCCCCAGTGGATTTAATACTGTGTATGTTGTACCACTGTGATAATATATCACACAGCGCTCCATATGAGCTTTGCTGTTATGGTCCATTATAATCCTCACAGACAGCTTACCTTCTCAATAAGCTCAATGCAGGCAGCCAAGTCCATGCCGAAGTCAATGAAGGCCCAGACGATTCCCTCCTTCTTGTACTCCTCTTGCTCCAGGACGAACATGGTGTGGTTGAAAAACTGTTGCAGTTTCTCATTGGTGAAGTTGATGCACAGCTGCTCCATGCTGTTGTACTGTTGATGGAGTTTTAAAAGGGATCATTTCATCATAGAAGACTGTAATCCATCTCAATCACATCTAAGTGTCTTGTTCTGGTCTCATACTCACATCAAAGATCTCAAACCCGGCAATGTCAAGCACACCGATATAGAACTGCCTTGGATTCTTGGTGTCCAACATCTCATTGATACGGATGACCATCCACAAGAACATCCTCTCATAGATAGACTTGGCCAGAGCACTGACTGAGTTATTAACCTGCAATGATAATACCTCAAATTAATATGTGAGATATTGACCATGTCTAGTGATAAGGTGATACAAGCTTGGGAAAACCAAAGCAATGCACTCGCCCCAACAATAATTCCAGTGCTCAGAAAATGGTAGATTCTGTGTTTGGCCGCCTTACCTGAGGCACTGTCTGTCCCTTGGTCACATACTCGTTGCCGACCTTCACTCTTGGGTAGCACAGAGCCTTCAACATCTCAGCTGAGTTCAGGCCCAGCAGGTAGGCGATTTTATCAGCCACTGGAAAGAGAAGCAACAACAACAGACTCAGGGACACAAGATCACTTGTTTCTGATTTCACACTGACAAAATAGTTTGGTTAAGTTCTTTGTGGGCTAGGTTTTGATTCACCCACATTTTGGAGGTTAGAATTTGTTCTCCAAAAATGATCTCCTGCCTGACTTTCATGTTGCACTGTCTGTCTTAGGTGTTCTATTTCTATGTTGGGGAATGGGACTAATGTTCTACATATTGTATATCTATGAGTGGGACTCACCCTCTGTGCCGTCTGGCTCGGCCTGCTCCTCACGCTGCTTCTGCTTGAATTTCAAGTTTCCATGGTGCAATACAGCTCCTGTCAGCTTGTAGATGCCAATCTTCTCTTCATTAGTGAAGCCCAGGATTGTAATGGCATCCTGGCATTAAAGAGGAAGTACAACAGTGATGAACTGAACTGTAGTTTGGTCAGTTACACTACAGTTCTGTGCTGCTAACTGCAGAACAAATGGGATGGATAGATTTGACTGACTTCTCTGTTCCACATGATTACGCTTGGCCAACACATTAGTAGATGGCAGCACAGTTACACAGTTCCACAGGGCACTTAGTGGTGCTCTCTTGTGGAAGGCACGAAGAGTTCCTTGAGGCACATGCCTAACTAACACAAGGCATTTAGAATCAAACAAAAACATACATGAAAATTCCCAGCTGCCACCAAGTTGGAATTTCACAGTACATTCGGTGTGTATGGTGGTCCTATCCATTCCATATCTAGAGTTTGGTGAACCCTTTGTTTGACTCACATCTGTGGCATCCAGCTCTTCATTGTCATTGATGCTGGCCACAGTGATCTGTCCCTGGCTGCACATGGGGAAGTCGTAGGGGTTAGTGGTGATGAGCGCCATTTCTGTGGACAACGGAGAAATCTCTTAGAATTCTGCTGTCCTACCTTTACAGTATCTCTCCCTCTTTTACTCAGTAGATGGACTCAATGATACATGTAGTATATAATAAATAGCATCAAAAGAGGAGACTGAGACTTGTGGACTAGTGCATCACAGTGCATTACTTGATAGATATTTCCCAGAGACCTTCCAAATGTCTAGATGCTTTGTTACCTTGTAAGTAATCATTGTAATAGTATTATTAGTCTGTACTATAAATATTTTTAACAAGTTACACAGATGGGGGTGGGAAAGAGTTCCTCTGAACCTCTACTTTGTCGTACCAACTAGCTCAGGTTTGTGGCCTGTCATCATCTGGAAGAAGATGTGGTAGCCTCTCTCATCGGGCAGTTGGAAGGACACTCTGGACTTCTCCAGCAGGTCTGAGGGTGAAAGAGAGAGAGAGAGAGAGAGAGAGAGAGAGAGTGAACGACACAAAGAGAGAGAGAAAAAGAAGTGAGATCGAGAGAACAAGAGAGAGCAAGAGAGAGAACATGAGATACATTTAAATTGAATGATCTCCCCCAAAAATTCTGTGTGCATTTAGGAAAGCATTGAGAAACAATCAAAACTAACTCACAGGTTTCAATATCAGCTTTAGCCAGTTTACCACCTTGGAAGTGAATCCTGATGAATTTACCCTATATCAGAGCATGGGGGTTAGAAATAGGCCAACAAATAAATCTAACATTTGACTTTGATAGACCCCTTTAAACGTTACAGTTTGTTGGACAGATGTTGGATCTATTGATACAGATATAGGATCTTGATGTAGGATCCAGTTTGCTACAGCAGGAAAATAATCCTGCAGCAACAGGAAATGTGAATTATGATGAAATTTTAAAGATGAAAATTACAATTTTAGAACCTCGAATACACTACAAGTTCGAATTTTCAGCAACAAATCAGTGAACAAAATAAAATTGTAAATCTGTATAACGAAAGGGTATAACGTATCTGTATAACACATTTTTCCAATATAAGGTAACTTCCACAGTATGCCCTTCATACTTACAAAGCGAGACGAGTTGTCGTTCCTCACTGTCTTGGCATTACCGTAAGACTCCAGCAGAGGGTTAGCTGCAATGATCTGATCCTCAAGAGACCCCTGATTGAGACAAACACAAGTTGCTCAAAAACTGGTAACATTGTCAAGTTAGTTTTTCTCAATTGCTTGAAAGAGGATTCACCACTGGAAAAAAAGTTTACACAACCAACCAAACTGAAATGTGTTAAAAAGACAAACATAAGAACAACCTACCTGCATTTTGCCAGGTTCTGCTTCCTTCTTTGCCCCAGACACTGCAATGGTGGCGAAGTACTGGATGACACGCTTGGTGTTGACAGTCTTTCCTGCACCGGATTCTCCACTGGTTTATATGACAGAGAAAGAGGGGTTTTAGTTACATGTCCGAGTGTCAGATTGGCTTTCACTAAGAAATAGCATAGAAAAATACACTGTTAACCTGTGTTCTGACATAAGTCTTTAACAAATACTACTTCTCATCGACTCGTTATTACACATAGCCTAATGCTCTAATCCATTCATATTGTCATGTATTTCATCACACCAAGTGACCCAACTTATTACAATAGAAACACTTTCTCAAGTGACATTTTAGTAAACAACTTACGTAATCAGGACGGACTGGTTCTCCTTATCTGGAACCAAAAAACGCATTGCTTATCATACTCAAGCAACATTATGAGGACATTATTTAATTCATAGCATCATCATGAATTTCAATTTGGAACATTTTCCATTCAAGGGTAGTGAAATCAGATATTCCCAGCAAACTGTTATTACCTAGACTAGAAAACAGGAGATACCTTTCTGATGCATATTTTAATTTCCATTGATGCATCCATCCATCTATCCATGAGCACTTAATGGACATCTATCCAACCAACCATCCATTCCTCCATCCATCCATCCATCCAACCATCCATTCCTCCATCCAACCATCCATGAGAGCTCGTACCAATCATCATGAACTGAAAGGCGTTGTCAGAGACGGAGAAGATATGGGGTGGAGCCTCCATCCTCTTCTTCCCTCTGTAGGCGTTGACAACCTCTGCGTCGTACACTGGGAGCCAT
Source organism: Salmo trutta (assembly GCF_901001165.1). Classification (NCBI taxonomy): domain Eukaryota; kingdom Metazoa; phylum Chordata; class Actinopteri; order Salmoniformes; family Salmonidae; genus Salmo; species Salmo trutta. The sequence goes on along the minus strand of NC_042970.1, from coordinate 83,392,649 downwards.
TTGTAGGGGTTCACCGTGGCACAGAAGAGCCCAGAGTAGGTCTGGATGAAAGCATAATTACATTTGTGGATTAGTAAAGTCAGATGTACTTTTACCTGGATTTATGTAAGGATGTGGGTGTACTTTGGTTTACTGATGTGGGTCGACTGTATTGATTTGTTTTGGTTTCTACCATTCATTTATGTGTGTATTTATTTTGTTCATGTATGTGAGTGTTTGTATGTGCAGGTTTCTTACATAGATCATCCATGCTGCATAACGCTCTTTGAGGTTATACAACACAGAGGCTTCATTCAGGTAGGTCATCATGGCCATGTCCTCAATCTTGTCGTACTTAGGGGGGTTCATCTCATAGATGTCTGCATCTTTGAACTCTTTTCCTTCCTGAAACAGTCAGAAATCTAAATTACATACAGATCAAACTGGACATGACTAAATGCTTTTAAAAGTTGAATCTTTAAAAAATTGTACTTCCACATTTAATCCACTACTTAGTTATCATCCACTGACACATAACTGGTGATTCTTGACTTGTCAATATCAAAAGTTCCATGCCAATATTAAATACAGCTTTAAACATCATGTGTTTGAAGGTTATATTCTGCTTACAAAAACAAATACATGTTTAATCTATCTGTTGTTACTGATTTCAAAAAAATGCTTCATAATATATATTTTGTTTTAAAGTTTTTATATTGAAATGCTTTTGATAATTTTGATGATTTTTCATGAAACAGAGTAATTATACGAACTTGAACTTGAATACTTTTCAGATCAGGCTTACCTCCTTAGTGCCGTCAGGTTTCGTGACTGTTACAGTACACTTCCCGTCGGCCCTGGCAGTGACCAGACCCTTAAGGTACAGCTCTGCCTTGTCTGTCACATAGCAGGAGTTCTTTGAATCAAAGGGTGCGGTTTGTGCCTCAATCCTCTCCCTCTCAGGCTTACGGAGGTATATGGCAGCCTTGCCGTAGATTTGCATCTCCGCGTCCGTACTCATGGTGACGGATAACTAGGAAAGAGATGAAACATGATTGACTCTGTGGTGCTTCCTTCCCAGTCAACAGAGTTAAGTGAGCGGTATCTCTCAGAAGACTCAAACCATGTCTCACCTTCTTTTTCCCCTCCTACAGATGAATGTGTACTTCTTGGAGGACCCTGTGAAACATGAGAGTGTTGTGAAAATGCAAAAGTCTAAAGCATTATCATTTTAACCCCAGAATGTCTAAAAAAAACATTTAACTAAATAATTAAAGCCATGTCAATTTAAACTACAGGTGCAACTGCTAACTTTCATTTTCCTAATAGCATCTCACTTTACTACTGAAATAAATACCCCTGAAAACCCAGTTGCATTCTAGACTACTCCCTTAATTTACAAACAGGTGCTGGAGCACCACTTTAGACCATAAAAGGAAGTTACAGATTTGAAGTAATGCACATTTAAAGAAAACCAATGGCACTTGATTGCATATTGTAAAATCTTACAAGAGACATGCAGCACTCAATTTAAACAGTGCAGTTAGCTACTGCCTCAGTTGCTGAGTAAAGATGAGACACATTTACAACTCTAAGGAGGTGGAGAGGTCTTACCACAGAGGAAGAAGGTATCTGACTTATGGATGCTGGGGCCTCAGCCTCCTTATATCTGGTTGGAAGTGCCAACCAGGCAAAAGTTAATTATGGACCACTCTGGGAAAGGAAATGAATTGTAGGAGAGAGGTGTTTATTTCTGTGTCTCACTAGCACCTCCCACTTCCAGGAGCACCACACTCCCATTACTTTTTAATGTCATATTTGTCTCTGAATTGAATTTCGCTGAATTTACGTAAATGAGAGATGTCATTACTAATAAATATGACAATACCAAAAGTTTGATTCATCCCAATGTTACCTCTACTGATCCTCATATACTGTAATGGAGTGAGTCCATGTTGCCCCACTACAACTAAAATAGTTTTCATTAAACCTAATCTGGCCTTATTTAGTTCCATTTTAGTGGCATTAATCCTCATCAACAACTTTATATATATGTTCACCTGTTATTTCTATTATTTTGCTTGTAAACACATCTGAACTGTCTCCTCACCTCATGCTTGTGACGGAGTTGGCCGTTACCTCGCGCTTTGCTCACTTTGATTTATCACCCTGGTGGAACCATATTAAATTAATATTTAAAATCTAGAACAGAAACATTTAGGCCTTCAATAACAGCTTATAAAACCGTTAAATCTAATGTGTTATTTATCTACAGTATGATCTAGTAAAAAGATTCTCGAGACACTTTTATTAGTCTCACATTTCAGTTGGCTAAAACGGTTCAGTAGGATTCTTATGACTTACATAACACCAGTACAGTATTTCAATCATCTTATCCACTCATATTGCTGACAGCGATATAGCTGCCTCAAACTTTTATAACACTCTGAAGTTAACCGCTTAGCAGCTGAGCTGACTTCAGTAAAATTGTTATAAAATGAATAGGGAATAGTTGCAAAAAAGTAACAGATTCCTTCACATTTACATTGCATTTTCACCACCTGAATACACCCTGTGTGTTTGGGGTGCTGTGTCCACCCAGCACATTAGTAGGGAGACCGGGGTTGGTTGTCACTTTTTACTCTGGTGTGTATTTCTCATCACCAGTATATCTGTCACGGATCCCTCCGGAACTGTCATTATGCACACCTGGTTCCTTTTCCCAGTGATTAGTAATTGTATAAGTATGCCTTTGGTTTACCAGTGTCCTGTCGATTATTGTCACAATGTCCGTTGGTTTGTGTGAGTGCCTGTGCTATGTTGTGTTGGCTTTCGTGCCATTGTGGATTGTGCAGATGATTACGATTTTTGTCCCGTGTAGAATCATTGTTTGCGTGTGTGTTATGGGTCTCGTCCCGGTGTATTTATTCGATGTACTCCTCGCTCTTTTGTTAGGGTCTCAACCCTGTGTTTTGAATACGTGTTTGTTTGGTCTTCGTCCCCGTGCCTTAAACATGGCACGCTGTCATTTGGGAAATTAAAACCCCTATTACACATTCCTGCGCCTGCCTCCCGATCCTTCATACCAACGTGACAACATTTTATGAGGAAACCAATGTCTTGGGTTGAAATGGGGACCCTTTTTATCCTCATATCTAATTCCAACATGGAGTTATGAGTCATCAAACACACTCTGTCCACTTGTGACAACCAGCCCCATCGCAGGGGCAGTATTATTCTACAATTCTGATGATGTCACACAGTATGGGGTTATTCTTGTGGAAAGAGGAAGTGATGCAATAGTTTCCCAGTGCCACTCGTTTCCCAGTGTCAATGTAACTTAAGCACTGCGATGATCGCACCAGATGCATCGTTATTTTACAAGCACATTTTTTAATAGTTTCCCAAACAAGCACGTAGAGAAAGCGTTTGCTAAATGCATCGTTAGACCATGTGTCGATACTGATAGGATGGAAAGAAAAGCACCTCTGCTCTGGGATCAGCTTTCTCCATTCAAATCTTACCTTAACATTAGAATTATTCCACAATACTGATGATGGATGAGCTCCTAGAGAGATATTGTCACCTATGGCTGCAAATAGGCAATTGAGGCGGCTTATTATGCTTGCCCAATAATAATGCACAAATCACAGATTGGGAACATAATTTGCTCACATGCTGTTGCACATCATGAAACACAGAGGCAAAAATTACAGATAGTAGCCTGGTCGCAAAATAGACTTCAGTTGATTGAACATTACATTTATTTCAATACGATTGAAAAGCCTATCATTTTATCCTTCACTTGTTTATAACAATTTAAAATTCCTTGGCAACTTTGTATTTGTAGTCAACTTTGTTCTGAAGTTATCGGCAGTCACAGTCAGACAGATAACCCAAACTTCTTGATTCTATGTTTAGCGGAGATCTGTGAATAACAATGCACTTTGGCTGCTCTACGAGTGGTCACTCGTAGATGTGCAAAGCTTCTTAAGAGACACGTTACTAACAAAGGCTCTGGGAAACACCTTGACTATTAAAGAGACATTGTAAGAAGGTTCTAAAGATTATCTTAATGCTACGAAAGCTCAGAGAATTCACACATTTGAACCTTAAAAATTACACAGTGCCATTTAGATTGGGAATCATTAGCACTCTGACAACCAACCTGTGAGACAACCAACCCTGGTCTCCCCTACAAGAAGCCCCAAAGGGGGAGCGACTGGATGCAATAGATGAGCAGGGTGACCATCTGGAAGAACCCCATCTAGGCCTTTTCATTTCTTGGACTGTGCTCTCATCTTCACTGCAGCCAAGGTTTATTGTTAGATATATCTGCAAACGCAGCCTAATTCTGGCACTGATGCCACTGTTATTAGACAAGATATTTACTTGCCATGTTTGTGGTTGGAGAGAACATTAGCACCATGCAGACTAAATGTTTATGAGATTAAGTTATTTTAATGTGCAAATATCTTGCATGATATATGACCTGTCATGTACACCCGGCATGAGCTCCAAAACTTGCTCTGGGCAGAAGTTACCCTCAGGGAAATTAACCAAATTTGAACTTTGATTGAAAGTGCAGTGATAGACAATTGGGTGACAAAAAACCAAAAGTCTGATATCATTTTTTCATCGGAATTTGGTTATGCTTTAATATGTTTGAAAGCATAATGATCACACATTGGAAATTCAACTATCTTTTGGCTGTCTTTATGAGTGGGTGAATATAGGTTGTAATCTCATTGATTAACATCTCAACCAAATATTACCCAATTATCCACGTTGAAATGACGTGGTGTGCCCAGTGGGATGACCCTTCACAACAAGTTGATTTAGCTGAACCGGCTGAGTTAGTGCTTGGGGTGGAACAAGAGCCTGCAAACCATGTGGATGGGCTGTCCAGAACAAGAGTTGCAGGCCCCTTGTATACTGTTATTAACTGCCAGATGTCATTAAGCTGTTGAGTAAACTGTCATTATAAAACTGTTTTGTACATATTGGCACATGGGGGAATCGAATAGTAACTCTTGATCCAATACAATTTAAGGGTGCTTTAAACGATCAGTCTGTGCTTGCAAAGAAGTTTTATCACGACATACAGGAGTTTGGCTGAGACACCCCAGCGCCTTGGCTCAAGTCAGCATTTCTTTTACATGAATCAATCCATTAAAATGTCACAGCCAGTAAAAATCTAAATCTGGATATGAAATGTCAGATGCTTGTGGCATGGATCCACAAAACAACCAATCTTGGCTCGGTTAATTCAGATCTTATTTTCCAGGTCACATATCTTGCTGTAAATCTATTACGGTGTCAGCAATGTGAGGACCGTCTGGTTGACTAATAAGGTCAAAATAATGTGCTGGCCTGTATCAGATCTCTGTGGTCCACAGTATAGGTATGAGGTCTTCACCTTTCAGCATGCAGTGTGAAGTCAATGGAGGGCTAAATGTAATATTAATCTAATACATTTACAAGGAGAAACACTTGGATCAAATGGGGAGCTGTTGAAATTTTCAGCAAGCTGTACAGATCTTTAGTCCAAATTATTCCAATTATTACCCCCTTTCAGTGACCTCCAACCATGGCCATGATATGAAACTGCATGTCAGAAATACATGCAGCCTGAAGTCAATTGGGATTGCTTTATGACCCTCTGGGATTGCTTCATGATACCTGCTGAGCTGTTCTTGAAACTAACATTTGATCCCATACAGTCGATGGCAAAGTTACAAGAAGTGTACCAAAGCAACAGATCATTTCCAAGCCCAATATGTCCATGTTCAGAAACAGGTGTCAGAAATACATCCAGCTTCCCCAGCAATATATCTAAAGTAATTTGGCATTGCTTTATTGGCAGATCTGCTGCCATTTGAGCTGTGCACCAGAGGATAGGACCATATATGAAACAGACTTATAACTGATATGGCCATTAAACGGACATTTCAAATACCTGCTTCTTTTGGACAGCTTTATTTTTAGACTTTCAAATGTAAAAACAGCAGAGATCGCAGAAAGACACAGTCAAGGACAATATATATAAAGTCCATAACAGAGAACATCAATAAAACTGGGAATCCCACACCCTCCCTTCAGCTGCAGCTGTTGGAACACAAGTGTCTCTGGGGGAGCAGGGACTCGTCCTAGCCAAGCATTTTAGAACAGAAAAGACAAGTGACAGCCCAATCCACTAGATGACCCCACCAAGGATCAATGTTTAGAAGTTAAACCCTTCACATCCAGTCGCACAATTGGAAGACTGATTTAAATCATGGGGGAAATGGGAAGTGTTCCTGTCTACCTGTGAATGAGTTGAATAGAAGGTGGTGAATGGAAAGTTGTCCAGTTAACTGCTGCTTTGGTAATATCCTTGACGTCTATACCAGCTGTTATATCTGGAATGACTGAAGACCTGATGATAGGAGCCTCTGTTTTATAGTCCTGCAATTTATGAACCAAAAAGTGATAACATGTCAAACAGTCATAATAACAGTCAACTTCAATATTGCAATTATATAAATAATGTTGTACTCAACTTGTTGGATCAGAATCAGGGTTGTGTTCATTAGGTACACCATAGCAAAACATTAAGAAGCTGGCGGCCACAGGCTTCTTAATTAGGCATTGTTCAATGTTAAATAAAAAATATTTATACCATCCCATCTAAGCCAATATAACAACAATTTCAATGAAACTCAGCAAATTAATTTATACGGAGGTGCACAACACACTCCCCATCCTCTCGTCATGTTCTGTTCAGCCGTTAACGAGAACCACATACCTGATTTATAAACAGGGTCGTTAAATGTCACAAATGTTCCAACTTAAATGGTGTATTTCTCAATTATGCTTTAAGATACAAATGTCAAATATATGTCAACAATCCTTCCTCCAAAGGACTCTTCAATGGATTAAATGTGAAAATCCCAAAATCTTGTTTTCTCGTTTGGTGAGGAATCACCCCAATAACTTTCTAATAGCTACAATAATGTGGCATACAGACTGTGACTTTCTAGTTAACCTTCTTCTCTCAAGTAGTTAATGTTTCCTCTTTCAGAACCTGTTCATAATCCACTTCATTTTTACATGTTGAACGCTAAATATGTTCAAAATCACATTGAGGTGACATTAGTGTGGGACCAATGTGTCTGATCAACTTCCCCTCGCACTCCATGGTCCTGGACCTTTCTCTTTGGTTTTGACTAGATGGTATACAGCTCTACGTCAGAATTGAGTTTTTGAATTTACACAGCAGGTTAGGAGAATTAGGTTAAGGTTAGGAAAAGCGTTAGGGTTAGTTAAAATGCAAAATGTTCAAACTTAAAGCTGTATCCCATCTAGCCTGCAACTAATGTAAGCATACAGAGTGGGTAACTGCTCACTGCTCCAAAAACTGCCTTCTGGCACCATGTATTTAGTCTGAGTTGACTGGCTGTTTGGCCTTCATTCCATCCTCTCCCGCCACTGTGGATTCTATTTATAGCCATCTCATAAAACTGTGAAGCTTCTATTATGTGTATGCTGACAAAGTGATCTAGCCTCCAACTCATTGCAATTTGAACCCTCTGGTAAATGTGGATAAGTGTAACATTACCGAATACATGAAATGCTTTGTTCCTAAACGGGTAAAGACTTGTTACTGCTTGTCTAATAATATATTATCGAATTATTGCAACAACCAAGCCAGACTGTGAGAAATTCCTGCTGCTGCCACTGCATCACATGCTCTCTGCGCCTTTTAATACACCAATGGTTCGCAGAATGAGTTACTTACATAGCTAGCTAGTCTAGTGGTGCCTGCAGAGTGTTAGCAAAGATACTTACGTTGCCTTATTCATATGGGGAGAATGGTGTAGTCGACACAGATGTATTAATTTAAACACTGAATAACGTTATGCATAGAATTAAATATAGATTTTCTCTTTGAATTGCATGCTAGTACAAGTTCTAAAAAAGATGTATGCTCAGCACACGTGGGAACTTCCTCAGGATTGTTGGAAAAGCATTCCAGTTGAAGCTGGTTGAGAGAATGCCAAGAGTGTGCAAAGCTGTCATCAAGGCAAAGGGTGGCTACATTGAAGAATCTCAAATATAAAATATACTTTGTTTGGTTACTGCATGATTCCATATGTGTTATTTCATAGTTTGGATGTCTTCACTATTATTCTACAATGAAGAAAATAGTAAAAATACTTTTTTGACTGGTACAGTATATACAGTCATTGGTCCAGATACATCATTCGAACAAAAACAATTAGCCAGCTTGCTAGCTAGCCAGCCACACCATAAAGAGTTAACCTAATAGACATCTGGTGTCATCGAAACAATTATTGGTAGCATGATTGTCTTTAAAAAAAATTACACAAAGATTGATCTCCCCTGATCTGGACACTGCGCCAGCTTTTTTGTTTCACCTGGCTGATGGTTCCTGATCTTTTGAAAACATAATTTGAAGCTTGAGAGGAATGGGAGATGCAGTACAGTGATGCAATGCTGAGGCAGAGGGCTCATAGTGAGGATGACTGCCTACTGCTCTGAATCTGAAGTGTGTGGAGAGCTTTCTGGCACCCAGAGCTGCTGAGGAATCACCCACGTGGGTGCTACAGATTGTGGAGGAGGAGAAGTCCAGTGTCTACATGACTCTACAAGATCGTAACTACACATTTCATCAACCACCTCTTTGATCACATTCCTCTAATGAAGGTTCTGACTGTTGTCGGATGTGGCAGCTCTTGCAAACTATCACAGATTACCAAAAGAAACCCAGTCGCGAGCTGCCCAGTGAAGCAAGCTTACCAGACGAGCTGGTAAGTACCTTCTATGCTCACTTTGAGGCAAGCAACACTGAACCATGCAAGAGACCACCAGCAGTTCTGGATGACTGTGTGATCACGCTCTCCGTAGCCGATGTGAGTAAGACCTTTAAACATATGTATGTACGGTCACAAGGCCAGACGGAATAGCTACAGAGCATGCGCTGACCTGCTGGAAAGTAAACTTGGTTAGAAGGCCTAGACTACTTCATCCTAATGTAATCTAAATGCATTTGATACAAAACAAACACTGGCTAATTATAAAGGAGAATGTTCAATTTAATTATATGCATGCATATCAAAACAGATAATACAGTGCATTCAGAAAGTATTCAAACCCCTTCACTTTTTCAAATGTTGTTACATTACTGCCTTATTCTAAAATGTATTAAAATCGTTTTTTCCCCTCATCAATCTAAACACAACCCATGATGACAAAGCAAAAACAGGATTTTATAAATATTTGCACATTTATAAAAAAAAAACTGAAATATCACATTTACATAAGTATTCAGACCCTTTACTCAGTACTTTGTTGAAGCATCTTTGGCAGCGATTACAGCCTTGAGTCTTCTTGGGTATGACGCTACAAGCTAGGCACACCTGTATTTGGGTGGTTTCTCCCATTCTTCTCTGCAGATCCTCTCAAGCTCTGTCAGGTTGGATGTGGAGCGTTGCTGCACAGCTATTTTCAGGTCTCTCCATAGATATTTGATCAGGTTCAAGTCTGGGCTATGGCTGGGCCACTCAAGGACATTCAGAGACTTGTCCCGAAGCCACTCCTGCATTGTCTTGGCGGTGTGCTTAGGGTCATTGTCCTGTTGGAAGGTGAACCTTTACCACAGTCGGAGGTCCTGAGCGCTCTGGAGCAGGATTTCATCAAGGATCTGTCTGTACTTTGTTGCGTTCATCTTTCCCTTGATCCTGACTATTCTCCCAATCTCTGCCACTGAAAAACATCCCCACAGCATGATGCTGCCACCACCATGCTTCACCGTAGAGATGGTGCCAGGTTTCCTCCAGCCACAATGCTTGGAATTCAGGCCAGAGAATCTTGTTTCTCATGATCTGAGAGTCCTTTAGGTGCCTTTTCACAAACTCCAAGTGGGCTGTCTTTTACTGAGGAGTAGCTTCTGACTGGCCACTCTACTATAATGGTCTGATTGGTGGAGTGCTGCAAAGATCGTTGTCCTTCTAGAAGGTTCTCTCATCAGAGGAACACAGAGGAACTCTGGAGCTCTGTCAGAGTAGCCATTGGATTGTTGGTCACCTCCCGGACCAAGGCCCTTCTCCTCCGATTGCTCAGTATGGCCGGGAGACTAGCTCTTGGTGGTTCCAAACTTCTTCCATTTAAGGATGATGGAGACAGCAGCCAGCCGCAACCAGGAGACCCATGAGGCGGCGCACAATTAGCCCAGCGTTGTCCGGATTAGGGGAGGGTTTGGCCGGCCAGGGTGTCCTCGTCCCGTCGTGCTCTAGCAACTCCTTGTGGTGGGCCGGGCACGTGGACGCTGACTTCGGTCACCACTATTTTGTCCTACCACGTCAATGCCACTGAGTGAAATGAATGCATCAGTTGCCATCTGTCCCTGAAAACAAATTGAAATTAGCTAGCTAGCTAGCTAGCTAGCAAGTTCACCAATTCAGGATTTTTTAAAAAACTGTCGACACTGCTGATTTTATGATTAGTTAATTTAGTTGTTCATCCCTAAACAGCTGATAACTAGGACGAGATTGCCTGCTAGCTAGCTAGCCATTGCATCTGATGAGATAACTTCGCTTGGCTAGCGGGGCTGATAAACAGCAATGACTTAACATTTGAATACAAAATTCATATGAAAAAGTAATTTGCTGAACATAATTTGGTGAATAAATAAACGTAATACGTAAAGTTATTCCTCAGGAATATTTTTTCCCCAAAAGGGTCTTCAGTCTGCCATTGAAACAGAAGTTTGGGGAATTTTTGCTGTGTCGCAAGGTGCTATGGGATAGCTTCCCCATCAAAGGGAACAAAAAAGTATTCTCCCGTGCATGCTTTGTTTTCCAGCTCTCCCAAGTACGCTTATAGAACTTCCGGTAAACTTAGTACATACTTGCCATTTCGTGTTCCTGTGTTTGGAATCCCACTTGAAAAGTGAGTGCTTAGTCCCATCCTGCACTCCCTGTTCACCCACTACTGCGTGGCTGACTCCCAACATCCTCATTAAGTTTGCGGACAACACAACAGTGTTAGGCCTGATCACCGATGACAATAAGACAGCCTACAAGGAGAAGGTCAGAGACCTGGCAGTGTGGTACCAGGACAATAACCTCCTCCTTAATGTCAGTGACACCAAGGAGCTGATCACGGACCTCAGGAAACGGGAGGCCAAGCACGCCCCCATTCAAATCGACGTGGCTGTAATGGAGTGGGTCGAGAGCTTCAAGATCCTCAGTGTCGACATCACTAAGGACCTATCATGGTTTGAACACAACATAGGGGGCTGAAAAGATTTGGCATGGGCCCTCAAATCCTCTCAAAGTTCAACAGCTACACCGTTGAGAGCATCTTGACTGGCTGCATCACCGCTTGGTATGGCAACAACTTGGCATCCGACCGCAAGGCGCTACAGAGTGTAGTGCCTACGGTCCAGTACATCACTGGGGCTGAGCTCCTTGCCATCCAAGACCTCTATAACAGGCGGTGTCAACAACTCCAGCCACAAGTCTGGGACCAAAAGGCTCCTGAACAGCTTCTACACCGAAGCCATAAGACTACTGAACAGTTAATCAAATGCTGACCTGGACTATTTGCGTTGAACCCCTTTTTGAAAATTTATATTTATACACATACACACTGCTCAAAAAAATAAAGGGAACACAAAAATAACACATTCTAGATCTGAATGAATGAAATAATCTTATTAAATACTGTTATCTTTACATAGTTGAATGTGCTGACAACAAAATCACACAAAAATAATCAATGGAAATCCAATTTATCAACCCATGGAGGTCTGGATTTGGAGTCACACTCAAAATTAAAGTGGAAAACCCCACAACAGGCTGATCCAACTTTGATGTAATGTCCTTAAAACAAGTCAAAATGAGGCTCAGTAGTGTGTGTGGCCTCCACGTGCCTGTATGACCTCCCTACAACGCCTGGGCATGCTCCTGATGAGGTGGCGGATGGTCTCCTGAGGGATCTCCTCCCAGACCTGGACTAAAGCATCCGCCAACTCCTAGACAGTCTGTGGTGCAACGTGGCGTTGGTGGATGGAGTGAGACATGATGTCCCAGATGTGCTCAATTGGTTTCAGGTCTGGGGAACGGGCGGGCCAGTCCATAGCATCAATGCCTTCCTCTTGCAGGAACTGCTGACACACTCCAGCCACATGAGGTCTAGCATTGTCTTGCATTAGGAGGAACCCAGGGCCAACCGCACCAGCATATGGTCTCACAAGGGGTCTGAGGATCTCCTCTCGGTACCTAATGGCAGTCAGGCTACCTCTGGCGAGCACATGGAGGGCTGTGCGGCCCCCCCCAAAGAAATGCCACCCCACACCATGACTCACCCACCGCCAAACCGGTCATGCTGGAAGATGTTGCAGGCAGCAGAACGTTCTCCACGGCGTCTCCAGACTGTCACATGTGCTCAGTGTGAACCTGCTTTCATCTGTGAAGAGCACAGGGCGCCAGTGGCGAATTTCCCAATCTTGGTGTTCTCTGGCAAATGCCAAACGTCCTGCACGGTGTTTGGCTGTAATCACAACCCCCACCTGTGGACGTCGGGCCCTCATACCACCCTCATGGAGTCTGTTTCTGACCGTTTGAGCAGACACATGCACATTTGTGGCCTGCTGGAGGTCATTTTGCAGGGCTCTGGCAGTGCTCCTCCTTGCACAAAGGCGGAGGTAGCGGACCTGCTGCTGTGTTGTTGCCCTCCTACGGCCTCATCCACGTCTCCTGATGTACTGGCCTGTCTCCTGGTAGCGCCTCCATGCTCTGGACACTACGCTGACAGACACAACAAACCTTCTTGCCACAACTCGCATTGATGTGCCATCCTGGATGAGCTGCACTACCTGAGCCACTTGTGTGGGTTGTAGACTCCGTCTCATGCTACCACTAGAGTGAAAGCAACGCCAGCATTCAAAAGTGACCAAAACATCAGCCAGGAAGCATAGGAACTGAGAAGTGGTCTGTGGTTAACACCTGCAGAACCACTCCTTTATTGGGGGTGTCTTGCTAATTGCCTATAATTTCCACCTGTTGTCTATTCCATTTGCACAACAGCATGTGAAATGTATTGTCAATCAGTGTTGCTTCCTAAGTGGACAGTTTGATTTCACAGAAGTGTGATTGACTTGGGAGTTACATTGTGTTGTTTAAGTGTTCCCTTTATTTTTTTGAGCAGTATATATATATATATATATATATATATATATATATATATATATATATATATATATATACACTGTGTTTATTATCTATCCTGATTGCCTATTCACTTTTACCCCTACCTACATGTACATAGTACCTCAATTACCTCAACTACCTCGTACCCCTGCACATTGACTCGGTACCTGTACTGCTTGTATATAGCCTCTTTATTATTTTATTGTGTTACTATTTCTTTTTTAAATTAGTAATTATTTATTTGCTAATCATTTCTTACTTTTTAACTCTGCATTGTTGAGAAAGGGCTCATAAGTCAGCATTTCAAGGTAAAGTCTGTTGTATTCGGCCATATGACATTTTTTTTTTTATTGATTTGAGTTTTTCCTAGCCACTGTGCTTATACATCTGCATGGCTTGGTGTTTGGGGCTTTAGGCTGGTAAAGTATAGCACTTTGAGACAACAGCTGATGTAAAAAGGGCCTTATAAAATACACTTGATTGAAATGTCATGTAAACATATTTAAAGATTTTTCATTTTGTTCCGTTTTACACACACACACACACACACACACACACACACACACACACACACACACACACACGATCCACTGTCTGTTTCCTAAAGACCACACACACCACAGTAGTCCATAAATACTGCCAGCCAGCCCAGGGGAAGCCCTTCTTGAGAACTGCCTTGATCCCCGGTTTCCTAAAACACTTGCACATGTTGTCCATAAATAGGCCAACCAACTGTCAGTGGAAGCCCTACATGCTGACTCAAAGACAGACAGTCAGGGTGGAGAGGTTAACTGTGGTTATTGAACAGTTTGTTTTAGCAATGCTTTAGGCTCCTCCAATTTCACTCCAAGATCTCTTTCAGGCACCTCCAATAAACTTTGATGTGGCAGGCAAAAAAAAGCCCCTTGTATTGGCTCTTCTAGCCTTGGCGATTAGTGCCCTCTATTGAGGAATAGTTATACTACATCAATCAAATGTATTTATAAAGCCCTTTTTACATCAGCAGATGTCACAAAGTGCTTATACAGAAACCCAGCCTAAAACACCAAACAGCAAGCAATGCAGATGTAGAAGCATGGTGACTAGGAAAACTCCCTAGAAAGGCAGGAACCTAGGAAGAAACCTAGAGAGAAACCAGGCTCTAAGGGGTGGCCATTCCTCTTCTGGCTGTGCCGGGTGGAGATAGAATAATGTGGCCTTAATGGCCATGTACTTCAAGATGTTCAAACGTTCATAGATGACCAGCAGGGTCAAATAATAATCACAGTTGTTTTAGAGGGTGCAACAGGTCAGCACCTCAGGAGTAAGTGCCAGTTGGCTTTTCATAGCCGAGCATTCAGAGGTCGAGACAGCAGGTACAGTAGAGAGAGAGAGAGAGAGAGCGAGAGACCGGGAAAGTTGAATACAGCAGGTCCGGGACAAGATAGCACATTCGGTGAACAGGTCGGGGTTCCATAGCAGCAGGCAGAACAGTTGAAACTGGAGCAGCAGCACGACCAGGTGGACTGGGGACAGCCAGGAGTCATCAGGCCAGGTAGTCCCGAGGCATGGTCCTAGGGCTCAGGTCTTCTGGGAGGGGAGGGAAATAAATAAATAATTAGGAGGAGCATACTTAAATTCCCACAGGACACCAGATAAGACAGGAGAATTATACCAGATATAACAGACTGACCCTAGCCCCCCGGCACATAGACATAGATACTGGAGGCTGAGACGAGGGACAGGGCCAACCAGGCAGGATATAACCCCACCCACTTTGCTAAAGCACAACCCCCACACCACTAGAGGGATATCAACAGACCACCAACTTACTACCTTGAGACAGAGCTGAGTATAGCCCACGAAGATCTCCACCGCACGAGCCCGAGGAGGCACAAAACCAGACAGGAAGATCACGTCAGTGACTCAAAGCAGTCAAGTCGAGTATAGCGTAAAAAGGCCTGGCACGACGTGACGTATCCCTCCTAGGGACGGCATGGAAAAGCACTAGGAAGCTAGTGACTGAGCTCCCGTAATAGGGTCAGAGGCAGAGAATCCCAGCGGAGAGAGGGGAGCCTGCCAGGCAAGACAGCAAGGGCGGTTTGTCATTCAAGTGCCTTGCCGTTCACCTTTGCACGCCTGGGCCAGACTACACTTAATCATAGGAGGTTGGTATACCATTGTTTGCCAGTGCTGTGATAAGAAAGTGTAAAATAATGAGATTGAAGAATTTATATGCACTGCTTGTTTGTTTGGTAACTAGCCAGTCACACTTACAAAAATGTATTTGTTGCGGCAATCTTCCTGCAAACTAAATAGTGTGCCAGAAGTTTGGAAATGTTTGCCACTAGTGGTTAATCTGCAGCAAACCTTTGGCAACAATAATATTTATTGCAACTCGTGGCAAATAGTTTACCAGAAGCCATTTCTGGAGAACACATGAGTTCCAAGACCAGTAACCGTTGACCAGTCAGGGGGAGAAGAACAATCTGTTGGAAAATGGAAACCAAGCTATCTAGTTGTCCGGTGAGTGTCTACCTTCCTAATAAACTTTAAAATAGTGTTAGCTAATTGATGCCTAGATGGGATAGAGTAAAACACATTGTATTGATATCAGTTTCAATCTGTCAGCGCTATTGACTGGTTATCTAGATAGCCAACGTTAACTGGCTAGTGCTTAGCTAGTTAATGTTAGCTATATTTTTGCACAATGAATGTGATATCTAGCTAGCTAACTAATGATTTGCCTAAACACATTTTTTGGTGAATATGTTGCTGTCTTTTAATACCATATGCATGTCAATATGCTAGCGTCACGGTTCAGTAGCATGTTAGCTAGCACAACAGCAGTAGCAACAATGTGAGCACACTTGGCGTCAAAGCAAAACTTTTGCAGATACCCTTCTCCTATCCGTGGTGTTGCAAGAGGCTGCATTGAGAAGAGGATGCATCAACACCCTGGAAATATGTTTTTGGTGCACTCACTCATAACACTTTGTTTGAGTGAGAAATGTAGCCTATTCATTCTTTGTAACAATTAGATGGGTGACATGTCTGGTGAGTATGCAGGCCATGGAAGAACTGGGACATTTTCAGCTTCCAGGAAATGTTGTACAGATCCTTGTGACATGGGCCCATGCATTATCATGCTTAAACATGAGGTGATGGCGACGGATGAATGGCATGACAATGGGCCCCGGGATCTCTGTGCATTCAAATAGCCATCGCTAAAATGCAATTCTGTTCGTTGTCCGTAGCTTATGCCTGCCCATACCATAACGCCACCATGGGGCACTACGTTGACATCAGCACACCACTCACCCACATGACGCCATACATGCTGTCTGCCATCTATCTGCCCGGTACAGTTGAAACTGGGATTCATCCGTGAAGAGCACACTTCTTCAGCATGCCAGTGGCCATCGAAGGTGAGCATTTTCCCACTGAAGTCTGTATGACGCCGAATTGCAGTCAGGTCAAGACCTTGGTGAGGACAACGAGCGTATGAGCTTCGACCTAAGACCATTCCTAACCCAAAGTTTTATCAGCTGTCCGGGTGGCTGGTCCCAGACGATCCCACAGGTGAAGAAGCCGGATGTGGAGGTCCTGGGCTGGTGTGATTACACATGGTCTGCGGTTTAGAGGGCGGTTGGACGTACTGCCAAATTCATTAAAACGACGTTGGAAGCGGCTTCTCTGGCAACAGCTCTGATGGACATTCCTGCAGTCAGCATGCCAATTACACGCTACCCTCAAAACTTGAGACATCCGTGCCATTGTGTTGTGTGACGTAACTGCACATTTTAGAGTGGCCTTTTATTGTCCCCGGCACAAGGTGCACCTGTGTAATGATCATGCTGTTTAATCAGCTTATTGATATGCTACACCTGTCAGGTGGATGGATTATATTGGCAAAAGAGAAATGCTCACTTACAGGGATGTAAACAAATTTGTTCAAACATTGAGAGAAATGAGCTCTTTTATTTCAGCTCATGAAACATGGGACCAACACTTTACCTGTTGCGTTAATATTTTTGTTCAGTATACATGAAGTGCCTTGGGTATACAAGTCTAGGGGTATACAAGTCTAGGGTTGATTATTTAGAATTACGAGAGAACATTTTTGATCCCCCAGAGCTGTGTGATTTGTACTAATGTCCCTGCTTTTCCCTACAAATTATAAACTGTCTATGTTCATTACAGGCCCCACCTAACCTGAAGTCAGTGCTGCAGGCCGGCTGGCTGCTGACTGTAGCCTTTGGCAACGTCATTGTGCTGATCGTAGCCAAGGGGGCAGGTCTGAATCAGGTAAGTCCCTGTCCCACTAGTCCCACCCTGTATCACTGCTGGCTTGCCTCTGAAGCTAAGCAGGATCAGTCCTGGTCTGTCCCTGGATGGGAGACCAGATGCTGCTGGAAGTTGTGTTGGAGGGCCAAGTAAAGGACACTTTTCCCTCTGGTTTAAGGAGATCCCAGGGCAGTGAAGGGGACATTTCCCTCTGGTCTGAGATCCCAGGGCAGTAAAGGGGACATTGCCCTGCATAGGGTGCTGTCTTTCGGATAGGACTTTAAAACGGGTGTCATTGACCTCAGGATGAACCTGTTACTCCAGTAGGTCGTTGGTGGTGATGCAGACGGCTCTGATCTCCATGGAACTAGAAAGGTCAGTCCAGGAGCTGGACAGGTCATCGTCCATGGAGCTAGACATCACCTTCTCCCCCCCCAAACTAATTGCTAAACACGCCCCCAGAACTAGAGGCCCGTTGAGGCTTGAATCCCATTAGCGGGATCGATATGACGACAGACAGTGAAAGTGCAGGGCGGCAAATTCAAAACAACAAAATTCTCACTTTTAAAATTCCTCTAACATACAAGTCTTATACACCATTTTAAAGCTTTACTTCTTGTTAATCCAGCAACAGTGTCTGATTTCAAAAAGGCTTTACGCCGAAAGCAAACAATATGATTATGTTAGGTCAGCGCCATCACACACAAAAACACAGCCATTTTCCAGCCAAAGAGAGTCACAAAAAGCCGAAAGAGGGAAAATGAATCACTAACCTTTGATGATCTTCATCAGATGACACTCATATGACTTCATGTTACACAATACATGTATTTTTGTTTGATAAAGTTCATATTTATATCCAAAAATTTCAGTTTACATTGGCGCGTAATGTTCAGTAATCTTTTGCCTCCAAAAACATCCGGTGATTTTGTAGAGAGGCACATCAATTTACAGAAATACTCATCAGAAATGTTCATGTCAATACAAGTGTTATACATGGAACTTTAGATAAACTTCTCCTTAATGCAACCGCTGTGTCAGATTTCAAAAAAGCTTTACCGAAAAAGCAATAATCTGAGTACGGCGCTCAGACACAAAAACATGCCATACAATATATCCGCCATGTTGGTTGGAGTCAACAATCGTCAGAAATAGCATTATAAATATTCACTTACCTTTGATGATCTTAAATCAGAATGTACTCCCAGGTCCACAATAAATGTTTGTTTTGTTCGATAAAGTCCATCCTTTATGTCCAAATACCTCCTTTTTGTTCGCGCCTTCAGTTCACAAATCCAAATTCAGGACACGCATTTCAGACGAAAACTCAAAAATGTCCATTACAGTTCGTAGAAACATGTCAAACGATGTATAGAATCAATCTTTAGGATGCTTTTATCGTAAATCCGCAATAAAGTTTCAACCGGAGAAATCCTTGGTCTTTAGAAATGCAATGGAACTGAGGTACCTCTCACGTAAGCGCGCATGTCTGAGGCTCATGCCCTGATAATATGCATATCTTAGTTTCTGGGAGTGAGTAGCAGGCAGTTTACTCTGGGCACGTCAGTCATCCAAGCTACTCAATACTGCCACCATCCATAAGAAGTTAAAAGGAACTGGAACTTATCTTCAGCACCATTGGGACTGGGGACCTCTCCACCTCGTTACTGCTGTGCGCTGCTTCTCTACGCTGTTCGCCTGCTGACACGGGGACATGCCCGACGCAACTGCGAGAGGCTTCACCCAACGCTAAAACCCAGCAGGCCCGGCGCAACGCGAGACCACCAAGCAACCAGCCACAGACAACCGTGCCAGGCTACCAAGAGCTCAACTCATACAACGCGCTCTACAGCACTATTAAAGAAAAATGTTTGGTTTTTTTCCAGCATGTGAGTGTGACTCCAATTGTTGGCCAGTACATGCTCTAATTGTAAGTTCTGTGTCCCCCGAGGCTACAGACACAGGGGACACATCCGACGAGGCTACCAACACAGGGGACACATCCGACGAGGCTACCAACACAGGGGAGACATCCGACGAGGCTACAGACACGGGACTCGTACGACGAGGCTACAGATAAAGGGGACACATCCGATGAGGCTACAGACACAGGGGACTCATCCGATGAGGCTACAGACATAGGGGACTCATCCGACGATGCTGAGAGGCCTCGTATTCATGGATGCCAAGGGAAGACAGGCTTTTTTAAAATATAATTTTCGTATCTCTATATTTCATAATTTTCTTTCAAGTCATAAGAGGCTGAATGTATCTCACCAGAGAAAGTACCTGAGCGAGCACCCCCCGTCCCTATGTGTAGACCATCTATCTGATTCTCTCTGGTCAAAAATGGTATGATTGTTACGCCTGTAGCATTGAATGCAAGGGAAGCCAGCAAGGATTTGGCCTCCCTTGATAAAACATGATAAAATAATAGCCAATCAGCATCGAATTAAACTGAGTGAGCTCAACTGTGAATGGTCCTGGCGCACCAAAACAAAGTGTCAAGGGAGGCCAGTTTGGATTTGGCTTCACACCAATCACATTACATCAAGGCAAATGTCATTGACAGAAAAGAAATTGAATTACTACATCTCATTACGCCTGGCGAAAACCAAACACTACATTCCACTGTAAGAAGCTTATACCAACGGTCAAGCATGGTGGTAGTAGTGTGATGGTTTGGAGATGCTTTGCTGCCTCAGGATCTGGACGACTTGCCTTAATAGAAGAAACATGAATTCTTCTCTGTATCAGAGAATTCTACAGGATAATCCGTATGTGAGCTGAAGCTCAGCTGGATCATGCAGCAAGACAATGATCCAAAACACACAATCAAGTCTACATGAAAACGGTTAAAAAGCAACAAATTTGAAGTTTTGGAATGACCTAGTCAAAGTCCAGACATAATCCAAATTGAGATGTTGTGGCAGGACTTGAAACGAGCAGTTCATGCTTGAAAACCCACAAATGTCGCACAGTTAAAGCAGTTCTGCATGCAAGAGTGGGCCAAAATTCCTCCACAGCGATGTGAGAGTCCGATCAACAACTACAGGAAGCATTTGGTTGTAGTCATTGCAGCTAAAGGTGGCACACCCAGTTATTGCTTGAAAAGGGGGCAATTACTTTTTCACACAGGGGAATTGGGTGTTGCATAACTTTGTTAATTAAATAAATAAAATAAGTATATTTTTTTGTGTTATTTGTAAACTCAGGTTCCCTTTATCTAAGATTAGGTTTTGGTTGAATATCGAATAATTCAATATTAAAAATATAAAAAAATCAGAATGGGGGCATATACTTTTTTAAAGCACTGTATATCCTCCTCCACCTCCTCTTTGACTTCGGTCTCCACCTCCTGCTCTTCTTCTTTCACTCCTCTACCTCTTCTGTAACTTCTGTCTCTATGTTCCTTTTCAATCTCTTCCTCTGTCTTCTCTCTCTCCTCCTCCTCCCTTTCTTCTCCTCCACCACCACCTTCTCTTCTTCTACTTTAAGTTCTCTCTCTTCCTCTTTAACAATCACATTGACTTCCAATGGTTCACTGCAGTCCTCCAGCTTCTCTGGACCCCGCTGTGAACTTCTCTAGGCTGGAAGACTACAGCCAAAACCGGGGGACTCGGGTTCAGACATGGTAGGCTAGTAGGTGTATCTGTAGGTGGTTTAGTCAAAAGAGGCAGATACAGTGGAGGGTTTGGTTCACGTTGTTAGCTCAAGCTACATTCTAATAACTGATAAAGTCGTAGCGAACTAGCTAGCTAAGTTAGTTGTTAAAATTACAACTTTTCTCATCACTGGTTGAGTTAACTTCAATGACTTACTACCCATTAACACGCATTGCATGCCGCACAGTTTTGGAAACAAGGACATTATCTTTCACATCGGCAAGAAATTATTTTATTTTTTACACTGAAAAGGTTAAATTACAACACACCTTTATAAAGGTTAGGCTTAGGGTTCCTAAAGTGGAAATATTTCCATGTTCCAGCACTTGTTTACGAAAGACAGAGGCGACCACTTGTACCTAACTAGCATGCTCCAAACACCTGTGTGTAACGGGAGGAAGGACGGCAGAAAGTGTTTTAAGTGAAAAATACTGTCTGCTACAACTGTGATAAAGCCGGTTACAGCGCACAGAAAGTGTATATTTTACAACTGAAATGATTTTAATGTGATATGAAAGTAGAGGGATTTATGTTTCTAGAACCATATCGTAATTGAGAATTGATTCACGTTTAGATGGAATAAACCTTGTTGATATCAATAGCAAATTCAGTGAGGTTCATTTTAGGGACGTCCATGATAGCAATGACAAGTTGACAGTGGATTTACAGAGGTCTAAATGGAAACGTAAAATCAAACTAACTGAGCCATTTTTTGACCAATCCCTAAACTTTTCTCAAACTAAGTTAAGACATGTACCATGGATATACATTCCATATTTGGTGTGATTTGGTTCTATGGTTCATGAGAAGATTTTTTTAGTATTTTTAGCATTTAGTGTGGCCATATTTGAATGCATAAATGTTGTTTTCTCAAACTCTTTAGGGACTATTGTGATTAGCCCAAAGACCACATTAGGAGTGAATTTGACTTTTAGTCCATGAGAATAATATTTTTGATTATTACTTTAATTATTAGCATTACATAGTCAAAGTGAATTGTTAATGGTTTCCTTAATTGCTTAAGATATCAATGCCAAACTTAACAATGTTCATCATAGTGGCTTTGATGACCCTAAAAATGTTCATCATAATGGCTTTGATGACCCTAAAAAGTTTAAAGTTTCCATTATGGAGTGGATTTACAAAGGATTTAAATGGACAAGTAAAATCTGATTTATCAATAACTCAGCCATCTCTTAACCAATCCCTTAGCTTTTCTCAAACTAAGTTAATGGTTTGGGTGTTATTTGTACTTATGGTTCATGAGAAGTTTTTCAAAATGTTTTCAGAAATTTCCAAGATAGAGGAAAATCTATCCTGACAAACCTTGTGGGTCCGTGAGGCAAATGTGTTCAGCACGAAGAAAGAAACATTCATACAAAGTTTCAAGTGTCTTGGTCAAATGGAGAGAAGAATATGGAGGGTTTACGTGAGGCGGCTTATAACAGCGCCACCTATAGGCCAATCAGTGCCATTATTATTGACCAAGTTACTCATGGCCTCTAGTTTCTGTGTGCCAAATTAGAATAAACAGTTACCAATCTATACTTCAGTCATTTAGCATTAAAAAAAAGACTACAGAGAACCCCTAATTATTCAAGTAATCGTCTTAGATTTTTTTTCCATCACTCACACCCGAAGATATTAACATCTAATATTCATCCAATGTCTGCCATGCTTCTGGATGACGTCATCGCTGCTTGCGCTGGGCTCCAGTGCGCATGCGCTATCGGCTCTTCAAACCGGATCTAGAAAGTTGTCTGTCACCACAAAACGGCGGATGTGAACGTGAGTAGATTTAAGTTGAAAACAACGGTCGTCAATTTTTAGATGAAGTCTCCTGTTCTTCTCCAGCTCAATGGTATCACTTGATTAGAAGCACGTCATCAATGATGTCCAAAGCATTGTTTTCTCACAACCACCTGATTGGTTTGTTACATTTTTTTCGTTGGAGACAAAAACCGCTATGCTAAGCACGTGCTACGGGCTGTTTTGATCATGCCTCCAGTAATGAAGACATTTTTGACACAATTGGCTGGAAAGCCTCAATCACTAGTGCTGCAAAAATCAGAAGATAGCCTTTTTTGTTGAGTCCTGAAATAGTGGCAAAATGCTCACAATAATAAACAGTTGATGCCCAGTAAGTCAGACCCTGTGATAATCTAATAAAAATAGCTGTTATGAAAAGAAAAACCTGTTTTAAAGAAATACATTATACACAGTAAGGTCAAACGTTTGGACAAAATCGTGAAGACATAATATATGAAATAACATATGGAATCATGAAGTAACCCAAAACATGTTAACTAAATCCAAATATATTGTATATTTTAGATTCTGTAAAGTAGCCACCCTTTGCCTTGATGACAGCTTGCACACTCTTAGCATTCTCTCAACCAGCTACAAGAGGAATGCTTTTCCAAGAGTCTTGGAGTTCCCACATATGCTGAGCCCTTGTTGCCTGCTTTTCCTTCACTCTGTGGTCCAACTCATCCCAAACCATCTCAATTGGGTTGAGGTCAGTGATTGTTGAGGCCAGGTCATCGGATGCAGCACTCCATAACTCTCCTTCTTGGTCAAATAGCCCTTACACACCCTGGAGGTGTGTTGGGTCATTGTCCTGTTGAAAAACAAATGATAGTCCCACTAAGAGCAAACCATATGGGATGGCGTACCATTGCAGAATGCTGTGGTAGCCATGCTGGTTAAGTGTGCATTGAATTCTAAATAAATCACCAGCAAAGCACCCCAAACCATCACACCTCCTCCTCCATGCTTCATGGTGGGAACCACACATGCAAAGGTCATCCGTTCACCTACTCTGCGTCTCACAAAGAAGTGGCGGCTGGAACCAAAAATCTCAAATTTGAACTCATCAGACCAAAGGACAGATTTCCACCGGTCTAATGTCCATTGCTTGTGTTTCTTGGCCCAAGCTAGTCTCTTCTTATTTTTGGTGTCCTTTAGTAGTGGTTCCTATGCAGCAATTCGACCATGAAGGCAGATTCACGCAGTCTCCTCTGAACAGTTGATGTGTCTGTTACTTGAAGTCTGAAGCATTTATTTGGGCTGCAATTTCTGAGGCTGTTAAGAACTCTAATGAATTTATCCTCTGCAGCAGAGGTAACTCTGGGTCTTCCTTTCCTGTGGCGGTCCTCATGAGAGCCAGTTTGATGGTTTTTGCGACTGCACTTTAAGAAACTTTCAAAGTTCTTGACATTTTCCAGATTGACTGACCTTTGACTAGCTCATGAAGCTGGTTAAGGGAAAGCCAAGAGTGTGCAAAGCTGTCATCAAGGCAAAGGGTGGCTATTCTGAAGAATCTCAACTAGAAAATATATTCTGATCTGTTGCTAATATTTTTTTATTTAACTTGGCAAGTCAGTTAAGAACAAATTATTTTTAAAAAAACCTACCCCGGCCAAACCTGGGCCAATTGTGCTCCGCCCTATGGTACTCCCAATCACGGCCGGATGTGATTCAGCCTGGATTCGAACCAGGGACTGTAGTGACGCCTCTTGCACTGCGATGCAGTGCCTTAGACCGCTGCGCCACTCGGCAGCCCCTCAGTTCAACACTTTTTTGGTTACTACATGATTCCATGTGTTATTTAATAGTTTTGATGTCTTCACTATTATTCAGCAATGAAGAAAATAGTAAAAATAAAGAAAAACCCAGGAATGAGTAGGTGTTCTAAAACTGTTGACTGAGCTAGATAGATGATTAGCTAGATAGGATACACACAGATTTTCAATAATTTTTGTTATCGAATATTTTATCTCAACGATTTTGAGAGGTTTCATGCAAAAAAATCAAAAATTTGTTAAAACTGCATCAAAACCTCAGGAGAGGCGCCAGGGTATGAGTTGCCGATCGCCATATGCAGCAGCTACATTCCTATTCATTGAAATGCATTCAAATTGCATGCACGTGCACACGTTCCTTACTCCAGTCACTAGGCAAGATCAAGCAGATCCCTTTTGTCCAAGTCATCCTTGGTCAGCACCTTTCAAAGTGTGTTGCATTATGGTTATAAAATGTGTCAGACTTGCGACTGATTACATGTCGACTGCATAACTTTTACAAAAATCATGTGATTGAAAACAAAAACTTGAAAAATGAAGCCCAAATACCACTGTACAGTGCATTCAGAAAGTATTCAGATCCCTTTACTTTTTCCACATTTTGTTACAGCCTTATTCTAAAATGAATTAAACTATTTATTTTCCTCATCAATCTACACACAATACCCCATAATGTCAAGGTGACCCATGAGCATTATTTCAATATACAATACTCAAACTCCAAAACATGACTTGGAATCCTCTACTTTCGCCACTAACATTTTTATTTAATAATATAGCTAGTGTTTATAACATGACACCCAAGTTAAAAGGTTGTCAACCATTCTTCCTTCACAAATATCTACCTATTATACCCATGATTACCATCATTTATTAACAGACGTCCAGTGTTTATTACATGATACTCAAGGTTTATAAGATGTTACCAGGTTTACCCAGGATTGAAGTGGTAAAACAATAGGTTAGGTAAACGCTGAGCAGTGATCCAGATGACCAGAGACAAGTTGTGTGGACGTTAATGCCATAACCCCTGTCCTATTTGGGGGGCAAGTCCTATCCCATAATAAAATGCAACAGAACTCACTTTAACAGGTATGTCGTCAGATTTGATGAGTGACCGAAACCTTTCCCATACTCAGAGCAGTGATTAGGCTTCTCTCTTGTGTGCGTAAGCAGGTGTCTATTTAGGGTCTGTAAAAGGGAAAAACTCATCCCACAAACAGAGCAGTGGTAAGGCTTCTCTCCGGTGTGAGTTTGCTGGTGTACCTTCAGGGCTGCTACTCGACTGAAACCATTCCCACACTGAGAGCAGTGGAAAAGCTTATTTCCTGTGTGAGTAAACTGGTGTCTTGTTAGGTCTCCTGCCCGACTGAAACCCTTCCCACACTGAGAGCAGTGGTGATGCTTCTCTCCTGTATGAATTAGCTGGTGTGTCTTCAGAGTTGATGAATGACTGAAACTCTTCCCACACTGAGAGCAGAGGAAAGGCTTCTTTCCTGTGTGAGTTATTTGGTGTCGATTTAAGTTCTGTGAAAGAGAAAAACTCTTCCCACAAACAGAGCAATGGAAAGGTTGCTCCCCCGTGTGAGTTCGCTGGTGTATTTTTAGTTTGCTTGGGGTCTGAAAACTCTTTCCACATTGCCCACATGGGTGCGTCTTTCTTTTTTTTGTCGGTTTTGATTTGAGGTGAGTTGGACAAATAAAACTGCCTCTGCAATCTGAGCAGGAGCGGGGCCTACACGTGTGCCTTCTCAACTCCTCTGGCTCATAGAAACTAGTGAAACAGTCCATGCAGTGGTGTTTCTGTCTTGAGTTCCTCTGTCTGTGTTGTTTATGGTTTCCTGATGCTGTGGAACTGGGCTCACTGTCTGAACCTGGGTTGGAGATCTCTCCTGTGGGAATATGAACAGATATGGGGTTAAGGCCTTTTTCTCACCAAGTCCAATTTTTGTCAAAATAATTCTGACCAAAAAGAAAAATACGAGCATGTCATGAAAAGTGGTCTATATTTAAGAAATTAAGGCATATATACATTTTAAACATTTTCCATCCTAAAAATGTGAAATAAGCAAAGACTTTGATTTCTGGTCAAACAGATGGTAAAGGGGTCTTAGAAAACATTTACTAGAAAAAGTCTTACGGCATCAGAAACACATCAGAACACAATAATGAAGTAAAGACACCAACTAATATTAGCACTTCTATTTAGATTAGGATCAACTTCCCGGCCTTCCATACGTTTAAGAAACATTGCCTTGTGTCTTGTGGGTTTCTGGTAACAGAATTACATATCTTGAAGATATTGTCTAATTTCTCTCCCTCATGAGGATAATGAAAGTTCACAGAAATAACAAGTAAAAGGTAGAACTATCAATTAAATTTGTGTTTTAATGATTCATAGGTAATTGATATCAGTAAAGTGTTTAGAACTCGAAATAACCAAAATCAGTAACAGAATTTCGGAAAAATCGTTAACGTAATTGTAAATTGGCTACAATGGATAATCATAGTAGTCACAAAACACAATTGGGTTCACAGGTTTGGACAGCACAGTAGAGTATAGTTCAGTACAATAGAGTTAAGTACAGTAGACGTTTATGATTCGTTCAGATTTGGTCCAGACCGGACCAACCAAATTTGGTTGTTTGGAGGCAGAGCTCATTAAAATAATAGCTAGCCAGTGTAGAATAATGCCCAAAGTAGGATATTGCATATATATACACACACACACACACACACACACCTTTGTGTACCTATTTAGGGTACATCACCATGAAGAGAATGACATTCATATCCAAATGATCTCCATCATTTCTGTGTAGTACAGATCAGGAATCCATGATGAAATTCCATTACCACAATTCCGTTACCAGGTGTAAATCCACTTCAATAACCAAAAGAGATTTTTTCAAAGTCAATGTGTCATGTCATAGCTGAGACCCCATGATTTCTACAGATATTGTTGAATCTAAATTCAGAGCAGATATTTAAGAGTTTTGGGAAAACGTGGACGCAACCCGTTTCCAAACTTTGCATCTGCACAGTTCTTCCAGTAAATGTATCTTTGTAAAAATATTCAGAGGAAATTGTTAAAAGTAGTCCTTGTGCATAGAGTTGTATGGTTTGTTAACTCTTGAAAATCAATGGTTTTTGTTTGGCATATATACTGCTCAAAAAAATAAAGGGAACACTTAAACAACACAATGTAACTCCAAGTCAATCACACTTCTGTGAAATCAAACTGTCCACTTAGGAAGCAACACTGATTGACAATACATGTCACATGCTGTTGTGCAAATGGAATAGACAAACAGGTGGAAATTATAGGCAATAAGCAAGACACCCCCAATAAGGCAGTGGTTCTGCAGGTGGTAACCACAGACCATTTCTCAGTTCCTATGCTTCCTGGCTGATGTTTTGGTCACTTTTGAATGCTGGTGGGGCTTTCACACTAGTGGTAGCATGAGACGGAATCTACAACCCACACAAGTGGCTCAGGTAGTGCAGCTCATCCAGGATGGCACATCAATGCGAGCTATGGCAAGAAGGTTTGCTGTGTCTGTCAGCGTAGTGTCCAGAGCATGGAGACAGGAGACAGGCCGGTACATCAGGAGACGTGGAGGAGGCCGTAGGAGGGCAACAACCCAGCAGCAGGACCGCTACCTCCGCCTTTGTGCAAGGAGGAGCAGGAGGAGCACTGCCAGAATGACCTCCAGCAGGCCACAAATGTGCATGTGTCTGCTCAAACGGTCAGAAACAGACTCCATGAGGGTGGTATGAGGGCCCGACGTCCACAGGTGGGGATTGTGCTTGCAGCCTAACACCGTGCAGGACGTTTGGCATTTGCCAGAGAACACCAAGATTGGCAAATTCGCCACTGGTGCCCTGTGCTCTTCACAGATGAAAGCAGGTTCACACTGAGCACGTGACAGACGTGACAGAGTCTGGAGACGCCGTGGAGAACGTTCTGCTGCCTGCAACATCCTCCAGCATAACCGGTTTGGCGGTGGGTCAGTCATGGTGTGGGGTGGCATTTCTTTGGGGGGGCCGCACAGCCCTCCATGTGCTCGCCAGAGGTAGCCTGACTGCCATTAGGTACCGAGATGAGATCCTTAGACCCCTTGTGAGACCATATGCTGGTGCGGTTGGCCCTGGGTTCCTCCTAATGCAAGACAATGCTTGACCTCATGTGGCTGGAGTGTGTCAGCAGTTCCTGTAAGAGGAAGGCATTGATGCTATGGACTGGCCCGCCCGTTCCCCAGACCTGAATCCAATTGAGCACATGATGGGACATCATGTCTCGCTCCATCCACCAACGCCACGTTGCACCACAGACTGTCCAGGAGTTGGCGGATGCTTTAGTCCAGGTCTGGGAGGAGATCCCTCAGGAGACCATCCGCCACCTCATCAGGAGCATGCCCAGGCGTTGTAGGGAGGTCATACAGGCACGTGGAGGCCACACACACTACTGAGCCTCATTTTGACTTGTTTTAAGGACATTACATCAAAGTTGGATCAGCCTGTATTGTAGTTTTCCACTTTAATTTTGAGTGTGACTCCAAATCCAGACCTCCATGGGTTGATAAATTGGATTTCAATTGATTATTTTTGTGTGATTTTGTTGTCAGCACATTCAACTATGTAAAGAAAAAAGTATTTAATAAGATTATTTCTTTCATTCAGATCTAGGATGTGTTGTTTAAGTGTTCCCTTTATTTTTTTGAGCAGTGTATTTTAAGTGAAAAGTCTCAGGACAATTTTGTTATGGTGGAATTGCCCCACTACAATATTATTTCTCTCATTACACAGTCCTTCCTCTCTGCAGCAGCGTTTGTGACGTTGAACAAATATTTAATTAAAGTGTGGGGAAAAACGCATCAGACTTGTGAATGGTTTTAAGGTTTGGGGTCAATTCCGTTTTAATTCAGAAAGTAAACCAAAATTCTAATTCCAATTCCAACATCTCCTCATGGAAAAGCATTGAAGAGAATTGGAATTTCAGTGTGATTCCTGAATTGACCCCAACTCTGATGGTTTTGTGTGTCAAAATCAGAATCCATATTTTTCCAGAATATGTAACGCAGTTGGTATGAAAAGGCCTTTAGAATCAGAAACAGAGCATTGAAGGGGGCTTTAAAATACTTGTTGATACAAGTAGAAGCACAACAATAGGGTTTTACAATCCCCTGTGGCCACCAACCTCTCCATACTCCACACCTGAACTTACCTGGGTCAGTGATACTATCTACTTCCTCCTCTTCCTCTAGATCTGGAGCAGACACTTCCCTGTTCTCCACCTCTTCTTTGACTGCTCTTTCCTCCACTTCTTCTTTGACTGCTCTCTCCTCCACTTCTTCTTTGACTGCTCTCTCCTCCACCTCTTCTTGGATTTCTGTCTCCTCTTCTTCCTCTTTGACAATCACATTGAGTTCCAGTGTTTGACTGCAGTCTTCCAGCTTCACTGACACCATCTCTGGACCCTGCTGTGAACTTCTCTGGGCTGGAAGGCCACAGCCAGAACCCGGGGACTCCATGGACTTGGGTTCAGCCATGGCAGGTTAGTAGGTAGGTGGATCTGTAGGTGGTTTAGTCATAAGAGGCAGATACAGTGGAGGGTGAGTTGCACATAGCTAGCTGAAACTACACTGAACAAAAATATAAAACGCAACAATTTCAATGTCAGGCCCAGCCAATCAGAATGAGTTTTCCCCACAAAAGGACTTTATTACAGACAGAAATATACCTCAGCACCCCCCTTCTCCCTCCTCAGTATTTAGTTTTATATTTTTGTTCATTCAAAAGTGTTGTAAACGATCATGGCACTCCTACAGGACTGCTAGTTGTAGAGCCCTATTAAAAATTTAAAATAAATAAATGTTTACATTTTTTTTAAATAAAAATAGGTTTAAATTTGGTTCCCGGTTTTGTTTTTCCCAAATTCCATTTTGTTTTTCCAGGTTTCAGTTTTTCACTCTCTAAATCAGTTTTTAACCCTTTACACTTGTGGGAATTGGCCTATATTGATAGGGCTAAACTGAAATGTTTCTTACATAAAAAAATATTAACAGCATATTAAATGCATATGCATGGTAGCAACTGAAAGGGAACACTTTGGAGATTATGGTAAAATGATTAGACTTAAGTTGAGGACACAACAGTTGACCTGACAAGACTATATCCAAACATTACACTGTTGATTTTATGTGCATTTTACATTTATTTTGACACATTTGTTGATAACAAAATCTGAAAATACTCTGGATACATTCAGTAACATGATAAGAATATTCCTGTAATATGTGGGGTAGGTGCAACATAAGACAAAAAAAAATGACAAGGGTTTGAGTGAGAGGACTAACTGGAGTCTCCAAGTGGACACACACCTCTCCAAAGTGTTCACAGTTCTTAAGTAACTTCAATGAACTTGAATGACTCAAAGAGTCTTAATAATCATCATAATAACCTTCATAGTTGCTCTCCTAGCTGTGCCGCTGAGGAACTAGAGCAAGCACACTTGTAGTTGTTTTGAACATAATCCTGCATCCCCGCCATCACACAATTACTGTTGTTGTTTACGCCATCCAAACACGGCCCATTATAAATGGCAATCTGGGTCAAGCTTGTTCTATTGCCAACATAACTAGTATTTATTAGTCCCTCAACGTCTCATCTTTCAAAATACATTGAGTCATTTTCAAAATACATTACAGCATTTCCCTCTCAAGACAGCAAAACATTTGCAAAAGTTACTCAATTAGCGGGAGAGATGGGGGCAACTTGTCGCGCACGATGCTCAAGTTCAGAACGGCTGTCAGTCAAAACCCATACAGCGCTGTGAAGCGCAGAGTCTGAGCTCTGACATCATGTATAGCATGTTAATGTACAGCCACTGGGTTCCAATGTAGCTTTATCAGTGCCCCAATCTGTCATTCTGAGTGTAAAGGTTACTAGAAAAACTAAATTGGACAATGCTTAAACCACTTTTGAGGTCTGGGAAAAATAGAAGAAATTTAGATTTTTGGGTGTAGTTACACTTTAGTGCGCACCAGCAACAAACCGTTGCTTGGTTACCAATGTTTCTGTAGCAATGATGTAATTGCAGTTTGCAAAACAAATGGCCACTGGATTGATGTAAATAATCATGATATCACTCTGCCAGGTAGGTGTTTATCGCCCCGTCCGTGTTGCAACATAATTAAAGCCCTTTCTGACTGAAAAGTTCTGTTACCAAAATCCCTAATTTGTTTAGCAAAAACATTCCTTATTCCCTCAACCTGTAAGCATCTCATGCATGTAACCAATAGGAGCTGACCTATAGCATATCATAATCACAATAATACATTGATTATAACAAATACCGTGACAGCAACATTTGACAGCAAAATGGATGCAGAGGACGTGACAAATTAACTCGAAACGAGGGAATGTTTACAGATTGCTCAGGAGGTAAAGGGGAAGTCAGGTGTGGAATAAATGTGACTAGTTGTGGAAAATACTGGAGATCTAGAAAAATAAGGTAAGGAGCAAGCACTACAGGCATATTATATGTGCCAAGCAGGTGCTGATAGATTACAATATACTTTTTCTGACCGTTTGGAACAATGTAAACAACAGCAAATAAATGATAAGCATACCAGAGTGTCTGTTGTAACGTTTTTTTGTAAAGCCTTTATTACAGCAAAGACTAAAAAGCATTGCATTAATTTGTGAAAGCAATTTCCGGAATTGAACGGTAAACAAACACTCAGACAGGCAACAGAATCTGTCTTATTTCTGGAGATATATGGATGATTTATTTTACTAGGTAAATTCTTATTATCAATGATGGCCTAGGAACAGTGGGTTAACTGCCTTGTTCAGGGGCAGCTCGGGGATTCGATCTCGCAACCTTTCAGTTACTGGCACAATGCTCTAACCACTAGGCTACCTGCCGCCCCAAGCTTAACAGTTAGGCTATTGATTATAGACCTAATTAAGTTGGGGTTTCCTCTTTCCTTGTCTCCTAACTCCAACGCATCGTTCTCAACACCTATATGCTGGATAACTTTGCTATTATGCACATAGCAACATGGTCTAGGAAAAGGCGCCAATTCAACAGCGCATTGATTGTTTCAGACCCGCGGACAGCGACCGTTATCCAACATGAGAGAAAGTGCATGTCATTAAAAAGTTTTATTAGTGTTGTTCCGACAATATAACCATACACAATTACAGTAGCACGTCTTAGATTGATGGACTGTACCATCCTCACGGCCTCCACATTGGATCAGTCCACTCAGACACGAGCCAATCAGAAAGGTGCCACCATGAATTATTTTTTTTTACTAAAGAAATATCGGACGACCAACAGCCAAACAATGGACCAGTTGACTAAATGGGGTCAGCCCTAAGGCATAGCCTATAGGCACTCACTCAGCCCACACACACAGACAGAGACGGGCATTGCTGTGACATTTCAGAAAGTTGCATGAAAATATGAATCACTAATGCATTTAGTCTCATAACTTGGGCAAATTAATGACCGTTCTATTAAGTTCAATACATTTTATATTTTTAAATTATGTTTTAATGTCTGGATTTTGTCCATGTTCTCCGCAATGCATATTTTATAGGGCCTTACAATTGCTCAATTACCTCAGGCCACGCCCCTTCCCTCCACACCTGTTCCCACTCTCTAATCACCTCTCCTCTGCCTTTTACCTCAGGCCACGCCCCTTCCCTCCACACCTGTTCCCACTCTCTAATCACCTCTCCTCTGCCTTTTACCTCAGGCCACGCCCCTTCCCTCCACACCTGTTCCCACTCTCTAATCACCTCTCCTCTGCCTTTTACCTCAGGCCACGCCCCTTCCCTCCACACCTGTTCCCACTCTCTAATCACCTCTCCTCTGCCTTTTACCTCAGGCCACGCCCCTTCCCTCCACACCTGTTCCCACTCTCTAATCACCTCTCCTCTGCCTTTTACCTCAGGCCACGCCCCCTGGTTGGAGCGTTGGGCCAGTAACCAAAAGCTTGCTGGATCGAATCCCCAAGATGACCAGGTAAAAATCTGTCGTTCTGCCCCTGAGCAAGGCAGTTAACCCCCTGTTCCCCGGGCGCCAAAGACGTGGAGGTCGATTAAGGCAGCCCCCGCACCTCTCTGATTCAGTTGTACAACTGACTAGGTATCCCCCTTTCCCCACTCTCTAATCACCTGCCTTTTACCTCAGGCCACACACATTCCCTCCACACCTGTTTCCACTCTAAATCACCTCTGGTCTCCAACATAAGTAGCATGCTACCTTTACCTTTGTAGATGCCACGGGGTGGCTCTATCCTAACCTGTGTGTGACATGATGTAAGTGCCTTTATTATAAAGTGGTAGGGCTGGGCGATTATGGCCATAATCTCATCCCGATATAGGTCATTTCATATCACATTCTGTATATTTAATTAATATAGTTTATATAAAATGACCACATGTAAAGGCCTATTTATTACATTTTGAATTAAACTCAATAAAAAGGTACTTACTCATATTTGATTATTTCTCCTTTTACTTAGAACCTTAACAACTTTTCAGTTAAGCATGTAACGAAATATTAATGTATAAAAAAAATAAAAAACACTACCAAAAAACATAGGCCTAAAATAAAAATATTTTGGGGGGCTTGCCTGTTATTTTGGCATTAATACTTGTCACATATCAATTTGGTACCTTGGGTCGAGTGTTAACACCAGTCATGAAACCCTCGTTTCTCTACGTGTAAATTGGGGCCATGTCTTTGCAGATGTTAGTTGTAACTGCAGTTGTTATCTCCTTCCATCTTCGTGATTCTTTGCCAGATGGTGTGCCGTGGGCAAAAGCCTCTTCCAACGTCTGAGTTGGGGTTGTTTTGAGCACTCGACTGTACTTTTTTGGGCCTCATCCGTAGACTCTCTCCGCACTGTTTCACATGATTCTTGAGTAGGTGGTAAAAGAGGTTAGTGGTGTTTGAGCCGGTTGTTGGGACCGGCCTGCGGCATATTTCGCAGAGGACGGTTTTCTGGCTCTTTTTCATACCCAAACCACGTCCATGCGACCGAAGTAGCCTCTCTTTTAGGTACCAGCTCCGTGTCACTTTCACTCTCCTCCGTGTTTGTTTGTGTTGCAAATTTTCTTTTCACGGCACGCAAAGCGTCGTCTAATTGACGACAAATATTGCCGTAAAGAGTGTGATTTGCGACACAAGGAAATAAATAGACGTTTTCTATCGTCACACGATATATATCGTCATATCGCCCAGCCCTATATTACGGTGTAGAAGTATTAAGAATCTGTATTGCAGCCCTGTCGCTATAGTAAGTATTAAGCATGTACAGTGCCTTCAGAAATTATTCACACCCCTTGATGTTTTCCCACATTTTGTTGTTACAGCCTGGATTTAATTGAGATTGTGTGTAGGCCAGTGACAATAGCCCATAATGTTAACGTGGAATTATGTTAGACATTTTTAAATTAATACAAAATTAAAATCAAATGTCTTGAGTTACTAAGTATTCAACCCCTTTACAGCAAGTCTAAAAAAAAGTAAAGGAGTAAAAATGTGCTTAACAAGTCACATTAATTTGCATGGACTCTCTCCGTGTGCAATAATGGTGTTAAACATGATTTTTGAATGACTACCTCATCTCTGTACCCCACACCTACAATAATCTGTAAGGTCCCTCAGTCGTGCAGTGAATTTCAAACAGATTCAACCACAAATACCAGGGAGGTTTTCCAGTGCCTCACAAAGAAGGGTGCCTATTGGTAGATGTGTAAAACATTTATAACAGACATTGAATATCCCTTTGAGCAGGGTGAAGTTATTGATTACACTTTGGATTGTGTATCAATACACCCAGTCACTACAAAGATACAGGCGTCCTTCTTAACTCAGTTGCCGGAGAAAAAAGAAACCACTCAGCGATTTCACCGAGGCCAATGGTGACTAAAACAATTAAGGAGTTTAATGGCTGTGATTGGAGAAATATGAGGATGGATCAACATTGTAGTTACTCTACAATACTAACCTAATGAAAGATTGAAAAGGAAGCCTGTACAGAATAAAAAATATTCAAAAACATGCATCCTGTTTGCGATAAAGCACTGAAGTAAAACAGCAAAACACATAACATAGAAATTAACTATGTCCTGAATACGAAGCGTTATGTTTGGGGCAAATCCAACAACAACACTGAGTACCACGCCTCATTTCCAAGCATGGTGGTGGCTTCATCATGTTGTGGGTATGCGTGTCATCGGCAAGGACTAGGGAGTTTTTAGGATGAAAATAAATAGTATAGAGCTAAGCACAGGCAAAATCCTGGACAAAAACCTGGTTCAGTCTGTTCCAACAGACGTTCACCTTTCATCAGGACAATAACTTACAACACAAGGTCAAATATACACTGGAATTGCTTACCAAGGCGACATTGAATGTTCCTAAGTAGCCAAGTTACAGTTTTGACTTAAATCAGCCTGACAATATATGTCAAGACTTGAAAATGGCTATCTAGCAATGATCAACAACCAACTCGCCAGAGCTTGAAGTTTGCAAGTATTGTACAATCCAGGTGTGCAACGCTCTTACCCAGAAAGACTCACAGCTCTAATCACTGCCAAAGATGACTATAATATGTATTGAATCAGGGTTGTGAATACTTATGTAAATGAGATATTTCTGTATTTGATTTTCAATAAATTTGCTAACTTCTAAAAACACTTTAACTTTTATTATGGGGTACCGTGTGTAGATGAGTGAGAGAAAAATCTGTAATCCATTTTGAATTCAGACTGTAACAACAAAATCTGGAATAAGTCAAGGGGTATGAATATGTTCAGAAGGCACTGTATCAGAGGCCTGCAACACCTGTTCTGGACAGCCCATCCACATGGTGTGCAGGCTCTTGTTCCATACCAGCACTAACACAGTGGGCTCAGCTAAATCAAATAATCAATCCTCAATTTAGCCCTTATTACTTGACATTCGTATGGGTATGAATATTTTCTAAAGGCACTGTAGCTATAGCTTATGATATGTCCCTATTGTATAACCATGACCTGTTTGATATGCTAATGCCCTCCTTTGTCGTGTTTAGTCCTGGCAGTCTCATACATATGTAACTATATGTTAAGCCTAGTCATATGGCATTACTTCATGATTTATGCACCTTTGTTGATGTGTTCCTAATGCGTTTCTCTAATCTCTCTTCTAGACCGCCACTTCCTACCTTACCGTCCTACCGGCCTTACAAGCCCCAACTCCAACCCTTCCCCCATATGCAACTGTGCTTATTATAAATACCCTAAACGTGGATTATTAACCTCCATCTCCTAAATGTGTTCTGACCGATGCTGCAACACCCCGGAACTAGCCTATACAGTTCACATAGTCCTTTATTGTTGACATCGTAGCTACTGCAAGTAGTATAGCTAGTACTAACTTGGGTGGGTCTACATTGAGGATATTGAAGTGACGAGACATTTGTTTGATGTCTACTTCTAGCTAATCTCGGTTACCCAGAAGTAAATTATCGCTAAACCTTAGGTGGTGGAAAATAGTTCAGGACTGTTGCTCCTCTTCATCACTGCTAGTAAACAAAGCTAGCTAACGTTAGCTAGCTAACAGTAGATAGGTTGTTGGCCCTCAGTAGCGGTTAACCTTCCAATGAGGTTTTCACTGACGATTGATAATGGAAGCCAGACCTTATTCACGTTCATAAATAGTTCAACAGTTCATAAACTCACCTTTAAAAATAGTCCTTGTCGTCAGTTGTTTGGCTGAGAAAGGACACGCGACAAAAACCAGCAGGACTGTAAACTACCGCCCGCGTTCTAAAAACGGAAGTGACGTTATATTTGTGCTGCCGCCAGTTAGATACTGTAGGTATGTAGCCAGCAACTCAAAGGCTTTCTAGTAAACAAAATATATAAGGCAGCTGAAAAGTATATAGTATTGATACTTCTTCCCTTCTGCCACTACCAAAACGCTAGAGAATTAAATAGTTCAACTCTATAAAAAAAGGGCAGGACATGCCAGTCACAGAGCAAGCTAACAAAGTTAGCTAGCATCGTTAGCATTGGTGTGTGGATGTTTTGTTTGCAGCAGTGGTACTAACATCTGAATTATTGTACCATAATTTGTTAGACATCCAGGGTTTTTACCTGATACTAAATTAATTATTACATGTTACCCAGAGTTGAAGTGATAATGTAGGGTAAGTAAATAATGAGTACTGATGAACAGTAGTGTTCATGTTAACGCAAGAACCCCTGCCTGCTCTATTGTCACATAACAGTTGCGGTTGGTAAATACTATTTACATAATAACATGCGTATACATGTGTTTTACTTCTGTGGTTTGAAGTTGACTTTCTTCTAAAGCAACAGTCCAGTGTCAGGCCTGTGATATAACATCACTACTCTATATTCACGCTCATAAATAGTTCAACAGATCATAAACTCATTTTAAAAAATAGTCCTTGTCGTCAGTTGTTTGGCTGAGTAAGGACACCCGACAAAACCAGTAGACATACCCTCGTAAAACTGACCATCTTACCGATCCTCGACTTTGGCGATGTCATTTACAAAATAGCCTCCAACACCCTACTCAACAAATTGGATGCAGTCTATCACAGTGCCATCCGTTTTGTCACCGAAGCACCATATACTACCCACCACTGCGACCTGTACGTTCTCGTTGGCTGGCCCTTGCTTCATACTCGTCGCCAAACCCACTTGCTCCAGGTCATCTACAAGACCCTGCTAGGTAAAGTCCCACCTTATCTCTGCTCGCTGGTCACCATAGCCGCATCCACCTGTAGCACGCATTCCAGCAGGTATATCTCACTTGTCACCCCCAAAGCTAATAACTCCTTTGGCCGCCTCTCTTTCCAGTTCTCTGCTGCCAGTGACTGGATCGAACTACAAAAATCTCTGAAATTGGAAACACTTATCTCCCTCACTAGCTTTAAGCACAAACTGTCAGAGCAGCTCACAGATTACTGCACCTGTAGATAGCCCATCTATAATTTAGCCCAAACAACTACCTCTTCCCCTACTGTATTTATTTATTTTACTCCTTTGCACCCCAGTATTTCTACTTTGCACACTCGTGTCAAATCTACCATTCCAGTGTTTTAATTGCTATATTGCATTTACTTCGCCACTATGGCCTATTTATTGCCTTTACCTCCCTTATCTCACCTCACCTGCTCATATTGTATATAGACTTATTTTTCTACTGTATTATTGGCTGCATGTTTGTTTTACTCCATGTGTAACTCTGTTGTTATATGTGTCGAACTACTTTGCTTTATCTTGGTCAGGTCGCAGTTGTAAATGAGAACTTGTTCTCAACTTGCCTACCTGGTTAAATAAAGGTGAAATAAATAAATAACTAAAAAAATACTAACCAGTGTGTCATTTTTTGATGACCAACAGAAACCCTTCCCACACTCTGAGCAGTGGAAAGGTTTCTTCCATGTGTGAGTGAGCTGGTGTCTTTAGATGGTGTAACTGACTGAAACTCTTCCCACAGAGCAGGGGAAAGGCTTCTTTCCTGTGTGGATCAGCTGGCATCTATTTAAGGTCTGTAAAAGAGGGAAAACTCTTCCCACAAAAAGAGCAGTAGTACAACTCATTCCCTTTGAGTTACTTGGTGCATCTTTAATTTGCTATTCCCACATTGACCACAGGGGTAAGTTTTCTTTCTTTTGAAAGTCTGTTGAGGTGATTTAAGGTAAATTGGATAATAAAACTGTCTCTGCAATCTGAGCAGGGTTGGGGCCTACAAGTATGTCTTCAAGTCCTGTGGCTCATAGACACGAGTGAAGCAGGCCATGCAGTGGTGATGTTTCTGTCTTGAGTTCCTCTGTCTGTGTTGTTTATTGTTTCCTGATGCTGTGGAACTGGGCTCACTGTCAGAACCTGGGTTGGAGATCTCTCCTGTGGGAATATGAACAGATATGGGGTTAGAATCAGGAACAGAGCACTGGAAGGGGCTTTAAAGAGCAACTTCCCCTAAAAAACAAATTCCTTTGAAAACAGCCCGTGGCATCGATATAAGTCAGAAACATTTAGTCTAGTGTCACAATTGACTACAAATTGTAAATAGGATAATTATGGTCATAAAGTCAGTCTCGTTTTAAAATGGAATTTGGAACTTCAGTGCGTCACAACAAGTAAATGAAGGTTGGGTTTGGATTACAATTATGTCAACAAATCATGCCCCCTTTTGCCAATCTCCAAGTGCAAATCGTCCCTCCGCCCACTTCGCTTCCCTTCATTGAATGGGGCTCTGTTGTTTCATCGCCCCCAACGCGTTCAAAGGATCATGGCCGTTTGAAACTGAAAAGCCCTATACGGATAGACCATGTAATGCATGCTTCCAGTAGGATGCACAGCCTGTGCTTTGCATGCCCAGTGGTTGGAGTTTGTTGGTCCCCAGTGGTGGTGAGTATACCGCTAGCTAGACCATAGACTGCTGGTTATGAATAGTCCAGTCCATTCGGAAAGTAATCAGACCCCTTGATGTTCCCCCACATTGTTGTTACAGCCTGGATTCAATTGAGATTTTGTGTCACTAGCCTACACACAATAGCCCATAATGTCAAAGTGAAATTGTGTTACACATTTATTTGAAATTAATAAAAAATTAAAAGCTTTACGGCAAGCCTAAAAAAAGTTCAGCAGTAAAAATGTGCTTAACAAGTCACATAATAATTTGCATGAACTCTGTGTGCAATAATGGTGTTTAACATGATTTTTGAATGACTACCTCATCTCTGTACCCCACACCTACAATAATCTGTAAGGTCCCTCAGTCGAGCAGTGAATTTCAAACAGATTCAACCACAAATACCAGGGAGGTTTTCCAGTGCCTCGCAAAGAAGGGCACCTATTGGTAAATGTGTAAAAAAGAAATGTTTTACAGACATTGAATATCCCTTTGAGCAGGGTGAAGTTATTGATTACACTTTGGATTGTGTATCAATACACCCAGTCACTATAAAGATACAGGCGTCCTTCCTAACTCAGTTGCCGGAGAAAAAAAGAAACCACTCAGCGATTTCACCGAGGCCAATGGTGACTTTAAAACAGTTGAGTTTAATGGCTGTGATTGGAGAAATGATGGATCAACATTTTAGTTACTCAATACTAACCTAATGAAAGATTGAAAAGGAAGCCTGTACAGAATAAAAAATATTCAAAAACATGCATCCTGTTTGCGATAAAGCACTGAAGTAAAACAGCAAAACACATAACATAGAAATTAACTATGTCCTGAATACGAAGCGTTATGTTTGGGGCAAATCCAACAACAACACTGAGTACCACGCCTCATTTCCAAGCATGGTGGTGGCTTCATCATGTTGTGGGTATGCGTGTCATCGGCAAGGACTAGGGAGTTTTTTAAAATGAAAATAAATAGTATAGA
The DNA here is from genome assembly GCF_901001165.1 of Salmo trutta. NCBI lineage: Eukaryota > Metazoa > Chordata > Actinopteri > Salmoniformes > Salmonidae > Salmo > Salmo trutta. Next base: position 83,351,497 of record NC_042970.1, on the reverse strand, counting down.
GCTAAGCACAGGCAAAATCCTAGACGAAATTCTGGTTCAGTCTGTTCCAACAGACATTCACCTTTCATCAGAACAATAACCTACAACACTTGTGCCTTTTACTGCGGAGTGGCTTCCATCTGGCCACTCTACCATAAAGCCCTGAGAGCTGCAGAGATGGTTGTCCTTTTGGAAGCTTCTCCCATCTCCACAGAGGAACTCTGGAGCGCAGGTTCTTGGTCACTTTCCTGACCAAGGCCCTTCTCCACCGAATGCTCAGTTTGGCAGGGCAGCCAGCTCTAGGAAGAGTCTTGGTGGTTCCAATCTTCTTCCATTAAGAATGATGGAGGCCACTGTGTTCTTGGGGACCTTCAATGCTGCAGAAATGTTTTGGTACCATTCCCCAGATCTGTACCTCGACACAATCCTGTCTCGGAGCTCTACTGACAATTCCTTCGATCTCGTGGCTTGGTTTTCGCTCTGACATGCACTGTCAACTGTGGGACCTTATATAGGCAGTTGTGTGCCTTTCCAAATAATGTCCAATCAATTGAATTTACCACAGGTGGACTCCAATCAAGTTGTAGAAACACCTCAAGGATGATCGATGGAAACAGGATGCACCTGAGCTCAATTTCAAGTCTCATAGCAATGGGTCTGAATACTAACAGTATGTAAATAAGGTATCTGTTTTTGATTTTTAATACATTTGCAAACATTTCTAAAAAGCAGTTTTCGCTTTGTCGTTACGAGGTATTGTGTGTAGAATGAGGACTTAAAAAATATCTATTTTAGAATAAGGCTGTAACGGAACAAAATGTGTAAAAAGGGAAGGGGTCTGAATATTTTCCAAATGCACATTTATAATATTAGAAAGGAACTTAGGGATGGCAGGTAGCCTAGTGGTTAAGAACATTGGGCCAGTAGTTAGCTGGTTCGTATCCCCAAGCAGACTAGGTGAAAAAAAATCTAATGTGCCCTTGAGCAAGGCACTTAACCCTAATTGCTCCTGTGAGTCGCTCTGGATAAGAGCGTCTGCTAAATGACTAAAATGTCAAATGTAACTAACTTCTTTCTCATGTCACGCACAAAGTAAGGAAGGAAGGAATCAGGTCACCTCATGGCCTCATCAAGCATGAACTACTACTCAGGTAATAGCATACTGCTTATGTATGAAGGAAGTTAGAGGTTGTTTTGTAAGCCAATGCTAACTAGCATTAGCGCAAATACACCATAGACTTCAAGTCATTGCGCTAATGCTAGTTAGCAACTTCCTTCAAACTGCATGCAGACATAAAAAAAAAAATGGTACCCACGAGATCATTTAGCTCTAGGGAAGTAGATAAAGATCTTAATTTCCAAAATCGCTAAGTATTCCTTTAAGGTAGGTCCCCTCCCAGGTTGACTAAATGTTTAGCAAAATAATACAACTAATCAATACCCCTGGAGGGAAGGGCCTTCAGGGGTAGCCAAATAGATTCAGCTGCAAACTGATCACAACTAATCACAATTTCATACCTTGATTACATTGGGACATGATCACATCTTTTTTTCGTGTAATAATTGGAAATTCCTAAATTAAACACATTTTTAGCTGAATTTCTAGTGATTCGTTTTTTTTAACCAGAAATTAAATCCCCCCCCAAATAATAATATAGATACTTTTACAACTCTGAAAGGCCCCCAAAATAAAACTGTTATTCTACATATGACTTATTTGAGCACGGTCTTGATTTTACATATTTTAGCAGGGTCTTGGAAGGATCGGATAGTAACTCTTGATCCAATACATTTTAAGGGTGCTTTAAACGACTCAAGTCTGTGCTCGCAAATTAGTGTATCACCACAGACAGGAGTTTGGCTGAGACACCCCAGCGGCTTAGCTTATGTCAGCATTTATTTTTACATAAATCAACCCATTAAAATGTCACAGCCAGTAAAAATCTAAATATGGACATGCTTGTGGCATGGATCCAAAAAACATCCAATCTTGGCTCAGTTAATTCAGATCTTTTTTCCAGGTCACATATCTTGCTGTAAATCTATTACGGTGTCAGCAATGTGAGGACCGTCTGGCTAACTAATAAGGTCAAAATAATGTGCTGGCCTGTATCAGATCTCTCTGTGGTCTACAGTACTGGTATGTGGTCTTCACCTTTCAGCATGCAGTGTGAAGTCAATGGAGGGCTAAATGTAATATTAATCTAATACATTCACAAGGAGAAACACTTGGATCAAATGGGGAGCTGTTGTGTTTTTCAGCAAGCTGTACAGATCTTTGGACAAACAAGTACTCAAAATGATTACCCCCTGCCAGTGACCTTCTAACATGGCCATATTCCAAAACTGGGTGTCAGAAATACATGCAGCCTGAAGTCGTTTAGTAGAGTAGTGGCCCGAGGGCACACACTTAGTGTGTTGTGAAATGCAATGTTTTTATCTTATATAACTGCCTTATTTTGCTGGACCCCAGGAAGAGTAGCTGCTGCTTTGGCAGGAACTAATGGTGATCCATAATAAATACAAATATAAGCCCAGTTATGTCAAGTTGGCTGGATGTCCTTTGGGTGGTGGACCATTCTTGATACACATGGGAAACTTGAGCAGGAAATACCCAGCATCGTTGCAGTTCTTGACTCAAACCAGTGCGCCTGGCACCTACTACCATACCCCATTCAAAAGTACTTAAACATTGTCTTACCCATTCACCCTCTGAATGGCACACATACACAATCCATGTCTCAATTGTCTCAAGGCTTAAAAATCCTTATTTAACCTGTCTCCTCCCCTTCACCTACAGATTGAAGTGGATTTAACAGGTGACATCAACAAGGGATCATAGCTTTCACCTAGTCAGTCTTTCATGGAAAGAGCATGTGTCCTTAATGTTTTTAATATGAAGGTAGCTTAATGTGAATGCTGGGCAAGAGGTGTGTAGACTTTCACTAGCGACTGTATATACAGGTTTTTTAATATGTGAATTCTGACCAAATAGGTTCAATATTGTAAAATCATATAATTGTGGTAATATAATGACCCAAGTACCTCACCTGCATCTGGATGGAGTAGTCCTGCTTGTAATTGCAGTAGTCCTGCTTGTAATTGCAGGACTAATTGCACTTGTCCAGTATTGGTGGCTTGATCCATATGTGGTAACCATCGATGACCCTGACTGCTGTCTTGGAAATACTTATTTAAAAAATATTTCAGGCACCGGAGCTTGTGAATTCAATATAGACTTTATTACAAAGTATCAAGCCGAGCTGGTCCATGGAGCAACTGCCGGTCCCAGACTCGGATCTCTTTATGTACAGTTTCAGTCTGACACAACATACATAGTCACTCCTCTTTATGTACATGATCCACATCTTTTGGTATTCTGACACTATTGTTTCCTAATATTACTTCTAGTCTGTCTATGCCCATCTTTACTTGGTTTCTCCTCCCCTTCTTGGCACATACAGGGCATAGATTATATTGGCGGCCAAACCATGGCAATGATACAAAAATAGTACAGACATACATTCATAATGCAGGTGCATGTCCAAGGACACACACAGGACTAGACAACGGCCTCCCTCAAGCCCACCATGGCCCAGACACCCACAGGACTAGACAATGGCCTCCCTCAAGCCTACCATGGCCCAGACACACACAGGACTAGACAACGGCCTCCCTCAAGCCCACAATGGCCCAGACACCCACAGGACTAGACAACGGCCTCCCTCAAGCCCACAATGGCCCAGACACACACAGGACTAGACAACGGCCTCCCTCAAGCCCACAATGGCCCAGACACACACACACACAACGGCCTCCCTCAAGCCCACAATGGCCCAGACACACACACACACAACGGCCTCCCTCAAGCCCACAATGGCCCAGACACACACACACACACACAACGGCCTCCCTCAATGGCCCAGACACACACACACACACAACGGCCTCCCTCAAGCCCACAATGGCCCAGACACACACACACACACACACACACACACACAACAGCCTCCCTCAAGCCCACACACACACGGCCTCCCCCCAAGCCCACATTGATTGTGCTCACCACTCCGAGACGCACAACACACGCACCGGAAAATCCCCCATACTGCCTGGTTTAACACTGGATTTCTCGCCAACTTCCCGAATCCCGCACGATGACCTCATCTTCTGGAGTCGATGGCCTTCTTGTGAACAATCCTGCACACAGCAGGTTTTGGGACGCTAAAAAGTGCTTGCTATTACCCTCTAGGAAAGGCAGTGGTCTAGCAAGTAAACAATGATCCGGACCTTTAAGCGCTGCCCCCAACCATGATCCTTCTCATAGTGAAGCAGTCTCGTGAGCTGTGCCCAACCATGATCCTTCACCTAGTGAATTAGTATTTTGTAGCATTGTCTTTAAATTGTTTAACTTGGGTCAAACGTTTTGGGTAGCCTTCCACAAGCTTCCCACAATAAGTTGGGAGAATTTTGGCCCATTCCTCCTGACAGAGCTGGTGTTACTGAGTCAGGTTCGTAGGCCTCCTTGCTCGCACACGCTTTTTCAGTTCTGCCCACAAATTGTCTATGGGATTGAGGTCAGGGCTTTGTGATGGCCACTCCAATACCTTGACTTTGTTGTCCTTAAGCCATTTTGCCACAACTTTGGAAGTATGCTTGGGGTCATTGTCCATTTGCGACCAAGCTTTAACTTCCTGACTGATGTCTTGAGATGTTTCTTCAATATATCCACATAATTTCCCTCGTCATGATGCCATCTATTTTGTGAAGTGCACCAGTCCCTCCTGCAGCAAAGCACCCCCACAACATGATGCTGCCACCCCCGTGTTTCACGGTTGGGATGGTGTTCTTTGGCTTGCAAGCTCCCCCTTTTAACCCCAAACATAATGATGGTCATTGTGGCCAAACAGTTCTATTTTTGTGTCATCATACCAGAGGACATTTCTCCAAAAAGTATGATCTTTGTCGCCATGTGCAGATGCAAACCGTAGTCTGGCTTTTTTATGGCGGTTTTGGAGCAGTGCCTTCTTCCTTGCTGAGCGGCCTTCCAGGTTATGTCGATATAGGACTCGTTTTAATGTGGATATAGATACTTTTGTACTAGTTTCCTCCAGAATCTTCACAGGGTCCTTTACTGTTGTTCTGGGATTGATTTGCACTTTTCGCACCAAAGTACGTTCATCTCTAGGAGACAGAACGCGTCTCCTTCCTGAGCGCTAGGCCTTGAAATACATCCACAGGTACACCTCCAATTGACTCAAATGATGTCAATTAGCATAACAGAAGCTTCTAAAGCCATGACATCATTTTCTGGAATTTTCCAAACTGTTTAAAGGCATAGTCAACTTAGTGTATGTAAACTTCTGACCCACTGGAATTGTGATACAGTGAATTATAAGTGAAATAATCTGTCTGTAAACAATTGTTTGAAAAATTACTTGTGTCATGCACAAAGTAGATGTCCTAACCAACTTGCAAAAACTATAGTTTGTTAACAAGACATTTGTGGAGTGGTTGAAAAACAAGTTTTAATGACTCCAACCTAAGTGTATGTAAAGTTCTGACTTCAACTGTATGTATGTGTGTGTATATTATTTTACTGCTCTATGGATGTAATTATTGTTTGGATAATCTTATTTACTATTATGTATTGATGGTTATATATCTTTTATATTTGTTCACTCTGTGACGTGCAATGCAGAGAACGCCGGAAGAATTATAATTTAATTACCATAGTGAATTATTGTAATGTTTGTTTATGTGTCAATAAGGGATGGGTTGCCAATTGGTGATTTCACACAAAAATACAATTTCATTCATTCGGTAGAAACAAAGTCAAATTGATTGTCTAATTGGTTAATGCATTAATGCATAAATAGCTGTCTCTGAAAAACTCTGATGTGAAACATTTAAAATGTAATGATATTTAACTCAAAAGATGCCCAATGGTTGAAAAGAGCATTCTGTCTGGATTAATTGCCATTCTGTAACTATGTAAACAGCAACAAAATTGCTGTGGTATAGTTTTGGTATTGAGTATTGTGATACTGAACCTGGTATCGAAGTCAACATTCTGCTATCGTGACAACACTTTCAGGAACAGTAAGAGCATTAAAGGGGGCTTTAAAATACTTGTTGATTCAAGCATAATAATCGTTTTGGAATCCCCAGTGGGCGCCAAGGCACCAACTTCTCTCCGTACTCCACACCTGAACTTACCTGGGTCAGTGATACTATCTACTTCCTCCTCCTCTTCCTCTAGATCTGGAGCAGACACTTCCCTGTTCTCCACCTCTTCCACTCCTCTCTCTTTCTTCTCCTCTTTGACTGCTCTCTTCTCCTCCACCACCTGTTCTTCTTCTTTAACTTCTCTCTCTTCCCCTATCATAATCACATTGACTTCCAGTGGTTGACTGCAGTCCTCCAGCTTCACTGAGACCATCTCTGGATCCCTCTGTGAACTTCTCTGGGCTGGAAGGCCACAGCCAGAACCTGAGGACTCCATCAGCTTGGGTTCAGCCATAGTAGGCCCATGTGGTAGGTGGATCTGTAGGTGGTTTAGTCATAAGAGGCAGATACAGTGAAGGGTTGTTTTCTAAAGTCATAGCTTACTAGCTAGCTAACTAGCTATAGCAAGTTGTTAAAATTACAACTTTTCTCATCACAGGTTGAGTTAACTAATGACTTATTACCCAAAGAGACATTTAGCCAATTGTTACCCTAACGTATTTACTCTGAGGTGAAATCAGACTGCATGGGTTCTACTAGGTAGCATCAGGCTAGCCCTTGATCATGACTCTCAGTTCCATTCAATTACACATAAGAGTCATTGGACTAAGGCATCTTCTGTACGGGGTAGTTTTTGATACACACCTTTTTAGGGTTAGGATTCCCACACAGCCATATCTCCATGTTACTGCACGTGTTTGCAGAAGTCAGAGGGACCACCTGTGCTAATTAGCATGCTCCTAGCACCTGTGTGTAACGGAAGAAGGCCGCCTGAAACGTGTTGTAACTGAAAAATATTGTCGGCTGCAACTGTGATAAAGCCGGTTACAACAGTGTACATTTTGTATTTATGAAATTATTTTTGATGTCATATGAAAGTAGATGGCTTTATGTTTCTAGAACCGTATCGCAATAGAGAATCGATTCACTTTTAGATGGAGTATTTGGCTGTTTTGGCTGCCAGAGCCAGTCTACTTCTAAAAATACCATGTGCTTGGACCTTAAGATTAGAGTACATATTAGGTTAGCTAATTAACTATCTTTTAACAAAAGGTGGTGGTATATGCTTCGCCTTTTACTCTCTGCTGGTAACACAAGCTAGCTAAGAGTAACTTATGGTGGCTAGTTATCTGCCCTTGGTGGACGTCATTCCACCAATTTGACTTTCACTGAGGATTTGCAATGGGAGTCGGGGTTTATTTACACTCATAAATAGCTCAACAGATCATAAACTCACCTGTAAAAGTTGTACAGTAGCTAAGATTAATTATCGTCAATTGTTGACAGGGACACGATCAGGAACGTAAACTTCCGCGTTTTACTTCTCTTATTCTATGGTATAAAGGCGTTGACACAATTTGAATGTGCATGCCGCCACCTACTGCATGGTAGTAAGCTAGAGAACAAAATAAATGTCAATTTGCAGAAAAGGGAATTGTCCCCCACAGTGGGCACGTCATTAAACCCATTAAACCTAGCGGTCAAACACGGAAATGGTTCCAATCGTCTTTCCACCATTCATTTTTCACATAGTGAATTTTACAAACAATGTCAGCTACCATCAGGGGTGAAAGTAAGGCGGTGAGGTCCAGAATAGTGGAGGAACAGCTTACAGTAAAACATGAGCCTATCACAATAAAGAAAACATTAGGCTATTACACCATCATTTGTGTATCATTACTGCATGTCAGAGTCATGATAAATGAGCATAGATATAGCCTATGCTCAAAAAATGCCATTTGTTTCGACGGGAACACTGACATTTTGCCAAGGCAGAGATAAGTGGCTTACACCAAGACTTGCACAGACAGCAGTGGAGGCATACATATTGGTCTAATGACAATCACCAAATGTCATGACACTATTTGGTGTTTTGTGTAACAGATGTCACCACTGTTCGAAGGCTGGAAATATGTTGCTAGTGGGTGAACGTGTGTGGGTAGCCTAGTAAAGCAGACATATGAAATGATTGTTTTACAATCAGATGAAAACATCATGACTGGTTGTGTTTATGCCACAATAAAAGGCAATAGATTTATAAAGTCAAATGACAAATCTTCATGACTCACAGAGATGCTATTGAATTAAAAGGGATTCTATGTGTAATTATATGACTAGGCCCACAGAGATGCTATTGAATTCAATGGGATTCTTAATGCAATTATATGACTAAGCCCCACGGCAGGCCCCTCATTAGGCAACAGCCTAGAGCGGTAGTTTGACGAGGGCAGCATTTTCCATGCTAAACTGACAAAGACACACCTCCAACAACTCACATTATTCTGCCCAAAAAACAATGATAACTTCTCTCACACAGTGGCATGAGGGCTATTTAGGTGAGCGTTGATGCCGCCCAATGATAACCAGTGCCCACTTTGCCAAAGGCATTGGCGCAAAATATTTAGGTTGTCCATGCCCAGCACGCCTCTCTAAGGTGCTGTTGGAGAGACGCGGCCCTTCAGTGCTCCACCAACGCTCCATCAAATGAATTTAACATGAATTCTGTAGTCTACGGTCGAAAGAGTAGTAGCCTAGATGGTTTTACGGTAGCCTATAGACTGGAGACCAAATATAGGGTGAGTATTGGTTAAGTGGGACAGCTGGCAAAGTGGAACACTTATAAGCTTTGTAATGGATATATTTAAATGTATACAATAACATAACCACCAATCAATGCCTGTGTGTTTGTGAGGAAGTATGTGATGATAAAAAAATGGCTTCAATTGGTATGATGTCATCGTTATGGGCGTGGCCTCCCGTCTAACGACACGTCTCTAGAGTCGTACTGGTAAGTAAAATGACATAGTGTTCTGAGGTAACTAATGTAAAGGTTATAAAAAAACGAAAAAAAGATATTCAGTGTCTCATCACATATTTTGTAATGGGATGTAATTGTAAACAAAAGGCCTCTAGGCCATTTTAATGCAGAACAAATATTTTGGGGTATAATGAAATACATGTTTTCTTAACAGAAATCAATTTTCTAAATAGGATCAAATGTTATTTTTCCTCAAATCTGCTGTCAGCTAGCTTGTAGAAAAAGCTAGAATAGCTGCATTTTACTAAGAAAGATATTACCTCACCAATATTAAAACTCCTAGCTAGCTATATTCATAACCATACAGGTATATGATGACAGCTGTTAACATTCTACAAGGAAAGAGACACTTAATCAATTATATAATCATTAACCAGATCACCCCGGATACCAGACTTAGATGAGTCATAACTCAGTTCTAGAATGTTGTCATTGATGAGAATGGATCTAAAAATCTATTGACATTCAGAATTCTTGACTTTGTTTAAACACCCAGGCTGTATTGTAGTTTCATGACCAGAGACATCTTCAAAGGCACAGTATTTATTCAGAGTGGTACATGCATTCACACAGTCTTGATCTTTTGGATCCTTCCCATTGTATGATTGATATGTCAAGTGATAAAATCCCATGCTATCATTTTAAAGTTTATGGAAGAAATGCAATTGTCCTCATGTGAAAATGTTTTTATCAAGCCGTAATGTCATCAATCAAATCAAACTTTAGGCAGTGGTGTAAAGTACTTAAGTAAAAATACTTTAAAGTACTACTTAAAAGTATTTTTTTGGGGGTATCTGTACTTTACTTTACTATTTATATTTTTGACAGCTTTTACTTCACTTACATTCCTAAAAAAAATATTGTACTTTTTACTCCATACATTTCCCCTGACACCTAAAAGTACTAGTTACATGTTGAATGCTTAGTAGGACAGGAAAATTGTGAAATTAACCCAGTTATCAAGAGAACATCCCTGGTTATCACAACTGCCTATGTTCTGGCGGACTCACTAAACACACCTGCATCTTTTGTAAATAACGTCTAAGTGTTGGAGTGTGCCCCTGGCTAACCCTACATTTCTAAAACAAGAAAATGGTGGTGTCTGCTTTGCTTAATATAAGACATTTGAAATGATTTATACTTCTACTTTTGATACTTACGTATATTTTAGCAATTACATTGACTTTTGATACTTAAAACCTCTTGAAGTTCTCCGTCCCGTATGCGGGATCAACATCCAGCGTAAAATCATTTCGCCATATTCATAACCGAACAATAGAAAAATTTCATTTTTTTATTTTTTCAAATATAGGACTATTTTATATCGTTTTATAGATACACCTCTCCTGAATCGAACCACGTTGTCCGATTTCAAAAAGGCTTTACAGCAAAAGCAAAACATTAGATAATGTTAGAGGAGTATATCGTCAAAGTATTCACATAGCCATTTTCCGACCAACCCCATGCATCACAAATAACCAAAAAACAGCTAAATGCAGCACTAACCTTTGACAATCTTCATCAGATGACACTCCTAGGACATCATGTTACACAATACATGCATTCTTTTGTTCGATAAAGTTCATATTTATATATAAAAACAGCATTTTACATTGGCGCGTACGTTCAGAAAATATTTTCCCTCAAATACTGGCGGTGAATCAGCGCCACAATTTACAAAAATACTTGTCATAAACGTTGATAAAATATTAAACTGTCATTCAAAGAATTATAGATCAACATCTCCTTTATGCTAACGCTGTGAAAGATTTCAAAAAAGCTTCACGAGGAAAGCACTCTGCAATAATCTGAGTACTGAGCTCAGAAAAATACACTAGGCAATACAGATACCCGCCATTTTGGAGTCATCTAAAATCATAAATTGCATTAGAAATATTCCCTTACCTTTGATAATCTTCATCAGAAGGCACTTCCAGGAATCCCAGGTCCACAATAAATGTTGTTTTGTTCGATAAAGTTCATAATTTATGTCCAAATAACTCCTTGTTGTTCGAGCGTTCAGTTCAGCTACTCCAAATGTAGGAAGCGCGCGGACAATGTCACGACGAAAAGTAAAAAAAAGTTGTATTTACGTTCGTTCAAACATGTCAAACGTTGTAAAACATCAATCTTTAGGGCCTTTAGAACGTGAAGATTCAGTAATATTTCAACCGGACGGTTCCTGTGTCTTGAAAAACGTTTTGGAACAGAGGATCCACCCTCGTGAACGCGCACCAATGAAGTGATGTCCTTCCCTGGGTGACCAACTTCCCCATCTTCTCATTCGGTCTCTGTTCATCGTAGACGCCTCAAACAACTTTGTAAAGACTGTTTACATCTAGTGGAAGCCTTGGGAAGTGCACAATTATTACTACGTCACTGTGTATTCAATAGGAAACGACTTGAAGAGAGCCCATGCATCCAGATTTCCACTTCCTGGTAGGATTTCTCTCAGGTTTTTGCTTGCCATATGAGTTCTGTTATACTCACAGACATCATTCAAACAGTTTTAGAAACTTCAGAGTGTTTTCTATCCAAATCTACAAATAATATGCATATCCTAGCTTCTGAGTTTGAGTAGGAGGCAGTTTAATATGGGCACATATTTTTTTCCGAAAATGTCAATACTGCCCCCTATCCTTAAAGAGCTGTAAGAAGTTTAAGTATATTTAAAACCAAATACTTTTAGGCTTTTACTCAAGTAGTATTTTACTGGGTGACTTTCTTTTAAGGTATCTATACTTTTACTCAAGTATGACAATTTGGTACTTTTTCCACCACTGACTTTGAGTATTTAGTACAACCAATGCATTTCAAGGTGTTCAGTCATGCATTAAAAGGCATGTAACACTTAACCTCCTTCCTATTGGCAGGTCTCTATAGGTGACCAGGGGATTCTATTTGTGCTGCCATCAGTGAGCTAGCTATGTATTTAGCAATTAAATGTTTTTCCAGTAAATAAAATGCACATTGAGTGTTCCAAACATTAGAAACACCAACCTAATATTGAGTTGCACCCCCAGTTTGCCCTCAGAACAGTCTCAATTCGTTGAATGCTTTCCACGGGGATTCTGGCCCATGTTGGCTCTAATGCTTCCCACAGTTGTGTCAAGTTGGCTGGATGTCCGTTGGGTGGTTGACCATTCTTGATACACACAGGAAACTGTTGAGCATGAAAAACCAAGCAGCGTTGCAGTTCTTGACACAAACCGGTGCGCCTGGCACCTACTACCACACCCTGTTCAAAGGCACTTAAATCGTTTGTCTTGCCCATTCACCCTCTGAATGGCACACACACAATCAATCCATGTCTCAACTGTATCAAGGCTTAAAAATCCTTCTTTAACCTGTCTCTTACCCTTCATCTACACTGATTGAAGTGGATTTAACAGGTGACATCAACAAGGGATCATAGCTTTCACCTGGATTCACCTGGTCAGTCTATGTCACGGAAAGAGCAGATGCTCCTAATGTTTTGTACACTCAGTGTATAAAGCATTGGATAATTCATGATATTCTTGATACATTGTTCCCCTAAGGACTACAGCCACTACCAGAAACCTAGAGAATGAAAGACCTAACCTGTATGAAAAGGAAGGCCAGGCCAGTCACTGATAAAGCAAGCTCACAGAGTGAGTTAGACTCATTAGTATAGGTGTGTGACTGTTTTGTTTGCTGCAGTGCTGCTAAAATCAGAAGCTGTTGTTTTTTTTTAGTCCTGAAATAGTGACAACCATGTTTACAATACTGTTATTATCATGCCAGCTTCATATCAATATACAATACTCAAACACAACTCCAATGCAATACTTTCAATCCTCTACTTTGTTCACCATTATTTTTATAACATAATATAGCATTTATAACATGATACCCAGGTTCAAAAGGTTGTCACCCTATACAATAATCTAAAGGAAATTGTTCCTTCACCTCCACCATAATAACCATCATTTATTACCAGACACTCAAGGTTTATAACATCTTACCAGGGTTGAAGTGGTAAAACAATCGATTGTGTAAATGCTGAGCAGTGATCGAGATGATCAGACAAGTAACGTCAACGCTAATACAAGAACCCCTGCTCTACTGTAGAATAACAGGTGAGGTGATGGCTAATACAAGAACCCCTGCTCTACTGTCAAATAACAGGTGGGGTGATGGATAATACAATAACCCCTGCTCTACTGTAGAATAACAGGTGAGGTGATGGATAATACAATAACCCCTGCTCTACTGTAGAATAACAGGTGGGGTGATGGCTAATACAATAACCCCTGATCTACTGTAGAATAATAGGTGGGGTGATGGCTAATACAATAACCCCTGCTCTACTGTAGAATAACAGGTGAGGTGATGGATAATACAATAACCCCTGCTCTACTGTAGAATAACAGGTGGGGGGTCCTTTGTAGCTCAGTTGGTAGAGTATTGTGCTTATAACGCCAGGGTAGTTGGTTGGAGTCCCTGGACCACCCATACGCATGGATGTAAGTCGCTTTGGATAAAACCGGGCTGCTAAATGGAATATATTACCTATATTATAAATGTTGTTAATGTAGACTTTTTATTTGTAAATCACTGTGTTTATTTCATGAAAATGACTCCAACTATATTGTTTACCATTTATTTCCCTGAGCCTCCTTTAGCCGTTGGAATGCTCAGTCTGATTGCGGGGGCGTGTTGATACAAATGGAAATATATTTACATACACAGCACTGATTGGTGGATAGGATCGCCTCTAGACTCTAGAGCAGGGATCATCAACCAGATTCAGATATTTTTTTCCTCGCCCGGATGGTCATGGGGCCAGAACAAATTGAATACAGGAAGCCCAAACCGATAACATTTTATTAAAACATAATAATTTCAAACCTTGCTTACATTTGTATATGATAACATATATATCTTATGCGTGGGTATGCTTTAGAACAGATTTTCAAAATTCAAATCACTTGGAGCTGATTGGCTGGTGTTTTTACAATACAAAATGATACATTATTAGATTTGTTGGACAAGAAAACTTGGGGGGGCCAATCAAAACCACCCGCGGGTTGCCAGTTGGGCAACCCTGCACTAGAGCCTACCCCACAAACCTCTTCAATATAAGAGGATATATATGCAAATAAAAGATGATTGGTCAGATCAGATTGTGATGTCATGCTCTGGGACAAAAACTCTATCACACCTGAATAGGCTGAAAATCCTGGCAAAATAATATATTTTTTAAAAGTGTTATTTCAACCTTATTAAAACTGCTCTGCTCCTTTAACATCATAAGATGTGTTTACATGTGTTTTATTTCTGTGGTTTGAAGTTGACTTTCTTCTAAAGCAACAGAACTCTGTCCGGTGTCAGGGCTGTGATACTTTAACTGGTGTGTCTTCAGATTTGATGACTGACTGAAACTTTTCCTACATTGAGAGCATTGGTGAGCCTTTTCTCCTTTGTGAGTTTGCTGGTGTCTATTTAGGTGGTGCAACAGACTGAAAACCTTTCCACAATGGGAGCAGTGGTATGACTTATTCTCTGTGTGAGTTAGCTGGTGTGTCTTCAGACTTGAAAACTGACTGAAACTCTTTTCACACTGGGAGCAGTGATAAGGCTTCTCTCCTGTATGAGTTCGCTGGTGTGTCTTTAGATCTGAAGACTGAATGAAACTCTTTCCACACTGAAGGCAGTGGTAAGGCTTCTCTCCTGTGTGAGTTCGCTGGTGTGTCTTTAAGTAGCTTGAATGACTAAAACTCTTTCCACACTGAAAACATTTGTGAGGCTTCTCTCCTGTGTGAGTTCGCTGGTGTATCTTTAGATCTGAAGACTGATTGAAACTCCTCCCACACTGGGAGCAGTGGTAAGGCTTCTCTCCTGTGTGAGTTCGCTCGTGTGTCTTTAAGTAGTTTGAATGACTGAAACTTTTCCCACATTGAGAGCAGTGGAAAGGCTTTTCTCCCGTGTGTATTCTAAGATGATTTTTCAGGGAATCAGGTCGCTTAAAGCCCTTCCCACATTGGGAGCAGTGGATAGGCTTCTCTCCTGTGTGGATCAGCTGGTGTCTACTTAAGGTCTGTGAAAGAGGAAAACTCTTCCCACAAACAGAGCAGTGGAAAGGCTTCTCTCCTGTGTGAGTTATCTGGTGTTTCTTTAGTTTGCTTGGTGCCTGAAAACTCTTCCCACATTGACCACAGGGGTAAGTCTTCTTTCTTTTGATAGTCTTTTTGCATGGTATGTGAGTTGGACACACGGAACTGCCTCTGCAATCTGAGCAGGGGTGGGGCCTACAAGTGTGCCTTCTTAACTCCTCTGGCTCATAGAAACTAGTGAAACAGTCCATGCAGTGGTGATGTTTCTGTCTTGAGTTCCTCTGTCTGTGTTGTTTATGGTTTCCTGATGCTGTGGAACTGGGCTCACTGTCTGAACCTGGGTTGGAGCTCTCTCCTGTGAGAATATGGACAGATAAAGGGTTAGAATCAGGAACAGAGCATTGGAGGGGGTTAAATAGTCCTGTTGATGCAAGCATACACACAATAAGAGTTTTAGAATCCCCTGTGGCCACCAAGGCACCAACCTCTCTCTGTACTCCACACCTGAACTTACCTGGGTTAGTGATACTATCTACTGCTGCCTCCTCTAGATCTGGATCAGACACTTCCCTGTTCTCCTCTTCTTCGACTTCTCTCTCTTCTTCTTCTAGTCCTCTCTCCTTTTTGACTTCTGTCTCCTCATCCTCTTTCACACCTCTCTCCTCTGTCTCCTTGATGACTGCTTTCTCCTCCAGCTCTTCTTTGACTTCTGTATCCTTGTGTTCCTTTTCAATCTCCATCTCCTCCTCTTTGACTGCTCTCTTCTCCTCCACCTCCTCTTTAATCTCTATCTCCTTATGGTCCTCTTTAATCTCCATCTCCTCCTCTTTGACTGCTCTCTTCTCCTCCACCACCTTTTCTTCTTCTTTAACTTCTACCTTCTGTTCTTCTTCTTTAACTTCTACCTTCTGTTCTTCTTCTTTAACTTCTCTCTCTTCCCCTATCATAATCACATTGACTTCCAGTGGTTGACTGCAGTCCTCCAGCTTCACTGAGACCATCTCTGGATCCCTCTGTGAGCTTCTCTGTGATGGAACACCACAGCCAGAACCTGGGGACTCCATGGACTTGGGTTCAGCCATGGTAGGCTAGTAGGTAGGTGGATCTGCAGATAGTTTAGTAAAAAGCGGCAGATACAGTGGAGGGTGATTTTCACTCTGCCAAGTCAAGTTACACTCCAAACACTGATTTTCTAAGGTCATAGATAGCTAGGTAACAGCTTCCACGTTTCTCATCATAGGTAGAGTTGGCTTGCTAACTGATCAGAGACTCCTAGCCAATTGTTTCCGTTACGTATATCTGGTATTTTCTCTGAGGTGAAATCAGACTGCATGGGTTCTACCAGGTAGCCTTAACTTGAGTTAGCTAACTAGCTACTTAAAAAGATGGTTGTACTGTATATGTTTTGCCTCTCAGCTAGTAATTGGCTGGACAATAGAACGAGTCAAAATTCACCCAAGGCTGAAAAACAGCAAAAGAACGTTTGCTAAGCTGGAACACTAGCGCGAGCCCATAGCAAATGAATAGTATCTCAAAAGTGCTGTACAGAAACCCAGCCTAAAACCCCAAACAGCAAGCAATGCAGGTGTAGAAGCACAGTGGCTAGGAAAAACTCCCAAGAAAGGCCAAAACCTAGGAAGAAACCTAGAGAGGAACCAGGCTCTGAGGGGTGGCCAGTCCTCTTCTGGCTGTGCCGGGTGGAGATTATAACAGCACATGGCCTAGATGTTCAAATGTTCATAAATGACCAGCATCTTCAAATAATAATAATCATAGTAGTTGTCGAGGGTGCAACAAGTCAGTAACACAAGAGTAAGTGTCAGTTGACTTTTTCATAGCCAATCATTGAGAGTATCTCTACCGCTCCTGCTGTCTCTAGAGAGTTGAAAACAGCAGGTCTGGGACAGGCAGCTCGAATGTTCGCTTCGAATTGAATTCGACCTGCTTTGCTTTATCTTGGCCAGGTCGCAATTGTAAATGAGAACTTGTTCTCAACTTGCCTACCTGGTTAAATAAAGGTGAAAAAATAAAAAATAAAATTCGCCTAAATTTATTTTACCACCACAATCTGTTCCTCGGACGAAACTGGGAAAAAGACAACTTGTGTAGAAAGTAAATATCCGCACCTCGATGGTGTCAACTGTGCTTATGTCTGCGTAATGAGAAAGTAGGGAAAAATGAAAACGTCGGAATATTTCTGGTCTAGTGATGACGACAAACGAGCTCACTGCCAAGACTTACATAATTAAATTTTTAACTAGGCAAGTCAGTTAATAACAAATTCTTATTTACAATGATGACCTACTGAGGAACAGTGGGTTAACTGTAAGTCGCTCTGGATAAGAGCGTCTGCTAAATGACTTAAATGTAAATGTAAATGTTTTTACCTTGTCAGCTCGGTATTTCGATCCAGCAACCTTTTGGTTACTGGCCCAACGCTACCTGCCTAGTATTTTTGTTGTTTAAATTTTGACTATACATGAGCATGCATCATTGCCAACAATAAGCTAGGAATGGAACATTCGGAAGGCGAGTTGGTACCACAATATAGCTTCGGTCCCTCTCCTCGCCCCAACCTGGGCTTGAACCAGAGACCCGCTGCACACATCAACAACTAACACCCACGAAGCATCGTTACCCATCGCGCCACAAATGCCGCGGCCCTTGCAGAGCAAGGGGAATAACTTCTTCACGTCTCACATAGCGCTGTGACGTCACCCGATTGAAACGCTATTAGCGCCGCTAATTAACTAGCCATTTCACATCGGTTACACCACGGTGCTCAATAGAACTAATAGTAGCTGGCAGGGTGAAAATGTCCCTACAATAAGGCCTGTTTTTTCGTGATTACTTCAAATCGACGGCAAGCAGTTGGTAAATATGGTCATATTATTAAACTGGGCTCCACGGCGGATGAAATTAACTCGTTTTTATCAGAATAAAGCGTTAAAAATGTCATGTGCCCAGCCTACTAGTAAGAAAACAAGCTAGGTAGCTAACGCTAACAGTAGATAGCTACGTTATTGGCCCTCGGTACCCGTTATAACACCATTTGCTCTATCACCGACGATTGTCAATGGAAGTCATGCTTTAGGCACGCTCATAATTAGTTCAACATATCACAAACTCACCTTCAAACGTTGTGGCTAAAAGTCTTTATCGACAGTTGTTTGACTGAGTAAGAACACGCAAGGTTAAAAACCAAGGATGTAAACTTCCGGATGCGTTCTTCTTCTTTAAGGGCGGAATATATGAAACAATGGTGTATTACCGCCACCTGCTGGATGGGGTGAAAACGGAACTTCTTGTTAATTTGGCAAGTTTAACACCTGCGCAGTGAAAGCAACATAATCCACCTTCTTTAAGATCAGTGTTTCAGGATCTCTCAACAGGTGAATTACATTTTCAGTTGGCTACGGTGTAATCCACTGCTAATTCCTCCTCATTTCCACTATCTCCTTCAACAACGTGCACTGACTCCGCATAGGAGACCTACTGGACAGCTACTCCAACCTTCTTCACCCTCACAGGGCACTCCGGGCAGTCAGGAACATGATTCCCAGCACAATTGCAGCACCGTACACTCTCTGACTCTGAAGCAACATTTATTTTGTGACGAAAAGGAAAGTAGTGGGTGCATGTCGAAAGCGCCCTGCTATAGGTTAGACGGTTCTGATTGAGTTTCTTCCTCCTTCCGTTTCTTACCACACAACTAAGCCTACCATATATTGAGCTACCATACTGCAAGAGTATGGATTTCAGTTTTAAAAACAATGTGAGCCATATTTCACTGTTCATTTTACACAAATAATTGTACATTTTCAGTTATAAAACTGACGATTGTTTATTTTCGATTGTACTATTGCTTCATGAGTTGTATGCGTGTGCTTACTGTGACTGTCACCCTGGTATTGGCTACTAAGTAGCTACTTCCCAGGTCGTTTCTGGACAGTAGTGCTTGTCAAGCGGGGGCGAAGGTCAATGTGTCCAGTATACGCAGTTTCTCTGGATCCCCGCAAGGTTGGAGTTAGCCCCCTGTCTTGTTTTGTACGCTTTGTACAAAATAATAAAACACAGTACTACAGGATATTTCTTAACGCAGCTCTTTATTAGCTACAACTGGCATGTTCACCTATCTCCAACCATGATCAACTGACCATGACCTAACCATCTGGGTGGTCTTAACCAATCATAGCACAGTATGATACAGCGGTAAAATGCCTCCAATTATAATTCAGTATGTTTACACATATGAATATTACATCCCCCTTCTTTTAAACAAAAGAAAATGTTTACATATTCTAAGCGTTTCTTTTGAAAACATGCTCTGTAGTTTGAACTCAAGATAAGTAACCATTTATATTGCATACTACACCAACTGAATCAACATAGACTCTTGTGCGATATGATGCTGAGCATGCTTCTGTGTCAGTCAACAGCTCTTGTGGTGTTGCAGGTAAGTATGGTGTATGTTGTGCTGTGTGTGTGTTTAGTCCATCACGTTCTCTTTCAGGGGAACAGTTCATCTCATCAGTGTGTTGTTCTTTTGTGTTCAGTAGGTGACGACGATTGCGGCGGTACACCTCTCCTTCTGCGGTGCGGACGTGATATGAACGTTCAGTGTCAGCTGGCTGGATGACAACTGCTGGTTTCCAGAGGCCATGCTCCTGGATTCTAACTGACTCTCCGTCGATCAGTGGTGGCAGTGGTCTAGCTGACCTGTCGTAGTTTCGCTTTTGTTGTTGTTGTCTCTGTGCACGTTTTTCATGCATTTCCTTGTAGCTGACGACCTCAGGTTGCAGCTGCTGGTTGGTGCTGGGAAGGATTGAGCGAAGTCTGCGGCTCATCAACAGCTGGGCTGGTGATTTGAAGTTGTCAACTGGAGTGTTGCGGTATTCAAGGAGACTGAGGTAGGGGTCTCTCTTGTCTGCTTTTGCTTTGTCCATGAGTGATTTAGCAATCTGCACTGATTTTTCAGCAAGGCCATTACGTTGAGGGTAATGTGAGCTTGTGGTGACATATGTAAACTCCCATGCTTTTGTGAAGGATTCAAACTCATTTGATTTGTAACAGGGCCCATTGTCAGATATTAAAGTCTCTACAATGCCATGCCTGGCAAAGGCTGCTTTCAGCTTGTGTACCACAGCTGCAGATGTGGTGCTGTGAAGCTTGTCGAGTTCGAAGTATTTGCTGTAGTAGTCCACTGTTACGATGTAGTCCTCGTTGTTCCAGGTGAACAGATCGGTTGCCACGACCTGCCAGGGTCGGTCTGGGATACAGTGAGGTAATAATGGCTCTTTGGTGTTTGAGGGGCGTCGTTCAAGACAGATGGCGCATCTACCAACAATGTCCTCTATTTGTTTGCACATTCCAGGCCAAAACATAATGTCCCGTGCTCTCTGTTTGCACTTTTCCATGCCCATGTGTCCAGCATGGATCTTTGTCAAAATCTCTTCTCTGAGACTGGTAGGAATAATGATTTTCTCTCCTTTGAAAATGATTCCGTTGATCTGTGATAGTTCATCACGATGGTTCCAGAATTCTGAGACGCTCTGAGGGCATTTTCTCCTCTCCTCAGGCCATCCATCCTGTATGACTTTCCTCAGTTGTGTGAGTTGTGAGTCCTTTTCTGTTTCTGCTAGGATCTCCTTCAGTTTTGTGTCACTAACTGGTAAGTTGTTGTACACAGTGTGCACTTGCATGTCCATGCCTTCACTGAGGCTGCTGTCCTTGTAGGTAAGAAACTTCCTGGAGAGTGTGTCTGTGACAGGGATGTCTTTGCCTGGACGGTGAGTGATTGTGAAGTCGTATTTTCGTAGTTGAAGGATCATTCTCTGTAGCCTTGGCGGGACTGCGGCTAGTGGTTTCCTCATGATTGACTCGAGGGGCTTGTGGTCGGAATCCACAATGACTTGTCGTCCATATATGTACTGATGGAAACGTTTACATCCGAACAGAATGGCATAGAGCTCCTTTTCGATTTGAGCGTAGTTGATTTCACAGTCTGTGAGAGATTTGGAAGCGTAGCCAATGGGCTTTCCTTCTTGCAGTAGCACTGCACCTAGTCCATACTTTGACGCGTCCACTTGGAATCTGAGCTCTTTGTTGGGGTCATAGTAGGCAAGGATTGGTCCTGGTTCTTTCGTGATCAAGTCTTTCACATTCTGGAAAGCAATGTCGTGTTGCTTGTCCCAGAGAAACTCACTGGACTGCTTTAGCAGTTGACGCAGTGGTGCATTAGCGTTGGAGAGGCTGGGTGCGAACTTGGATAAGTAGTTGACCATGCCAAGCACTGTTTCCAGCTCTGCACGGTTCTTTGGTGGCTCCATTTCTTTTATGGCTGAGATCTTCTGTGGATCTGGCTTGATTCCATTCGCTGTGAGAAGATGTCCGAAGTAGCTGACCTCTGTAGTGCCGACTGTGCTCTTCTCGGAATTGAGCCGGACTCCTCTCTCGCGGGACCTTTGCAGCATCGCGCGGAGGTTTCGGTCGTGCTCCTCTTTGGTTCGACCATAGACAAGGATGTCGTCCACAATTGCCACAACTCCGTCGAGGCCTTCGTACACTTCGTTGATCTTTCGCTGAAACTCGTCTTGGGCTGAGATAATCCCAAAAGGCAGGCGATGGAACCTGTAGCGTCCAAACGGTGTGTTGAATGTTGTGAGCTTAGATGACTCTTCTGTGCGCTTGATAGCCCAGTAGCCTGATCCAACGTCCATGACACTGAAGTAGTGTGCTCTCACTAGCTTGTGTGTGATACCATCTAGCGTCGGTAAAGGATAATGGGGGCGTTTGATAGCCTTGTTCAAGTCTCTTGGGTCGAGGCATACTCGGAGCTTGCCTGTGTGTGGTTTCTCCACCACCACTAACGCGTTTACCCAGTCAGTCGGTTCTATAACCTTGGTGACTATGTCAGATTGATCCATGCTCTCCAACTCTTTCTTCAGACGGGCACGGAGAGCAAGGGGAATCTTTCTCGGTGGGTAGACCACAGGGGTTGCGTCTGGGTCAAGGTGAATGGTACATTCTCCTGGGAATGATCCTATTCCTGTAAAAACATCAGCAAACTCCTCCAGTACATTTTCTGTCTCTACTGGTGCTGTCACTGATAAAACTAGCTTGATGAGGTCCATGTCTAAACATGCTTTAAGACCTAGCACTGCAGGTGCTCTAGTGTCAACAACGTAAAAGTCCAACATCATGTCACTTTCCTTGTATTTGCATTTGAAAGTGCATGTGCCTTTTACTGGGAGCTGTTCACCACCATAACCAGTCAGTCTGCGCATGGTGGGCTGTAGCTCACACTCAATGTCAAGCTGCGGTACTTATTCAGAGGAATAATGTTTACTTGTTCACCAGTGTCTAGTTTGAACTTTAGCTTTGTGCCTTGTGTTCCTATCTCAATGTCAGCAAAGGCTTGCTCTGTCTCTGATATGTGACTTTTCTGTGTCACTGAATCAATAAACAGTTCATCGTCATTTGACTCTTTGATTGACATTTCATCTTCACTCACTGTGTGTACTGTTTTTCCACGGTAAGCTCTGCACACTTTTGCAAAGTGATTCCATTTACCACATTTAGTACACTGTTTGCCTTTAGCTGGGCAATTTCCTTGTTCGCCATGCACTTTGTATCCACAATATCCACATGTTTTGAGTCTGTGTCGCTCTGTTTTGGAGTTGTGTCTCTCTCCGTTCTGAAACGCGCTCTCTGGGCACCCGAGGTGTGCTTTGATGTCTGCCTGACTGCGTGCACTGCTTGTTCACGTGATGCGCTCGTGCTAAATGGTTTTCATCTGAGTCTGTGCTAGCTCGTGAGATCTGGCTATGTCGATAGCTTTGTCCAGCGTTAGCTCAGACCCAACATTCAAAAGTTTCTCTCTCACTCGCGGTGAGTGTATTCCAAATACACTACAGTCCCTGACCATTTCATCCTTGTTTGCATAATCACAGTCTTTCACAAGCAGACGCAGCTCAGTCACAAACGGTTCAAAAGACTCTCTAGCTCCCTGTACTTTCTCATGGAATTTGTATCTAGCGAAAATTGCATTAGTCTTCGGCACAACATATGCTTCAAAACGATCGTAGTATGTTTTCAGTACCTTTGATTCAGCCTCGGTAAGTGTCCATGTGTTATAAATATCTCCCTTTTTCACCGATCCAGAGGAGCAGGTAGCTGCATTTTTCCTCTTCTCCTCTTTCCTTCAGAGGACCCGTGAACATTAGCTCCATATGCTGTTTGTACTTACGCCATGTATCGGGTAAGTTTGTAGACTCCCAGTCCATTCGAGGTGAAGGAACTCCAGAAAAATCCATCTTTTAAGACCGTTTACTCTGACACCATGTCTTGTTTTGTACAAAATAATAAAACGCAGTACTGCAGGATATTTCTTAACGTAGCTCTTCATTAGCTAGCTACAACTGGCATGTTCACCTATCTCCAACCATGATCAACTGACCATGACCTAACCCTCTGGGGTGGTCTTAACCAATCATCACAGTATGATACGGCGGTAAAATGCATCCAATTATAATTCAGTATGTTTACACATATGAATATTACACCTACTGATCCTCAACACTGGGTCCCCACAAGGGTGCGTTCTCAGAAGGTCAATGTGTCCAGTATACGCAGTTTCTCTGGATCCCCGCAAGGTTGGAGTTAGCCCCCCTCCCCTCCCTAAAACAAAAATATATGCGGCGTCCATCTCGCAAAAGAGCCTTCAACCTAAAGGGGGCGTTGCGATTCCACTCTTGTAGACGGTCCACATTCAAATGAATGACATCCGGAGCAATGTAACAGAGTGCTTATGTTTAATGTGAATGAGGCCAGATATCTATATATAATAACAAGATGCTCATGTCTCCGCCATAACAATCGTTATCCAAAAGGCGGGAAAGCTTAGGTCCAAAATGAACCCATATCAACACATTTTGGACCCATTTTGCCTCTTCCTCTCTGAGAAGGCTTTACAGTCCTTACCAGTAATGATGCCTTCCGTCACCGGAGGGTGCAGGTTTCTTGAGTACCTGAGGATGATGGCAGTGGCGTTCTCTACCTCTTTTCACTCCTTTCTGAGCTTTCCAGCTCTTATGTTCGTGTGCATCAACCGGAGACTTGCGCTCTTTTCCATGGTGTTTGAGTCGCCATTTAGCTCGCTCGAGGTTTCTCATGCCTATTCTGGCTAACTTTCCTGTTAGTGGGCTAATTTCGCTTGCTCCCTCACTAGCGTCACCATATTCTTAGTCTATTCTTTTTTTTCAGTAGCTAGCTCCTTGGTTTTATACTGTTACTAAATCTTACACCACAGTAGCTAGCTCCTTGGTTGTATACTGTTACTAAACCTTACACCACAGTAGCTAACTCCTTGGTTGTATACTGTTACTAAACCTTACACCACAGTAGCTAGCTCCTTGGTTGTATACTGTTACTAAACCTTACACCACAGTAGCTAGCTCCTTGGTTGTATACTGTTACTAAACCTTACACCACAGTAGCTAGCTCCTTGGTTGTATACTGTTACTAAACCTTACACCACAGTAGCTAGCTCCTTGGTTGTATACTGTTACTAAACCTTACACCACAGTAGCTAGCTCCTTGGTTGTATACTGTTACTAAACCTTACACCACAGTAGCTAACTCCTTGGTTGTATACTGTTACTAAACCTTACACCACAGTAGCTAACTCCTTGGTTGTATACTGTTACTAAACCTTACACCACAGTAGCTAGCTCCTTGGTTTTATACTGTTACTAAACCTTACACCACAGTAGCTAGCTCCTTGGTTGTATACTGTTACTAAACCTTACACCACAGTAGCTAGCTCCTTGGTTGTATACTGTTACTAAACCTTACACCACAGTAGCTAGCTCCTTGGTTGTATACTGTTACTAAACCTTACACCACAGTAGCTAACTCCTTGGTTGTATACTGTTACTAAACCTTACACCACAGTAGCTAGCTCCTTGGTTGTATACTGTTACTAAACCTTACACCACAGTAGCTAGCTCCTTGGTTGTATACTGTTACTAAACCTTACACCACAGTAGCTAACTCCTTGGTTGTATACTGTTACTAAACCTTACACCACAGTAGCTAACTCCTTGGTTGTATACTGTTACTAAACCTTACACCACAGTAGCTAGCTCCTTGGTTTTATACTGTTACTAAACCTTACACCACAGTAGCTAGCTCCTTGGTTGTATACTGTTACTAAACCTTACACCACAGTAGCTAGCTCCTTGGTTGTATACTGTTACTAAACCTTACACCACAGTAGCTAGCTCCTTGGTTGTATACTGTTACTAAACCTTACACCACAGTAGCTAGCTCCTTGGTTGTATACTGTTACTAAACCTTACACCACAGTAGCTAGCTCCTTGGTTGTATACTGTTACTAAACCTTACACCACAGTAGCTAGCTCCTTGGTTGTATACTGTTACTAAACCTTACACCACAGTAGCTAGCTCCTTGGTTGTATACTGTTACTAAACCTTACACCACAGTAGCTAACTCCTTGGTTGTATACTGTTACTAAACCTTACACCACAGTAGCTAACTCCTTGGTTTTATACTGTTACTAAACCTTACACCACAGTAGCTAACTCCTTGGTTTTATACTGTTATTTTTCTACACAACTATTCGGAGCTGGTTGGTTTAGTAATTTTCCATTCAGTACCTCCTTGGTTTTATACTGTTACTAAACCCTACACCACAATCTGTAGACGGATGGTTATACTGATACTGTCGGGTCGCGTCAATTCGAATCTGGCATCAGAACAAAATAATCAGCACATAGTAACTTCTGATTTCTTTGTACTTTAATTAATGCAAACACTTGAATGGTTAAATATGTGGCTCGTATATACGGGATCTCTGTAACACCACGCAGGGCAGACAGAGAACTGGTATGACATCACAAGTTCTTCCTTAAATACTGGACAGACTTAGTTCCCTCTCCCTGAGGGCCTGTCATAGTAGAGGCTAGAATATGGTTTAGACTTATTCCAGCCTATCGTTGGCGTGCAGGTTGGTCCCAACCTCTGGACGCACGCCTGTTTCCTGGCGTAGCTGTTGTCTCTGGCGGATGTCTCATCTTGTGACTGCACAATGCACAGTTCTCTAAAACCCTTACACCCCCCTGCATATACCTTTCACCCATATCCTGTTATTGCTATTATTCTACAGAAAAGCTCTTGCAAAACCCTGTTTTAAAGCATCAGCATTCAGTCCACATGACCCACCATCACATGAGCCACTTCCTCTAACATATAGCAGTACTCAATTATCTTATAGTTAATAAACTTATCATTATAGCATCTGTGTTATATTATATAGGTTATGCAAACAAATTGTTATATTATATAGTATATGCACACAAATAGTTGGTCAAACCCTAACAATACTAAACCCAACACCACTATTAATATGATAATATTATATATGCCATTTAGCAGACACCTTTATCCAATGTGTGCACACATTTTACTAATGAGTGGTCCAGGGAATCCAACCCACTACCCTGGCATTACAAGCACCATTCTCTACCAACTGAGCTACAAACGATCATCTATTAGTAGCAG
This sequence comes from Salmo trutta, assembly GCF_901001165.1. Taxonomy (NCBI): domain Eukaryota; kingdom Metazoa; phylum Chordata; class Actinopteri; order Salmoniformes; family Salmonidae; genus Salmo; species Salmo trutta. Next base: position 83,324,811 of record NC_042970.1, on the reverse strand, counting down.
GTTGGTTTAACCTGAATTATAATATTATCAATATTATTGACAAGGCACAAAACTCACGTTTTACGAGAGAGACCGTTCAGCGCACTTACCATAAGCCTACAGTGCCAAAGCAGAGACCTACATGATTTAATGAAAAGCAGCAAACAGACACAACATTGTCCACGTTCTATAAGGCTGCAATCAGTATGTAACATTTTGGGTTACCAGACCAAATGCACATAGAAAGGTGCGTTATAGATCTACCGCTCTCATTGAAAGCAAGTCTATAGATCTGTTCTAGGTGCACTATGTCTATACTTCCTGTTCATAAGTTTTGTTTTTCTTTCTTTTACTGTCGTTTTTTGTACACCAGCTTCAAACAGCTGAAAATACAGTATTTTTGGTTATATAAAAGATACTGTATGTTACAGTGGTTTAGATGGTACAAATATTCTCTACACTTGCTTGTTTTGTTGCATAAACTGAAATTAGGCAAACTATAGCAACCAAGAAATGGCAGAGCGATTTCTACATACGGCATCTTTAATAAAAGACTCATGAACAGAAACAGGCAATAGGCTACAGCTCGCTCCAGTTTCCCCACCAAATAGGCATACAAGGAAACGTTGAGTGCGCCGGGGTCTGTACACAGTGCAGTACCTTTCAACAACAAAAAATTCCAGGAAGTGCCATGGTATTCAGCGCAAAAACCTAATAAAAAGCATCTAGCAAATTCATCCACAAACATGGATATCATTTTAAATGACCACATTTTCACGAATTTCATTCAAAAGAGTCGAGGACATGACCATGAAATGAAATATGACATAGGATGACGTCACTTTCACAGGGTATTTTCCTCGTGAAAGGTACATTTATCAGGATGTATATTACTGTTTGGAATGTGTATTACTGTGTTTACAATGTGTATTACTGTGTTTAGCAGGTGTATTACTGTGTTCAGAAGGTGTATTACTGTGTTTAGAAGGTGTATTTCTGTGTTTAGAAGGTGTATTACTGTGTTTCGAAGGTCTATTACTGTGTTTAGAAGGTGTATTACCATAATTTTCCCACTTGAGTACTGGAGGGGAACGCTAATTGTTATGGAAGTGCATATCTGCAGAAAATCTATTGGATAATGCAAATTGTCTAATGATAAATCAATATCACATTTGTCATTTCTTTCCCCATTTATGTGGGCATAATATCAATTGAACCCAGAACTAAAGTCTCACATAATTTGGTCAGATGCTCGATTACCATGTATGTTTAAGTAGTGTTTTTACAAGATATTAATATTTGCATAATCTGTGATGACGTTCATATGCAAAAATATGGTTTGTTGTTTCCTTAGAACTTTGTTCTGAGAATTTCCCAACAATCTCCAAATTGTTCCCTTTCAATTGCTACCATGGTTATGCATACATATGCTGCTCATATCTTTTTATTTTTGAAACATTTACATTTGGGCCTGTCCATAGTTTAAATTATCATGCTGATGTTTGGAAGGTCAGTTCCTGTGATCCATAGCTTAGTCATTGAATTTTGAGAGTGGTTACATTTCTCCAGCCTCATCCCTCAGCTGTTTACCAGAAAAAGTGACCCGTTTTTGGGGGTAAACGCTTTGTTGTTGTTGAAAATCAAGAGTGCTTCTTTAATTAAAGTACAGTACTTTTATTGTATGAAAAAGCTGTTTGCTGAGTAATAAGTCCACAGTCACAAAGGAAGTTTATGAAGGCTTTCATGTTTTTAATCAATGCTCAACATTTTACCATGAAAATCATATTTTATGCAACACAGGAAAATGATAAGACTTTGGTCATGTTTATTCAGCAGCTTCTTTTCCCTGTAAGAAGAAATAAAGAATGTAATGGGTCAGTAATAATAATGAACATGATAAATATATGGATAAACTTGGATAGAATATAATGGATCAAGTCTAGTGCTCAGTGCTCAGCTTGGATTTTAGATGTTGAAGTACTATCTATCTATCTTATCTATCTTATCTATCTTATCTATCTATCTATCTATCTATCTATCTATCTATCTATAAGTACTATATAATATTTTTTGTTGTTGTTGCCCTACCTGAAATGTGCTTCTTAGAGATCTTAAATACAGTTGAGTTTAAAAGGTCAGTATTGACCTCTGAGAAGACTGAATCATAGATGGTGTTTATGTGGTCATATCTGAACATGAGTCAGGTATAGGTTTAGCAGCAGTTCTGTACCTTTCCAGAGTCACGGGTCTTGGCTCTGAGCTTGTTGACCTGAGTCTCAGCGATGTCAGCACGCTCCTCAGCCTCCTCCAGCTCATGCTGAACCTTCCTGAACTTAGACATGTGCTGGTTTGCTGCTTCCTCCTGGGTGAGGAAAAGAGAGGGAGAGCAGAACATCAGCATTTGAAGCTTCAGGTAGGAAATTAAAATATTATTTTCAACAAAACACATATTGGCAGATTTAGGAAAGCAATGTATATAGTGAGATAGATGATACAGAAGAGGAAGTGAGTGGGAACAAACCGCTGCCTCCAGCACTACCACTAGACCAGCAAATTCATATTCAACTTCCTCTCCTTTAAGTTTGTAACACAGGAATAGGAGGCACTCGGAAATGTGTATAATTTCTTCAGCAATTACTTGCACTATCAATTGGTGTGCTGTAGCAACACTTCAACTAAACCGTATGGACATTACATTTTGTAGGGAAAAAAATACATTTTCGATTGTATGCTTTCAGAGAATTTGACTAAGTCTGTGACTCACCGCTTCCTCAGCCTGCCTCTTGTAGGCCTTCACTTTCATCTGCAGCTTATCTACCAGGTCCTGAAGTCTGTTAACGTTCTTCTTATCCTCCTCAGTCTGTGAGAGATGAGCAAAGAATCAATGTCACAAGAGTTTTATACACAAACCTCTCTGTGTTAGTGTCAATTGTGTAAAGAAGGCACTTTCTCTTACCTGGTAAGTGAGCTCCTTGACTCTGCGCTCATACTTGCGGACTCCCTTGACAGCATCTACACCTCTTCTCTGCTCGGCCTCCACCTCAGTCTCGAGCTCACGCACCTTTGTGGAAGAAATAAATGTAGGCATTTGTTTGAGGCCGTGAAATCCGACGTAACAAATATTTGTAAAGCAGAGGTTTAGTCTTCTACTCAGTCAAGGAGGCACAGTTGTTATCTGTTCCTATGTACTCTGTAATAATAACAACAACTTTTCATTATCTAGGTAGTGGTTCTCAAAGTGGAATTTACATTTCAATTTGTTTATGTATATTTCTAGCAAGAATAGATTAAACAGCCAGGGATCTTTGGAAAACGTTTAGAGGGTGCAATACAGTACAATGTAAAATTATTCATCCACAATTTATGTTATTAACTCTTAGGTAAACAACGGGTCTGGGAGGCTCACAACTCAATTCTTCTTGTATTAGTAATATGACAGTCGATGTTGTCATGCGTTTAGTGGCATATTGTGCAGTACCAGTATGGCCACTAGATGCCGCCACTCGCATGTTTTAATGTTGGGACATTTCTTCTACTATGGAGCTCGCGCTATGGCAGTTGAGAGAAGTTCGTCAATTGAGCAAGACAGAAACACCGACATAAATACATTTTTATATCTTTATTTTGAAGGTAAGCGAGTGTAAAATCACCATATTCAAGACGGTAATGTTTCTGGAGTATGTACATATGTTTGTTGAGATATTATGTTGTATTTTCAGGTTTTATGAACTTATTAAAGTCCGCTAGCCTAAAAGCTAATTCAGCCATTAGCCCGCTAGCTGGTAGCCCCGCATAGCAACGCTAGCTTCCCTAGCAACGGCCGGTGAATGAGAGGTAACGAGAGAGAGAAATTATTACTATGACATTAATTCGATGAATATATATTCTATTGTGTGTTGATATTTATTGTGAATTATTATTATTATTATGATTGAAATGGCAGATTAGAAGACGTCTGCTGTGACAACAGTTTAAGCCTGAACGAAGCAACTAGAGTAATACATTTGCGTTTATGTAAAGGTCTTGGATCAACTCCACTAAATAAGCGTACAATTATTATAATTTGTTTTGTTGTGATCATAAATGTACAGTAATTTAAGCTTTAAAACTGCAACATTTTCTCTCTGATGCAAAGAAGGGGGACTTACATTTTTTATTTCCCAGGTCCTGAGACTTGATTAGTCCAGTCATGCACTGCAGAAGTCATAGTAAATCTGCGTGGATGCTATTTTTGATGCACTTTAAAGTAGGAGTTGTGTTCTGATATTATGAGGGGGGTCACTGATGAATTCGCTATCACAGAAGTGGTCCTTGCCACAAAACAGTTTGGGAACCCCTGATCTAGATGGGTTATTGCGAGAACAAGTCATTAAACAATGCTCCTGTGTATTTTTACATGATCAAATACATTTCCAGCAATCTGTCTTTTAATCCCCCCTAATCCACCCTGCTGATAACTCACCCTGGACTCCAGTTTCTGGAGCTGCTTCTTGCCTCCCTTCATGGCCAGATTCTCAGCCTCATCTAGGCGGTGCTGCAGGTCCTTGACTGTGACCTCCAGGTTCTTCTTCATCCTCTCCAGGTGAGAGCTGGTGTCCTGCTCCTTCTTCAGCTCCTCAGACATCATGGCCGCCTGGAAAAGTATTTTGTTTAATTTATGCACCAATCATAATGCCCCTCTCAGATCTTTGTTGTTTATAACCAGCCCAGTTATCATTGGCACTTGGGGACAAATGAAGTTGATGTAATTCAAGGACTCACATCAGTGATTGCCTTTTTGGCCTTCTCCTCTGCATTCCTGGCCTCCTGGATGATGTCGTCCACCTCTCCCTGCACCTGCACCAGGTCAGTCTCCAGCTTCTTCTTGGTGTTCAGAAGGCTGGTGTTCTGAAGAAGGAAACAAGACGATTTGTTTCAGTCTCAAGAGAACTTGCAAGTCACTAGACTGAAGTTCTGAAAATCTAAAGCAAGCACTGTCAAATTCCAGGTGTGTTTAAACTGTATGCTTGGTTGAGTGTCATTATAAATGGTTTTGACCCATACCTGGGAGTGCAGCAGTCCAACACGCTCACTGGCGTCTACCAGCTCAGTCTCAGCCACTTTGCGGCCTCTCTCTGTCTGCTCCACAGCAACTCTCAGCTCCTCAATTTCAGCCACCATCAGACCGTTTCTGCGCTCCACCATGGCTGCCTGCTCCTTCATGTCTTCTGCGACACGGACGGCGTCATCAAGGTGCAATTGGGCATCCTGGAGTTCACAATGACATACGTTCATTAGGACTTGTGGAAGTAGGGGTGATAGGATCGATCAGTGATAGAAATGTTCATTGGTAAGAATTTCCCCAGTATCGCTACCTTTAGTACATAAACTACTCTATTCAAATCCTCTGTTCTATTCTTTTCTACAGATTCACAAATCTGCAAACACATCTCTCACAAATCTCTAGCCATGTTCAGATTTTTGAGAGTGATGTCCCAGTCCCTTTACCTTGAGCTGTCCCTGGACGTTCCTCAGCTGTTTCTGGGCCTCAGCGGCCTGCCTGTTGGAGTGGCTCAGCTGGATCTCCATCTCGTTCAGGTCTCCCTCCATCTTCTTCTTCACCCTCAGGGCATCATTCCTGCTCCTGACCTCAGAGTCCAGGGTGCTCTGCATGGAGTCAACCACCCTCTGGCTGTTCCTCTTGATCTGCTCCATCTCCTCGTCCTTCTCAGCGATCTTCCTGTCCACCTCACCCTTGATCTGGTTCAGCTCCAGCTGCACACGCAGAATCTTGGATTCCTCGTGCTCCAGTGTTCCCTGGACAAACAGAAGCAGTCATGTGAATTGTGTTAAATACATTTGGATGTATATAACACAAGGAAGTAAATATATATACGACTACAATAAACTCCAATACAGGGATCATTGGACTGTAGCCGGCTTTGGCTAGTTTACCACTGCTTTTCCCATCAAACAACTGTAGTTTGTACCTCAGCCTCCTCCAGAGCGGTCTGGATCTCAGACTTCTCTGTCTCCACGGTCTTCTTGGCCTTCTCCAGCTCATGGATGCTCTTGCCAGTCTCTCCGATCTGCTCAGTCAGGTCAGAGATCTCCTCTACACACACACACACACACAAGAGCAGTTTAGACTTGGGAGATTTTCAGTGGATATCGCCAATGCACTGAAGTTGACATTGAATCATAATAACAGTGAATTTATTAACAGCAATTAATATTGCTAATGAAACATGAGCCAAATAGAATTGCTGTCAAATGCTCACGTTGCAGGTTCTTGTTCTCTCTCTTCAGAGTCTCCAGATGATCCAGAGCCTCTTCGTAGGAGTTCTTCATCTTGAAGAGTTCAGTACTCATAGAGCGAGCTTCCTTCTGAGCTCCTTCCAGCTCAGCCTGGCCCTCCTCATACTTCTGCTTCCACTCTGCCAGAACCTAGGAGAATCCATGGGATTTTCATCAGAAGTCATTGATGAAGAGTTTTGAATCAGAAATATGCTACAATTGATCATATTTCAAACAGTAAATATAAGCCTATGGTGAGGTTTATTCATTTTCACCTTGTCAAAGTTCCTCTGCTTCTTGTCGAGGTTGGCGGCCAATGCGTTGGCTCTCTCAACATCAATCATGAGGTCCTCCACCTCTCCCTGCAGCCTCTGCTTGGTCTTCTCCAGGGAGGCGCACTTGGAGTTGGTCGCCTCAATGGTCTCCTCAGCCTCCTGCAGACGCTGGGCCAGCTTCTTCCTGTTGGACGACAGAGGGAGGTTTTATGGAGTGAGAGATATGTTACAATACATACTGATGTAACATTTTGTCAGAGCCCTCTTACCACCCTCACCATCCACACCATATCTGAGTTGTTCTGTTGCGTGTGACTCACTTGGCCTCCTCCAGCTCCTCTGTGCGCTGGATAGCATCAGTTTCATACTTAGTCCTCCACTGAGCCACCTCACTGTTGGCCTTGGACATGCCGCGTTGCAGCTCTGCCTTGGCCTCCTGCTCCTCCTCAAACTGCTCCCTCAGGAGGTCACAGTCATGGCGAGCAGACTGGACACTGTGGGCCAGTGCATTTTTAGCCTGTGAGAATGAAAGACAAGGAGATATGAGTGAGATAGTCAAACACATTATGGTCGAAGTCTCTGAGGGTGGAGAGACAATAGGAGTCACTGAGGGTAGAGAGACAATAGGAGTCTCTGAGGGTGGAGAGACAGTAGGAGTCTCTGAGGGTGGAGAGACAGTAGGAGCCTCTGAGGGTGGAGAGACAGTAGGAATCTCTGAGGGTGGAGAGACAGTAGTAGTCTATGAGGGTGGAGAGACAGTAGGAGTCTCTGAGGGTGGAGAGACAGTAGGAGTCTCTGAGGGTGGAGAGACAGTAGGAGCCTCTGAGGGTGGAGAGACAGTAGGAGTCTCTGAGGGTGGAGAGACAGTAGGAGTCTCTGAGGGTGGAGAGACAGTAGGAGCCTCTGAGGGTGGAGAGACAGTAGGAATCTCTGAGGGTGGAGAGACAGTAGTAGTCTATGAGGGTTTAGAGACAGTAGGAGCCTCTGAGGGTGGAGAGATAGTAGTAGTCTATGAGGGTTTAGAGACAGTAGGAGCCTCTGAGGGTGGAGAGACAGTAGGAATCTCTGAGGGTGGAGAGACAGTAGGAATCTCTGAGGGTGGAGAGACAGTAGGAATCTCTGAGGGTGGAGAGACAGTAGGAGCCTCTGAGGGTGGAGAGACAGTAGGAATCTCTGAGGGTGGCGTAGTCACCATCTATGTGAAGATATTGCTCTAAACTCTGTGGACGGTGGAGTCCATCTTGGGTCCCTTACCTTGACCTCCTCCTCAGTCGCCCTCTTCAGTTCCTCCACCTGCTGGGTGAAGGCCTGTTTTCCTCTGGTCAGCTGAGACACCAGGGCTTCCTTCTCCTCCAGCTGGCGACCAAACTCACCTGCAGGGACAGAGGGACATCTTGTTAATAGGGTCTCTGTTCTCTAAGATTGAAAATGTATTTTGAGGTATCGTAGGGCAATGTTAGTTTCTACTGTACTGTTCACCACATATGTGGAGTGGACTATGTGCCTATAGCCCCTAATACATGTTGGGTCTACTGAAGGAAAGCATTGGCTTGTTGTTTATTGTTGATGGTACCATTTTCTGTCAGGAGTCTGGCCCTCTGTCCGCTGATGTCGTTGACCTGGCGAACATTCTCATCATTCTTAGTCTTGAGCTCGCTCAGCTGGTCCTCAAGAGTACGGCACATCTTCTCCAGATTGCCCTGTTAGTGAACCATGTTCCATCATTACTTTATATATGTGACTCCTGTCAACTTCAGTTCAATCGAATGGTAATGTAGTTGACCATCCTCAACACTGCTTGATCAAAACATTACTACTCACCTTAGCCTTGGCAACGGCCTCCATGTTGCTGGAGAGGTCATCAATCTCCATCTTGTACTCGCTCTTCTCCTTCTCCAGCTTCTGCTTGACGCGCTGCAGGTTGTCGATCTGCTCCCCGAGCTCAGCCACACTGTCGGCCTGCTTCTTACGCAGAGCGGCGGCTGTGGCCTCATGCTGCAGGGTGGACTCTTCAAGATCACGACGCAGCTTCTGGAACTCAGCCTCACGCTTCTTGTTCATCTCAATCTGAGCAGCAGTGGCGCCTCCGGCCTCCTCCAGCCTCTCGCTGATCTCCTCAAGTTCCCTGGAGAGATCGGCCCTCTGCTTCTCAACCTTAGCCCTGGCAGCACGCTCAGCCTCAATTTCTTCCTCCAGCTCCTCAATACGGGCCTAGAACAGGGGGCAGGAGCAAGGGGATGAACACTACAATACAGTTGAAACAATTGAACCTCACAAAATAATAACAGTATGTATATTTTGCATAAATGTGTTTAATAAAAAGTCAGTTACACTAATATATTCAGCAGAGAGTGTCCCATGCAGGAGCCAAACCCTCATTAGCCATTTTAACATGGATATTGTCATTGAGGGCTGAGTGGGGATGGTAAGAAGCACCAACAAGAAAAACCATCTTCCAACCTACTGAGCCATCAGAAGCCACCTGGAATACTGTCTGCTGCCAGAAAAAGTGTATTTTTTTTTAAAGGAAAGGATTCTGTTGTGTGCTTTTCTGTACTTGAACTTGTATCCTGTACTGTACCTGGAGTTCCTTGATCTTCTTCTGCAGCTGAGCTCCCAGAGACTGCTCATCCTCAATCTTGCTGAGGAGCTGGGTGGTCTCAAACTCCTTCCTAAGAAACAAAAATATGTCAATTGCAGAGTTTGTTTTGGTTTGATAGTGTAAAGGGAGAGGATCATACCATTCAAGTGCTCTTTCATCATTACAAGAATTAGCCCAAAACAACCGTCATAGCAGGTAATACTGTAGTCATTTGTTTGTGTTTACTTCTTGATTTTCTCATCAGCTTGCTGCTTGTCATTCTCCAGGTCCATTATGGACTCCTGGGCCAGTTTCAGATCTCCCTCCAGCTTTCTCTTGGATCTCTCAAGGTCCATACGGAGCTTCTTCTCTTGCTCCAAAGAACCCTCAAGCTAGAAGATAAAGACACATATATTGTTCAAATCTAAACAACTGAAGATAATATCATCTTACATACTATCATGGCCAAAATGTCCAACTCCACTCACGTCGTCCACTTGCTGTTCCAGCTTGGTCTTGGCCTTGGTCAGAGTGTTGACTTTGTCCTCCTCTGCCTGCAGGTCATCCAGTGTCTGCTGGTGGGCCTCTTGGAGGGCTTTCTTCTCCTTGGTCAGCTTGGCAACACTCTCATCCATAGATGCCATCTCCTCTGTCAGGTTTTTAACCTGTAAATGGCCACAACATAATAATACTTCACCATAAAGGACAGACATTGTTTGTTATATATTGCATTCAATTCATTTAGATTAGAAATGCCTCAACAATTACTGTACTATAGATTCAACACTAGGTGGCAGTGTTCACCATGCCAGTCTACTGAATGGAAGTCAAACATTACATTTTTTTACCTTTATTTAAATAGGCAAGTCAGTTAAGAACAAATTCTTATTTTCAATGACGGCCAAGGAACAGTGCCTTGTTCAGGGGCAGAACAACAGATATATCTTTTTTTTCATTAATTTTTTAGCTTGTCATCTCGTGTAACCTTTCTGTTTCTAGTCCAACGCGCTAACCACTAACCTACCTGCCGCCCGATGAGGGGGGAGCAGAACATGCAATATATTTGGGGAGTACCCCACAACTGAAATTCTACTATTGTGTCGTAATTGTTCCTGCACCCACAATACAACTTGAATTCCATTTCTGTTAAGCTATGTTTTGATTTGATTATTGTTTGGTTAGACTGTCTATGGTAAGACACAAGACCTTGTTTTCAGTGGCGTGCTTCTCCTTCTCCACTTTGGCCAGGGTGAGCTCCAGGTCATCAATGTCCTTCTTCAGCTCAGAGCACTCATCCTCCAGCTTCCTCTTCTTGGCAGTCAACTCAGCATTGATCTCCTCCTCATCCTCCAGCCTCTCGGTCGTCTCTTTGAGTTTGGCCTCCAGCTGGATCTTGCTCTTGATGAGCCCCTCACACCTTTCCTCAGCATCGTTCAGACTCTCTCCTTCCTGGTTTCAGAACAGGAGAAACAAAATCAGAGGCCTCACTTTGTGTATCAAAGTATACATATTACTCAAAGAGGCCAGAGCAAATCAATAGGACAATAAATAGGGCAATAAAAATGTGTGTTCATATGTATGTGTATTCATGTGTATGTAAATGTGCCTGTAATGAGGGTTGTTTTTTCACTCACAGATGCGACTTGGAGCGCCAGGTCGTTCTTCTCCTGCGTCAGGGCCACCAACTTCTCCTCCATTTGCTTCTTTGTAGACAGAGCCTTGGCCAGGTCTGCTGTCATCTTCTCATAGTTCTCCTTCATGTTGGCCAGCTCCTTCTCAGTCTCAGCACTCTGCAGCAGGGGCTTGATCTTGAAGTACAACTTCATCCATGGCCAGGTTTTCACATTCATGAATGAGCGGATGTTGTACTGGATGGCGTAAATTGATTCTCTGGTCGACAGAAAGGATAGAGTGGCATGGTGAGTGACATGCTTAAAGCTACATTCTGTGATTAGATGAACAACAAAACAGAACCACCTGCCACTGTTTGTTTACAGCTGAGGAATGGGGCTAGGGAAATGTACCCCCTCTTAAATTCATAGACAGCGGTCTAGATGCAAGGGTTGACAGTCATGCTAAGCTCATGAGACATTTTATATTCTTCAAGAATGAATGGGTAAATACCACACATTTAAATGTCAATTGAACAGCCAAATCCCAAACTGCAGCTATAAAGCTAGAATCCTTAGTTGCTACATCCATTTCTGGACTAAATGAATTAACCCAAAAGCTTTAGTAGACCATTATAAGATGTACTTTCTCATTCTGAACATCTTACAGCATTTACAGTATGTAATCATAATGCATTAGATACAGGTGGTTGACAGAAAGCTTTGCCAAGATGTCTACTATTCCTCACCTCCTCTCCATCATCTTGCTAAACTCTCTCCTCATGAGGAATCCACGGCTGAGAGCCTGGACCATGCCGACCAGAGTGGCCAGCTTCTCGTCTCTCATCTCCTCCAGGACACCCAGCAGACCGGCTTTGAAGAACACCTGAGACACAGGTTAACATGGTCAATGGAACCACAGATGGTGACAGACAGGGTCAAACCACTAGATTGATTTAAACAACATTAACTTTGATATGGCTACAAACAAACCATGGGATAGGTTGTTTCTAAGTTGTTAGTTATTGTACAGTTGTAGATTAATAATGTACACAGATACAGATAGCTGCAGCCATACCACTCTAACACAATGTACATGATAATGAGTTTAGTTTCTCTTCTATACTTGTGATGCATGACTTTGAATAAAAAAATAGTACAATGTTTTTCCACCTTTTCCATTAGTGAAATGAATAAGAAAGAACAGAAGGATGGATAGATCACCTGGAGAGATTTTATATGGTACGGGTTTAAATTATCATTCAAGTTGTGTTTTGTTGTCAGATTTTACTGGGGGTTTTTGACTGACCTTGGTGTGTCCAAACTTGTAATCCTCGTGATTCACATCAATGGATCCAAGCAGCTTCTCAGAAGCCTTCTTGTTGTCCATGAACTGGCCCTCAGGGATGACACTGGCATTCAGTACTTTGTACCTGAATAAAGATAGATTATTTACATATGTGAAGTTGTAGATTGGTTATATTACGTAAAAGGTAAGCTTATCCTTGTAGCAGATCTGTGTGCATGTGTGCATTTATGTTTGTATACCTCTGCTTGAAGTCAGCATAGATGATTCTGCTGGGGAAGCCCTTTCTGCAGATCCTGATACCCTCCAGTACACCATTACACCTGAGCTGGTGGATAACCAGGAAGTTCTCCATCAGACCTGGTAAAACAAACCAAGTCTATTTTAATACTCATAAACAGGTTAAAGATTGGAATGGTTGAGGTTACTGATACTGTACTGATAAGACTCCATATTTAACTTAATATTTATTGTACCTGGAGTCTTTGACTCATTGGGGATCAGGCAGCGCACAAAGTGAGGATGAGTGCTCCTCAAGTTGGTCATCAGCTTATGTAAGTTCTCCTGTAGGAGGGTTACAAACCATTTTCTCAGAAATAATTTATGATAATTAATGCACCTTTTGAAGGACTGAATAAACACATTTCAAAAGCTCACCCTGAACTGGGAGGACACAGTCTGCATGGAACCACCCTTCTTCTTGCCTCCTTTCTTGGTTGTATCTGTTAAAATGGGGAAAAATAAAAGATAACTAGAAAAGTACATTTCCTAGAGTGGGTGGAATAAATAGAATAATAATAATAATAAGAGTATGTAAGAAATCTAGAGTGGTCTTGTCTTCAGCAAGCAGACTAATTATAAACCAGAGAATCTCTGGCTAACTTCACACTTATCTAGAGGCAAATGCTGCCAATGAGATTGTGTAGAATAACAGCTATTGTATGACTAAATTAACCCAGTAATAAACCCTGAGAAATTCTGATACATTCAAAGACTTTAAAGAACATTTGGTTGTAACAAGTGCTTAATTAAATATTTTGACTTGATGCCAGTCTTACCCTCAGGTGGGGCAGCGGGATACAGGGCAGCCAAAAGTTTGACTGAAGACTTCCCGTACAGCTGACAAACTGAGTCGTTCAGGGGGTCCTTGTTCTTCTCCAGCCACCCAGTGATGTTGTAGTCCACAGTGCCGGCGTAGTGCACCAGGGAGAAGTGGGCCTCTGCTTTGCCTTTGGCAGGCTTGGGCTTCTCAAACGCCTTTGTTTTGCCAAGATGCTGGGAGTACAGCTTGTCCTTGAAGGTAGTGTCTGAAGACTTGGGGAACATGCACTCCTCTTCAAGGATGGAGAAGATGCCCAATGGCTTTACAAAAAGAGATGTATATCAAATTAGTGATATTTACATTTTTGATCACATTAATTCCTTTGGCAAACATGCTGTTATAGGATTATATTCATTTAGGGGCACATAATAGGAAACATATTGAGTTCTCAACAGTCAGATACGCTGTACCCTTAAAATCCTCACAGACAGCTTACCTTCTCAATAAGCTCAATGCAGGCAGCCAAGTCCATGCCAAAGTCAATGAAGGCCCAAACGATTCCCTCCTTCTTGTACTCCTCTTGCTCCAGGACAAACATGGTGTGGTTGAAAAACTGTTGCAGTTTCTCATTGGTGAAGTTGATGCACAGCTGCTCCATGCTGTTGTACTGTTGATGGAGTTTTAAAAGGGATAATTCCATCATACAAGACTGTAATCCATCTCAATCACATCTAAGTGTCTTGTTCTGGTGTCATACTCACATCAAAGATCTCAAACCCGGCAATGTCAAGCACACCGATATAGAACTGCCTTGGCTGCTTGGTGTCCAACATCTCATTGATACGGATGACCATCCACAAGAACATCCTCTCATAGATAGACTTGGCCAGAGCACTGACTGAGTTATTAACCTGCAATGATAATACCTCAAATTAATATGTGAGATATTGACCATGTCTTGTGATAAGAGCTAGGGAAAAACAACATAAATATATTTTTTTAAAGCTATGCACTCATCCTCAAAATAATGATGGCGCTCAGAAAATGGTAGATTCTCTGTTTGGCCGCCTTACCTGAGGCACAGTCTGTCCCTTGGTCACATACTCGTTGCCAACCTTCACTCTGGGGTAGCACAGAGCCTTCAACATCTCAGCTGAGTTCAGGCCCAGCAGGTAGCCGATTTTATCAGCCACTGGAGAGAGAACCAACAACAACAGACTCAGGGACATTCAAGATCACTTGTTTTTGATGTCACACTGACAAAATAGTTTGGCTAACGTTTTTGTGGGTTAGGTTTAGGTTTTCTCACATATCCATAATTTCTGGAGGTTGGAATTTTGTCTTAAAAAAGACTCCTGCCTGACTTTCATATGAAACTTACGTGTTCTACACTGGGTGTACAAAACATTAGGAACACCTGCTCTTTCCATGACATAGACTGACCAGGTGAATCTAGGTGAAAGCTATGATCCCTTGTTGATGTCACCTGTTAATTCCACTTCAATCAGTGTAGATGAAGGGGGGAGAGGTTAAAGAAGGATTTTTAAGCCTTGATACAGTCGAGACATGGATTGTGTGTGTATGTGTGCCATTTAGAAGCTGAATGGACAGGACAAAATATTTACGTGCCTTTGAACGGGGTATGGTAGTAGGTGCCAGGCGCACCAATTTGAGTGTGTCAAGAACTGCAACGCTGCTGGGTTTTTCACACTCAACAATTTCCTGTGTGTATAAAGAATGATCCACCACCCAAAGGACATCCAGCCAACTTGACACAATTGTGGGAAGCATTAGTGCCAGCATGGGCCACCATCCCTGTGGAACATTTTCGACACATTTTCGAGTCCAAGCCCTGACAAATTTATGCTGTTCTGAGGGCAAAAGGGGGTGCAACTCAATGTTAGGAAGGTGTTCCTAATGTTTTGTACACTCAGTATATTTATATCTTTGGGAATGGGACTAATGCTTTACATATTGTATATCTATGAGTGGGGCTTACCCTCTGTGCCGTCTGGCTCGGCCTGCTCCTCACGTTGCTTCTGTTTGAATTTCAAGTTGCCATGGTGCAATACAGCTCCTGTCAGCTTGTAGATGGCCTGCTTCTCTTCATTAGTGAAGCCCAGGATGGTAATGGCATCCTGGCATTAAAGAGGAAGTACAACAGTGATAAACTGAAGGGTAGTTTGGTATGTGAAAAAGAAAAATACATGAAAATTCCCAGCTGCCACCAAGTTGGAATTTCACAGTGCATTCAGTGTGTATGGTGGTCCTACCCATTCCCTATCTAGAGTTTGGTTAACCCTTTGTTTGACTCACATCTGTGGCATCCAGCTCATCATTGTCATTGATGCTGGCCACAGTGATCTGTCCCTGGCTGCACATGGGGAAGTCGTAGGGGTTGGTGGTGATGAGCGACATTTCTGTGGACAACAGAGAACAGCTTGTCAGTTAAATCTCTTAGAATTCTGCTGTCCTACCTTTACACTATCTCTCCCTCCTTTACTCAATAGATGGACTCAAGGATACATGTAGTATATAATAAATAGCATCAAAAGAGGAGACTGAGACTTGTGGACTAGTGCATCACTAGATAGATATTTCCCAGAGACCTGACCCATGTCTAGAGGCCTTGCTACCTTGGATGTAATCATTGTAATAGTATTATTAGTGTGGAGGGGTTGAGGGTAGATGAAGGATGGGACTAAAAACAAACAAAAGACAACTATTGTAAAATATATTGTGTATGTAAAATGTATATAGTATGTATAAACTGGAAGTAGAAGCCTAAGTATTGTTGTCCATTAGTTTACTCCAATTAGGGGAGGGATGGTAGGGTTGGGGGAGGGGTTTAGGGGAGGGATGGTAGGATTAGGGGGAAATATGGGTGGGAATCATTTTCTCTGAACCTTTACTTTGTCGTACCAACTATCTCAGGTTTGTGGTTGGTCATCATCTGGAAGAAGATGTGGTAGCCTCTCTCATCGGGCAGCTGGAAGGTCACTCTAGACTTCTCCAGCAGGTCTGAGAAAGAGAGAGAACGAATTAAACAAAGAGAAAGAGAGGAGAGAACATGTGATAAAATTACATTTGATGATATGATCTCCCAAAAAATAATATGTGTGAATTTAGGAAAGCATTGAGAAACAATCAAAACCAACTCACAGGTTTCAATGTCAGCTTTAGCCAGTTTGCCACCTTGGAAGTGAATCCTGATGAATTTACCCTGTAGTAGAGCATGGGGGTTAGAAATAGGCCAACAAATAAATTAACATTTTACTTTGATAGACCCCTTTAAAATGTTACAGTTTGTTGGACAGATGTTGGATCTATTGATACAGATATAGGATCTTGATGTAGGATCCAGTTTGCTACAGCAGGGGGAAAAATCCTGCAGCAACAGGAAATTTGAATTATTACGTGGATTGCAAATAATTTAAAAAATATATTTTTTTTTATTACTACAGCAAATCAAGTCTGAAATGTTAAAATGTAACTATAGGGAACTAATGAAATACATTCTTCCAATATAAGTTAACTTCCATAGTATGCCCTTCATACTTACAAAGCGAGACGAGTTGTCGTTCCTCACTGTCTTGGCATTACCGTAAGCCTCCAGCAGAGGGTTAGCTGCAATGATCTGATCCTCAAGAGACCCCTGATTGAGACAAACACAAGTTGCTCAGAAACTGGAAAAGTAATTTTTTCTTCATTGCTTGAAATGTGTTAAAATGGCAAACATAAGAACAACCTACCTGCATTTTGCCGGGGTCTGCTTCCTTCTTCTTCTCTCCACCAGACACTGCAATGGTGGCGAAGTACTGGATGACACGCTTGGTGTTGACAGTCTTTCCTGCACCGGATTCCCCACTGGTTTATATGACAGAGAATGAGGGGTTTTAGTTACATGTTTGAGTGTCAGATTGGCTTTCACTAAGAAATAGCATGAAAAATATACTGTTGACCTGTTTTCTAACATAAGTAAATCATTAACAAATACTCCTTCTCATCGACTCATTATTACACATAACCTAATGCTCTAATCTATTCATAATGTAATGTATTTCATCACACCAAGTGACCCAACTTAATACAATAGAAACACTTTCTCAAGTGCCATTTTAGTAAACAACTTACGTAATCAGGACGGACTGATTCTCCTTATCTGGAACCAAAAAAACATATTGCTTATCATACTCAAGCAACATTATTGGGACATTATTTAATTCATAGCATCATCATGAATTTTACTTTGGAACATTCTATTCAAGGGTAGTGACATCAGATATTCCCAGCAAACTGTTATTACCTAGACTAGAAAACAGTAGATACCTCTCTGAAGCATATTTTAATTTCTATTGGACTTTGAGATCCATCCATCCATCCATCCATCCATCCATCCATCCATCCATCCATCCATCCATCCATCCATCCATCCATCCATGAATGAGAGCTCGTACCAATCAGCATGAACTGAAAGGCGTTGTCAGAGACGGAGAAGATATGGGGTGGAGCCTCCATCCTCTTCTTCCCTCTGTAGGCGTTGACAACCTCCATGTCGTACACTGGGAGCCACTTGTAGGGGTTCACCGTGGCACAGAAGAGCCCAGAGTAGGTCTGGATGAAAGAATAAATAAATTAGGGGATTAGTAAAGTCAGATGTACTTTTACCTGGATTTATGTGAGGATGTGGGTGTTCTTTGGTATACTGATGTGGGTCTACTGTATTGATATGTTTTGGTTTCTACCATTCATTTACAGTGGGGTCACTTTACTGAGCTATATTGTAGGCTGCAAAAGTATATTATTTTATACTAATACAATTGCTTGTAAAAAAGTATTTTGTTTTTAACAAGTAATATATTTCTCAAAGAGATAGGGGTCAAAATTATAGAGGTCTATTTTCATGTCATTCAACCAAAGCACTGGTTCAAATCCAAGTGCCAGTTCCATTTTAGTAAAGCCGTTTACATTTGTTGGATGACACGAAAATAGAGCTCTTTGGGTAAGCCAACCAGTGATGGGTTTGGTGCTGAAATTAGAATACATAAGCAGAAAAGAACCACCTTCCTACTGTAAAATATGGTTGTGGATCTTTGATGTTATGGTGCTATTTTGCTTCCACTGGTCCTGGGGCCCTTGTTAAGGTCAATGGTATCATGAACATTATCAAGTACCCGGATATTTTAGCCGAACACCTCGTTGCCTCTGCCAGAAGGCTGAAACTTGGCCGCAAGTTAATCTTCCAGCAGGACAATAAACCCACGTTCACATGAAAATCTACAATGAAATGGTTAATTGGCCACAAAGTCAACATTTGGCAAAGGCCATCTCAGTCTCGGGACTTGAAACCCATTGAAAATCTGCGGTTTGAATTCAAGAGGGCAGTCAATAAGAATGTCAAGGATCAGGAAGGATTCTGTATGGATGAGTGGTATAAGATCCCTCCCAACTCATAAAAGATTTTAGAATACATTTTTGCTCATATTTATCAAGTGTCAATATTTTTAGACTCCTCTGTATGGGTAGTACTGTATTTATGTATTTCTTATGTTCATGTATGTGTGTGTTTGTATTTGCAGGTTTCTTACATAGATCATCCATGCTGCATAACGCTCTTTGAGGTTATACAACACAGAGGCTTCATTCAGGTAGGTCATCATGGCCATGTCCTCAATCTTGTCGTACTTAGGGGGGTTCATCTCATAGATGTCTGCATCTTTGAACTCTTTTCCTTCCTGAAACAATCAGAAATCTAGATTACACACAGATCAAACTGGACATGACTGAATGATTTTTTTGCTCATTAAATACAAGTTTAATAATGCAAAAAAATGCATTTTCACATTTAATCCAACTACCTAGTTATCACCCACTGACACATACATGGTGATTCTTGACTAGTCAACATGAGAAATGTGTTAGATATATACTGCCTTCAAAAAACAATGAAATGCTTCAAAAAGTATTCATACCCCTTAATTTATTCCAGATTTTGTTGTATTACAGCCTGGATTCAAAATGTATTAAATATATATTTTTAAAATACATTTTTTGCACATTTATTGATAATGAAATACAGAAATATCTAATTTACATAAGTATTCACACACCTGAGTCAATACATGTTAGAATAACCTTTGGCAGAGATTACAGCTGTGAGTCTTTCTGGGTAAGTCTCCAAGAGCTTTACACACCTGGTTAGTACAATAATTGTGCATTATTTATTTTTTTATTCTTCAAGCCCTGTCAAGCTGGTTGTTGATCATTGCTAGACAGCCATTTTCAAGTCTTGTCATAGAGTTTCAAGCACATTTAAGTCAAATGTAACTAGGCCATTCAATGTTGTCTTGGTAAACAACTCCACCGTATATTTGGCCTTGTGTTTTAGGTTATTGTCCTGCTGAAAATATGAAGAGTGGTATTCAGTCATGTGTTGGATTTGCTCCAAACGTAACACTTTGTCTTCAGGACATGAAGTTCATTTCTTTGCCACATTCTTTAGAGTTTTACTTTTAATGACTTATTGCAAATAGGATGCATGTTTTGGAATATTTCTATTCTGTATAAGATTTCTTATTTTTGCTCTTTCATTTAGGTTAGCATTGTTATAATGTTGTTGTTGCTCCATCCTCAGTTTTCTCCTATCACAGCCATTAAACTCTGTAACTGTTTTAAAGTCACCATTGGCTTCATGGTGAAATCCATAGTGATTTCCTTCCTCTTTGGCAACTGAGTTAGGAAGGGCGCCTGTATCTTCATAGTGACTGAGTGTATTGATATACCATCCAAAGTGTAATTAAAATGTTTTTTTTGTTTTTTTTACCCATCTACCAGTAGGTGCCTTTCTTTGCAAGGCACTGGAAAACCTCCCTGGTCTTAGTGGTTGAATCTGTGTTTAAAATTCACTGCTTGACTGAGGGACCTTACAGATAATTGTATGTGTGGGAATCAGAGATGAGGTAGTCATTCAAAAATGATGTTAAACACTATTATTGTACACAGAGTGAGTCCATGCAACTTATTATGTGACTTGTTGTGCTAATGTTTACTCCTGAACTTATTTAAGCTTGCCATAACAAAGGGGTTGAATACTTACTGACTCAAGACATTTCAGCTTTTAATTTTAGTCAATCCGTAAATATTTCTAAAAACATAATTCCACTTTGACGTTATGTGGTATTGTGTGTGTGTGTGTAGGCCAGTGATACAAATACAAAATCTTGAATTCAAGCTGTAACACACCAACAACATTTTGAAAAATTCAAGAATACATTCTGAAGGAACTGTATGTTTATCTTTTTTTTTTCTTTCTGATTTCATATTGTTGATATTTTCTTTGATAATTTAGATGATTTTTCAAGGAATAGTGTAATTGCACAAACTTGAATACTTTTCAGATCAGACTTACCTCCTTACTGCCGTCAGGTTTCGTGACTGTTACAGTACACTTCCCGTCGGCCCTGGCAGTGACCAGACCCTTAAGGTACAGCTCCGCCTTGTCTGTCACATAGCAGGAGTTCTTTGAATCAAAGGGTGCGGTTTGTGCCTCAATCCTCTCCCTCTCAGGCTTACGGAGGTATATGGCAGCCTTGCCGTAGATTTGCATCTCCGCGTCCGTACTCATGGTGACGGATAACTAGGAAAGAGATGAAACAAGAAACATGATTGACTCTGTGGTGCTTCCTCCCCAGTCAACAGAGTTAAGTGAACAGTATCTCTCAGAATATTCTCATCACTTTTTATGTGAAGACTCAAACCATGTCTCACCTTCTTTTCCCCCTCCTACGGTTGAATGTGTACTTCTTGGAGGACCCTGTGAAACATTAGGGTGTTGTGAAAACACACAAGTCTAAAGGCTCATCATTTAGCTGTCGAAGGGTTCGAAAACATTTTGGCAACTCACTTTACTACACATTCAAATAATTACCCCTGAAAGCCCAGTTACATTCTAGAACCCCCTCACTTTATGTAAATGAAAGTTACAGATTGGAAGTAAAACATTTTAAATCAATGCCACTTTATTGCATACTGTCAAATCTTACAAGAGACATGCACAACTTAATTCAAACACTGCAGTTAGCTACTGCCTCAGATGCTGAGCGCAAACATGAGACAAATGTAAAAGTTGGAGATGTCTTACCACAGAGGAAGAAGGTATCTGACTTATGGATGTTGGGGCCTCAGCCTCCTTATATCTGGTTGGAAGTGCTAACCAAGCAACAGTTAATTATGGACCACTCTGGGGAAGGACATGGATTGTAGGAGAGACCTCCCCCCCAGACCTGTGTTTCTGTGTATCACTAGCACCTCCCACTTCCAGGAGCACCACACTCCCATTACATTACTTTCTAATGTCGTAATTGTCTCTGAATTGAATTTCACTGAATTTACATAAAGTAGATATGTCACTACTAATAATTATTATAATGTCAAAAAAATTGTTTGATTAGTCAAATTGATTCCAATGTTACTCCCACTGACCCTCAAATACTGTAATGGAGTAATTCCATGTTGCCCCACTACCACTAAAATAGTTTTCATTAAATCTAATCTTACCTGATTTAGTTCCATTTTAGTGGCATTAATCCTCATCAACAAATGTATATATATGTTCACCTGTTATTTCTATTATTTAGCTTGTAAACACATCTGAACTGTCTCCTCACCTCATGCTTGTGACAGAGTTGGCCGTTACCTCGTGATTTGCTTAGTTTGATTTATCACCCTGGTGGAACCATATTAAATTAATATTTAAAAGCTAGAACAGAAACATTTAGGCTTTCAATTACAGCTTATAAAAATGTTCAATCTAATGTGTTATTTATCTACAGTATGACATATTGAAGATTCTGAAAGGTGTCTCACATTTCAGTTGGCTAAAACGGTCCAGTAGGATTCTTCCGACTTATATTACACCATACCAGTATTTCAATAATCTTATCCACTCATATTGCTGACAGCGATATAGCTGCAAACTGTTCTCACAGTCTGAAGTAAACAGCTTAGAAGCTGAGCTGGCTGATTCAAATTATATATATTAACTGTATATACACACACACACACACACACACACACACACTACCGGTCAAAAGTTTTAGAACACCTACTCATTTAAGGGTTTTTCTTTATTTTGACGATTTTCTACATTGCAGAAAATAGTAAAAAATAAAGAAAAACTCTTGAATGAGTAGGTGTTCTAAAACTTTTGACCGGTTGTATGTATGATGTATATACAGTACCAGTCAAAAGTTTGGACACACCTACTCATTCAAGGGTTTTTCTTTATTTTTACTATTTTCTACATTGTAGAATAATAGTGAAGACATCAAAACTATGAAATAACACTTGTGGAATCATGTATAAACCAAAAAATGGTATATTTTAGCTTCTTCAAAGTAGCCACACTTTGCCTTGATGACAGCTTTGCACACTCTTGGCATTTTCTTCCAACATTCTTGAAGGAGTTCCCACATATGCTGAGCACTTGTTCGCTGCTTTTCCTTCACTCTGCAGTCCAACTCATCCCAAACCATCTCACTTGGGTTGAGGTCGGGTGATTGTGGAGGCCAGGTCATCTGATGCAGCAATCCATCACTCTCCTTCTTGGTAAAACAGCCCTTACACAGCGGATGTGTGGTTGGGTCATTGTCTTGTTGAAAAACAAATGATAGTCCCACTAAGTCGAAACCAGATGGGATGGCGTATCGCTGCAGAATGCTGTGGTAGCCATGCTGGTTAAATGTGCCTTGAATTCTAAATAAATCACTGACAGTGTCACCAGCAAAGCACCCCCACACCATCACACCTCCTCCATGCTTCACGGTGGGAACCGCACATGCGGAGATCATCCGTTCACCTACTCTGTGTCTCACAAACTTCTGTATGGAGGAATGGTCTAAGATCCCACCCAATGTGTTGTCCCATCTCATAAAACATTATAGTAAAAGGCTAAGTGCCCTTATCCTCGCAAGGGGAGGGTGAACAAAGTAGTGTAAACAGGGGTGCCAATTATTTTGACATGTATAATTTTGAAATAAAAAAATATGACTTGTTAAACAAAATCTATTTCTCTTAACAATTGTATTAGTTTAAAATCACATAATTTCCCAAGTTCTTTGAGCACTGGACAGAGGAACTCTGCCTAGAAGGCCAGCATCCCGGAGTCTCGTCTTCACTGTATACAATATAGCTCAGTGTTTGTATTATTTATTATATACAGTCTTTATTGCTCAACTTTATCAAGGTTGTCAATAAAGGTGACTGTATATAGGATTTCCTTACTTCTTCTATAATAATATAAAGTCACCTCCTTTCTCATTTCACACACAAAGGAAGGAAGTAGTCAGGCCACCCCATGGTATCACCAACCATGATTTATTACTCAGGTAGAAGCATACTGCTTATATGGGAAATAAAAGGGGTGAAAAAGGCAGAGAAGGCGCCTCCCGAGTGGAGCAGCGGTCTAAGGCACTGCATCGCAGCGGTCTAAAGCACTGCATCGCAGCGGTCTAAAGCACTGCATCGCAGCGGTCTAAAGCACTGCATCGCAGCGGTCTAAGGCACTGCATCGCAGCGGTCTAAGGCACTGCATCGCAGCGGTCTAAGGCACTGCATCGCAGCGGTCTAAGGCACTGCATCACAGCGGTCTAAAGCACTGCATCGCAGTGCTAGAGGCTTCACTACAGACCTGGGTTCGATCCCGGGCTGTAACACAGCCGGCCGTGATCGGGAGTCCCATAGGGCGGCACACAATTGGCCCAGGGTCGTCAGGGTTAGGGGAGGGTTTGGCCGGGGAGGCTTTACCTGGCTCATCACGCTCTAGCGACTCCTTGTGGTGGGCCGGGCTCCTGCAGGTTGACCTTGGTCATCAGGTGAAGAGTGTTTCCTCTGACACATTGGTGCGGCTGGCTTCCGGGTTAAGCGGGCGGGTGTTCAGAAGCGCGGTTTGGCGAGTCATGTTTCGGAGGACGCATGACTCAACCTTCGCCTCCCGATCCTGTTGGGGAGTTGCAGCGATGAGATAAGATCGGAACTGGGGAGAGAGGAAGTGATTAGGGGGAGGGAACAGGGGCATATTCATTAGTCAAATTCAGTTGCAAAACGTTCGGTCTGTTGCAAAACGGATTTGCAACAATAACAAGAGTTTATATTGGACAAATGAAGGTAGGTCCATCCCTGTTTAATTTCTGTTTGCTTCCATTTGGTTCCTAGAGTAAACGGTAAACAATTTCCCTTGCAAAAAGTTTTGCAATAGAATCCGACTAATGAATACACCCCTGGTGTGGCGGGAAGGGGCATGGGTAGGCAACTAGATTCAGCTGTGGGACGATTTTTGTCAGAGCGTATGGTCAGGGGGCAGGAACATAATTATAATATTTTTGTACTCTACAAATTGACCACAACTAAGCCCAAAAAGAGATTGTATTTGAAAATAACAATAACAATACCTTGATTACATTGATCATATATCAATTTTTTATTCGTGGGAATAGATTACCTAAATAAAAAAAATATTTCCTGAATTCCTGGTGATTTCACTTGTTTTTTGTAGTTGTCGTTGAAAAAAAAACATTACAAAAAAATTCACTAACAATTTTAGAAGGCCAAAAAACAAACATTGCCGGAGCAATTGGGAGTCCTATAGGAGTGAGTCGACTCGATTTAAGATGGCCCGACCAAAAGTTTGGGTTTTGGAACAAGCTGCCTTGCAAGACCTTGCTCTGGTCGACGGCAAAGTCAGCGCAAAACTAAGGTGACGTAGGCTAAGCAGGTGCAGTAATGAGTACGATTCTGTATTGTCACATGCAAAAGTGGTTGCTTTTGATACAAACGCTTTATCTGCCTTCCCAATAAAAACTGGTTAGAAAATTCGATCAAATGCAGGATTTTATGTTAAAGAGATATCGTATGTTTCTGTACGATGCATCATGCTGCGTTGTTGACAATATGACTAAGCGCCACAAATTGCTGTTCAATTTCAGCAGGGTGAGCTTCACTTGGTCACGTGACAGGCCATAGCTCGGTGCAACCAAGGCCAGAATAATCAAATCCCCTCATTGGCATGACCCTTCACAACAAGTTGATTCAGCTGAAGCCACTGTGCTAGTGCTGGGGCAGAATAAAAGCCTGCACACCATGTGGATGGGCTGTCCAGATCAGGAGTTGAAGGCCCCTGATGTAGTGTTATTAACTGACAGATGTCATTAAGCAGTTGAGTAAACTGTCATTATAAAACTGGTATTGTACCTATTTGAAGTATTTTATCAGGGCTTTGGGAGGATTGGATAGTAACTCTTGATCCAATACATGTTAAGGGTGCTTTATATGACTGTCTGTGCTCGCAAAGTAGTTTATCACCACAGACAGGAGTTTGGCTGAGACACCCCACCGTCAGTTCAAATCTAAATCTGGATATGAAATGTCACAAGTTGTGGCATGGATCCAAAAAACAACCAAGCTTGGCTCAGGTAATTGTGATTTTATTTCCCAGGTCACATGTCTCTCTGTAAATCTATTACGGTGTCAGCAATGTGAGGACCTCATGGTCGACTAATAAGGTCAACATAATGTGCTGGCCTGTATCAGATCTCTGTGGTCTACAGTATAGGTATGAGGTCTTCACCTTTCAGCATGCAGTGTGAAGTCAATGGAGGACTAAATGTAATATTAATCTAATACATTTACAAGGAGAAACACTTGGATCAAATGGGGAGCTGTTGTGTTTTTCAGCAAGCTTTACAGATCTTTGGACAAACAAGTCTAAAAGTATTACTTCCCGTCAGTAACCTTCTCCAAACATGGCCATGATCCAAAACTGGGTGTCAGAAATACATGCAGCCTAAAGTAGTTCAGGATTGCTTTATGACCCTCCGTCATAGAGACGGTATCAAACCTGCTGAGCTGTTCTTGAATCTCTGTGATCCAATACAGTCGATGGCAAAGTTACAGGAAGTGTACCAAAGCAACAGATCATTTACAAGCCCAATATGTCCATGTTCAGAAACAGGTGTGTCAGAAATCACTGAACTCCCCTTCAGCTGCAGCTGTTGGAACACAAGCGTCTCTGGGGGAGCAGGGACTCGTCCTAGCCAAGCCTTTTAAAACAGAAAAGACAAGTGACAGTCCAATCCACTAGATGACCCCACCAACGATCACTGTTTAGAAGTTAAACCCTTCACATTCAGTCTCACAATTAGAAGACTGATTTAAATTATGGGAAAAATGGGAAGTGATCCTGTCTGCCTGTGAATGAGTTGAATAGAAGGTGTTGAATAGAAGGTTGTCTAGTTTAACTGCTGCTTTGGTAATAGTCTTGACCTCTATGGCAGCTGTTATATCTGATGACCTGATGATAGCAGCCTCTGCTTTATAGTCCTGCAATTTATCCCACTTAAGAGTTGGCTCAACTTTAATATCGCAATCATCTCAATAATGTTGTACGCAATTTGTTGGATCGGAACCAGTGTTGTGTTCATTAGGCACAGTGTAGCAAAACATTCCAAAACATATTACACCATACCAGTATTTCAATAATCTTATCCACTCATATTGCTGACAGCGATATAGCTGCCTCAAACTTTTATTACACTCTGAAGTTAACCGCTTAGCAGATGAGCTGGCTAATAAAATTATATATATCTCTGGAGACTGCTGAGGGGAGGACGGCTCATAAAAATGGCTCGAACGGAGCAAATGGAATGTCGCCAAACACATGGAAACCATGTGTTTGGTGTCTTTAATACCATTCCACTGATTCCGCCCCAGCTATTACCATGAGCTAATCCCCAATCAAAGTGCCAACCTCCTGTGATTTTATATATATATATATATACACAAAGCAAAAATACGTTTTTATTGTTGTTCATTTATATAAAAATGTAAAAATACTGAAATATTATATTTACATAAGTATTCAGACCCTTTACTAAGTACTTTGTTGAAGCACCTTTGGCAGTGATTACAGCCTTGAGTCTTCTTGGGTATGATGCTACAAGCTTCTTCTCTGCAGATCCTCTCAAGCTCTGTCAAGTTGGATTGGGAGCACTGTTGCACAGCTATTTTCAGGTTTCTCCAGTGATGTTCGATCAGGTTTAAGTCCGGGCTTTGGCTGGGCCACTCAAGGACATTCCGAGACTTGTCCCGAAGCCACTCCTGCGAAGCCACTCCTGTCTTGGCAGTGTGCTTAGGGCCATTGTCCTGTTGGAAGGTGAACCTTCGCCCCAGTCTGAGGTCCTGTGCGCTCTGGAGCATGTTTTCATCAAGGATCTCTCTGTACTTTGCCTCGCTCCTGACCAGTCTCCTAGTCCCTGTCGCTGAAAAACATCCCCACAGCATGGTGCTGCTATATAAATATATATATATATACACACACTGAACAAAAATATAAACACAACAATTTCAAAGATTTTACTGAGTTACAGTTAATAGAAGGAAATCAGTCAATTGAAATAAATTCATTAGGCACTGTTTGTTTTCTGTTTTCAAACTTCTGCATTCAAATAGTAGTTTAAATGTTCTTTGTGTCTCATATGTTGCAGCTACTGTCTGTCAGGTAGAACAGGAAATCATGTCTCTATTCAAGACATTTCTATCAGCAATATTCAGAACATTTCACCTCCCTGAATATACCCTGTTTGTTCAGGTTCAGTGTCCACCCAGCACATCAGTACAAGAAGCCCCATATCTGCTGGATACACTAGTTGAGCAGGGCTCTGACCATCTGGAAGGATCCCATCAAGGCCTTTTCATTTCTTGGACTGTGCTCTCATCTTCACTGCAGCCAAGGTTTATTGTTTGGTATATCTGCCAACACAGTCTAATTCTGGCACTGATGCCACTGTTATTAGACAATATATTTACTTGCCATGTTTGTAGGGGAGAGAACTTTAGCACCATGCAAGACTAAGAGTTTGACATTCAAGTTCTTTTAATGTGCAAAGATCTTGCAAGACATATTACATTTACATTTTAGTCATTTAGCAGACGCTCTTATCCAGAGCGACTTACAGTAGTGAATGCACACATTTCATACAATTTCATACATTTTTTTTTTTTCCTGTGCTGGCCCCCCGTGGGAATCGAACCCACAACCCTGGTGTTGCAAACACCATGCTCTACCAACTGAGCTGTACTACATATGACCTGTGTGTTTCTTAGCTTTGCCTCAGGACTAAGGAAGGATTGTATTAGGTAGTTTTCTATAGAACTGACTGGTTAAGGATTTCTGCTGCCAACATGGCGCATCGGTCAAAATGCAATGAGGGGAGGGAGATTAGGAATCCAGGTTTAGGGTATTTAATACACAGTGGAACAGGAACACAGAATTCATAGGGGAGGGTTTGGAATGGATGTTGATTAAGGTTTAGGAGTTGGAGCTTGAAAGGCAGGTAGGAAGGTTAGGTTGTGGAAGGATGTGGTGGTCTGGAAGAGAAACAAGAGGGAAACATATTAGGAACACACCAACATAAAAGGTGCATGAATTACAAGGTAATGCCAGGTGACCAGGTAAAGGGAATGGACTTAACATATACAGTAAAGTGCCCAGTAAACGGCTACACAGCCCTTTTTTACTGCCTTAAAATTCAATATAAAAATGTTCTTATCATCTAAATTTCTAAAGTGAAGGAACAAATTATAGAAACATTTCCAAAATAATTTAAAATAAATATGTCTTGTTTTCGTATTTCTTCACCCCTCAGAGTTAATACTTGTTGGATGCACCTTTGACAGCTGTAATCATTTTGACACTTTGCACAACTCTTAGGGCAACATACAGTATATTCATTGTTTTTGTAAAACATTGTTCAAGATGAAAAAAGTCCAGAGAGGACCCCAATTGCAAACACTTCTTGGCAGGTGGAGGCAAAGATACACGTTGCAAGAAACATTACCCACCGCATAAAAACCTCTGCCTCAGAAATCAGACTTTCTGTAATGCTCTCGCCAAGTAGTAGAGGTACTCCCTTAACGAGTTTAAACCAATTAGCAAAATTCCTTTAAGTAGTGGAACACTATAGTACAGAAGCTACACGTACCATTCATGCGCCTTTCAAAAATGTTATTTGGTTCATCAAACATTGGTCACGTGAGCTGTGGCATGGTGGCTTAATATTGAAATGTATGTCATCTAGACGTTGAGCTGATCTACAGTGAGGGAAAAAAGTATTTGATCCCCTGCTGATTTTGTACATTTGCCCACTGACAAAGAAATGATCAGTCTATAATTATAATGGTAGGTTTATTTCAACAGTGAGAGACAGAATGACAACAACAAAAAATCCAGAAAACGCATGTCAAAAATGTTATAAAATGATTTGCATGTTAATGAGGGAAATAAGTATTTGACCCTTCTGCAAAACATGACTTAGTACTTGGTGGCAAAACCCTTGTTGGCAATCACAGAGGTCAGATGTTTCTTTTAGTTGGCCACCAGGTTTGCACACATCTCAGGAAGGATTTTGTCCCACTCCTCTTTGCAGATCTTCTCCAAGTCATTTAGGTTTCGAGGCTGACGTTTGGCAACACGAACCTTCAGCTCCCTCCAGAGATTTTCTATGGGATTAAGGTCTGGAGACTGGCTGGGCCACTCCAGGACCTTAATGTGCTTCTTCTTGAGCCACTCCTTTGTTGCCTTGGCCGGGTGTTTTGGGTCATTGTCATGCTGGAATATAGATCCACGACCCATTTTCAATACCCTGGCTGAGGGAAGGAGGTTCTCACCCAAGATTTGGCGGTACATGGCCCTGTCCATCGTCCCTTTGATGCGGTGTCCTGTCCCCTTAGCAGAGAAACACCCCCAAAGCATAATGTTTCCAACTCCATGTTTGACGGTGGGGATGTTGTTCTTGGGATCATTGGCAGCATTCCTCTTCCTCCAAACACGGCAAGTTGAGTTGATGCCAAAGAACTCCATTTTGGTCTCATCTGACCACAACACTTTCACCCAGTTGTCCTCTGAATCATTCAGATGTTCATTGGCAAACTTCAGACGGGCATGTATATGTGCTTTCTTGAGCAGGGGGACCTTGCGGGCGCTGCAGGATTTCAGTCCTTCACGGCGTAGTGTGTTACCAATTGTTTTCTTGGTGACTATGGTCCCAGCTGCGTTGAGATCATTGACAAGTTCCTTCCGTGTAGTTCTGGGCTGATTCCTCACCGTTCTCATGATCATTGCAACTCCACGAGGTGAGATCTTGCATGGAGCCCCAGGCTGAGGGAGATTGACAGTTCTTTTGTGTTTCTTCTATTTGCGAATAATCGCACCAACTGTTGTCACCTTCTCACCAAGCTGCTTGGCGATGTAGCCCATTCCAGCCTTGTGTAGGTCTACAATCTTGTCCCTGATATCCTTGGAGAGCTCTTTGGTCTTGGCCATGGTGGATAGTTTGGAATCTGATTGATTGATTGATTGCTTCTGTGGACAGGTGTCTTTTATACAGGTAACAAACTGAGATTAGGAGCACTCCCTTTAAGAGTGTGCTCCTAATCTCAGCTCGTTACCTGTATAAAAGACACCTGGGAGCCAGAAATCTTTCTGATTGAGAGGGGGTCAAATTCTAATTTCCCTCATTAAAATGCAAATCAATTTATAACATTTTTGACATGTGTTTTTCTGGATTTTTTTGTTGTTATTCTGTCTCTCACTGTTCAAATAAACCTACCATTAAAATTATAGACTGATAATTTCTTTGTCAGTGGGCAAACGTACAAAATCAGCAGGGGATCAAATACTTTTTTCCCTTACTGTACCTACACAGTATATACACCATGACGTCTCATTCACTGTTTAACCATGACCTGGTCATGCTCCTAGCAACCGCCAATTGCACATTGTGCATAAAATCTGGGATAGGTCCCACCCTTATGTCAAAATGTTCAAGCCGAGATAAAATACTGGGGCCATTAATTCCCTTTCCAATTTTGCCAGACTATAGTGCTGAATCTATAAATAAGTCAGACTGATTTCTGAGTGGATAGTTTTCTTCAAAAGGATATGCACGTGTATACCCTTTGGAGCTCAAAACATAAACCGCAGACAAGGACGTTTGTTTCTCAGATGTACAGGTAGCTCATTAACAGTACAAAGGAGCGGCCAAATGCTAAATGAAGAGGATTAAAACATTTGAACTCCGTCACAAATAAACTGAAGGGTCAGATTATCAGGGGAATTTAGAGGCGACAGTTCCTTATGTAACAGTTCCGTCCCTCTCCTCGCCCCTACCTGGGCTCGAACCAGGGACCCTCTGCACACACCGACAACAGCCACCCTCGAAGCATCGTTACCCATCACTCCACAAAAGCCGCGGCCCTTGCAGAGCAAGCGGAACAACTACTTCAAGGTCTCAGCGTGAGTGACGTCACCGATTGAAATGCTATTAGCGCGCACCCCGCTAACTAGCTAGCCATTTCACATCGGTTAAACTTACACATCTTCCCATCATATACAGTGCCTAGTAAGTAGACTTTTTCCACATTTTGTTAAATTACAGCCTTATTCAAAAAAATATATGTAATCCCTCAGCAATCTACACACAATACCCCATAATGACAAAGCAAAAATAGGTTTTATTTTTGCTAAAACAGAAATACCTTATTTACATAAGTATTCAGACCCTTTGCTATGAGACTCGAAATTGAGCTCAGGTGCATCCTGTTCCCATTGATCATCCTTGAGATGTTTCTACAACTTGATTGGAGTCCACCTGTGGTAAATTCAATTGATTGGACATGATTTGGAAAGGCACACACCTGTCTATATAAGGTCCCACAGTCGACAGTGCATGTCAGAGCAAAAACCAAGCCATGGAGTTGAAGGAATTGTCCTTAGAGCTCAGAGGCAGGACTGTGCCGAGGCACAGATCTGGGAAAGAGTACAAACATATTTCTGCAACATTGAAGGTCCCCAAGAACACAGTGGCCTCCATCATTCTTAATGGAAGAAGTTTGGAACCTCCAAGACTCTTCCTAGAACTGGCCGCCTGGCCAAACTGAGAAATCGGGGAGAAGGGCCTTGGTCAGGGAGGTGACCGAGAACCCGATGGTCACTCTGACAGAAGGACAACTATCTCTGCAGCACTTCACCAGTCAGGCCTTTATGGTAGAGTGGCCAGACGGAAGCCACTCCTCAGTAAAAGGAACATGACAGCCCGCTTGGAGTTTGGCAAAAGGCACCTAAAGACTCTTAGACCGTGAGAAACAAGATTCCCTGGTCCGATGAAACCAAGATTGAACTATTTGGCCTGAATGCCAAGCGTCACGTCTGGAGGAAACCTGGCACCATCCCTACGGTGAAGCAAGGTGCTGGCAGCATCATAGTCTGGGGATGTTTTTCAGCGGCAGGGACTGGGAGACGAGCCGGGATCGAGACAAAGATAAACAGAGCAAAGTACAAAGAGATCCTTGATGGAAACCTGCTCCAGACCACTCAGGACCTCAGACTGGGGTGAAGATTCACCTTCCAACAGGACAATGACGCTAAGCACACTGCCAAGACAATGCAGGAGTGGCTTCGGGACAAGTCTCTGAATGTCCTTGAATGCCCAGCCAGAGCCCGCACTTGAACATCTCTGGAGAGACCTGAAAATAGCTGTGCAGCAATGCTCCCCATCCAACCTGACAGAGCTTGGGAGGATCTTTAGAGAAGAATGTGAGAAACTCCTCAAATGCAGGTGTGCCAAAATTGTAGCGTCATACTCAAGAAGACTTGAGGCTGTAATCGCTGCCAAAGGTGCTTCAACAAAGTACTGAGTAAAGGGTCTGAATATTAATGTAAATATGATATCAGTTTTACACTTTTTTTAAATAAATTTGCTAAATAAAAAAATAAACTGTTTTTGCTTTGTCATTATGAGGTATTGTGGATTGAGGGGGAAAATACAATCTATTTCAGAATATGTCTATAGCGTAACTAAATGTGGAAAAAGTCAAGGGCTCTGAATGCTTTCCAAAGGCACTGTACATTCTCTATAGAAGCTGGGTTTTCTTTTGAACTCTATCAAATCAATGCTTTAAATTGTTTGTAATCTCAGGTTCCTGCAACATATTCTGAATGTGCTCTTCTAATGGCAAATACATCTTTTTTAAATGACCTTTCAGTCTTTCCTATTGCCACAGCTCCTGCAGTACACCTGCACATTCTGTACATTCTGATACAAAAGGTGTACTGTAATAAAACACTACACCGGCTTAGTTTCCCAGATGCCAGGATGATGAGAAAAGGAGGGATTGTTCTAAACTGGCTACCCAAGTCAGTGCGCGATGGGACAAGGAAAGTTAACTTGGTGAAAGCACCTTTGACAGCCATAAGTTGTGAATCATTTTGAATAAGATTCCACCAACCTTACTCAACATTGGTTGATTAATTAATTAATAAATAACATTTTTCTAAACTAATCCAATCTGTTAGTATTTAGACTTATTACACCCTTTACTGAAATGGTTGTTCCAGTTTAGAGGGTTTCAGTAGACATGAAATTAGAGCTCTTTGCCCACATACACCAGTGGTGTGTTTGGCATGGAAATAAGGATGCATAAGCAGTAAAGAACATACCTACTGTCAAATATGGTGGTAGATCTTGGATGTCTGCACTGATGGACTGCCCTCTTCAATTCAAACCA
Organism: Salmo trutta; assembly: GCF_901001165.1. NCBI lineage: Eukaryota > Metazoa > Chordata > Actinopteri > Salmoniformes > Salmonidae > Salmo > Salmo trutta. The sequence continues at coordinate 83,291,126 of NC_042970.1, read as the reverse complement.
CAGGTTTTCAATGGAGTTCAAGTCCTGAGGAGTAAGTTTCAGAAATCCCCATCTGCTAAACAAGCAATAACAAGCCTAGACCCGTTTAGGAAAAAAAGTATTTTAATGTATTCGGTAATGTTATACTTATCCAGATTTACCAGAGGGTTCAAATTGCAATGAGTTGGAGGCAAGACCACTTTGTCAGCATAGCGGAGGCTTCATACATAGCCAAGGCTTCACACTTTTATGAGACGGCTATAAATAGAATCCAGGATGGCAGGAAAGGTTGGAATGAAGGCCAAACAGTCAGTCAACACAGACTAGATACATGGTGTCAGAAGGTCGTTTTCGGAGCAGTGAGCAGTTACCTACTCTGTCAAATTACTTTAGTTGCAGGATTTGTGATATCTGTGGTTCTGAAACACAATGGCCACCCTCCATGCTAACTACATTGGAGAAGCATGCCAGATCTCAGAACGCCTGAGTCTGCATATCAGCTAACCACATCATATGATATAGCAATTTGACGTGGCATGCAACCATTGGTTGATGCAATGCAACCAATAAGATACTCTGGGATCATAATTCTATATAAAGGTTTTGCCTCGAGGGAGTGCGAGGGCAAGTTGATCAGACACATTCATCCCACTCTGATGTCATCAGGGGTTCAAGAAGTGAAGCGGCAAGAAACCTTATTGTATTTGTTGGCGTTGGTTACTTCAATGTTGTGATTTTCATAGTTTCAGATGTAGAGTTCAACATGTAAATAGGAAGAGGATTATCAACAGGTTCTGAAAGAGGAAACATTAACTACTTGAGAGAAGAAGGTTAACTAGAAAGTCACAGTCTGTATGCCACATTATTGTAGCTATTAGAAAGCTATTGGGGTGATTCCTCACCAAACTAGAACAACAAAATACAGATTTTTATTTTTTTAATGATTTATGATATATATATATATTTTAATTTAAACCTTAGAAGGGTCCTTTGGAGGAAGCATTTTTTACATATATTGGACATTATGTTAAAGCATAATTGAGGAAAAAAATATTAAAGTTGGAACATTTGTGACATTTAACGGCCCTGTTATGAGGTTCTCTGTAATGGCCACAAAATCGAACATGGCAAGAGGCACGGAGTGTGTTGTTGACCTGGTTAACAGGTTAAAATTGATTTGCAAATTCAAGTTGATCCTAATTGTTGTCATATTGGCTTAGTTGTGATGGTTAATTAATTTAACATTTATCAATACCAACTCAGGAAGCCGGTGGCCACCACCTTTTAATGTTTTGCTACACTGCGCCTAATGAACACAACCCTGGTTCCGATCCAACAGATTGAAGGTGGTGGCGGGCTTCTTAATGTTTTGCTACACTGTGCCTAATGAACACAACCCTGGAGGTCAAGGCTATTACCAAAGCAGCAGTTAAACTGGACAACTTTCCATTCACCACCTTCTATTCAACTCATTCACTGGCAGACAGGAACACTTCCCATTTCCCCCATGATTTAAATCAGTCTTCCAATTGTGCGACTGGATGTGAAGGGTTTAACTTCTAAACAGTGATCCTTGGTGGGGTCATCTAGTGGATTGGGCTGTCATGTGTCTTTTCTGTTCCAAAAGGCTTGGCTAGGACGAGTCCCTGCTCCCCCAGAGACGCTTGTGTTCCAACAGCTGCAGCTGAAGGGGAGTTCAGTGATTTCTGGCACACCTGTTTCTGAACATGGACATATTGGGCTTGTAAATTATCTGTTGCTTTGGTACACTTCCTGTAACTCTGCCATCGACTGTATGGGATCACAGAGATTCAAGAACAGCTCAGCAGGTTTGATACCATCTCTATGACGGAGGGTCATAAAGCAATCCTAAATGACTTTAGGCTGCATGTATTCCTGACACCCAGTTTGGATCATGGCCATGTTTGGAGAAGGTTACTGACAGGAAGTAATACTTTTAGACTTGTTTGTCTAAAGATCTGTACAACTTGCTGAAAAACACAACAGCTCCCCATCTGATCCAAGTGTTTATCCTTGTAAATGTATTAGATTAATATTACATTTAGCCCTCCATTGACTTCACACTGCATGCTGAAAGGTGAAGACCTCATACCTATACTGTAGACCACAGAGAGCTCCAATTTTATAACTTTATTTAACTAGGCAAGTCAATTAAGAACAAATTCTAATTTACAATGACGGCCTACCCAGGAACAGTTGGTTAACTGCCTTGTTCAGGGACAGAACAACAGATTTATACCTTGTCGGCTCTGGCATTCGATCCAGCAACCTTTCAGTTACTGTCCCAACGCTCTAACCACTAGGCTACCTGCCGCCCCGATACAGCCCAGCACATTATGTTGACCTTATTAGTCGACCATGAGGTTCTCACATTGCTGACACCGTAATAGCTTTACAGAGAGACATGTGATCTGGGAAATAAAATCTGAATTATCTGACCCAAGCTTGGTTGTTTTTTGGATCCATGCCACAACTTGTGACATTTCATATCCATATTTAGATTTGAACTGGCGGTGGGGTGTCTCAGCCAAACTCCTGTCTGTGGTGATAAACTACTTTGTGAGCACAGACAGTCATATAAAGCACCCTTAACATGTATTGGATCAAGAGTTACTATCCAATCCTCCCAAAGCCCTGATAAAATACTTCAAATAGGTACAATACCAGTTTTATAATGACAGTTTACTCAACTGCTTAATGACATCTAGTTAAAAAGGGGGCATGCAACTCCTGTTCTGGACAGCCCTTCCACATGGTTTGCAGGCTCTTGTTCCATCCCAGCACTAACACAGAGGCTTCAGCTGAATCAACTTGTTGTAAAGAGTCATGCCAATGAGGGGATTCGATCAAACTGGCCTGGGTTGCACCGAGCTATGGCCTGTCACATGACCGAGTGAAGCAAAAACCATCAAGCGTTCTGCATTCTGCAGCAATACGCCATCCCATCTGGTTTGGGCTTAGTGGGACTATCACAATGACCCAAAACACCTCCAGGCAGTGTAAGGTCTATTTGACCAAGAAGGAGAGTGATGGAGTTCTGCATCAGATGACCTGGCTTCCACAATCCCCTGACCTCAGCCAACAAGTGCTCAGCATATGTGGGAACTCCTTCAAGACTGTTGGAATAGCATTCCAGGTGAAGCTGGTTGAGAGAATGCCAAGCGTGTGCAAAGCTGTCATCAAGGCAAAGGGTGGCTACTTTGACAAATATAAAAAATATTTTGATTTGTTTAACACTTTAAGTTACTACATGATTCCATGTGTTATTTCATACTTTTGATGTCTTCACTATTATTCTATGTAGACAATAGTAAAATAAAGAAAAACCCTTGAATGAGTAGGTGTGTCCAAACTGTTGACTGGTACTGTATATGTATATATTTTCAGCCAGCTCATCTGCTAAGCTGTTTACTTCAGACTGTAATTACAGTTTGAGGCAGCTACAGTGGGGCAAAAAAGTATTTAGTCAGCCACCAATTGTGCAAGTTCTCCCACTTAAAAAGATGAGAGAGGCCTGTAATTTTCATCATAGGTACACTTCAACTATGACAGACAAAATGAGAATTTTTTTCTCCAGAAAATCACATTGTAGGATTTTTAATGAATGTATTTGCAAATTATGGTGGAAAATAAGTATTTGGTGAATAACAAAAGTTTCTCAATACTTTGTTATATACCCTTTGTTGGCAATGACACAGGTCAAACATTTTCTGTAAGTCTTCACAAGGTTTTCACACACTGTTGCTGGTATTTTGGCCCATTCCTCCATGCAGATCTCCTCTAGAGCAGTGATGTTTTGGGGCTATCGCTGGGCAACACGGACTTTCAACTCCCTCCAAAGATTTTCTATGGGGTTGAGATCTGGAGACTGGCTAGGCCACTCCAGGACCTTGAAATGCTTCTTACGAAGCCACTCCTTCGTTGCCCGGGCGGTGTGTTTGGGATCATTGTCATGCTGAAAGACCCAGCCACGTTTCATCTTCAATGCCCTTGCTGATGGAAGGAGGTTTTCACTCAAAATCTCACGATACATGGCCCCATTCATTCTTTCCTTTACACGGATCAGTCGTCCTGGTCCCTTTGCAGAAAAACAGCCCCAAAGCATGATGTTTCCACCCCCATGCTTCACAGTAGGTATGATGTTCTTTGGATGCAACTCAGCATTCTTTGTCCTCAAAACACGACGAGTTGAGTTTTTACCAAAAAGTTATATTTTGGTTTCATCTGACCATATGACATTCTCCCAATCCTCTTCTGGATCATCCAAATGCTCTCTAGCAAACTTCAGACGGGCCTGGACATGTACTGGCTTAAGCAGGGGGACACATCTGGCACTGCAGGATTTGAGTCCCTGGCGGCGTAGTGTGTTACTGATGGTAGGCTTTGTTACTTTGGTCCCAGCTCTCTGCACGTCATTCACTAGGTCCCCCCGTGTGGTTCTGGGATTTTTGCTCACTGTTCTTGTGATCATTTTGACCCCACGGGGCGAGATCTTGCGGTGAGCCCCAGATCGAGGGAGATTATCAGTGGTCTTGTATGTCTTCCATTTCCTAATAATTGCTCCCACAGTTGATTTCTTCAAACCAAGCTGCTTACCTATTGCAGATTCAGTCTTCCCAGCCTGGTGCAGGTCTACAATTTTGTTTCTGGTGTCCTTTGACAGCTCTTTGGTCTTGGCCATAGTGGAGTTTGGAGTGTGACTGTTTGAGGTTGTGGACAGGTGTCTTTTATACTGATAACAAGTTCAAACAGGTGCCATTAATACAGGTAACGAGTGGAGGACAGAGGAGCCTCTTAAAGAAAAAGTTACAGGTCTGTGAGAGCCAAAAATCTTGCTTATTTGTAGGTGACCAAATACTTATTTTCGACCATAATTTGCAAATAAATTCATTAAAAATCCTACAATGTGATTTTCTGGATTTATTTTTCTCATTTTGTCTGTCATAGTTGACATGTACCTATGATGAAAATTACATTGCTGTCAGCAATATGAGTGGATAAGATTATTGAAATACTTGTATGGTGTAATATAAGTCCTAAGAATCCTACTGAACCATTTTATCCAACTGAAATGTGAGACAAATAAAATTGCCTCCAGAATCTTCAATATATCATACTGTAGATAAATAACACATTCAATTTAACAGTTTTATGAGCTGTTATTGAAAGCCTAAATGTTTCTGTTCTAGCTTTAAAATATTATTTGAATATGGTTCCACTAAGGTGAAACAAGTTCTACAACTGCATCATCGAGAGCATCCTGACCGGTTGCATCACCCCCTGGTATGGTAACTGCTCGGCCTCCGAACGTAAGGTACTACAGAAAGTGCTTATGGCCCAGTACATCACTGTTAAAGGAATTTTATATCTTGATGATAATAATCAGTAATCAATTCGCCTTGACTAATGCCCAAGGTTTGTAAGACAATGGGTTAAAATAATTAGGCAAGGACCCAGCTTTCTGCAAAAGGTTTCTGTAGCTTTTATTCAGAGAACGTTCTGAGGTCAGGATAACAAAACAGTCATTATATAGTTCTTGCTTTCTTACGCACATGCATTTACACACAAACTGTTGGTGACATGCATCCCCCATAGACTTCACACACTTGTTTATCACTATCCAGAGCTCAGCCTGTTCTTTTCCCTCAAGGTTAGGACTCTTTGAAGCTTTTACTCCCTTGACCATCTGTCTCTCTATCTCTCTATACTAATTGCATACACACATTTCTTTCCCTCTCCAGTGGTTCCTGGACTTTCCGGAACTAATCAGACTAATCGATCCTTACATTTATCATTACATTGATTATTCATTAACCATGCTGTATGACTAATAATTCATCATGGTTTATTGATTTATTTACCTTTATTAGATAATTATCTTATCAATCACCGTGGCCAAGCTTCCTGCCATCCAGGACCTATATACTAGGCGATGTCAGAGGAAGGCCCAGTATTTTTTCAAAGACTCCAGTCACCTAAGTCATAGACTGTTCTCTCTGTTACAGCACGGCAAGTGGTACCAGTGCGTCAAGTCTAAGTCCAAAAGGCTCCTTAACTGCTTCTACCCCCAAGCCATAAGACTGCCGAACAATTAATCCAATTGGAGACGGCTACAGTGGCATATCCCATCCCTGCATTGAGGTTCGTTTTCTGACCCATCTGTCTTAATGTAACCATGATTGCGTTCTGACCCAACTGTTGTTCAATGTAACGGTAGGGTCAGTATATTCTGCTAGCAATAACACCAAGTAAGCTCGCTAGCTACTAACAAAGGTGGTGGTAAATGCTCGCAGACTTCCTCTGTTAGTAACAAAAAAAAGCTTGCTAGCTAACACTAGATCAGTTATTGGCCCTCAGTACACGTTATTCCACCAATTTGGCTTTCAATGACAATTGATAATGGAAGCCAGGCATTATTCACAATCATAAATAGTTCAACAGATCATAAACCCACATTTTAAAATAGTCCTTGTCGTCAGTTGTTTAGCTGAGCGATGAATTGGCTGAGTAAGGACGTAAACTTCCATTGTGTTCTAGAATCAGAAGTGACGTTTTATTTATGCTGCCATCAGTGAGCTAGCTATTACTGTAGGCAGTTAGCAACTGAACGGTTTTCAGTAAATAAAAATGTATGAAGCATCTGCAAATTATATTCTTGATACATTGCTTCCCTAAGGACTACTGCCATTACCAGAACACTAGAGAATGAAATAGCTAAACACTATGAAAAGGCCTTGCTGATAGAGCAAGCTAACAATGCTAAGCTAGACTGGTTCGCAGAGGTGTGTGGCTGTTTTGTTCGCTACAGTGCTGCTAACATCAGAAGTTGGCTTTTTTCTTGAATCCTGAAGTGGCAACATGTTCACAATACACAATTATCATCATGCCAGCTTCATTTCAATATATAATACTCAAACGCAACTCCAAAGCATTAAGATAAAGATCACATTATTTGTAAATTATGACTGAAATGTAACTTGTGCTTTATCCCAACCCTCCCAAAGACACATACATTTAGAGGTTGGAGCAGAGAGCTACCATACTGGGCACCCCTAGAGAAGTTGTTGTGGGGGGTGGGGGGACGACGACTAAGTGCCTTGCTCATGGGCACAATAACAGACAATGGCATCTAGGATTCCATACCAGAAACCCTCCTGTAGGCAGTTCACTTCCGGCCAATCTTTTTTCCCGTCAGACCTGGGATTCAAACTGGCCACCCTTCAGTTGCTGGCTCGCCTCTGACCACTACCTGCCGACCATTTGAATATTCTACTTTGATCCCCATGATTTGTATTACATAATATACAATGTGTACAACATGATACCAGGTTTAAAAGGTTGTTACCCTATTCAATATAGAATGTTCCAAACTCAAATTAGTCTTTCACCTCCAACATTTATTTACCTGTGAAACCCAGGATTACCATCATGCATTACCAGACATTCAGGCTTTATTACAGGACACTCAAGGTTTATAACATGTTACCAGTGTTGAAGTGGAAAAAAACAATCGATTAGGTAAATACTGAGCACTGATGGAGATGACCAGAGACAAGAAGTGTGATGGATAATACAAGAACCCCTGCTCTACTGTAGAATAACAGGTGAGGTGGGTAAATGCTATTTACATAAAAATATGGTGTGTTTACATGTTTTTCCTTGTAGTTGACTTTCTAATGCAGATGAACTCTGTCCGGTGTCAGGCCTGTGATATTTTAACTGGTGTGTCTTCAAATTTGACGACCGACTGAACGCCTTCCCACACCGAGAGCAGTGGAAAGGTTTCTCTCCTGTGTGTGTTAGCTGGTGTGTCTTTACCTTTTGAGAACTATTGAAACTTATCCAACATCGAGAGCACGGGTAAGGCTTCTCTCCTGTGTGAGTTAGCTGTTGTTTCTTTAATGCTTCTGTCTTAACTGACTGAAACTCTTCTCACACTGGGAGCAGTGGAAAGTTGTTGTGTTGTTTATGGTTTCCTGATGCTGTGGAACTGGGCTCACTGTCTGAACCTGGGTTGGAGATTTCTCCTGTGGGAATATGAACAGATATGGGGTTAGAATCAGGAACAGAGCATTGAAGGGGGCTTTAAAATACTTGATTCAAGCAGAAGCACAATAATAGCTTTAGAATCCCCTGTGGCCGCCAAGTCACCAATCTCCACGCCTGAACTTACCTGGGTCAGTGATACTATCTACTTCTTCCTCCTCTTCATCTCAATCTGGAGCAGACACTTCCCTGTTCTCCTTTTTTTCCCCCTTCACTCCTCTCTTCTCCACCTCCTCTTTCACTGCCATCTCCTCATGCTCTTCTTTGACTGCTCTCTCCTCCACCTCTTCTTCTTTGATTGCTCTCTTCTCAATTCCTCTCTCCTCCTCTTTAACAATCACATTGAGTTCCAGCGGTTGACTGGAGTCCTCCAGCTTCACTGACACCATCTCTGGACCCTGCTTTGAGGTTCTCTGGGCTGGAACACCACAGCCAGACCCCTGGGACTCTATGGACTTGGGTACAGACATGGAAGGCTAGAGATGGATCCAAAAGAGAAAGCGCAACAAGTGAAAGGTGAATAAAATTAAAAATACTAGAACAGCTTAGCCATCTAATTAAGGGATAAACCATGCATGCACAATATTCCATCCGAGGAATTTACTAATAAATTTAGCTAGCTAGCTAACGTTGCTAGAGCCATGACAACGATAGCTAACGTTAGCAATTTTGAGTTTAAGCTCTGAGTTAGCTTTAGCTTACTGACAAATCTGACCTTTCTCACTAGGATGAGATGATATCTAGAAGTTAGTTGAAAGCAAAGGCAAACCCAAATTATATTTGATTTATAATCACTGTAGCTGAGAATGTTCAACTCCAAGATACTCATTGGAGGTGAGTGGCAATGCGTTGTGGTGAAGTGTACCTCCGACTACATTGAGTTGGTATCAGTTGATACATCTAAAAATGTCCATTCTTTAATACATACCTGTGTTTGTCCTCTGTAAAGGCATTATTTTATTTGGATGCTGCAATCCGTAATTTTGACCTCTGTCAAATTGCAACGCGTAATCCAGACATGCACTACCACTTGATACTTGGCAGAGGTCACGTAAAAAAATATATGTTGACCACGTATTGCAGCACCCAAAGAAAATAACGCCTTTACACAGGACAAACATAGGTATAAGGTATGCATTAAACAATTTACATTTTAGGCCTCCCGAGTGGCGCAGTGGTCTAAGGCACTGCGTTGCAGTTGCTAGCTGTGCCACTAGAGATCCTGGTTCGAGCCCAGGCTCTGTCGCATCCGGCCGTGACCGGGAGACCCATGGGGCAGCGCACAATTACCCCAGCTTCGTTCGTGTTAGGTGAGGGTTTGGCTGGCAGGGATGTCCTTGTCCAATCGCGCTCTAGCGACTCCTGTGGCGGGCCGGGCGCAGTACACGCTGACACGGTCGCCAGGTGCAGGGTTTCCTCCGACATATTGGTGCGGCTGGCTTCTGGGTTAAGCGGGCATTGTGTCAAGAAGCAGCGTGGCTTGGTTGGGTTGTTTCAGAGGTTGCAGCGATGAGACAAGACTAACTACCAATTGGATACCACGACATAAGGGGTAAAAATAATTGACATTTTTACAAGTATCGACTGATACCGACCTCGAATTTTCCGGTGGTATTGATGGCCATGAAACAGAAAAATATAATTTACTTAAAGGACCCCCCCAGGCTAAGTTCCCACCACTATTACTAGGTAATTTCCTGTCCTAGAGAGGAATGCACATTTAGGTTCCATCTCCGAAGAATGAGGAAGGCTACTTATACATATTCACGGACTGGGAATTTCTAGGTGGAGTTGATTAAACATCAACAAACAGGAGCACTGACAACTGTCAGTGTAGTGTAGCTAGCTATCATGCTAACCTTCTCTAGCTAGCTAACTGTTGTTTCTGGGGGTTTTGTTTTATTACACCTTATTCAAAATATTAGCCGGCTGGTTCTGGAGCTGGCTCTATGGCTGGTTCTGGAGCTGGCTCTATGGCTGGTTCTGGAGCTGGCTCTATGGCTGGTTCTGGAGCTGGCTCTATGGCTGGTTCTGGAGCTGGCTCTATGGCTGGTTCTGGAGCTGGCTCTATTGCTGGTTCTGGAGCTGGCTCTATGGCTGGTTCTGGAGCTGGCTCTATGGCTGGTTCTGGAGCTGGCTCTATGGCTGGTTCTGGAGCTGGCTCTATGGCTGGTTCTGGAGCTGGCTCTATGGCTGGTTCTGGAGCTGGCTCTATGGCTGGTTCTGGAGCTGGCTCTATGGCTGGTTCTGGAGCTGGCTCTATGGCTGGTTCTGGAGCTGGCACTATGGCTGGTTCTGGAGCTGGCTCTATGGCTGGTTCTGGAGCTGGCTCTATGGCTGGTTCTGGAGCTGGCTCTATGGCTGGTTCTGGAGCTGGCTCTATGGCTGGTTCTGGAGCTGGCTCTATGGCTGGTTCTGGAGCTGGCACTATGGCTGGTTCTGGAGCTGGCTCTATGGCTGGTTCTGGAGCTGGCTCTATGGCTGGTTCTGGAGCTGGCTCTATGGCTGGTTCTGGAGCTGGCTCTATGGCTGGTTCTGGAGCTGGCACTATGGCTGGTTCTGGAGCTGGCTCTATGGCTGGTTCTGGAGCTGGCTCTATGGCTGGTTCTGGAGCTGGCTCTATGGCTGGTTCTGGAGCTGGCTCTATGGCTGGTTCTGGAGCTGGCACTATGGCTGGTTCTGGAGCTGGCACTATGGCTGGTTCTGGAGCTGGCTCTATGGCTGGTTCTGGAGCTGGCTCTATGGCTGGTTCTGGAGCTGACTCTATGGCTGGTTCTGGAGCTGGCTCTATGGCTGGTTCTGGAGCTGGCTCTATGGCTGGTTCTGGAGCTGGCTCTATGGCTGGTTCTGGAGCTGGCTCTATGGCTGGTTCTGGAGCTGGCACTATGGCTGGTTCTGGAGCTGGCTCTATGGCTGGTTCTGGAGCTGGCTCTATGGCTGGTTCTGGAGCTGGCTCTATGGCTGGTTCTGGAGCTGGCTCTATGGCTGGTTCTGGAGCTGGCTCTATGGCTGGTTCTGGAGCTGGCACTATGGCTGGTTCTGGAGCTGGCTCTATGGCTGGTTCTGGAGCTGGCTCTATGGCTGGTTCTGGAGGTGGCTCTATGGCTGGTTCTGGAGCTGGCACTATGGCTGGTTCTGGAGCTGGCTCTATGGCTGGTTCTGGAGCTGGCTCTATGGCTGGTTCTGGAGCTGGCTCTATGGCTGGTTCTGGAGCTGGCACTATGGCTGGTTCTGGAGTTGGCTCTATGGCTGGTTCTGGAGCTGGCTCTATGGCTGGTTCTGGAGCTGGCTCTATGGCTGGTTCTGGAGCTGGCACTATGGCTGGTTCTGGAGTTGGCTCTATGGCTGGTTCTGGAGCTGGCTCTATGGCTGGTTCTGGAGTTGGCTCTATGGCTGGTTCTGGAGCTGGCTCTATGGCTGGTTCTGGAGCTGGCTCTATGGCTGGTTCTGGAGCTGGCTCTATGGCTGGTTCTGGAGGTGGCTCTACACACCACACCTCCAACTAGGCCACCAGCTTGGCAATCTGAGTACTCAGACCAAGCCACCACACCTCCCACTGGGCCACCAGCTTGGCAATCTGAGTACTCAGACCAAACCACCACACCTCCAACTGGGCCACCAGCTTGGCAATCTGAGTACTCAGACCAAACCACCACACCGACTGTGTTGGGCCAGTAACCAAATGGTAGCTGGATCAAATCCCCGAGCTGTGATCTGTGAGCTGCTCTGACAGCTGGTGCTTAAAGCTAGTGAGGGAGATAAGTGTTTCCAGTTTTACAGATTTTTGTAGTTCGTTCCAGTCATTGGCAGCAGAGAACTGGAAGAGAGGAGGAAGGAGGAATTGGCTTTGGGGGTGACCAGAGAGATATACCTGCTGGAGCGCGTGCTACAGGTGGATGCTGCTAAGGTGACCAGTGAGTTGAGATATGGGGGGACTTTACCTAGCAGGGTCTTGTAGATGACCTGGAGCCAGTGGGTTTGGCGACGAGTATGAAGCGAGGGCCAGCCAACGAGAGCGTACAGGTCGCAGTGGTGTATATGGGGCTTTGGTGACAAAACGGATGGCACTGTGATAGACAGCATCTAGTTTATTGAGTAGGGTATTGGAGGCTATTTTGTAAATGACAGTGACAAAGTCAAGGATCGGTCGGATGGTCAGTTTTAAGGGGGAATGTTTGGCAGCATGAGTGAAGGATGCTTTGTTGCAAAATAGGAAGCCAATTCTAGATTTAACTTTGGATTGGAGATTTTTGATGTGAGTCTGGAAGGAGAGTTTACAGTCTAACCAGACACCTAGGTATTTGTAGTTGTCCACATATTCTAAGTCAGAACCATCCAGAGTAGTGATGCTGGACGGACGGGCGGGCAGGTGCGGGCAGCGATCGGTTGAAGAGCATGCATTTAGTTTTACTTGTATTTAAGAGCAGTTGGAGGCCACGGAAGGAGAGTTGTATGGCATTGAAGCTCGTCTGTTAACACAGTGTCCAAAGAAGGGCCAGAAGTATACAGAATGGTATCGTCTGCGTAGAGGTGGATCAGACACTCACCAGCAGCAAGAGCGACATCATTGATGTATACAGAGAAAAGAGTTGGCCCAAGAATTGAACCCTGTGGCAACCCCATAGAGACTGCCAGAGGCCCGGACAACAGGCCATCCGATTTGACACATTGAACTCTATCAGAGAAGTAGTTGGAGAACCAGGCGAGGCAATCATTTGAGAAACCAAGGCTACTGAGTCTGCCGATGATGTGGTGATTGACAGAGTCGAAAGCCTTGGCCAGGTCAATGAATACGGATGCACAGTATTGTTTCTTATCGATGGCGGTTACGATATCATTTAGGACCTTGACCATGGCTGAGGTGCAGCCATGACCAGCTCTGAAGCCAGATTGCATAGCGGAGAAGGTGTGGTGGGATTCAAAATGGTCGGTAATCTGTTTGTTGACTTGGCTTTCGAAGACCTTAGAATGGCAGGGTAGGATAGATATAGGTCTGTAGCAGTTTGGGTCAAGAGTGTCCACCCCTTTGAAGAGGGGGATGACTGCAGCTGCTTTCCAATCTTTGTAGTTTGAGGGTTGTTGGTCATATGACCAAGGAGCTATTGAAATTAGAAACATTGAAAAGCATTGAAAATGGATGTAAAATTGCATGAGATGAAAATAGACAAAAGTTTGTGCTACATATAAGACTACTCCGTGGATATTCTGAAAGTAGTTTGAGGGTTGTTGGTCATATGACTAAGGAGCAATTGACATTTTTAAAAATGTAAAATCTCATGAGATGCAAATGGACAAACAAAATGGTGTGCAATGTGTAGGCCCACTGAGTGGACATTCTGAACCCTGTTTGAGGTGTGTGGGTCACATGACCAAAGCACTATTGAATTTTAAAAATATATATTTTAACAGTGAGATGTAAATTGACAAAAAAAAAGTGTGTGCAATATGTTTCTGCCATCAGGTTACCTAGAACCAGTTTTGAACGTTTTAGCAGTAATGGTTAAAAATAGCTACTGAATTTTTTTGGAACATTTATTTGTCACTATGTTGACGGTCCCTAACTGCTGTTGGTGGACGTAAGGAAAACTACAGGCGAATACCCGTCGAATATCCAACCTGAATCGGTCTTACCACTAATTTACTAGCTAGTGATCAGAGTTGCCAATGGATTAACGATTCACACGTCATATTTGACATTTTTGTCTTGATAATAAATAATGTGATCATTTACAACACAGGTTCTTAAAGATAAACAAGTGATTGTTATGCTAGATTGCTGCCTTACAAACAGCAAGCCTAACGTTAGCTGTAGACCAAAGCGGTGTTGTGCGGTCAGTTTCTCCAGCTTGGCTCGAAGCTCCTCAATTTCACTTACCTGCTCATGATTTGACATTAGGGACATGTCCAGGGCTGCGGGTTCAGGGACTGCACAGTAATCATGGGTCTGGACCGGATCAGAGACGGCACAGTCCATATGCAGCGCACCTTGTCCTTCATCTTCCTCAGTCGGAGAAGGAGGTTTCAGTCTTCTTTCCCAAACACCAGGTCTCTTTTGAATGTGCCTGTTCCACGCGAAGACTGTAGGAACAACACCTCTTTTTAGGTATTGTCGCCCCCCAATTTTTCCCTCAACAAAGTCACTCTCGACGAAATGTGTACTACACCTTTGTGTGTTTGGTGACAGTAGTTGTCACGACGTACTGCCACCAACCACCTTTTTCTGAGCTCTACATCGTCCGGGAAACGATGGAAGCTCACAATACCATTATATCTTGAAGAAACTGAACACAGAGGCACTGAACAATGTTCATTAGCACCTCCTTCGCGGGGCTGTAATTTAAACCTAGTCATTGCGAACAAGTTCAGTCAGAAATGCATCGACAACAGTTAGCTAGCTAGTAAGCTAATGATAAAAACAATAACGGAAATCGTTCCGGAAGTCACCTGGTAGGATGTAAAATAGAACGTGGGAGGCGGTATAATGCATAGAGCCTATTGGATATTGTTGACATGCTGATCGGATGCACGTGACAAAAATCTCACCACTAAATAATGCTGGCTGTATTTATTTTATTATTATTTTACCTTTAACTAGGCAAGTCAGTTAAGAACAACTTCTTATTTTCAATGGAAAGGTTATGTTGGAAAGCTTGATCCTACCTAGATACTTGATTTTGAAAGTTGACAGCTCTTGTTGTTCTGGCTAGCTACGTTGAGACTTCTTCTTCTGTGGATTTTACAATGCAGTTGGCAACCAACTTTAAGGTGCATTACCGCCACCAACTGGACTGGAGTGTGGACCAGAGACAGTGAAGGTCTAAATCCTACCCAATAATCTCGTCTCCCTAAGGAAACGAAATACATAATTAGATAGTATTTCCCCTGAAGATTTCCCCAGCAGTTCACTTAATCCTGGCTTTTCATCCCCTCTCGAGTGGCACAGCGGTCTAAGGCACTGCATCTTAGTGCTAGAGGCGTCACTGTAGACACCCTGGTTCGAATCCAGGCTGTATCACAACCGGCCATGATTGGGAGTCCCATAGGGCAGCGCACAATTGGTCATCCGGGTTTGACCGGTGTAGGCTGTCATTTTAAATAAGAATTTGTTCTTAACTGACTTGCCTAGTTAAATAAAGGTTAAATGTATTTCATTTTTAAATTACTCCTCAAATCTAAGAACAATCGCTCCCTTTCCCTCACACATTTCTGGCACTGAAATAGAACATGTTCCGCACACTCCATCTCCTCCTGACAATGATCACACCTCCCAGTTGGATGTTTCCCCACCAATTTCAATGTACCATTGAGCCTTGTGTGTCCTAGTCTCAGCCTTGTGACTACACTTTCCTCCCTTCTCTCTCGGCCTGAGAACCTCCCTGGCCCCACCTTTTCCTGGATCTTATACAGATGTCTTCCCTTTCTCTCCCTGTTCCAGAACTCTTGCCACTATTATTTACCACTGTTCTTATTAACCACTTGGATTTTGCTTTACTGATTGACAATTCCATCTCAACACTAGGATGTTTAAGAGCCTGCTTGGCGATAACATCCACCTCCTCATTCCCCTCTACTCCCACATGAGCTGGTACCCAGAGGAACATCGCAAATACCCCCATCTGTTTCACCCTATACAAACACTGCAAAACCTCATACAATACATCATGTCTGCTCTGAGACGTAAACTAATTCAAGCCCATCAGTGCTGCACAGGAATCAGAGCAGATGACTACTCTGTCTGGCCTCACCTCTTCCACCCACTCTGCAGCCAAGAGTATGGCCAACAACTCCATTGTGTAAATAGATAAATGATGCGTTGCTATTTTCGTCACCTTAAACTCAGGAACACTAATAGCTGCTCCTGTCCTCCCTGTTCTAGGGTCCTTAGATCCATCTGTGAATATATTCAAGAAAGCATAGTATTGTGTTCTTAAATGTCACTTACAACTGAATCTACTACATCTCTTACCCTCTCAAGCAACCCTAGATCTATCACTGGTTGAGGGAGAAACTGAGGTGAGATAGCAGGAAGAAACAAAGAGGGGCTAAATTCCCTCCCAAACAAACCCATCTCTCTCGCCATGTAATTGCCTATCCACCCAAAGCTTGTATTCAGATTTCGTTCATGTTCCCAGCACTCTAGGATAATATTTTTTGTAGGATGTGTAACGTTATGTCCGTGTAGATTTACCCACTATGTCATGGTTAGCTGTTGTCTTCTTAACTTTAACAGCATCTCTCCCAACTCTACCTGCATCGCTGCCACTGGGGAGGTCCTGAGTGCTCCACAACATATTCTTATGGCTTGGGCCTGGATAATATCTAGCTTTTTCAAAGATGTCTGAGCTGCTGTCCATATGATTCTATCTGACCCCCATTCCTGACAAGAAATTAAATATTTTCAATTCAATATTTATTTCCTTTGACAACTACTCTGTTAATATGCTCCGCCCATGTCATTTGAGCGTCCAACCAGACCCCCAGGAACCTAAACCCCTCCCACCCTCTCCAGATTCCTTCCAAACAGCTTCAAGTATAATTCCTCCCCAACCATCCTTCTAGAAAAAAAAACTGTCTGTGTTTTCTCAAGTGAAAACTTGAAGACCCACCTGAGGGACCACTGATCAACTTCAGTAATTGCTTCTTGAACTCTTCTGGCTGTATAGGTAATATTTCTCCCTCTCTTCCACAGCGCTCCATCATCCACAAATAATGACCTCTGAATATCAGCTCTCACCTGGGAGAATACATCGTTAATCATAATGGAGAACAAAAAAGGACTAATGACATTTCCCTGGGGGGTACCATTATGACACTTCCCTGGGGAGTACCATTATGACACTTCCCTGAGGGGTACCATTATGACACTTCCCTAGGGGGTACCATTTTGACACTTCCCTGAGGGGTGCCATTATGACACTCCCCTGGGGGGTACCATTATGACACTTACCTGAGGGGTACCATTTTGACACTTCCCTGGGGGGTACCATTATGACACTTACCTGAGGGGTACCATTATGACACTTCCCTGCGGGGTACCATTTTGACACTTCCCTGAGGGGTGCCATTATGACACTTCCCTGGGGTGTACCATTATGATACTTCCCTGAGGGGTACTATTATCTACCTCATAGCTTTCTGACATAGAGCTCCCCACCCTCACTAGTATTGATCGCCCAAAAAGAAAATACTTTATCCAGTTAAAGACCCTTCCTCCAACCCCCATGTTATCCAGCTTGGTAAGTAGGCCTTCCTTCCTTCCACATCATATCATAGGCATTCTCTACATCAAAGAAAACAGCTACCACCACCTACTTATTTGCCTGTGACTCAAGGCAGTACAGGATCCATCGTTCCCCTGCCTTTCCTGAACCCACTTTGATGTGGTGACAGTCCTCTACTCGCCAGAAAGTAAGTAAGCCTTTCTGTTATCATCCTTTCCATAAGTGAGATGTAAACTCTATCGGCCTATAGCTTGAAAGATTAGTAGGGTCATTCCCTGGTTTTCCTATTGGCACCACTACCGCCTGCTTCCAACTTCCAGGCAGTTCCCTTCCTGCCACACCTTATTGTAAAGGCCCAATATTTTCCCCATTGCAGTGTTACTGAGATGAGCCATCATGATGTAACACATCTCACCCTTCCCAGGAGATGTTACCCCAGCTTAACGTTAATGCTCTCTTAATCTCAGCCAACGTAAAAGGGCCATTCAATGTCACCAACACCATCTTTCTCTGATCTAGGACCTCCGGATGTTCTCTTCTGAACCTCTCTCTCCCACTCTGCCCGTCTTCTGTCAGATTATTTGAGCTGTGCACCTTGGGCTATCATCTCTGCCTTCTCCATATCTCTCACTGCAACAGTCTCCCCACTTTTCAGCACAGGGAGATCCCAATCTCAGCTGATCCCAGTTCTCCTCTAGGGGCTAGGGGGCAGTATTTTCACGGCCGGATGAAAAACGTACCCAATTTAAACAGATTACTACCCCGGCCCAGAAAATAGAATATGCATATTATTAGTAGATTTGGATAGAAAACACTCTGACGTTTCTAAAACTGTTTGAATGGTGTCTCTAAGTATAACAGAACTCATATGGCAGGCAAAAACCTGAGAAAAAATACAAGCAGGAAATGAAAATTTTGTGGCTGTACTATTTTCAAGTCATTGGCAATAAAACACACAGTGACAAAGGATTCATTTTGCACTTCCTATGGCTTCCACTAGATGTCAACGATCTTTATAAAGTGGTTTGAAGCGTCTATGATGAACAGAGACCGAATGAGAAGGAAGGGAAGTTGACGTCCCTGGGATGTCATCACTTCATTATTGTGCGCACATGTACGTTCATGTGAGGCGAGACCTTTTTCAAAACTTGTTTCAAGACACAGGAGAGGTCGGGTTGAAATATTACTGATGTTTCACGTTAAAAATGGACCAAAAGATTGACGTTAAACAACGTTTGAACGAACGTAAATAGATTTTTTTTTTTACTTTTCTTCGTGACTTTTTCCCTCCCGCGCCCTACATTTTGAGTAGCCTACCGAACGCGCTAACAACACGGAACAGCATGGAGTTATTTGGACATAAATTATGAACTTCATCGAAAAAAAACAACATTTGTTGCTAGCAATCCCGTCACAGGGATTAGGTTACCCTCGATCCCCAAGAGGTTTCATCCCCCATACCTCTCCCACAGGAGTGGTCCAGAACCTGTGCCAATACACCCTCTTAGCTGCTTGAGAACGCCCTCACAGACAAAAGGGGAAATGCCCTCTCTTACCGTCTTCTTCTTCTTCTTGGGGTTTATTGGCGAACTACACGCAAAAAGGTTTATTGTCGCCACCAACTGGAGGGGGGTGAAAAATTCAATGAAGAAAATGTCATTCCACTATAGGGAAGATAATTAACGTTAATTCACACAAACTACAAATAATAATAATAATATATATTCCCACTGGAACTGCCCTGACATAACGGTATCCTCAAATCCCCTGCTCAGGCTCTGTGGCCCGAGAGGGTGGGACTGCACCAGACAGTAGTCCATGTAGCTTTGACGTTAAGTCTTAAAATCCCAGAAATAGCCTCAGCTGCAGAAACTACGATGTCAATCTTTCTTGACCTCTCTTCAACTTGCCCAGTGCGGTTTACCACCATTGATATAAAAGCGACAAAGTCCACTTTCTTCACGTGTAGCATGTCTGGATCCTGTTGAGGACACTCAGGCCTCTGTGCATATTGCTGTATAGGCCCACTGGTATTCATGTCTGGATCCTGTTGAGGACACTCAGGCCTCTGTGCATGTTGCTGTATAGGCCCACTGGTATTCATGTCTGGATCCTGTTGAGGACACTCAGGCCTCTGTGCATGTTGCTGTATAGGCCCACTGGTATTCATGTCTGGATCCTGTTGAGGACACTCAGGCCTCTGTGCATGTTGCTGTATAGGCCCACTGGTATTCATGTCTGGATCCTGTTGAGGACACTCAGGCCTCTGTGCATGTTGCTGTATAGGCCCACTGGTATTCATGTCTGGATCCTGTTGAGGACACCCAGGCCTCTGTGGATGTTGCTGTTTAGGCCCACTGGTATTCATGTCTGGATCCTGTTGAGGACACCCAGGCCTCTGTGCATGTTGCTGTTTAGGCCCACTGGTATTCACAACCATCGGGCTTTCTGCTCTTTCTACCCTTTCTACTGCTTCATAGGAGACAGACTGAACTGCCCTGATTCTGGCCACCTCCATCTCTTTCACCCTATTTGGGCATTCCAAGGATATCGCCTCACGCTCTCCACCACAGTTACAACACTATATTCCCTTGCTATTCTCTACTATTGTACAGTGTCCATCAAAGTGATCTCCCCCACACATCCCACATCTCGACTTCTTCCGTCTGCAGACACTTTCAACATGACCAAACAACTTATACTGCAATGGCATGGACACGAAAACTCTGACAGTGTAGTACACATATCCCAGCTGCACTCGGTTCGGTAAGGACTCAAAAACACAAGAACAGACAAATTATTCATCCTACGGACATCGACCACTACGGACATTCCACCACTACGAACATCGACCACTCCGAACATCGACCACTCCGAACATCGACCACTCCGAACATCGACCACTCCGAACATCAACCACTCCGAACATTTTCTTTTTTATATCAATGTTAACTTCTTCCAACTCTCCAGAAATGACTATTTTGACAGGTGCCCTGTTCTGAAGCGCAAAGCACGACACAGGATCATCATCAACTGGAGTGAGGCCCAACAAACGTTCCTTCTGATCAGCAGAAACACAAGAAATTAATACAAGCGCACTCCTCATGATCTTCACCAAATGTACTTTATCTACTCAATGTATCCACCAAGTCGGGCCCCAATACTCTCCGAAAATGAACTCCTACCAGACATGAAGGGGTGTTACTAGCGGACTAAACTCCACTCCATGGTGAAGGACGTTTCTGATGAACTTCACTAACGGAGTGGAGCCGAGACCAGGCTTTGTGGTATCTAGCTCCGGCTATTGATGGGTGGTTCGCGAACGAACTGATCTTTTTGAACTGATCATTTTGGTGAACGTCGGGAACCGAATCGCATCGGTGAAAAAGCTGTTCATTTGGTTCCCTAATTTGCAAACTGCTACTACTGCTTTTTGAGCTCAAAACAACGTTTTTCTGCAGATAACTTACAAAAGAATTCTCTAAAGAAGGTGAATCCTCACTGCAGAAACAATAGTGTCGAGAGTGCATCTATCTGGTCCACGTGGATCTTTTTCAGCACATTTTTTATGTTTTGTTTTTTTGCCGGCCAGAGAATCATTTGGCCAGGTAAATATTTATTTGAACGTGCATTTCAAGATTTGACATAATGGTAGCCTACCCTTTAGGCTTTACAATGGATATTACATTTTTTTAAGGTTTTATGTCGATTGTTAAGCAATTTGAACGAAGAGCTGTTTGGGAGCCAAATGAGCCGACTCTTTTACCTGTACGGAGCCAAATAAGCCAGCTCACTGAAAAAACTCTGAATGGACATCACTAGCTCCAGCTACATCCATTCACCACCGACCGTTTCCTTGTTGAGATTCAATTGGCACATGCGCATTTACGCTGAGTTGCCGTCAGAGCAACCGCAATGAGCAAACAGTCAGTGATTGTGTCTGATTTAAGGTTTATAAAATGTATGGGTTTCAGCAAACAAAGAAAGGCAGGCAACTACAGAGGACAAATGTAGGTACTAGGTGGGCGTTTCATTATTTACATTTTTTAAAGTATTGACCTTGGGTGAATCGATGTAGTCAGAGGTAGTCCACAAAGCCTGGTCTCGGCTTCTCCATTGGTGAAGTTTATCAGAAACTCCCTTCACCATGGAGTGGAGTTTAGTCCGCTATTGTATTACCAACACTCTATGTTCCCTTTCCCACATCAAGTTAGCGTATTTTTTATATTATTTTGGACAAAAGTCCATTTGTCCTTATCTTCACCAACATCCGATTCAAGCTTCATCTCTGATTCGCCCTCTCTGACCAGAACAAAATATGTGCTTTCATCGTAATGATAGGGGAATTGGGGGTAGTTAGCCCCCTCGAGTAACCGCCCCCCCCCTGTAACTCACATAAAGACCACACGATTCAAGATGTCACCAAATTATTTTCACAACACTTACCCTGGTTTACACTGCTCTTACAAAAAATGCCCTCTGTGTCATCACAACTGTTGGAGATATTTCAACAAAACTATTTTGTGGTAAGTTGATCAAATTTTTGATATTTTTTAAAAGTTGTAGATATTTTCCAATGTTAGATCTAGAACTGTTTTTAAATATACAAGTAGGAAAGCCATAAGATAAATAATCCACCTGTTTAGAGAGAAATGTTTAGATCATTTTTGAGTAAAGTAGTAATATGTTGGATGAGTATGTTGGAGGAAACTCACCCCCCCCTCCCCCACTCGTCCCTGGGGGCTAGTTACCCCTTCATGGTTATGTATTTAGACAATGACTAGCCCAGTTAGAGCTAGTTTATGCTAACTTGCTAGCTAGCAACTTCACTAGCACGTTTCTGGGAGAGTGTAAACTAAACCAGGTCAGTCCACCATGTGAAGATAGGGAATTATTACAACACTCAATAGTATTTATTTATTTTTAACCTTTATTTAACTAGGCAAGTCAGTTCAACAAATTCTTATTTACAATGATGGCCTTGCTCAGGAGCAGAACGACAGATTTTACCTTGGCAGCTCAGGGATTCGATCTAGCAACCTTTCGGTTACTGGCCCAACGCTCTAACCACTAGGCTACCTGCCGCGCCTAGTACAGTCAAATTCAAAATCAAATCAAATTTTATTAGTCACATGCACCCGACTACAACCTTACAGTGAAATGCTTACTGACAAGCCCTTAACCAACAATGCAGTTTAAAAAAATATATAGATAAGAATAAGAAATAAAAGTAACATGTAATTAAAGAGCAGCAGTAAAATAACAATAGCGAGACTTTGTACAGGGGGGGTAATGGTACAGAGTCAATGTGCAGGGGCACCAGTTAGTTGAGGTAATATGTAGAGTTATTAAATTGAGTATGCATAGATGATAACAACAGAGAGTAGCAGCGGTGTAAAAGAGGGGGAGAGGGAGGGGGTGTGGGCAATGCAAATAGCCTGGGTAGCCATTTGATTAGGTGTTTAGGAGTCCTATGGCTTGGGGGTGGAAGCTGTTTAGAAGCCTCTTGGACCGAGACTTGGCACTCCGGTACCGCTTGCCGTGCGGTAGCAGAGAGAACAGTCTATGACTAGGGTGGCTGGAGTCTTTGACAATTTTTAGGGCCTTCCTCTGACACCGCCTGGTATAGAGGTCCTGGATGGCAGGAAGCTTGGCCCCAGTGATGTACTGGGCCGTTCGCACTACCCTCTATAGTGTCTTGCAGTCGGAGGCCTAGCAGTTGCCATTCCAGGCTGTGATGCAACCAGTCAGGATGCTCTCGATGGTGCAGCTTTAAAACCTTTTGAGGATCTGGGGACCCATGCCAAACCTTTTCAGTCTCCTGAAGGGGAATAGGTTTTGTCGTGCCCTCTTCACAACTGTCTTGGTGGGCTTGGACCATGTTAGTTTGTTGATGATGTGGACACCAAGGAACTTGAAGCTCTCAACCTGCTCCACTGCAGCCCCGTCGATGAGAATGGGGGCGTGCTCAGTCCTCTTTTTCCTGTAGTCCACAATCATCTCCTTTGTCTATTAGCATGAGTGTGTGTATATACAGTAAAAATCACGTATTGCTTTTCAGGGCAGGTTGTCGTTTATAGGCGATATAATGTATATGTGTGATTGTCCTGAATTGATATGTGAGAGCTCTGGTGAGTAAGGTTTCTAATGTATTTACCTGTAAACCACGTTTTCTGACTCTCCTGGCAGGTGAAATCCCTTCAGATCATGGACGCACGGCACAGCAAATGTACTCTGAAAGTAACACATTACTAACTACTCGTTACCAATTACTGTAACTAACATTATTACTGTAACTAACATTATTACTCAAATACAAATTCTAATTCATTGTAGTACCTTGTTACTGACAAAAGTAATAGTATTACTGTAAAATGTTATGTTACTGTGTTAAACCCCGACACAGGTGAATTGACATCAATTTGCACAAATAAAATGTAGTACTTGAGTCCAGGACTCAGACTAGGTTTATTACTGTAAAACCCTGTGTTACTAATGTGTTTCCCCAACACTGGTGCAATAACATCAATATGCAAATCAAACATTCCCAAGAGGAGAGTGATTGACTTGAGATAATATACATTTTGTTTAGAAAGTTTTGATTTATGCAGATAGAAACTTAATGCCTTTCTGGAAGAAAATACACTTTAATTAAAACATGATGTCATAATTCATACTCTTTAGTACATTTTCATATGAGAATATTACAAATGAACTTCAGGTCTTGCAGGATAATTTGCAGAGCCTGGGGTCAAGTGTTAACACACGCAGACAGTCACATGTACTCTTTTCCCGACCGGAGACCGGAGTTCAATCCACCCTCCCACCTCCCCCTCTGTTAACAAAGTGTTAAAAGGTAAAACATACATGTAAAAAAGGTTTAACAGAATAATTACAAAAATAGTCAGTCAATATTAGTTAGATATGTAGATGCCCAGCTTGGCAACTCCATTATAAGGTCAGTGTTGGGCACTGCACTGTGCTTTACTTCCTGATGTTCTTTCAGCATTTCTTTCCATTTAAAACAATTCCCGCACTGATCACTGCTGTGTATTCTCTGGTGTTGCTTTAGATTTCCTTTCTCGCTGAAGGTCTTCCCACATTGGGAGCAGTGGAAAGGCTTCTCCCCTGTGTGTCTTCTCTGATGTTGTTTTAGGACATTTAACCGACTGAAGCTTTTTACACATTGAGAGCAGTGGTATGGCTTCTCTCCACTGTGTATTCTCTGATGACTCTTAAGGCTTCCTTCCAATTTAAAACTCTTCCCACAATGATCACAGCTGAATGGTTTCTCTTCTGTGTGAGTTATTTGGTGCCTCTTCAGATATGATGACAGACTGAAATCCTTCCCACACCGGGAGCAGTGAAAAGTTTTCTCTCCTGTGTGAGTTTGTTGGTGTTTCGTTAAATTTGATAACTGATTAAAACTCTTCCCACATTGGGAGCAGTGGAAAGGCTTCTCCTCTGTGTGTATTCTCTGGTGAGCCTTTACGGTGTCTACACGATGGAACCTCTTCCTACACTGAAAGCAGTAGTACGACTTCTTTCCTGTGTGAATAAGCTGGTGCCTCTTCAAAGTGCTTGGGGTCTGAAATCTCGCCGCACATTGACCACATGGGTAAGGCTTCTTTCTTTTGTGAATCTGATGGGGTGATTTGGGGTGAGTTGGACAAATAAAACTGTCTTTGCAATCTGAGCAGGGTCGGGGCCTACAAGTGTGCCTTCTCAACTCCTCTGGCTCATAGAAACTAGTGAAGCAGTCCATGCAGTGGTGATGTTTCTGTCTTGAGTTCCTCTGTCTGTGTTGTTTATGGTTTCCTGATGCTGTGGAACTGTGCTCACTGTCTAAACCTGGGTTGGAGCTCTCTCCTGTGGAAATATGGACAGATATGGGGGTAGAATTAGAAAGGTAACATTGAAAGGAGCTTTAAAATACTTTTGATGCAAGCAGAAGCAATACAATAGTTTTGGAATCCCCAGTAGGCGCCAAGGCACCAACCTCTCTCCGTACTCCACACCTGAACTTACCTGGGTCAGTTATACTATCTAATGCCGCCTCCTCTTCCTCTAGATCTGGAGCAGACACTTCCCTGTTCTCCTCTTCTTCTGTGACTTCTCTCTCCTCCACCTCCTCTTTGACTGCTCTCTCCTCCTCCATTTCCTCTTTGACTGCTCTCTCCTCCTCCACCTCCTCTGTGACTGCTCTCTCCTCCTCCACCTCCTCTGTGACTGTTCTCTCCTCCTCCTCCACCTCCTCTGTGACTCCACAGATTTTCTATGGGATTAAGGTCTGACAAGGCCACTCCAGGACCTTAATGTGCTTCTTCTCGAGCCTCTCCTTTGTTGCCTTGGCCGTGTGTTTTGGGTCATTGTCATGCTGGAATACCCATCCACGACCCATTTTCAATGCCCTGGCTGAGGGAAGGAGGTTCTCACCTAAGATTTGACGGTACATGGCCCCATCCATCGTCCCTTCGATGCGGTGAAGTTGCCCTCTCCCCTTAGCAGAAAAACACCCCCAAAGCATAATGTTTCCACCTCCATGTTTGACGGTGGGGATGGTGTTCTTGGGGTCATAGGCAGCATTCCTCCTCCTCCTCCAAACACGGCGAGTTGAGTTGATGCCAAAGAGCTCCATTTTGGTCTCATCTGACCACAACACTTTCACCCAGTTGTCCTCTGAATCATTCAGATGTTCATTGGCAAACTTCAGACGGGCATGTATATGTGCTTTCTTGAGCAGGGGGACCTTGCGGGCGCTGCAGGATTTCAGTCCTTCACGGCGTAGTGTGTTACCAATTGTTTTCTTGGTGACTATGGTCCCAGCTGCCTTGAGATCATTGACAAGATCCTCCCGTGTAGTTCTGGGCTGATTCCTCACCGTTCTCATGATCATTACAACTCCACGAGGTGAGATCTTGCATGGAGCCCCAGGCCGAGGGAGATTGACAGTTCTTTTGTGTTTCTTCCATTTGCAAATAATCGCACCAACTGTTGTCACCTTCTCACCAAGCTGCTTGGCGATGGTCTTGTAGCTCATTCCAGCCTTGTGTAGGTCTACAATCTTGTCCCTGACATCCTTGGAGAGCTCTTTGGTCTTGGCCATGGTGGAGAGTTTGGAATCTGATTGATTGATTGCTTCTGTGGACAGGTGTCTTTTATACAGGTAACAAGCTGAGATTAGGAGCACTCCCTTTAAGAGTGTGCTCCTAATCTCAGCTCGTTACCTGTATAAAAGCAAAGAAGAAAAAAAATGTATGAAATTGTATGAAATGTATGCATTCACTACTGTAAGTCGCTCTGGATAAGAGCGTCTGCTAAATGACTAAAATGTAAAATGTAAATAAAAGACACCTGGGAGCCAGAAATCTTTCTGATTGAGAGGGGGTCAAATACTTATTTCCCCCATTAAAATGCAAATCAATTTCTAACATTTTTGACATGCGCTTATCTGGATTTTGTTGTTGTTATTCTGTCTCTCACTGTTCAAATAAACCTACCATTAAAATTATAGACTGATAATTTCTTTGTCAGTGGGCAAACGTACAAAATCAGCAGGGGATCAAATACTTTTCCCCCTCACTGTATGTAAATAAGTGTAACGGCTGTCTGTAGTAGTAGACCAAGGTGCAGCGTGGAATTTGTTCATGTTTTATTTTAGATGAAAAAGGCACTTCACAAAGAAAAACAGACGACAGCCAAACAGTCCTGTCAGGTATCCTAACACACTAAACAGAAAACATCTACCCACAAAACCCAAAGGAAAAACATGCTACCTAAGTATGACTCCCAATCAGCAACAACGATGTACAGCTGTTCCTGATTGGGAGCCATACCCGGCCAAAACAAAGCAATCCCAAACATAGAAATACAGACATAGAATGCCCACCCAAATCACACCCTGACCAAAACTAAATAGAGACATAAAAAGGCTCTCAGGTCAGGGCGTGACAATACCCCCCACCCCCCCAAAGGTGCGGACTCCGGCTGCAAAACCTGAACCTATAGGGGAGGGTCTGGGTGGGCATTTCTCCGCGGTGGAGGCTCTGGAGCGGGACGCAGACCCCGCTCCACCACTGGCTCACCCCACTTCACTGGCTCCCCTAGCACGTGATCTCCTGCCGCCGACCACGGACTGGGGACCCTCGCCGCGGGCCCCGGACTGGAGGGCGACTCTGGCTGCACCCAGCTGGCGGGCGGCTCAGGCGGCTCCGGACTGGCGGGCGGCTCTGGCGGCTCCGGACTGGCGGACGGCTCCGGACTGGCGGAGCGGCTCTGGCGGCTCCGGACTGGCGGGTGGCTCTGGCGGCTCCGGACTGGCGGGTGGCTCATGCGGCTCCGGACTGGCGGGCGGCTCTGGCGGCTCCGGACTGGCGGGCGGCTCTGGCGGCTTCGGACTGGCGGGCGGCTCCGGACTGGCGGGTGGCTCCGGACTGGCGGGCGGCTCTGGCGGCTCCGGACTGGCTCTGGGCGCAGGCACAGGACTCACCAGGCTGGGGAGACATGCAGGAGGCCTGGCTCTGGGCGCAGGCACAGGACTCACCAGGCTGGGGAGACATGCACGAGGCCTGGCTCTGGGCACAAGCACAGGACTCAACAGGCTGGGAAGACATGCAGGAGGCCTGGTTCTGGGCGCAGGCACAAGATAGACCGGGTCCTGAAGACGCACTGGAGGTCTACAGAGCACGGCCTGCACAACCCGTCCTGGCTCGATGCCCACTCTAGCATGGCACTTGCGGGGGGCTGGGATGTAGCGCACCGGGCTATGAGTGCGCACTGGAGACACCGTGCGCTCTACCGCATAACACGGTGCCTGACCAGTACCACGCCGCTTCCGGTAAGCACGGGGAGTTGGCTCAGGTCTAACGCCTGACTCCGCCAATCTCCCCGTGTGCCCCCCCCAAAGAATTTTTGGGGCTGCCTCTTCACCTCCACCTGCTTCCCCAGCAGGTTGTCGCAATGGTCAAATAGCTGTTTCCAAGTCCAGTCTATTCTTCCCTCCAATTCCTCCAGCGACCAGGATGCCATCACCTCCCGAGCACGCTGCTTCCTCCCCTCCTGGTGCTGCTCCCCTCCACGCTGCTTGGTCCGTTTTTGGTGGGTAGATCTGTAACGATCGTCTGGAGTACTAAACCAAGGTGCAGCGTGGAATTTGTTCATGTTTTATTTTAGATGAAAAAGGCACTTCACAAAGAAAAACAGACGACAGCCAAACAGTCCTGTCAGGTATCCTAACACACTAAACAGAAAACATCTACCCACAAAACCCAAAGGAAAAACATGCTGCCTAAGTATGACTCCCAATCAGCAACAACGATGTACAGCTGTTCCTGATTGGGAGCCATACCCGGCCAAAACAAAGCAATCCCAAACATAGAAATACAGACATAGAATGCCCACCCAAATCACACCCTGACCAAACCTAAATAGAGACATAAAAAGGCTCTCAGGTTAGGGCGTGACAATAAGGCATTTCTGTTTTATATTTGTAATAAATGTCCACAAAATGTTTTACCTGTTTTCACTTTTTCATTATGGGGTATTGTGATGTCATTATGGTGTATTGTGTGTAGACTGAGGAAAAAATCTATTTAATCCATTTTAGAATAAGGCTGTAACGTAACAAAATGTGGGAAAAGTCAAGCGGTCCGAATACTTTCCGAATGCACTGTATTGCTGTACATCAGTGGTTCCCAAACTTTTTATAGTCCCGTATCCCTTCAAACATTCAACCTCCAGCTGTGTACCACCTCTAGCACCAGGGTCAGCACACTCTCAAATGTTGTTTTTTGTCATCATTGTAAGCCTGCCACACACACACTATACAATACATTTATTAAACATAAGAATGAGTGTGAGTTTTTGTCACAACCCGGCTCGTAGGAAGTGGCAGAGCTCTTATAGGACCAGGGCACAAATAATAATAATAAATAATTTTGCTCTTTATTTAGCCATCTTACATAAAGCCTTATTTGTTCATCAAAAATGGTTAATAGCTCACCATAGATTAATGAGAAGGGTGTGCTTGAAAGGATGCACATAACTCTGCAATGTTGGGTTGTATTGGAGAGAGTCTCAGTCTTAAATAATTTTCCACACACAGTCTGTGCCTGTATTTGGTTTTCATGCTAGTGAGGGCCGAGAATCCACTCTCACATAGGTACATGGTTGCAAAGGGCATCAGTGTCTTAACAGCGCGATTTGCCAAGGCAGGATACTCTGAGTGCAGCCCTATCCAGAAGCCTGGCAGTGGGTCTGATTCAATTCAATTTTCACAGAACCGCTTGTTGTAATGTTCGATGAGGCTCTCTTGTTCAGATATCGGAAAGTGGACTGGAGGCAGGGCATGAAAGGGATAATGAATCCAGTTGTTTGTGTTATCCGTTTCGGGAAAGTACTTGCGTAATTGCACACCCAGCTCACTTAGGTGCTTCGCTATATCACATTTGAAATTGTCCGTAAGCTTCAGTTCATTTGCACACAAAAAAATCATACAATGATGGAAAGACCTGTGTGTTGTCCTTGTTAATGCAGACAGAGAAGAGCTCCAACTTCTTGAATATAGTTGCGGAGAGTTCCTGTAATCCTAGATGAGATCATTCAGTCGAGAAAAAACATTACCCAGATAGGACAGTCGTGTGAGAAACTCCTCCTCATGCAAGCAAGCGGTCAGACAAGTGAAAATGATGGTCAGTAAATAAAACTTAAAATAAAGCTTGTCTCACAATTCTAAAAAATGTGTCAATACTTTGCCCCTTGATAACCAGCGCACTTCTGTATGTTGTAAAAGCTTTACATGGTTGCTGCCCATATATTTGCATAGTGCAGAAAATACACGTGAGTTCAGGGGCCTTGCTTTACCAAAGTGATCCATTTTCACTGTAGTGTCCAAAACGTATTTCAAGCCGTCAGGCATTCCCTTGGCAGCAAGAGCTTCTTGTGGATGCTGCAGTGTACACAAGTGGCATCGGGAGCAACTGCTTGCACGCCCGTTACCACTCCACTATGTCTCCCTGTCATGGCTTTTGCGCTGTCAGTACAGATACCAACACGAGCAGCAGCTACGTTTGGCTACATACGGACAGTTAGTGGAATTCCCGCAAGAGAGTAAGGGTTAATGTGATTGGATGTTAATTATTTGACTAGGCTACCTGTATTTGACATTGTGTTATTTCGCTGAACACTAGTTGGTTTAATTTTATTTTTGTCAGTGAAACAAGGCTACTCAGGCGAGATAAAAACCTCACCCAAATGATTAGCCCCGTTGGAAAATATAAATGGACTGATTGAAAATGTGAAGAAAAAAAAGAAAAAAAAGATATATATAAACATATATAAATATATGAATCACGTTTTTATTTGGCGTACCTCCGACGGCATTGCGCGTAACCCAGTTTGCTGTACATGCTTGGAATTAGTTGTAGCTATCGTCTCGTGCAGCAAAGACTGAAGCGACGATGGGTTGACTGCGTTTTGCGAGTGTCGGCTCACTTGACTGCTAGATACATTTCGAGCAATATAGTTTAAAGCAAACGAGATCTGAAACTGACATTTGATTTGTAATCACTAAATGACTAATGAATACTGAAATTAAGTTGGCTAGCTAGCCTTCTTAGCTACCTAGCTATCGGCCTAGTTAGCCAGGCTAACTTACTAGCCAGTGATCCGAGGAGCCAATGGATGTCATGTTAAAAATGAACAATTCACACTTCATATATTTTTGGCATTGACACTTAATAACAAATAATATGGTGATTCACAATACAGCGTACTGAAGATAAACAAACGTGCTTGCTATATACTGTTAGCTTCCAATGGCTAGCTAGCTAGTGCAATAGGCGGCTAATTGTTGATCTGATGCACGTGGAAAAATAATCCGACTACTAAATGATGCTTTCTGTATTTGCAAACGTTTTAGAATATGTTACAAAGCTTGATTTTCACCTTGACACTTAATTTTGAAAGGTCTTGTTGTTGTAGCCCTCTTTTACCAGAACGAGATATGTGCTGACAACGCGAGAATACAGATCTGCATTATCAAGACTGTTATGGCTGCGCTAGATGCTCACATTGCGCATCCCCATTTAATCTTTCATTATGACCAGGATAGGATATTCTACCCAGTTGTTTGGAGATCTTCAGGCCAGATCATATGTGAAGCGGCTTGAAGACTCACACTGGTGAAATAAATACACTTGTTTTTACACAAGCAAGCTGTTTTTATTTTATTATGGTTGAGATAGGGCCATCTTCTTCTTGGAGCGACTACACATATTGTTTAATTACAACTTCACTCATCTTTTTTTTCAGGTTGCATAATCATAACAATACCTTATTGACCAAACAGGTATCCTGAATAATTCCCTAACCCAGCATTAAGAAGGTATGCTGAATGATTCCCTGAACCAGCATTAAGAAGCATGACAACAAGTATCCTGAATGATTCTCAAACCCAGCATTAAGAAGGTATGCTGAATGATTCCCTGAACCAGCATTAAGAAGGTATCCTGAAAGATTCCCTAACCCAGCATTAAGAAGGTATCCTGAATGCAATGGTTGAAAAAGTACCCAATCGTCATAATTGAGTAAAAGTAAAGCTACATAAATAGAAAATGACCCCAGTAAAAGTGAAAGTCACCCAGTAAAATACTACTTAGGTAAAAGTCTAAAAGTATTTGGTTTCAAAAGTAAAAGTATAAATCATTAAAACCTATTTTTCCTTATATTAAGCAAACCAGACGGCACAGGTTTAGTATTTTTTCAAATTTACGGATAGCCAAGAACACACTCCAACACACTCCAAATTTAGTGAGACCGCCACAGCAGAGGCAGTAGTGATGACCAGCGATGTTCTCTTGATATGTGTGCTGTCACTGCTGCCTACAAGGAGAAGACAACAAGAACAGGCTGATGAAATGTAAGTGGTACCATGTATAGTTCAAAAACATTTCAGAGGAACATCAGCCACTGTGTAGTGCAACCAGTCAGCTAGAACTAAGAGCAGCAGAGAAAGCACTAAAACACTAGCCCCTAGAGGTATGTAAAGTTAACTACCTCTCCACAAAACACCAGCCCCTAGAGGTATGTAAAGTTAATTACCTCTCCACAAAACACCAGCCCCTAGAGATATGTAGTCCAGTACCTCTCCACAAAACACCAGCCCCTAGAGATATGTAGTCCAGTACCTCTCCACAAAACACCAGCCCCTAGAGGTATGTAAACTCAACTCCCTCTCAACAAAACACCAGCCCCTAGAGGTATGTAATGTCCACTACCTCTCCACAAAACACCAGCCCCTAGAGGTATGTAAAGTCAACTCCCTATCCACAAAACACCAGCCCCTAGAGGTATGTAAAGTCAACTCCCTATCCACAAAACACCAGCCCCTAGAGGTATGTAATGTCCACTACCTATCCACAAAACACCAGCCCCTAGAGATATGTAGTCCAGTACCTCTCCACAAAACACCAGCCCCTAGAGGTATGTAGTCCAGTACCTCTCCACAAAACACCAGCCCCTAGAGGTATGTAATGTCCACTACCTCTCCACAAAACACCAGCCCCTAGAGGTATGTAATGTCCACTCCCTCTCCACAAAACACCAGCCCCTAGAGGTATGTAATGTCCCCTACCTATCCACAAAACACCAGCCCCTAGAGGTATGTAATGTCCACTACCTATCCACAAAACACCAGCCCCTAGAGGTATGTAATGTCCACTACCTATCCACAAAACACCAGCCCCTAGAGGTATGTAATGTCCACTACCTATCCACAAAACACCAGCCCCTAGAGGTATGTAAAGTCAAATCCCTCTCCACAAAACACCAGCCCCTAGAGATATGTAATGTCCACTACCTCTCCACAAAACACCAGCTCCTAGAGGTATGTAATGTCCACTACCTATCCACAAAACACCAGCCCCTAGAGGTATGTAATGTCCACTCCCTCTCCACAAAACACCAGCCCCTAGAGGTATGTAATGTCCCCTACCTATCCACAAAACACCAGCCCCTAGAGGTATGTAATGTCCACTACCTATCCACAAAACACCAGCCCCTAGAGGTATGTAATGTCCACTACCTATCCACAAAACACCAGCCCCTAGAGGTATGTAATGTCCACTACCTATCCACAAAACACCAGCCCCTAGAGGTATGTAATGTCCACTACCTATCCACAAAACACCAGCCCCTAGAGGTATGTAATGTTCACTACCTATCCACAAAACACCAGCCCCTAGAGGTATGTAATGTCCACTACCTCTCCACAAAACACCAGCCCCTAGAGGTATGCAATGTCCACTACCTATCCACAAAACACCAGCCCCTAGAGGTATGTAATGTCCACTACCTATCCACAAAACACCAGCCCCTAGAGGTATGTAATGTCCACTACCTATCCACAAAACACCAGCCCCTAGAGGTATGTAATGTCCACTACCTATCCACAAAACACCAGCCCCTAGAGGTATGTAATGTCCACTACCTATCCACAAAACACCAGCCCCTAGAGGTATGTAATGTCCACTACCTATCCACAAAACACCAGCCCTAGAGGTATGTAATGTCCACTACCTATCCACAAAACACCAGCCCCTAGAGGTATGTAATGTCCACTACCTATCCACAAAACACCAGCCCCTAGAGGTATGTAATGTCCACTACCTCTCCACAAAACAAAAGACTGTTAAACCTAGTAGGTAAAAGGTGTATTGTGAAACATAGTTTCAACAACATACCTGTCACAGCAGTCTGGGATACAGCGGCACAGGCAAGCCTCATCAATGACGAACGGCGATGCCAGTACCTTCCTAACACCATCATCCGAGAGATAGGTGAGGTACTAGGACCAGGACAGCTCACACGTATGGCAGCCAATCAGACAATACCATTCATTAGTTGAATAGCTGTAGAGTTCAAGCTGAACAGTTCAGGTGTTTCCAGTCACAGTCTCCAAATAACAGCGCTTGTGTTCAGTGGTCCTAATGTAGCAGAGGAACCTATCATAGGTTTCAGTGTGATAGAGGAGGTAATCAAGGGGTCAACAACAACTGGGAACGACATGAATTTGCTATTTAAAGCAACAGTTTTTGTGACAAAACTATCGTTAGAGTTGAAAATGAGATGGAAACACATGTAACTTTAACTACATGAAAATGTAAGCATATAAGTACATTTTGTGTGCATGCACTATGTCATCACGCAGTGACTTTTATATTTGGTGGAAACACCACTGGTGTATATTCACATGAAGATCTGTCGCCAGTTGGATGGAAACCTAGCTACTGACTGTCAGAACAAGAGAAAACACGCTGATGCACAACCACATTCCGAACTTCCACTTTGTGGATTCTACTATTCGAACAAGCAACAGTAAATTGAGACCCCGACTGAGTTCCGCTAATGGGGCTTATTTACATTTTAGTCATTTAGCAGACGCTCTTATCCAGAGCGGCCTGGGAGCGAGCCCTGCCAGTGTGATCTGAACATCAGCATGAACAACAATAGTTGAACTGGCGTTTCGCCTTCCAAATAAAAGACCCCCATTGAAACTGATGCAAACGGATGAAAATAGTGAAATCATACCACAATTGGACCAGATAATGCTAAACAAGGTTGGGATTTTATTTACATTAAACAGAATAAAATTATTAGCCAATTTTACAAAAAAAGTAGATGTATTAGACTTCAGAATTGCGTTAGGGGCGTACTGCACTGTACATATGTACCTATGGATTGTGGATCCATGAAACCCGATATCAGCCTACTTCAGGTAGCCATTTTTGCTGTACTTTGACTGTGTCAAATCACCTCCCAAATCAGCCCTTTTAGCGCATTTAACATTCATATTGCACAGTAGCCTTACCTATGGAGTGCGCACCCAGGAAATGGGCTATCAGCCAACTCAGTGACACCCACAGAACATAACTCTCTGACTATTAGCGTCATAGCTTTTATTGTGGGACTACTGTACATGCGCATAGAGAAAAATTCACAAAATCCTTCTTTAATGTGTTATCTTATATCTTAATACCATTTTGTTCGGAAGCAATGGTGATGTGTTGCTCAAATATTAATATTATTTGACAAACCCATCACCTTTACTTCCAAGCTAAATGATGTGAAGTGGTTTGACCGTTTTAGCAGTTCATCACGGTTTCCAGTGGTGTAGTGGAGGTATACACAGGTATACGCTGTACACACACTTTGTGGGCATTGCATATACTTCATTCTTAAATCCCCACTGATACGTATCAAAGTAGTGTAGTGGAGGTATACGCTGTATCAATTAATAGGGATGATGCAACAGATCGGAATGTTTAGCTTCAAATGTTGCTGAACTGTTATTTCTTCGCATTTTAGGCGCAGCAATGTGCACGCGGCAGTCTGTTTGAATGTTAAATGACGAGACAGAGGCATGGATGCGAGTAACCAGTCTTGTTCAGTATATTGCAAGACATCCGGGTATTTCAAGCACACCGGTAAAAACACTGGAGTTGCAGTAATTAACATTTACCAACAGATGACATCACTGTGCCATCTTACACCCATAACACAGTCGACCTACGAAATTCAATTTGCGGGAAAACATGTAGTTCTAAAAAAACATGCAAGTGGTTTCATGGACAGAGATGGAAATACCCATTAGACAGGGGATTTAAAGATGCAACAACTATCATGGTTGATAATATGATTAGGATAAAGCCTTTAGGTGCTAGACAATGAAAGAAAGTTGAAAGAAAACCAACAGAACAGGAGAACGCATATGAGCAAGTCTTTATACAATTAATTGCCTCAACGTTTCTATGGTGGGATTTTAGCTATAGGCTAGTTTGAAGCAATGTAAGATATTCCAGGATAAATATAGCGACGCTTATGATTGGCCTAACCGTCTTCTGGTAGATGGAAAGGCCCGTCCAAAAACATTCTCTATTAAATGTTAACTAGCTACAAAATGCCTACCTGTCAGAATGATATCATGATTATTTGCGTCATTCCAGTAGCCATTTCTTTTGCAAACTCCCTCTTATGTGCTACAGAAACACTTATAATCAGACAATAGTGCTAGCTGCCTGCACACTTGAAATAATGGGTAACTACTCTCAAAAACCTAAATGTTAGATTATTCCCAGACCTCAAAAGTGGTCTGCTGATGTGGGTTAAGCAATGTTATGGACTTAGAATCTACAACTATGTCATCTTTCTGAGAGAAAAAAATGTGACTTGGAGAACGAAAACCTGAAAAGAAATTGGGGGAAAATTTTAAACCTGTGAATTTCTAACTCAGTCTATCGGTTTCAATAGTAGGCCTACTGCACAGTACAGCTTGGGTCGGCCTGACTGTGAAAGACCAATATGGGATTTATCATTTTAGATCGGGCCGTTTGGAAAAATTTTGGCAAAATTAGAGTATACCCACTTCTCCAGGCACAGCTACGCTACTGACGGAAAGCAACTTTTTACTCAAGCTGTTTTTTATTAAGGGTCGATAGTTCCATCTTGTGGTTGAATGGAGCTACTACACCTACTGCAATCTCTTCAGTTGGGTTAGGTAGTGATAATACAATCAGGTATCCTGAACGATGCCCACATTTAGCACTAAGCAGCATGAAAACAGTACGGTAATATTCCGTTTTACATCATGGTAGTTTGTTGGTTGTCATCATGGTGTCTCAGACCGCTGACATTGAATCACAAATAAACACAAACATAATGACAGAGAAAAAGATTACACAAAGCTGCATGTGATATGTAAACCTATTTAAAGACAAACCTGACTCATTTGAAGGGTTTGGAAGTTTAGCTAAAATAAATCAAATTGGTTTGGTTTTAATAAGAAAAATACAAGATGTTTATCAGTTTCTTCAGGTCTACAATGGGGTCTAGTTGAAGTTAGTTTCTGGACCAGACCAACACTAGAGAAATGACATACATTTTCACAAATACAACATTCCCAATAGAGGAGTGGCTGTCAGTGTTGTAATCAATCATTCCCAATAGAGGAGTGTCTGTCAGTGTTGTAATCAAACATTCCCAATAGAGGAGTGGCTGTCAGTGTTGTAATCAAACATTCCCAATAGAGGAGTGTCTGTCAGTGTTGTAATCAAACATTCCCAATAGAGGAGTGGCTGTCAGTGTTGTAATCAAACATTGCCAATAGAGGAGTGGCTGTCAGTGTTGTAATCAAACATTGCCAATAGAGGAGTGGCTGTCAGTGTTGTAATCAAACATTCCCAATAGAGGACTGGCTGTCAGTGTTGTAATCAAACATTCCCAATAGAGGAGTGGCTGTCAGTGTTGTAATCAAACATTCCCAATAGAGGAGTGTCTGTCAGTGTTGTAATCAAACATTCCCAATAGAGGAGTGTCTGTCAGTGTTGTAATCAAACATTCCCAATAGAGGAGTGTCTGTCAGTGTTGTAGTACTTGAGTCCAGTACTCAGACTTGACTCGTTATCAATTCACCATTTTCATGACTTGATCAGTGGTATCTTAAGTTGTCAGAAATCTTGCTCTTTTGCATAATTCAACATACTAGAATACAACAAATGTTACATCTATTTAGCCTAACCAATGTGCAACACTAGCTAGGTTTCCATCCAATTGGCGACAGATTTTCATGCAAATATACTAAAATCAGCATAAAGATAATATGCACATTTTCCCACCAGTTGTGTGTTTGCACCAAACTGACTTGTTGCAGATATAAATTCAGTGCATGATGACGTAGTGCACACAAAATGTCATTTTTTGCTTATGTTTTCATGTACCGAATAAAAACCTAAAGTTCAATGTGTTTCCATCATACTTTCAACTCAACTGATGGTTTTGTTATAAAAATTGTGTTAAATAGCAAATGTGTCACTCTAATCTTGGCACGTGCGCTCTAACCAACAGCTCACAGATACAGTGTGGGTATAGCCTACATGATGACATTATTATGGACAAAAGAGACAGATTATTTTTATTTGTCACATGTCAGCCAATCATCGATGTAGATGATCATGTCCCCAGAAAAATATATTTATTGGAAAAGAGCATCAAGCTCATCACCTTGCACTTTCTCCACCCTGTGAAGTTCCTCATCATTTATTTAATCTGTAGCCTAACAAACTGCATGCTTTCCCCGACGAGTCGTAGTGGGAGGACCACACAACATGTCTTCGCGTGACTCCACGTTTACTTCAATATTTTTTTATTTATTTAACTAGGCAAGTCAGTTAAGAACAAATTCTTATTTACAATGACGGCCTAGGAACAGTGGGTTAACTGTCTTGTTCAGGGGCAGAACAACATATTTTTACCTTGTCAGCTCGGGGATTCGATCTAGCAACCTTTTGGTTACTAGTCCAACGCTCTAACCACTAGGCTACCTGCCGCCCCATATGATGATTGCTGATACGATGATATGATGATTACTGTGTCAATATTAGCACATAAAAGCATTTCCACCAACATTTCTCACATAATACATTTTACCGACACAAAAGATCCCACCTTGTCAAGTATATTTTGTTTTGTCGACATTTGAAAAGCTTCCAGCCAAGTTTACTCGCATAAAAAGGTTAGATGGAAACCTGGTTAGTGTCAATATTAATTAGATGTAGATGCCCAGCTTGGCAACACAATTATAAGGCCATGGTCTGGCACTGCACTGTGCTTTGCCTTCTGATGTTCCTTCAGGCTTTGTTTCCATTTAAAACAATTCCCACACTGATCACAGCTGTACGGTTTCTCCCCAGAGTGTTTTCTCTGGTGTTGCTTTAGATTTCCTTTCTCATTGAAGCTCTTCCCACATTGGGAGCAGTGGAAAGGCTTCTCCTCTTTGTGTACTCTCTGATGTTTCTTTAGGTCTATTACCCAACTGAAGCTTTTTCCACATTGGGAGCAGCGGAAAGGCTTCTCTCCTGAGTGTTTTCTCTGGTGTTGCTTTAGATTTCCTTTCTCATTAAAGCTCTTCCCACATTGGGAGCAATGGAAAGGCTTCTCCCCTGTGTGTATTCTCTGATGTTTCTTTAGGTCAGCTTTCTTACTGAAGCTCTTCCCACAGTGGGAGCAGTGGTGTGACTTTATTCCTGTGTGGTGTGACTTTAATCCTGTGTGAGTTAGCTGATGTCTCTTCAGATATGATGACAAACTGAAACACTTCCCACACTCTGAGCAGTGGTAAGTCTTCTCTCCACTGTGTATTCTCTGATGACGCTTAAGGATTCCTTCCAATTTAAAACTCTTCCCACAATGATCACAGCTATATGGTTTCTCTTCTGTGTGCATTACTTGGTGCTTCTTCAGATATGATGACAGACTGAAACCCTTCCCACACTGAGAGCAGTTAAAAGGCTTCTCACTAGTGTGAGTTAGCTGGTGTGGTTTTAAATGTGATAACTGATTGAAACTTTTCCCGCACTCAGAGCAATGGTAAGTCTTCTCTCCTGTGTGTATTCTCTGGTGTTTATTTCGATTTCCTATATCACTGAAGCTCTTCCAACACTGAGAACAGTGAAAAGGCTTCTCTCCTGTGTGTATTCTCTGGTGAGCCTTTAAGGCATCTACACGACAGAACCACTTCCCACACTGAAAGCAGTGGTACGACTTCTTTCCCGTGTGATTAAGCTGGTGTGTCTTCAAACTGCTTGGCGTCTGAAAACTCTTCTCACAATGAGCGCACGGGTACGTTTTCTTTATTTTGAGAGTCTGTTGGTGTGATTTGATGTGAATTGGACAAATAAAACTGCCTCTGCAATCTGAACAGGGGTGGGGCCTACAAGTGTGTCTTCTCAACTCCTCTGGCTCATAGAAACTAGTGAAGCAGTCCATGCAGTGGTGATGTTTCTGTCTTGAGTTCCTCTGTCTGTGTTGTTTATGGTTTCCTGATGCTGTGGAACTGGGATCGCTGTCTGAGCCTGGATGGGAGCTCTCTCCTGTGAGAATATGTTAGAATCAGTAAGGGAACATTGAAAGGGGCTTTAAAATACTTTTGATACAAGCAGAAGCACTACAATAGTTTGGGAATCCCCTGTGGCCACCAAGGCACCAACCTCTCTCCATACTCCACACCTGAACTTACCTGGGTCAGTGATACTATCTAATGCTGCCTCCTCTTCCTCTAGATCTGGAGCAGACACTTCCCTGTTCTCCTCTTCTTCTTTGACTTCGCTCTCCTCCTGCTCTTCTTTTTTAACCGCTCTCTCCCCCTGCTCTTCTTTTTTAACCGCTCTCTCCCCCTGCTCTTCTTTTTTAACCGCTCTCTCCCCCTGCTCTTCAGTGACTGCTCGCTCTTCCTCCACTTCTTCTTTGACTGCCATCTCTACTTCCTCTTTGACTGCTCTCTGATCCACCTCTTTTACTTGTATCTCCTCCTTGATTCCTCTCTCCTCCCATTCCTCTTTGACAATCACATTGAGTTCCAGTGTTTGACTGCAGCCCTCCAGCTTCACTGAGACAATCTCTGGACCGTGCTGTGCGCTTCTCTGGGCTGGAACACCACAGCCAGAACCCTGGGACTCTGTGGACTTTGGTTCAGACATGGAAGGCTAGAGATGGATCCAAAAGAGGAAGCACATGTGAAAGGTGAGTTTCACAAAATACTGGAACAGCTTAGCTAATAAAGGGATAGACCATGCTAAATATTCCATGCACTAGGAATGCCTGCTAATAAAATGTAACTAGCTAGCTCACGTTGCTATGGCGATGGCAACGACAGCTAACGTCAGCAATGTGGAGCTATTATTGGTTTAGCTTTAGCTTACTGACCAGCCCTTTTGGTCATGATTCAGTTCCAGTACATTACACAGAAGAGTCAATGGATGAAGGTATCTTCTGTAGTAGAGAGATTAAGAGCTCCAACGCTCGGTCTGAACATTAACACACATCGCTTGCGGTATGGTTTTGGAAGTATACAGACCTTATCTTTCATATCGGGGAGAAATAATAATAATTACAATTTTGATTTGTGTTTATTTCCATTTTTCAGGGCGTGATGCAACACTCTCAGCACCCCTACTTCCCACGGCTATGCCTGTATAAGGTCATTGGACTTTA
Source organism: Salmo trutta (assembly GCF_901001165.1). Classification (NCBI taxonomy): domain Eukaryota; kingdom Metazoa; phylum Chordata; class Actinopteri; order Salmoniformes; family Salmonidae; genus Salmo; species Salmo trutta. Next base: position 83,249,817 of record NC_042970.1, on the reverse strand, counting down.
AGGAGTACTGTGGTCAAGTGAGCTGACACTTGCAAAACACAGTAAAGCCATCGCACTTCAGTGTCCTCCTGATTTTCTGTGCGTGAATACTCAACACTTTACGGTATCGCGTGTTTTCTGGTAGGGAAAGAGGATACCTAGAGCAGCTGCACAACAAAGCATTCAACCTAAAGGTGTCTTCCGCATTTAACCCAACCCCTCTGAATCAGGGAAGTTTTCAAATACATTGTCCTAGAGAGATTTACACGGTTATCAAAACGTCACGCCTGTGTAAGCCTACACGAATTAGCCCTTAGTTTAAAAAAAATCCTGAGCTGGGGTGAGATAAAACACACCCGAGTGACTGAGGATGTCATTCAAAAATACCCAGAGATTTTCAAAGATGAACTGGGCACACTGCAGGGCACTGCAGTTAAGCTGTTCGTGGATCCTCAGGCCGAGCCTCGCTTTTTCAAGCCCAGGACAGTGCCTTACGCCATGAAAAAGAAAGTGGAAGAAGAGTTGGAGCGGCTGCAGGAAGCAAACGTCATTACTCCTGTTCAGTTCTCCCGCTGGGCAGCTCCTATCGTTCCCGTTCTGAAAAGTGACGGCACGGTGCGTATATGTGGGGACTACAAACTCACCATCAACAGGGCCTCTAAGCTAGACGCTTACCCGCTGCCACGGGTGGAGGACTTGTTCGCGACACTGGCAGGAGGCAAGACGTTCTCAAAGCTTGACATGAGTCACGCCTACCAACAGCTCCTCCTGGACGAGGACTCAAAAGAGTATGTCACAGTCAACACGCACAAAGGCTTGTTCAGGTACAACCGCTTGGTTTTCGGTGTGGCGTCCAGCCCAGCCATTTTCCAGAGGACAATGGACAATCTGCTGCAGGGGATCCCTCATGTAGCAGTGTACCTGGATGACATCCTGGTTACAGGGGAGACGGAGGAGGAGCACCTCCACCATCTGGACCAGGTGTTAAAGAGATTCTCTGAGGCAGGGCTGCGCCTGAAGCGTAGCAAGTGCACATTCCAAGCACAGAGTGTGACATACCTAGGTCACAAGATCACAGCGCAGGGTCTGTGTCCTGTGGAGGACAAAGTCAGGGCAATCAAGGATGCTCCAAACCCCAAGAATGGGTCAGAGCTCAGGTCGTTCCTGGGCATGGTGAACTACTATGGTAAGTTCCTCCCTGAGCTGTCAACAGTGTTGGCTCCACTTTATCAGTTGCTCCACAAAGACTGTAAATGGAAGTGGGGGCCAGCACAAGAGAAAGCTTTCAAGGAAGTGAAAGCACTACTACAATCAGCACAACTTCTGGTTCATTTTGACCAAGACAAAGAGATCATCCTGTCATGTGACGCCTCACCCTATGGCGTCGGGGCAGTACTCTCTCATCAGATGGAGGACGGATCAGAGAGACCCATTGGATTTGCATCACGTACGCTGACGAGTGCTGAGAAGGGTTATTCACAGTTAGACAAGGAAGGTCTGGCCATAGTCTTTGCTGTGAAACGCTTCCATCAGTACCTCTACGGTCGTCATTTCACCATATGCACTGACCACAAACCACTGATGAGCCTTTTTAGTGAATCAAGATGCATTCCGCCCATGGCTTCAGCAAGGTTACAGCGCTGGGCCCTGACACTGTCGGCTTACCAGTATACGATAGTGTATAGAGCGGGGAAGGACAATGCAAATGCAGACGCGCTCAGCCGTCTCCCGCTACCAGAGATGCCTGCCACAACTGTGGTGCCTCCCGAGACAATTTTCCTAATGGAGAGATTGTCAAACTCACCTGTGAATGCCAAACAGATCAAACAGTGGACAGACCGGGATCCTATCCTGTCCCAAGTGAAAAGATTCCTGATGCAGGGCTGGCCTCCTGTCATAGAGGATGATGGATAAGACCTTACGCAAAGCGCAAAACTGAGCTGAGTGTGCAGGATGGCTGCATACTCTGGGGCTCCAGAGTGGTTGTTCCACCCCCTGGCCGTGCACAAGTCATGGATGAGGTCCATGAGGCTCACCCGGGTGCCTCCCGGATGAAAAGTTTAGCCAGATCTTACATCTGGTGGCCTAACATGGATCAGGAGGTAGAAGACAAAGTTAAATCATGTTCTGAGTGCCAGATCAACCAGAAGATGGCGCCGCCCGCGCCACTACATCTGTGGGAGTGGCCTGACCACCCATGGTCCAGGCTGCATATAGATTTTGCAGGCCCTTTCATGGGTCACATGTTCCTTGTCATGGTGGACGCACACTCCAAGTGGCTGGAGGCGCACATCATGAGCAACATCACAGCGACCACAACCATCGAAAAGCTTCGGCAGGTGTTTTCAACCCATGGTCTGCCGGACTCTCTGGTGTCCGACAACGCAACAACGTTTACCTGTGATTTGTTCCAAGAATTCATGCGGAGAAACGGGATCCGCCATGTCCGCAGCGCCCCGTTTCACCCGGCCACAAACGGCTTAGCGGAGCGGGCTGTGCAGACACTGAAAGAGGGGCTCAAAAGGATGACTGGGGAAACCATCACTACTAAGCTCTCTCGGTTCTTGTTCCAGTACCGCATCACGCCACAAACAACAACAGGACAGGCTCCAGCGGTGATGTTAATGGGCAGAAGGCCAAAAGCTCACCTGGATCTACTGCGTCCGAACATCAGAGCACGAGTGGAACGGAAGCAGGAGAAACAAAAAGAGAGACATGACCACCACGCAAGGGAGAGACAGTTAAAACCCAATGACACTGTCTACATCCGCAACTTCACATGCAGCCAACGCTGGTTGCCAGGTATCATTCTGAGTCAGAGTGGTCCCGTCTCCTTTGTGGTCAAACTGACTGATGGTCGAGTCATGCGCAGACACCAGGACCATCTCCGCCTGCGCTATGACAAAGACAAGACCATGTTTTCAGACGGAACAGCTGTGGGTGGTAGTATACAAGTTGAAATCCCACAGGAAACAGCATCTGAGGAACAGGGGCATTCAGTGGTTCCAGCAGAGGGTGATGGACATTCTCTCACAAACACCCAACCCGCTCCTGTGCCCTCAGACCCAGCTCCACTGGGACATGCCTTACCTGTGTCTCGTAGCACACCAGGAGTACTGCGCAGATCACAGCGTAGTCACAAGCCTCCTGAAAGACTAACTCTGTAGTTGAGACTGAGAGACTCGTGGTGTTAGTGTTTGTTTGGAGCAGCAGACCAAGTTGAAAAGAAATAAGGACTGTCATTTTATTGTTGTTGTTTTGGTTACATTTACGGTAACACCAGCAGAAGTTCTACAGTGTGGTGTAGTAAAGAGAAGAAAACACTAATGTGGTTTACTTGTTAACCTTATGTTTTCCTTACAGGGGGGGATTTAAATTGAGGGGGGAGAAGTGTTATAGTGTGGACACTATATAAATAATTACATGGTTATTATTGGCATTAACCTTGACCTTTCCCCTTTGATGATGTCATCACCAAGAGTGAGTTCTGTGCAATGTGATTATATAGTTCTGTTATATAGTTCTATATAGTTCTGTTATATTTGTACCGTTTGTACCTGGCAATACACCTTTAGGTTTGGGTTGAAAGTAAAGGAAAGTAATATCGAAATGCGTGTGGGCATTCCTTGTCAAGTTACTACACTAGAGAGATTTACACGGTTATCAAAACGTCACGCCTGTGTAAGCCTACACGAATTAGCCCTTAGTTTAAAAAAAATCCCCTATGGGAAAAAAATATATGATGGACAAACGACGAACCATTTCCCCTCATACTGTGGTACTCTACAGGGGGAGAAGAAAGGTTGAAGAAAACGCTACTGCAGAAGGCAAAAGTTTAAATATTTTAACTCTGGCGGTAAATTGCGTCAACGGTGGCGGCATTTACCGTCGTGCTCTCATTGAAAACAATGACATCCGGTGGCCGTGAGTTGTATCATTTGTATTGTGTAATATTGAATACGTGTGTTCCAAACTGTCTGCATGGAATGAATTGTGTCTATCAGTGCATCCGATTCAGTTTCCCTACTAGAAAACAAAACATACCGTAAAGTGTTGTGTATTCACGCACCAATTCAGGAGGAGAATGAAGCGCGGATGCTTTGACTGCGTTTTGCGAGTGTCGGCTCATTTGACTGCTAGATAAATTACGCGCAATATAGTTTAAAGTAAACGAGTTCTAAAATGGACATTTGATTTGTAATCACTAAATGACAAATTATTATTGAAAGCTACCTATCTATCGGCCTAGTTAGCCATGCTAACTTACTGGCCAGTGATCCGAGTAGCCAATGGATTTATGTCATCTTAAAAATGAACGATTCACACTTCATTTTATTTTTTTTTTACATTGTCTTAACAAATAATATGGTGATTCACAACACAGCGTATTGATGATAAGCAAACTTGCTTGATATGGCAGCTAGTTAGATAAATAGCTCGTTAGCAATGCTAGCTAGCTAGATCATTGAATAGGCTAATTGTTGACACGTTGATCGGAGGCACGTGGACAAAGAATCCGACTGCTTTCTGTATTTGGAAACGTTCTAGAATATGGTAGAAAGCTTGATTTTTTTACCTTGACACTTGGTTTTGAAAGTTAACAGGTATTGTTGTTGTAGCCCTCTTTTACCAGAACGAGATGTGTTCTACCGCGAGAATACAGATCTGCATTCTCAAGACAGTCATGGCTGCGCTAGATACTCACATTGCCAACGCCAATAAATATATACTGTTTGTCTATTGTTGTGATTTAGATGAAGATCACATTTTATGACCAATTTATGCAGAAATCCAGGTTATTCCAAAGGGTTCACATACTTTTTCTTGCCACTGTACATACATTATACACAAGATAGCGTATCTATACATTCATACTCTAAGTTAGATATTAGAGAAGTTACATTTCAACTTCTGTAGGTCCTTCTACTACATAAACAAACCAAAGGAGGCTGGTGGGAGGAGCTATAGGAGAAAGGGCGTATTGTAATGTCTGGAATGGGATAAATGGAACAGTATCAAACATATGGAAGGTACATGTTTGACTCAGTTCCATTTAATCAATTAGCCATTATAATTGGTCTAAAGGGGGAGGTGGCACCCATTTCTGGTCTGGAGCGGGGTACAACCATTTTAAGTTGTATGCTTTATTTCTGCAATAAGACACGAGGGGGTGTGGTATATGGCCAATATACATTTTACATTTAAGTCATTTAGCAGACGCTCTTATCCAGAGCAACGTACAAATTGGTGCATTCACCTTATGATATCCACCACAGCTAAGGGCTGTTCTTAGACACAATGCGGAGTGCCTGGACACAGCCCTTAGCTGTGGTATATTGGCCATATACCACAAACCCCCAAGGTGCCTTATTGCAATTATAAACTGGTTACCAACGTAGAGTAGTAAAAATAAATGTTTTGTCATACCCATGGTATACGGTCTGATATACCACGGCTGTCAGCCAGTCAGCATTCAGGGCTCGAACCACCCAGAGGGATGTGGTATATGGCCAATAAACCATGGCTAAGGGCTGTTCTTAGACGCAACGCTGAGTGTCTGGACACAGCCCGTAGTGGTATATTGGCCATATATCACAAACCCCAGAGGTGCCTTATTGCTATTATAAACTGGTTACCAACAAAATTAGAGCAGTACAAATAAATGTTTTTTGTCATACCCGCAGTATACGGTCTGTCAGCCAATCCGCACTCAGGGCTGGAACCACACAGTTCATAATTGAGTTTATACAATGGGTGGGTCTAATCCTGAGTTCTGATGTTAAAACCGTATTCCAGCCGGTGTCTATTCTACAAATTACTACTGGCTCAATCTATGACGCTAAAATGCCTATTTACTCTGTTCCATCTGACTGCGCAATCCACCATCTCATCAACCCAGCCAGACACTTTATAAATTTAATCTCCACTATAAAAAGCATCTAGACATTATCTCACATGTCGTTCAGACTAACCTTTAGTTTTCAACAACGGAGATTTGTATAAACCTTGCTGTCTGTCTCTCCGACATTTGCAACATTGTTTCAATATTCACATTTGATCTCCAGCTGTCCCATAGTAATGAAGGTGTCGGGATGAGACGGACAGGCAGGCAGCGTTTCTCAGCCAGTTGAAATCAGGAATCAGCTGGCATAATTTTTATGGATATATGCAAAGAAATGTTAACCGAAACGAAGTGCAGCTAGTTTGCAGTCTTTCCAGCTTCAGTTTGAAGTGATTGTGTTAGCTGTGTTGTTGGCTAGCTCCTCTGAACAACAGTGTTCTGATGCGTGAACACAGTTTCCATGCCAGGGAAATCGCGCCTCATTAGTTCATTGTAGTGGATGTATCCAAATAAATGTCACTGGAAAACAGCTTTAACAAATGCGGCTACTTTGCTGTTATTCTGGCTGCACTTTTTGACGTGGTTAAATGTATTAACAACCGTGCCACTATATCCTCCAGACACTGGCTTCTCTGGCATTGTCACTTAATTAACCTGTAGTTGTTCTCTGTTTTCAGAAGCAAAATATCGTATTCCTGCTTAAATTTAGAATCTTTACCTTGTAAAGATTTTGCATGGGCTTTTTCTAAGATAGTGATTTATTTTTGTTTAATATCTAAATCAGATGTAAATTTTGCCGAGGATGAGATTATAATTTGCCTAATGTACACTTAAAAGGCATCCCAAATTATATCGGGGCTCAGCTGTTCTCCGTCCTCTTGTCTACATTTGTAAAATTCGGGTCCAGAAGATGTATTTTCTATTGATGTAATTAAGCATGTTACCATAGAATAATCCCATATCACTATCAGATTCAGTGTTTAATTGTCACATGTACAGGGTTGCAAGTGTGACTGCAGGGTACAGTGAAAATCTTAGGCTTCGAGCTCCAACATACAGGACTAAGTGAAATAGAATAATGAAAATGGCCATAAAAAAAAACGATATAAATGGGGGGGTGGAATGTCCGTGGAGGGGGGGGAGCAGATAGTTGACTAGTGGTGGCTATTCAGCAGCTTGATGGTCTGAGGGTAGAAACTATTGGCCAGTCTTTGATGCTCCTGTACTGCCCGTGTCTGTGAGTGATTGAAGCGGGGAGAACAGTACATGGCTTGTGTGGCTGGGGTCCCTGATGATCTTCTTGACCTGGTGTTGTAGGTGTCCTGTAGGGCAGGCAGTGGGCACCCAATGGTGCGTTTGGCTCCATGTATCACCCTCTGAATAGCCTTGCAGTCCGCGGCAGTGGAGTGGCCTTACCAGGCCGTGATGCAACCTGACAGTAGGCTCCATATTTCTTCAGCATCCCTGTCGTGCCTTCTTCATCACGATGTATGTGTGGTTTCAGCTTATCTGAGATGTGTACGCCGAAGAATTTGAAGTTAATGACGTCTCCATGGCAGCCCCATTGATGAGGACGGGGGCGTGTCCAGCCTGGTTCCTCCCGAAGTCCACAATCAGGTACCTACTTTTTCCACATTTTGTTACACACAATACAGCCGTATTCTAATTATTAATGAAATTGTAGTTTTTTTTCTCATCAATGTATGTAGATTGATCACAATACCCCATAAAAAAAAAAAATGAAATATCACATTTACATAAATATTCAGACGCTTTACTCAGTACTTTGTTGAAGCACCTTTGGCAGCGATTACAGCCTCTAGTCTTCTTGGGTATGACGCTACAAGCTTGGTACACCTGTATTTGGGGGGTTTCTCCCATTATTCTCTGTAGATCTTCTCAAGCTCTGTCAGGTTTGATGGGGAACGTCGCTGCACATCTATTTTCAGGTCTCTCCAGAGATGTTTGATAGGGTTCAAATACGGGCTCTGGCTGGGCCACTCAAGGACATTCAGAGACTTGTCCCGAAGCCACTCCTGATTTGTCCTGTTGGAAAGTGAACCTTCACCCCAGTCTGAGGTCCTAACCTGCTCCAGAGCGCTTTATACCAAGGATCTCTCTGTACTTTGCACCGCTCATCTTTCCCTCGATCCCGACTAGTCTCCCAGTCCCTGCCGCTGAAAAACATCCCCACAGCCTGATGCTGCCACCACCATGCTTCACCGTAGGGATGGTACCAGGTTTCCTCCAGAAGTGACGCTTGGCATTCTGGCCAAAGAGTTGAGTCTTGGTTTCATCAAACCAGATAATCTTGTTTCTGATGATCTGAGAGTCTTTAGGTGCTTTTTGGCAAACTCCAAGCGGACTGTCATGTGACTTTTACTGAGGAGTGGCTTCCGTCTGGTCACGCTACCATAAAGGCCTGATTGGTGGAGTGCTGCAAAGATCGTTGTACTTGTGGAAGGTTCTCCAATCTCCACAGAGGAACTCTGGAGCTTTGTCAGCGTGACTATCGGGTTCTTGGTCACCTCCATGACCAAGGCCCTTCTCCCCCGATTGCTCAGTTTGGGCGGGCGACCAGCTCTAGGAAGAGTCTTGGTGGTTCCAAATTTCTTCCATTTAAGAATGATGGAGGCCACTGTGTTCTTGGGGACCTTCAATGCTGCAGAAATGTTTTGGTGCCCTTCTTTAGATCGTTGCCTCGACACAATCCTGTCTCGGAGCTCTAAGGACAATTCCTTCGACCTTATGGCTTGGTTTTTGCTCTGACATGCACTGTCAACTGTGGGAACTTATATAGACAGGTGTGTGCCTTTCCAAATCATGTCCAAACTATTGAATTTACTACAAGTGGACTCCTCCAATCCAGTTGTAGAAACATCTCAAGAATGATCAATGGAAACAGGATGCACCTGAGCTCAATTGAGTCTCATAGCAAAGGGTTTGAATACTTATGTAAATAAGGTATCTGTTTACTATTTTTAATACATACAGGGTCTTCCCTGTGGCTCAGTTGGTAGAGCATGGTCTTTGCAACGCCAGCATGGTGTGTGCAACGCCAGGGTTGTGGGTTCGATTCCCACGGGGGGCCAGTACAAAAAAAATGCATGAAATTAAATTAAATGTATGAAATGTATACATTCACTACTGTAAGTCGCTCTGGATAAGAGCGTCTGCTAAATGACTAAACATGTTTTTTAAAAAAAGCTAAAATTTCAACAAAAAAACCGTTTTTCGCTTTGTCATTATGGAGTATTGTATGTAGATTTGAGTATTTTATTTTATCCATTTTAGAATAAGGCTGTAACGTAACAAAATGTGGAAAAAGTAAAGCGGTCTGAATACTTCCCGAATGCACTGTACAGTGATATGATAAGGTCAATGTCAGACAGACAGTTCCCATTCAGACTCATGCCAAAGCAGCCCCACACAATGATAAACCAACCTATCACACCATCTGGAAGGTAGAGAACCTGAGGAATAATACCATAGAAATAGAATCCATAGAAAGGGCTTGGAAACATAGAATTAAGAATTGGAATACTAGAAGTTAATTAACCTTCTTATGATGGTATAAATGGTCAGCCCATTTTGGTCAACCATGGTTTGCCAGTGCTGTGATAAGATATAGTGTAAAACAATGAATTTGACGATCATCTGCACTGTTTGTTAGCTAGCTAGCCAGACACTTTTAGAGGAAGGATTCCATAAATGTTTCTAAATAACTACCAATATGCCAACATTCCATTCAAACAATACAGTCAATCCACAGCCATACACTGACTGAAATCTGTTGATGATAGGACTTAGACAAGTTGGAAATGAAACAAGGACTGATATTGTATCATATAATTGCACTCACAGCTTTCCAAGAAAACACAAATTGAGACATTTATGGCCTGTTTACATTTATTTTAGAGGCTATAATTTTTTTTATAAAACCCATATGTACTGTTTATATAATTCTATGAAAATATTTTAGGTTGACAATTCTATTACACAATTTCTGATATCACATGCCTTAATTGTATTTTCCTGTATAAGTAAAAGCAGGAAATGCATCACCTATGCCTCTACTGCCATTCATACCAATAATTCAATTTTTATTTAACCTTTATTTGACTATGCAAGTCAGTTAAGAACAATTTATTATTTACAATGATGGCCAAACCTTAACCTGGACGATGCTGGGCCAATTGTGCGCCGCCCTATGGGACTCCCAATCACGGCCGGTTGTGATACAGCCTGGAATCGAACCAAGGTCTGTAGTGATGCCTCTAGCATTGAGATGCAGTGCCTTAGACCGCTGCGCCACTCGGGAGCCCTAATTAGACTGGGTTGGATTCTCCCTGAACCAAAAGGCTGCCATTTTCGGACCATTCTGGAATTTTGTAGGGTTTATGACTTAGCCCCTCAATTCATTTAATAGGATCTCTATGCTTGGAACCGCTATTTGTTAATTTAATTAAACATTTATAAAACAATCTGTGGATGTATTACATTTCAAGGGGGCATACTGCACTGTACAGCCTTACCTATGGATTGTGGATCAATGAAATGGGTTATCAGCCTACTCAGTGACACCTACAGATTACAATTCTAAAGAGTGTACACAAATATTAGCGTCATAGCTCTTATTGCGGGACTTTGACTGTGGGAATTCACCTCACTATTCAGCCTATAATGTGTATTGAACATTTGTATTGCACTGTACAGCCTTACCTATGGAGTGTGCACCCATGAAATGGGGTATCAGCCTACTCAGTGACACCCACAGAACAACTCTGTAGACTGTACATGGCTCTTAGTGCGGGACTACATGCACGCATTGAGCAAATTCACATAATCCTTCTTTATGAATCGTATTTATCTTATATCTTCATACCATTTTGTTTGGAAGCAATGGTGATGTGTTGCTCAAATAATATGTGAAGTGGTTTGACCGTTATAGCAGTTCATCACGGTTCCACTGGACGGAAGAAAGCAACTTTTTACTCGAGCTGTTTTTATTAAGGGTCGATAGTTTCATCTTGTGGTTGAACGGAGCTACTACACCCACTGCATTCATCAACTTCACTGACCTCTCTTCAATCAGGTTAGTTAGGTGGTGGCAATACAACCAGGTATCCTGAATGATGCCCAAACTGACTCGACTCGGACATGGACTCCACCTGTTGTGACTTAGTTGTCAGAAGTCTCTCTCTTTTGCATAATTCATCATATTGTTACATCTATTTAGCCTAACAAATGTGCAACACGAGCTAGGTTTCCATCCAATTCAAGACAGATTTTCATGTGAATATTCTAAAACCCACATCAATAAAATGTTTCCCACCAGTGGTGTTTCCACCAAACAGACAGATTAAAAACAGTGCATGATGACAGAGAGTACATAAAAGCTACTTTTCCATTTAAGTTTTGATAAAAATCTAACATTTTTTTTACTTACTTTACTCGCCTAAAAAGGTTCGATGGAAATCTGGTTAGTGTCAATATTAATTAGATATGTAGATGCCCAGCTTGGCAACACAATTATAAGGCCATTGTCAGGCACTGCACTGTGCTTTGCCTTCTGATGTTCCTTCAGGCTTTGTTTCCATTTAAAACAATTCCCACACTGATCACAGCTGTACGGTTTCTCTCCTGAGTGTTTTCTCTGGTGTTGCTTTAAATTTCCTTTCTCATTGAAGCGCTTCCCACATTGGGAGCAGTGGAAAGGCTGCTCCTCTTTGTGTACTCTCTGATGTTTCTTTAGGTCTCTTATCCAACTGAAGCTCTTCCCACATTGGGAGCAGTGGTGGGGCTTCTCTCCACTGTGTATTCTCTGATGACTCTGAAGGCTTCCTTCCAATTTAAAACTATTTCCACAATGAGAGCAGTGGTGAGGCTTCTTTCCTGTGTGCGTTAGCTGGTGTCCCTTCAGAAGTGATGACTGACTGAAACCCTCCCCACACTGGGAGCAGTTGAAAGGTTTTTCACCTGTGTGAGTTAGGTGGTGTCTCTTTAGGACTCCTGTTTGACTGAAACTCTTCCCACACTGATCACAGCTGTATGGCTTCTCCCCTGTGTGTATTTTCTGATGTTCCTTTAGATTTCCTCCCTTACTGAAGCTCTTTCCACACTCAGAGCAGTGGAAAGTCTTATCTCTTGTGTGTATTCTTTGGTGTTTATTTCGACTTTCTTCATCACTGAAGCTCTTCCCACAATGGGAACAGTGGAAAGGCTTCTCCCCTGTGTGTATTTTCTGGTGTCGCTTCAAATTGAATGATGAACCAAAGGTCTTCCCACACTGGGAGCAGTGGTACGACTTCTTTCCTGTGTGAGTAAGCTGGTACGTCTTCAAGCTGCAAGGTGTCTGAAATCTCTTCCCACATTGACCACTCGGGTTCATTTTCTTTCTTTTGAGAGTCTGTTGGTGTGGAATGAGGAGAATTGGACAAATAAAACTGTCTCTGCAATCTGAACAGGGGTGGGGCCTACAAGTGTGCCTTCTCAACTCCTCTGGCTCATAGAAACTAGTGAAGCAGTCCATGCAGTGGTGATGTTTCTGTCTTGAGTTACTCTGTCTGTGTTGTTTATGTTTTCCTGATGCTGTGGAACTGTGCTCACTGTCTGAACCTGGCCTGGAGCTCTCTCCTGTGAGAATATGGACAGATATGGGGTTAGATTTCGAAAGGGAACATTGAAAGGGGCTTAAAAAAACTTTTGATGCAAGCAGAAGCCCTACAATAGTTTTGGAATCCCCAGTGGGCGCCAAGGCACCAACCTCTCTCCGTACTCCACACCTGAACTTACCTGGGTCACTGATACTATCTACTTCCTCCTCTTCCCTTAGATCTGGAGCAGACACATCCCTGTTCTCCTCCTCTTCTTCTTTGACTGCCATCTCTACTTCCTCTTTGACTGCTCTCTCCCCCACCTCTTCTTTGACTTCTCTCTTCTCCACTTCCCCTTTGACTGTTCTCTCCTCCTGCTCTTCTTTGACTGCCATCTCTACTTCCTCGTTGACTGCTCTCTGATCCACCTCTTTTACTTCTATCTCCTCCTTGATTTCTCTCTCCTCCCATTCCTCTTTGACAATCACATTAAGTTCCAGTGTTTGACTGCAGCCCTCCAGCTTCACTGACATCATCTCTGGACCCCACTGTGAGCTTCTCTGGGCTGGAACACCACAGCCAGAACCTGGGGACTCTGTGGACTTCTGTTCAGACATGGAAGTCTAGAGATGGATCCAAAAGAGGAAGCACATCACGTGAAAGGTGAGTTTCACTAAATACTGGAGCATAGTTAGACCAAGCAAAATATTCCATGAGTTTCACTAAATACTGGAGCATAGTTAGACCAAGCAAAATATTCCATGAGTTTCACTAAATACTGGAGCATAGTTAGACCATGCAAAATATTCCATGCACTAGGAATCTCTGCTAATAAATTCTACTTGCTAGCGCACGTTGCTGTGGCGATGGCAACGATACGGTGTCAAGTCTGATTGAAAAGTCGAACACGCACGGGATGGCTTGCGTGAGCAAACACTGAGTGGATGGATGGGATCAGAGATAGATGGGAGGGGTTGATGGTAGCTGAAGGATGGTATTAAAAACAAACAAAAGATAACTACTGTAAAATGCATTGTACCCATAAAATGTATATAGCATGTATAAGCTGGAAGTAGAAGCCTAAGTGTTGTTGTCCATTAGTTTACTCCAATTAGGGGAGGGATGGTAGGGTTGGGGGAAAATAATAAAGCTAAATATATATATACAGTACCAGTCTAAAGTTTGGACACACCAACTCATTCCAGAATTTTTCTTTATTTTTACTATTATCTACATTGTAGAATAATAGTGAAGACATAAACTATGAAATCACACATATGGAATCATGTAGTAACAAAAAAAAGTGTTAAACAACTCAAAATATATTTTAGGTTCTTCAAAGTAGCCACCCTTTGCCTTGATGAAAGCTTTGCACACTCTTGGCAATCTCTCAACCAGCTTCACCTGAAACAGTCTTGAAGGAATTCCCACATATGCTGAGCACTTGTTGGCTGTTTTTCCTTCACTCTGCGGTCCAACTCACCTCAAACCATCTCAATTGGGTTGAAGTCGGGGGATTGTGGAGGCCAGGTCATCTGATTCAGCACTCATCACTTTCCTTCTTGGTCAAATAGCCCTTACATAGCCTGGAGGTGTGTTGGGTCATTATCCTGTTGAAAAACAAGTTATAGTCCCACTAAGCGCAAACCAGATGGGATGGCGTATCACTGCAGACTGCTCTGGTAGCCGTGCTGGTTAAATGTGGCTTCTAAATAAATCACGGACAGTGTCACCAGCAAATCACCCCCACACCATCACACCTCGTCCTCCATGCTTCACGGTGGGAACCACACATGCAGAGATCATCCGTTCACCTACTCTGTGTCTCACAAAGACACAGCGGTTGGAAACAAAAATCTCAAATATGGACTCATCAGACCAAAGAACAGATTTCCACCGGTCTAATGTCCATTGCTCGTGTTTCTTGACCTAAGCAAGTCTCTTCTTCTTATTGGTGTCCTTTAGTAGTGGTTTCTTTGCAGCAATTCGACCATGAAGACCTGATTCACGCAGTCTCTAGATGTGTCTGTTACTTGAACTCTGAAGCATTTATTTGGGCTGCAATTTCTAAGGCTGGTAACTGTAATGAACTTATCCTCTGCAGCAGAGGTAACTCTGGGTCTTCCTTTCCTGTGGCGGTCCTCATGAGAGCCAGTTTCATTATTGCGCTTGATGGTTTTTGCAACTGCACTTGAAGAAACTTTCAAAGTTCTTGACATTTTCCAGATTGACTGACCTTCATGTCTTAAAGTAATGATAGGCTGTCGTTTCGCTTTGCTAATTTTAGCTGTTCTTGCCATAATATGGACTTGGTATTTTACCAAATAGGGATATCTTCTGTATACCACTACCCTTACCTTGTCACAACAGAACTGATTGGCTCAAACACATTAAGAAGGGAAAAATAAATCCACAAATGAACTTTTAGGCACACCTTCATCAGGTGACTACCTCATGAAGCTGGTTGAGAGAATGCCAAGTGTGCAAAGCTGTCATCAAGGCAAAGGGTGGCTACTTTGAAGAATCTCAAATCTAAAATCTACAGTATTTTGATTTGGTTAACATTTGTTTGGTTGATTCCATATGGGTTATTTCAGTTTTGATGTATTCCCTATTATTCTACAATGTAGAAAATAGTACAAATAAAGAAAAACCCTTGAATGAGTAGGTGTCCAAACTTTTGACTGGTACTGCATATATTTTAAAATATATTTTCCTTTATTATTTTCCCCTAACCCTACCACCCCTCCCCTAATTGGAGTAAACTAATGGACAACAACACTTAGGCTTCTACTTCCAGCTTATACATTCTATATACATTTTATGGACATAGTATATTTCACAAAAGTTACCTTGTTATTTTTAGTTCCATCCTTCAGCTCCACTCAACCCCTCCCATCTATCTCTGAACACCATAATATCCCGTCCTTCAGCTCCACTCAACCCCTCCCATCTATCTCTGAACACCATAATATCCCGTCCTTCAGCTCCACTCAACCCCTCCCATCTATCTCTGAACACCATAATATCCCGTCCTTCAGCTCCACTCAACCCCTCCCATCTAACTCTGAACACCATAATATCCCATCCTTCAGCTCCACTCAACCCCTCCCATCTATCTCTGAACACCATAATATCCCGTCCTTCAGCTCCACTCAACCCCTCCCATCTATCTCTGAAGACCATAATATCCCATCCTTCAGCTCCACTAAACCCCTCCCATCTAACTCTGAACACCATAATATCCCATCCTTCAGCTCCACTCAACCCCTCCCATCTAACTCTGAACACCATAATATCCCATCCTTCAGCTCCACTCAACCCCTCCCATCTAACTCTGAACACCATAATATCCCATCCTTCAGCTCCACTCAACCCCTCCCATCTATCACCATCCAGCTTTGATTTCTATTTGCCAACTGTGCTGTGAGTATTATTGTTCAATTGACTATGACTTTTTAAATCACCCAGCAGTGCTATTTGCAGAGGGTGACAACTTGTCTGGGGTCCCCCCATTTTTGGGGGCATCTAAAGCACATTTCTAAAGCACATTTCTACACAATCTAATATGACCCATGGCCTTTCTAGCCGTTTCTATTTAAAACAACAGAAAGTAAGCAAAAATGCCCACAGTCATCAAGCTAGCTAAGAGATTATTAAAATATGTTTAAGTGATTGATAAGACTGAACTAGATCCATGATAATTAATGAATCAATATTGTGTTGCACCTTTAACCAATAACCTAACAAATGAACAACTCTTACAAATAAAGTACAAAGACAACTTTTGATTGTCTTTAAGACATCCTCTATATCAGTGGTTCCCAAACCTTTTATAGTCCCGTGCCCCTTCAAACATTCAACATCCAGCTGTACCCCCTCTAAAACTGTATATAGTCCCATACCCCTTCAAACATTCAACCTCCAGCTGTACCCCCTCCAAACCTTTTATAGTCCCGTGCCCCTTCAAACATTCAACCTCCAGCTGTACCCCCTCTAAACCTTTTATAGTCCCGTGCCCCTTCAAACATTCAACCTCCAGCTGCGTACCCCCTCTAAAACTGTATATAGTCCCATACCCCTTCAAACATTCAAACCTCCAGCTGTACCCCCTCCAAACCTTTTATAGTCCCGTGCCCCTTCAAACATTCAACCTCCAGCTGTACCCCCTCCAAACCTTTTATAGTCCCGTGCCCCTTCAAACATTCAACCTCCAGCTGTACCCCCTCCAAACCTTTTATAGTCCCGTGCCCCTTCAAACATTCAACCTCCAGCTGCGTACCCCCCCCAAACCTTTTATAGTCCCGTGCCCCTTCAAACATTCAACCTCCAGCTGCGTACCCCCCCCAAACCTTTTATAGTCCCGTGCCCCTTCAAACATTCAACCTCCAGCTGCGTACCCCCCCTAGCACCTGGGTCAGCGCACTCTCAAATGTTGTTTTTTTGCCATCATTGTAAGCCTGCCACACACACTATGCAATACATTTATTAAACATAAGAATGAGTGTGAGTTTTTGTTACAACCCGACTCGTGGGAAGTGACAAAGAGCTCTTATAGGACCAGGGCACAAATAATAATGTTATAATAATCAATAATTTTGCTCTTTATTTAACCATCTTACATATAAAACCTTATTTGTTCATCGAAAATTGTGAATAACTCACCACAGGTTAATGCAACGGGTGTGCTTGAAAGGATGCACATACACTACCGTTCAAAAGTTTGTGGTCACTTAGAAATGTCCTTGTTTTTTAAAGAAAATCCTCAACTGGGAGCTTCATTAAATAGTACCCGCAAAACACCAGTCTCAACGTCAACAGTGAAGAGGCGACTACGGGA
This sequence comes from Salmo trutta, assembly GCF_901001165.1. NCBI lineage: Eukaryota > Metazoa > Chordata > Actinopteri > Salmoniformes > Salmonidae > Salmo > Salmo trutta. The sequence continues at coordinate 83,232,560 of NC_042970.1, read as the reverse complement.
TGAGTTCCTCTGTGTTCTTTTGGCCATCTTAATCTTTTCTTTTTATTTGCCAGTCTGAGATATGGCTTTTTCTTTGCAACTCTGCCTAGAAGGCCAGCATCCCGGAGTCGCCTCTCCTCTGTTGACGTTGAGACTGGTGTTTTGCGGGTACTATTTAATGAAGCTTCCAGTTGAGGACTTGTGAGGCATCTGTTTCTCAAACTAGACACTCTAATGTACTTGTCCTCTTGCTCAGTTGTGCACCGGGGCCTCCCACTCCTCTTTCTATTCTGGTTAGAGCCAGTTTGTGCTGTTCTGTAAAGGGAGTAGTACACAGCGTTGTATGAGATCTTCAGTTTCTTGGCAATTTCTCACATGGAATAGCCTTCATTTCTCAGAACAAGAATAGACTGACTAGTTTCAGAAGAAAGTTCTTTGAGCCTGTAATCGAACCCACAAATGCTGATGCTCCAGATACTCAACTAGTCTAAAGAAGGCCAGTTTTATTGCTTTCTTAATCAGAACAACAGTTTTCAGCTGTGCTAACATAATTGCAAAAGGGTTTTCTAATGATCAATTAGCCTTTTAAAATGATAAACTTGGATTAGCTAACACAACGTGCCATTGGAACACAGGAGTGATGGTTGCTGATAATGGGCCTCTGTAGATATTCCATAAAAAATCTGCCATTTCCAGCTACAATAGTCATTTACAACATTAACAATGTCTACACTGTATTTCTGATCAATGTGATGTTATTTTAATGGACAAAAAAAAATTGCTTTTCTTTCAAAAACAAGGAAATTTGACCCCAAACCTTCGAACGGTAGTGTTGTATTGGAAAGTTTATTACTAAAATTACTTTAGACAGACATAACCTAGATAGGACAGTCGTGTGAGAAACTCGTCATCATGCAAGCGGTCAGACAAGTGAAAATTATGGTCATTAAATAAAACTTTAAGCTCGTCTCTCAATTAAAAAAAAAAACGGGTCAATACTTTGCCCCTTGATAACCAGCGCACCTCTGTATGTTGTAAAAGCATGACATGGTCGCTGCCCATATCATTGCATATTACAGAAAATACACGAGAATTCAGGGGCCTTGCTTTAACAAAGTTAACCATTTTCAATGCAGTGTCCAAAACGTATTTCAAGCTGTCGGGCATTCCCTTGGCAGCAAGAGCCTCTCGGTGGATGCTGCAGTGTACACAAGTGGCATCGGGAGCAACTGCTTGCACACGCGTTAACATTCCACTATGTCTCCCTGTCATGGCTTTTGCACCATCAGTACAGATACCAACATGAGCAGCAGCTACTTTAGGCTACATACGGACTGCTAGTGGAATTCCCACGAGAGAGTAAGGGTTAATGTGATTAGATGTTAATTTATTTGACTAGGCTACCTGTATTTGACATTGTTGTTATTTCGCTGAACACAAGATGGTTTAATTTTATTTTTGGCAGTGTAACGAGGCTACTCGGGCGAGAAAAAAACCTCACCCAAATGATTAGCCCCGTTGGAAAATATAAATGGACTGTGTGGCGTACCCCCGACAGCATTTTGTTATTTTTTTTTAACCTTTATGTAACTAGGCAAGTCACTTAAGAACAAATTCTTATTCACAATGACGGCCTACCGGGGAACAGTGGGTTAACTGCCTTGTTCGGGGGCAGAATGACAGATTTTTATCTTGTCAGCTCGGGGATTCGATCTAGCAACCTTTCGGTTGCTAACCCATCGCTCTAACCACTAGGCTACCTGCCTCTAACCACTAGCTACCTGCCTCCAACCACTAGGCTACCTGCCTCTAACCACTAGGCTACCTGCCGCCCCAGGTGTACCCCAGTTTGGGGATACCTGCTCTATACCAACCCGAGCCGCCTACACGCCCGACCCCCACCAGTCTAGTCAATAACTAAACTCTCTCCCCAACACAACTCCATGTTTTTGTTTTATGTATCAAGGGAAAGGTTTGGAAAACAAATGTTGAATGAAAACACACATACACCTACATATTAACACACAAAAACAGTACAACCTCCATATAATTCATATCATAGGCCTAATAGACTGTAGAGATTTTTTTAATTGCACACAATATAGCAGGGTCACCCCATCCTGCACCTAGGGGTCCACGGCCATGCAGCCCACTAACCGAACACACCCCACTCAGCTTTAGGATCTCAGTGAAACATTCAATATTGGTTTCAGGTGTGTTAGGCCAAGGTCAGTGTGAGAACAGTACAGCAGACCTCCAAAGCCAGGTCTGAGCAGCCCAGTAGCTAGGGATTGCCCAAATCTCCCCTGGTGTGGGTGTGTTTTCAATACAGACTCCTTTTGTCGCACACTATTCCATAAAAGGCATTCAGACTTTATGAAAGTTGCACAGTATACCCTTATTTTTCTGTTTTTTGGGGGGGGTTGCCCCACCAAGATTTACATGCTAATATCGCCACTGTTTTCTTCCATACATTGTGGGAGGATAACCAACCTTCCAATTAATGGTAATGCATTTATTAGCCACTATAAATGCTAGGTTACACAGTTTATTCTGATAAGTCTCCAGTATCAACATTTCCAAGCAAACAAAAACAGGGAGAAGGGAGAATCTGTAGACATGCTGAGATAAAAGAACATACTCTTTTGCCAGAATTCAAACAGCCTTCACAAGACCACAACATATGCAAATATGTCCCCTTTTGTGCTTTACACCTCAGCAAAATAAAAATCTGCATCATATTCAGTTTCACTGGCATATAGTATGTTCTATGGATGGTCTTCAACAGCAGTGATTTATGTCTGAGATGATATAAACATGACTGGGCATTCTAACATATCGCTATCCCTTCAACATATCGCTATCCCTTCATTTTGTTTTACATGTTTTGTCCCATCAGGAAAATCCTCTATCAAGCCTTGATACAGTTTGGAAATCAACTTTTGGAGGTTTGTCAGACTGCCTTAAAATAGCATATGGCTTGTCCAGTGTTTTGCTGGACAGAGAGAATAAAGTGTTGTATCTGCAAAAATTCACTTCACCTCTGTCACAGACTGGTCTTCCCAGGCTGCCTGACCCTGCTGAGACCCCTGTCACCATCTGATCCTCCTAAAATGAGGCACGACAAATAATTAACTTTGTGTGCATGTATATATTATATTATCCAAGAATAGAATCAATGGTTCAATAGTTGAGATGACCATGATTCCCAGATCGAGTTTAACCTGTATCATTCACTGAATATACTGCGACATTCACCTGAGCTCTGTAGACTGGTCTTCTCTGGCTGTCTGACCCTGCTAGAACACCTGTCACCATCTCCTCCTACTAAGACATGATGAGCATAGTGTTCTGTACTGACTGCACTAGAGGGCTGCATTCCCTGCTGGATGCCTGCGGGACCTACGGGTTCCAACAGAGACCATTGGAGCGTGGTCTGCATTTTTGATGCTGCAGGTGGTCAGACAGACGACTTTGGGATGAAAATATTTTTGTTGTCCCACAGATTATTTGGAAACGTTCCCTCTTGCTGCTTTCAATGCGTTAGCCTACCTATTGTATTAAAAACACATTTTTCGCATACTCAGAATTGAAATAGAGTAGGCTGCCTACATAAACGTGGCAGTTAACTATAATATGAAATTAACTTAAATATGATTAGACTGTAGTTTACTACAGTGTCTGTAAATAAATATTGATAATGAAAAGGAGGGCGCTCAACTAACGTGAGTCGAAGTGCAATCACAAAATGTAATCATGAGTGAAAAGGAAAAGGTACAACGTGTTAGTAACCTAACCTATGGTGAGCGAGTGTTGAGCCTTTTTCATTTTCAATAAGTATGGATTACCCATTTATTTGTCTCTGTCTGCAAATCGTCCTTCTAAAAGGTAGGCTATATCCTATAGGACTATGCAAAACGTAGCAAGTGTTGCTGTCATCATTCTTGTGAGATCAGATGCGCGTATGGTCCCAAGGAAATGTACTTCCTAAATAGACGTATGATTAGGCTATAGTTTACTACATTGCCTACAAATACCGCCTAAATATTGATCACCCATATTTCTCTGTCTGAAAATCTTCCCACTCCTAAAAGGTAGGCTATAAAAATAGCTCAAGAGAAAGTGCAAGACTCTCTAACTCTGCTCTCTTTAAACTACATCTAGCATATTGGCTGATATAGCCCAGTAATACAATGTAAGGGCCATGTGAGAATCTTTGGTCATTTTAAACTAAACTCAGCAAAAAATGAAACGTCCCTTTTTCAGGACCCTGTCTTTCAAAGATAATTCGTAAAAATCCAAATAACTTCACAGATCTTCAATGTAAAGGGTTTAAACACTGTTTCCCATGCTTGTTCAATGAACCATAAACAATTAATGTCGTTAACACTAACAGCTTACAGACGGTAGACAATTAAGGTCACAGTTACAAAAACTTAGGACACTAAAGAGGCCTTTCTACTGACTCTGAAAAACACCAAAAGAAAGATACCCAGGGTCCCTGCTCATCTGCGTTAATGTGCCTTAGGCATGCTGCAAAGAGGCATGAGGACTGCAGATGTGGCCAGGGCAATAAATTGCAATGTCCGTACTGTGAGACGCCTAAGACAGCGTTACAGGGAGACAGGACGGACAGCTGATCGTCCTCGCAGTGGCAGACCACATGTAACAACACCTGCACAGGATTGGTACATCTGAACATCACACCTGCGGGACAGGTACAGAATGGCAACAACAATTGCCCGAGTTACACCAGGAACGCACAATCCCTCCATCAGTGCTCAGACTGTCCGCAATAGGCTGAGATGGCTGGACTGAGGGCTTGTAGGCCTGTTGTAAGGCAGGTCCTCACCAGACATCACTGGCAACAACGTCGCCTATGGGCACAAACCCACCGTCACTGGACCAGACAGGACTGGCAAAAAGTGCTCTTCACCGATGAGTCGCGGTTTTGTCTCACCAGGGGTGATGGTCGGATTCACGTTTATCGTCGAAGGAATGAGCGTTACACCGAGGCCTGTACTCTGGAGCGGGATCGATTTGGAGGTGGTCCATCATGGTCTGGGGCTGTGTGTCACAGCATCATCGGACTGAGTTTGTTGTCAGTGCAGGCAATCTCAACACTGTGCGTTACAGGGAAGACATCCTCCTCCCTCATGTGGTACCCTTCCTGCAGGCTCATCCTGACATGACCCTCCAACATGACAATGCCACCAGCCATACTGCTCATTCTGTGCGTGATTTCCTGCAAGACAGGAATGTCAGTGTTCTGCCATGGCCAGCGAAGAGCCCGGATCTCAATCCCATTAAGCATGTCTGGGACCTGTTGGATCGGAGGATGAGGGCTAGGGCCATTCCCCCCAGAAATGTCAGGGAACTTGCAGGTGCCTTAGTAGAAGAGTGGGGTAACATCTCACAGCAAGAACTGGCAAATCTGGTGCAGTCCATGAGGAGATGCAGAGCAGTACTTAATGCAGCTGGTGCCACACCAGATACTGACTGTTACTTTTGATTTTGACCCCCCCTTTGTTCAGGGACACATTATTCCATTTCTGTTAGTCACATGTCTGTGGAACTTGTTCAGGTTGTCTCAGTTGTTGAATCTTATGTTCATACAAACATTTACACATGTTAAGTCTTCTGAAAATAAACGCAGTTGACAGTGAGGGGACATTTCTTTTTTTGTTGAGTTAATTTCTTAAGTTATTTTTGAGCATTTGATATTGCCTATAGGGCGCCAAATTGCTGGGACCATGGCTGGCAAGTGAGCTGCGTCACATATGCCTAAAATAACATTGCGGGACTGCGGTTGGGTTTGGGACCAGTTCTTGCGGTAGCAGGTGGGAGTCTGACAAAGCCAGCAGGTGCAGGCGGGAGCGGGATGAAGAAATCGGTCCCGCGCAGACCTCTACTGTGCACCATGACAGTGATGCCTGTAACATTAGAGCTGTTTATTACTGTGTCAGTGTGAAAAGTAGGGAATTAGCTCGAGAAACTGACAGATCAATAATGTTACATTGACATACTGACTAATACAACTCACATTGCACTGAAAAAACATCAGAATATCAATCTTTGGTCAAACGATTGATGGTTTCATCATTTGATTCAGGTCTAGTTTGATTGAGGTTAATGTTAGCCAACTTTTGGCCAGCACTCTCTCTCTCTTCAACGGTACATCAACTGGCAAAAGTTTGCCAAGTTCATTCACTTCTGAAACGTGACAAAACAAAGGCTACAAAACATGTCCACACAAACAACTGCTGTTAGATAGTAATAATAGCCACCTCATATCGCTATCTGACAGATAACTAGAGGCTAGAGCTGACCTGGCTATGGTAGCTACTCACTAGCGTAGCTTATTCATTCACCTCAGTCGAGAGGGGATGAAACATTCACTAACATCACGTCAGTTATAATACTAGCTAAGTACTGTGAATAAGCACTAGTTTAGCTATTTTTCTGTTAAGTTAAACAGCAGTTATATCAGTCAATGAAGAGTAGCCAGTTTCTGTTCCTTTTACAACTTGGTGAAAGAGTACAACGCGTACACTGAACTATGCTCAACTCTCCCGTGCTGGTCCAGCCAGCCTTCCAGAAGCTTTGCCTTCACACAGCCTGTATCCGCGTGGTCGTAAATCCAGTCAGATAAACACTCCAAACAGCCTACCCGACCGATCGGAAGCGTCCACATGGTCCTAAAGCACACCATTGCCTTGTATCACATTCCAATGATAAAACTGGGGGGGACAAAAAAGCAATTTCAGAATGTCCCACCCATCTCCATTGAAAGTTACACCCCTGCTCTCAAGTCTTGGCACCTTTTGGGTTTGGATTTCAGGTTGATGTGGGACGGGCATAAAGGCAGTTGCGTGTCTTAGAATGGCCACTTTCATTGGAGTGATGGATAAAATGACAAATTCCTGCCATTGGCCAGTCCAGTGTTGTGATTGGCTATTACGAGCCTTCTGTTTGTGATGCACTGCAGAGCCGTCTGTTTAGCTAGCTGTCCGTCTTAAACAGCAAACCCCGAACGAATTGGGGAAACCCAGCAGCTTGATAACCAAATGAATTGGGAAATACATTCTAATAGCTATAATACACCTTGAGTTGAGTGGAATCTACTTGCTAAAACTAGCTAGGTAATTACTTGTTAGCCAGCAACGTTTGACTGTAAAAACGAAAAGCAGACAGCTCTAGCAAACACCATAAAACGAGTGCACTAATTGCAGGCAGGAGCCAATATTTAAGGTATTAAGCCCAAGAACTCACACAGCACATTATATGAAGACACAAAGGACAGAATCTGCTTCAGTTCATCCAGTACATAACCAGTCCCAAATAATATCATGCAGATGGACATATGATAAACCAGCTACTCAGGTTAAAACATGTCAGAATCAGCATTTTTTGAGAAATACATTTGCATGTACATGAATTTGACAGTGAAATGGTGCTGCCAAAACAGAATATACAAACAGACGATAAACAGATTATACAGGCAAAAAAATATATATATATATATAGATGCAGAATTTCTACGATGCACACTAAGATACATCAAAAATGATGCATGTAAGAGATGTGCAGAGAATGCGAAGGACAATGTGGAGTTCTGGGATGATAGTGCAAGGTGTTTAGTCTGTGGATGGTTGCGCAGAGTGCCAAGTCCATGGACGAGAGGATCATCATGGCTGGTTGGTGAGGGCCACATCACAGGGTAAGAAACTATTCAGTACACGCAGCATTCAAAAGGAGGACTGAGGACAAGACAACACCATGCATTCACCAAACACTGCACTGAGGAAAACATTAGTTTTACAGTAATTGTCTGATCGAGAACTAACATTATCAATGACAGAAGCTCACATTATTTCAATTTGACATTGGAAGCTTTATTGAATACAGTTAGTAATACAGGAGTCAAATTGCATTGGGAGGAGTCTCATCAGATCAGATGTTATAAAGCCAGAGCCATCTGTGGAAAGAGCACAAGTAGAACAAAGATATCAGTGCAAACAGAATAAATGTATCATTCAACATCAGTTTCCACCTAAAACAATGACATGAGCTCTGTCCCAATTAATCTCTGCTCAACTCCTCACATCCTTCTCTAAACCCATTGGAGGAGGTCTGTGGCGAGGAACCTTGGGTCGTCTCCTCCAATGGGGTTTTAGGAGGCGCGATGGTCAGTCCTTACATCCATAGCTCTGTCTATGAATTTGAGTGATTACAAGGTGTCCCAGGCACTGCTTGTGGCCACGTCACCTCCCTCAGATCCAGTGATGATCTCCAGGTTCTTACAGTGGGGCATCAGCATCATCTCTAGAGGTTAGAATACAGGAGATGGAATTAGATTTAGTATGGCGTCCAAGTCCCAACTTAAAATCATTGTACAATCCAAAGACATTGGTAAAAAGGTCAAAAGTATGGCACTGGAGTTTGAGGAAAGTGGAGTGATACACATGTGCTGAGTTGTGTAAGGCATAAGAGGAGTTGGTGACTCACTGGTCCAAACTTGGTGTCCTCTGCAGCCTGCTGTCCTTTCATGTCCAACCCACCTCGTGGAGAGCCCTCCTCCTATTGGCTTTCACTTCATCCCTTACCTACACTACTCATATTGTTTACCAATGACTATCACATACATTCAGTATAGAACCATCTTTCTAACCAATAGACAGCAGCTGGTCATCATCTTCTCTACGTGACAAATGTCCTATGCACAATGCCTCCGTACAGCATCAAAGAAACTAGAGGAACTCTCAGTACCACCAATGATTAAGTTAAGGGGGTGATTGGTGAATGTCATGGTTACCGGCAGGAAGGCTCCAGAGTGATGGGCATACAGGGGAGCCAAGGTAACCTACTTGGAACAGAATGGACTCCTGTATCTCCTGTCTCTGTCAGCTGAGCAGAGAACAACTTCACCATCACATATTAGTGACAGTGGACCTGCAAGGAAAGAGGGATGGGGAGAGAAATGGTTTAAGGTCGTCCTCATTTATTGTAACTGCACAAAAACTGACAGAGTAAAAGTTTCAATCAGATTGTATCTCAAAGTACGTAGTTAGCGGTTTACAATAGTGGCAATTATTTGGTTCAGAGCCTGACCTCTCTTGGCTCCCCCTCCTCAATCACTGACCTCTTCCCCAGTGAGGGTCTGCCTGTCTGTTCTCCCCTTGCCTCTCCCACTCTTCTGCCACCCAGTCATGCTGGTCTTCCAAGTCCTCCTCCTCTACTAAACCCCCTCCTTAACTTAGGTACAATGCTCTTAGTTAAACCAGAGACCGTACAGAAAATGAAATCACCTTGGCTTTTGTTAAACTACATGGTTAATTAGCTTCCTAGCAAGCTGACAAACTAGCTTGCCTCATCATTAGCCTGTTTAGTAAGAGAATACCAAATAAATAATTACTTTAATTTCAACATTGAAATCATTGTTGATTAGCTAGCTGGTTTCTCTCCTGAAAAACAATCGTACTTACCTCATTATCGTCACTTTCACCTTCCCATTTCATCTCATGCCCAACTGTGTTCCAGTAAACTGCTATTGGAAGAGCAAACTGGACAACAGTTAAATAAAACGTTTGGTGTGAGGGAGAAAGGCCGTCCATGTGGGGAGATGGGTTATTTGTGAGAGTGCAGTCATTTCTGAGTCTTCATTTGGTACGTATTTCTTCAGATGAACACATCTCTGTTCTGGAATGAATTTACTGCCTGCTCGAAGTCACACTGGCAAGATCTCAAATTGAATTTGTGCTGAATTTGTGCAGGACCCCTCCGCTTACACCGTTATTCTCTGTTGACTCATGAAATTGTGTTTCATCTTTCAACGCCTGATCGACTTTTGAAACGGATTTGACGCCATACAACTATAGTCATGTGGAGCTATTATTGGGTTAGCTTTAGCTTACTGATCAGCCCTTGATCATGACTCTCAGTTCCAGTACATTACACAGAAGAGTTATAGCTTTAGCTTACTGACGCATTTTACTGTCACCTTTCCCACGAGCATGGGACGATATCTAGTTAGATAGCTAAATTACGAGGAATATAGTTTACAGTAAACGAGATCTAAAACGGACATTTTCTTTGTAATCAGTAAATGACTAATGAATTGACTATTACTGAAATGAAGTTGGCTAGCTAGCCTCCTTAGCTACATAACTCGCTAGCCATGCTAAATTACTAGCCAGTGATCCGGGTTGCCAATGGATTTGTCATCTTAAAGATGAACAATTCATATATTTGACATTATTGTCTTGATAACTAATAGGGTAATTCACAACACACACAGCGTCTTGAAGATAAACAAACGTGCTTGCTATGTTAGCTAGTTGGCGTCTAATGACTAGCAAGCTAATTGTTGACACAATGTTAATTGGGTGGACAAATAATCCGACTACTAAGTGAGGCTTTCTGTATTTGGAAACATTCTATAATATGTCAGAAAGTTTGATTTTACCTTGACACTTGATTTTGAAAGTTGACAGCTCGTTGGTGTCGCTTAGCTAGCTAGAGAACTCCCTTTTACGGCAATGTGAACCTAGAGACATTAACATCACGCGATCATACGGGCTACATTTAAAAATAAAAGTCCTCCTAAAAAAAAATCTTATTACTATTACAGGACTTTTCTCAGATTTTTAAAATCACAAGGATTATAGTTTAAAGTGACTTAAACATGCATTGAAAACTCACAATATATGATTCAAATCAATGAAAATATTGATTTACTGTTGATTTTGTTTCACAATACCAGCACTGTTACCAGAAGTATGAATGGTTTTAAACTATTTTCAACTCTTTACAGAACAGGATTTAAATATGTTTTGAAGAGAACATTTTCACTTTTTACAGGGCCATATTTTCCCCAAACCCCCTAGAAAAATACTAAGGTCAGATCCGGGAGGACCAGTGGCACTGCGGTCTAAGGTACTGCATCTCACTGCTGTCCCTGGTTCGAATCCAGGCTGCATCACATCCGGCTGTGATTGGGAGTCCCATAGGGCGGAGCACAATTGGCCCAGTGTCGTCCGGGGTAGGCCATCATTGTAAATTAGAATTTGTTCTTATTTGACTTGCCTAGTTAAATAAAGGTTAAATAAAAAAAACATGTAGAACAGGGAAATATGGTTCAGCCGCCACAGGTCTGTTCAGCAAGAACAAGTCCAAATGTCTTTAGAACAGGTTTATTTCCCAATGTATTGGTTCCTTAATGGATAACTGTGGATAGTATGTGTGTGGTTTGGTATTTGTACGCACACACAAGTCAAGCTGTAGGAAAACAAATCAGCTGTACTGCTTCTCACTAGGAGATCTCACTCACTCTGAGGAGAAAGGGAGAGGGGCTGCGAGATGTGGGAATAACTAAGCCGTGATTGGCTGAGAAAGTGGTGTGACTTGTAGGTACCATTATAAGGAGTGTTGGGCAAGTACAACAAACTACTTGAAAAGGGATGCTGAAACTGCCAAATCAGCGCTGTCTTTTAACAGCCCGTCTCAGTCCCCAGTATCTATGCTGCAATAGCATATGTGCCGGGGAGTAGGGTCAGTCTGTCCTATCTCTGTGTACAGTGTGATCTTAGGCATGCTCTCTACATTCCTAAAGAAAATAATGTACTTTTTACTCCATACATTTTCCCTGACACCCAAAAGTACTCATTACAGTTTGACAGGAAAATTGTCCAACTCACACTTTGTTTGTAAATGATGTCTGTGTTGGAGTTTGTAAATGATGTCTGTGTTGGAGTTTGTAAATGATGTCTGTGTTGGAGTGTGCCCCTGGCTATCTGTAAATAAAGGAAATTGTGCCATCTGGTTTGCTTAATATAATGAATTTGAAATTATTTATTGTAGCAATTCCGTTTACTCCTTTGATACTTAAGTATATTAAAAACCAAATATTTAGACTTTTACTCAAGTAGTATTTTACTGGGTAACTTTCACTTTTACGTAAGTCATTTTCTATTAAGGTATCTTTACTTTTAGTCAAGTATGACAATTGGGTACTTTGTCCACCACCTGTGATTTGGACCTCAGACACTGGACCAATAGGATCTGGTTGTGTCTATATCATGAAGTTTTTTTTTGTGTGAAAAATCAAGTCAACTGTTACCAAAAGTGTATTTTCATTACAGCACGATACAGCCATTTGTTACCGTACTGTTGGAACTATACAAGTTGTTTCCAATAAAGGTGATTTGGAATCCCCAGACTCTCTGCTAATAGGATCCAGTGTCATACCATCAGTCTGTGTTTTTTAGTTCTGCAGATCGCTACGGCCTTGTTGAAAAGACATTCCTGTGAAAAAGCACGTGGTAAAAAACTAAATGACACATTAGAGACAGTGTTGACTGACAAACCGGCTTGCTTGGCTGAACACCAACTTTTGAATTGTGAAATAATTGACATGCATATATCATTATTAAAGGACTAGCTGGTGTTCTAGCTGTCCCTGCTACTTTTGTTAGTCAGGAAACCAACAGTATATATTGCCGAAATTTCAAAAGTGCTTCAAAAATAAAAGAAATTTGTGGAAATACTCTAATTGTTGTGAATTATAACAATTGTGCAATGATCATTCTAAATTTGAAAAACATTGAACAATTTGGTTTTAATAATTGTGGAAGCAATACTTATGCAACATACAGTATGAGAGACATCTTGAACAAATTAACAGGCATTCAAATGTATTTAATTGCACAATACTACTCATTCAAAGGAGTGATTAGTCAATCTGTTGTTCCATGTAGTGAATCTGTTGTTCAATGTGTTTGTATGGACTAACAGCAGTCAGGACTATCTGTTGTTCAATGTGTTTGTATGGACTAACAGCAGTCAGGACTATCTGTTGTTCAATGTGTTTGTATGGACTAACAGCAGTCAGGACTATCTGTTGTTCAATGTGTTTGTATGGACTAACAGCAGTCAGGACTATCTATTGTTCAATGTGTTTGTATGGACTAACAGCAGTCAGGACTATCTGTTGTTCAATGTGTTTGTATGGACTAACAGCAGTCAGGACTATCTGTTGTTCAATGTGTTAGTCCTGACTGCTGTTAGTCCATACAATCTGTTGTTCAATGTGTTTGTATGGACTAACAGCAGTCAGGACTATCTGTTGTTCAATGTGTTTGTATGGACTAACAGCAGTCAGGACTATCTGTTGTTCAATGTGTTTGTATGGACTAACAGCAGTCAGGACTATCTGTTGTTCAATGTGTTTGTATGGACTAACAGCAGTCAGGACTATCTGTTATTCAATGTGTTTGTATGGACTAACAGCAGTCAGGACTATCTGTTATTCAATGTGTTAGTCCTGACTGCTGTTAGTCCATACAATCTGTTATTCAATGTGTTTGTATGGACTAACAGCAGTAAGGCCAAAAATACTTTATCATCAAATAATTGTTTGATAGAATTCTTTGATACATCAAGGGTTCTTAGAATTCTAAGTCAAATAGCTAAATAATCCTGAGTAGAACCCCCCTGGTCTACACAGCCTTAGACTCTGATGGGTTAAGGAGATCTGAAATGCTTAGTTTGTAATGGTACTCTACGGTGGGGGGGGGGGGGGGGGGGGGGGGGGGGGGGGGGGGTGCATCCCGTGTCATCCCAGCAGGATGGATGTGCATAGCAACAAGCTGATGGAACCCATTGTCTGCATGGTGAATAAAACCAAAATAAAAACGTGCTTATCTTGTCATTATTTTTACTTTACATTATACCCTGCATTATAGTAGATCACTGGTTAATACAGACAACAGCCTTCCCTTATGTCTGTCCTCTCCTTTTTAATCAGGTCATTATTATTAGTGATGTATTTACCTTTATTTTACCTGGGGAGACATAGAGACCTAGGTCTCTTTTCCAAATGTGCCCTGTATAATACATTATAAATATACACATTCAAATATAAAAACACAGTCACGGGAAGCACAAGTAAAACATCACAAATCACCCAGAGAAACTGTTACCTTAAGCAGATACATGTGCAGTCTGGTGAAATGACATCAATGTGCACATAAAATGTTCCCGAGAGGTGTGTGTCTTGCTGGTGGAATTGAGATAATGGAAGTTTAGATCAGAAAGAATTGACTTATGCAGATAGAAACTGAATGGATTTCTGGAGGATATGATCCACATGCCATAACTCTTTAGTACATTTCCATATGAGAATATTAAAAATGAACTTCAAGTGTCACCGAATAATAACCTGTTGTATAGTGTTAACACTCCCAGCCAGTTGTATGTACTCTCCTCCCCACTGGAGACCGGTTTTCAATTCCTGTGTCCACCCTACCAATTTCCTGTCGCCACCTGTGTTTCTGGCTGTCTAAATAAAAGTTTTAAAAGGTCAAATATATATATTTAAAAAAGGTTTAACAGAATAATTACAAAAATAGTCAGTCAATATTAGTTAGATATGTAGATGCCCAGCTTGGCAACTCCATTATAAGGTCAGTGTTGGGCACTGCACTGTGCTTTGCATCCTGATGTTCCTTCAGGCTTTGTTTCCATTTAAAACAAATCCCACACTGATCACAGCTGTATGGTTTCTCTCCTGAGTGTCTTCTCTGGTGTTGCTTTAGATTTCCTTTCTCACTGAAGGTCTTCCCACATTGTGAGCAGTGGAAAGGCTTCTCCCCTGTGTGTCTTCTCTGGTGTCGCTTCAAAAATAATGACCGACCGAAAGTCTTCCCACACTGAGAGCAGTGGAAAGACTTCTCCCCTGTGTGTATTCTCTGATGTTTCTTTAGGTCTACTGCCTGACTGAAAGCCTTCCCACATTGTGAGCAGTGGTGGGGCTTCTCTCCATTGTGTATTCTCTGATGACTCTGAAGGCTTCCTTCCAATTTAAAACTTTTTCCACAATGAGAGCAGCGGTGAGGCTTCTTTCCTGTGTGAGTTAACTGGTGTCTCTTCAAAAGTGATGACTGACTGAAATCCTTCCCACACTGGGAGCAGTTGAAAGGCTTTTCTCCTGTGTGAGTTAGCTGGTGTCTCTTTAGGACTCCTGTTTGACTGAAACTCTTCCCACACTGATCACAGATGTATGGCTTTTCCCCTGTGTGTATTCTCTGATGTTTCTTTTGTTCTCTTAACCGACTGAAGCTTTTTCCACATTGGGAGCAGTGGAAAGGCTTCTCTCCTGTATGTATTTTCTGGTGCTCCTTTAGATTTGCTTCTATACTGAAGCTCTTCCCACACTCAGAGCAGTGGTACGGCTTCTCTCCTGTGTGTATTCTCTGATGTTTCTTTAGGTCTCCTGTCTGACTGAAGCTCTTTCCACACTGGGAGCAGTCGAAAGGTTTCTCCCCTGTGTGTATTTTCTGGTGTCTCTTCAAATTGAATGACCAACCGAAAGTCTTCCTACACTGAAAGCAGTGGTACGACTTCTTTCCTGTGTGAGTAAGCTGGTGCATCTTCAAGTTGCTTGGTGTCTGAAATCTCTTCCCACATTGACCACATGGGTACATCTTCTTTATTTTGAGACTTTGTTGGTGTGATTTGAGATGAATTGGACAAATAAAACTGCCTTGGCAATCTGAACAGGGGTGGGGCCTACAAGTGTGCCTTCTCAACTCCTCTGGCTCATAGAAACTAGTGAAGCAGTCCATGCAGTGATGATGTTTCTGTCTTGAGTTCCTCTGTCTGTGTTGTTTATGGTTTCCTGATGCTGTGGAACTGGGCTCACTGTCTGAACCTGGGTTGGAGCTCTCTCCTGTGAGAATATGAACAGATATGGGGTTAGAATCAGGAACAGAGCATTAAAAAAGGTATAACAATATTTTGAAGATAAATACACAACGCAGAGACAGAGGACGAGAGGTCAATACAGTACTAAAGGTTAAGAGGACAAAGTCAATAAAGCATTAACGATCAATAGGGACTTATCAATGGAAATAGTTGGTTTTCAGTTCAACATCCATTAGGAATGTCAGTCCTGAACTCATAACTACACGTGGCACATTCTCATTGGTCCAACCTGAAATAGGATACTTGTTATTTGCCCATTGGCTAAATTGGTCAACCACAGGCTAGGGCTGAGTTATAAAGTACATCCTGTCCCTTTGTTCTGTGGAGAGAATCACTGAGGACAGGGGAGAATGAACATCTACCTTCCCGCACGGTTCGTCCTCTTCGAATAAGAATAAACCTATTGCCCTCCCCCTGATTTGCTTTGGGGTTTGTGTTATTGAAGAGTAACATCAACTGCTAACAGGGGGCTTTAAAAGACTTGATGCAAGCAAAAGCACAATAATAGTTTTGGAATCCCCTGGGGCCACCAAGGCACCACCCTCTCTCCGTACTCCACACCTGAACTTGCCTGGGTCAGTGATACTATCTACTTCTTTAGTTCCTAGACGTTGAGCAGCTCCTTCCTTGTTCTCTTCTTCTTTCACTGCTCTTTCCTCCACCTCTTCTTTGATGCTTATATTCTCCTCTTCTTTTTCTTCTTCTTTGACTGCCATCTCCACTTCCTCTTTGACAGCTCTCTGATCAACCTCTTTCACTTCTCTCTCCTCCTCCTCTTTGACAATCACATTGAGTTCCAGTGTTTGACTGCAGTCTTCCAGCTTCAATGACACCATCTCTGGACCCCGCTGTGAGCTTCTCTGGGCTGGAACACCACAGCCAGAACCCGGGGACTCTGTGGACTTGGGTTCGGACATGGAAGGCTAGAGATGGATCCAAAAGAGAAAGCACAACACGTGAAAGGTGAGTTTCACAAAATCCATAATAAAGGGATAAACCAGGCAAAATATTCCATGTACTAGGAATCTCTGCTTTAAAATGTATCTAGCAAGCTAATGTTGCCATGGCGCAGGCAATGATAGCTTTATAGCTACTTGTGTGTCATGAACAACAGAGTGAGCAACAATAGCGGAATCAGTGTTTCACCTTCAAATTAAAAGTCCCCCAAAGGAACTGATGCAAACATGCAAATAGTGGAATCATGGCATTGGACAAAATAATGCTAAACAAGTTTGGAATGTTGTTACATAAATTCAACAAGACAATAATTTGTTAATTTGACCCCCCCAAAAAATCCGTTGAAATCACACTGTGAACGTATAGACTTCAACATTGCATTGGGGGCATACCCTACTTTTGTTGCAATGTACAGCCTTACCTATGTATCTTGGGTCCATGAAATGGGGTGACACCCACAGATTACAATTCTGAAGAAATGACACAAATATTAACATCGTAGCTCTAATTGAGGGACTTTAATTGTGGGAAATCACCTCCCCAGTCAGTCTATTATGCGTATTGGACATTCATATTGCCATGTAGAACCAGGGTCTGTAGTGACGCCTCTAGCACTGAGATGCAGTGCCTTAGACCACTGTGGTACAGCCTGGAATTGAACCAGGGTCTGTAGTGACACCTCTAGCACTGAGATGCAGTGCCTTATACCACTGTGATACAGCCTGGAATAGAACCAGGGTCTGTAGTGACACCTCTAGCACTGAGATGCAGTGCCTTAGACCGCTGTGATACAGCCTGGAATAGAACCAGGGTCTGTAGTGACGACTCTAACACTGAGATGCAGTGCCTTAGACCGCTGCGCCACTCGGGAGCCCAATGACTTGACTTGAGATATTACCCTAATAAAAGTTCATAAACTTTTGTGAAGGTCTGGTGAGGTATGGCTAGTATTAGGCTGTCTATGAAGACAGAGCACTTGTGCTCCACTGCTAGCTAAATTACGAGCAATATAGTTTAATGTGGCAATCAGTAGAAACAATAAGAAAGTGGACTCCACGCCCCTGGTACAGTGAAAAGCTGAGGGGTGGGGCTGGAGAAATGTAACCACTTTCAAATTCATAGCCCGAACTATGGATGGAAGGACTGACCATCCATTATATCAAAATTATAGTTTTAACCATGTTGAGGCTATACAGTTGGCGTATAACAAGCTTGTATTTTGGGTTCTGATGGGACGCAACAGTTGAACTAAGCTCATGAGACATTTCAAGTTATATTCTTCAAGAACCAATGTGTGTGTGTGTATATATCATTAATTTATAAGTCCAAGAATGGATGTAGCAACTGCTGATAGCCCCCTTTAAAGCAAAGGAGAACTAAAACCGACATTTAGTTTGTAATCGCCAAAATATTAACAATGGTTTCTGAAATGAAGTTAGCCACCTCGTCTACCTAACTAAACGGCCTAGCTAGCCATGCTAACTTACTAGCTGATCAGGGTTGCCAATGGATTTGTCATCTTAAAGATGAACGAGTCACACTTCATATATTTGACAATATATGATAACAAATAATATGATGATTCACAACACAGCGTCTTGAAAATCAACCAACTTGCTATGATAGCTAGTTAGCTTCTAATGGCTAGTTAGCAAGCTAACAACGTAGCTAGCTAGATCAATAAGCTAATTGTTGAGACAACGTTGATCCGGTGGACGTGGACAAATAATCCGACAACTAAATTATGTTGTGTATTTGGAAACATTATAGAATATGTTAGAAAGCTTGATCTTACCTTGACACTTGATTTTGAAAGTTGACAGCTCTTGTTTTTGATGTAGCTAGCTAGCTAGAGAACACCCTATATGAGAACGCGATATGCGCTGTCGCCGCGAGAATAGACACTGGGAGTTCTCAAGACCGCAATGGTTGCGCTAGATGCGTACATTGCGCAACTTAATTAAGTCTCTTTATGAATAGGATATTATTTTTTACCCATTGGTTTGTAAGTAATAATGATTTTCAGATCAAATTTGATCTACTCATGGAATTTGTTGGCTAAGATATTGATTATCAATGTCCAACGGGATGCCAGAGTTGTTAATTCCGCAAGCCACAATGTACACTCCTTTAGCTCTTTAGATACACACGATATCAACACCATACCACTCCTGGTTACTATGACTACACAATATCAACACCATACCACTCCTGGTTACTATGACTACACTATATCAACACCATACCGCTCCTGATTACTATGACTACACTATATCAACACCATACCACTCCTGGTTACTATGACTACACAATATCAACACTATACCACTCCTGGTTACTATGACTACACAATATCAACACCATACCACTCCTGGTTACTATGACTACACTATATCAACACCATACCGCTCCTGGTTACTATGACTACACAATATCAACACCATAAACCTCCTGGTTACTATGACTACACGATATCAACACCATACCGCTCCTGGTTACTATGACTAAACGATATCAACACCATACCACTCCTGGTTACTATGACTACGCAATATCAACACCATAGTACTCCTGGTTACTATGACTACACGATATCAACACCATACTGCTCCTGGTTACTATGACTACACGATATCAACACCATACCACTCCTGGTTACTATGACTACACGATATCAACACCATACCGCTCTTGGTTACTATGACTACACGATATCAACACCATACCGCTCCTGGTTACTATGACTACACGATATCAACACCATACCGCTCCTGGTTACTTTGACTACACGATATCAACACCATACCGCTCCTGGTTACTATGACTACATGATATCAACACCATACCACTCCTGGTTACTTTGACTGCATCCACTTTTCCCAAAGCCTTCTTCACCATCCTCGTGACTTCAAAAGAGTTTCCTAAATATTATCATCATTATCCAAAAAATGTACTCCAACGATTCATCAGACTCATTTTCCACACCAATTTTAGCTTTTTTTCCTCCATTCTTTGACTCCACTGTTGTCCACTCACTAACTGTACTCAATGTGCTTTCAACTTCAAACGACACTTCTGCTTCCGCCATCTTCCTCAACCTCCTGGCCCATCCATTTTAAGAAAGCAACTTGTTATTCTTCTATGGTATCATGGCGGTCTGCAAAGAAGTGTTGAAGTGCATGCCGCCACCTCTACTGTGCTGGAATGTACACCACTCATGACTGCCCAATTTTGTACTACCATGACATTTTTTTAAAAAACCAAATAAATCCCAAACTTCTACCACACCCTCCCCCTCCCCCAACCCTATTAATCTTTATCTATATTATGGGGTGGCAGGTAGCCTAGTGGTTAGAGCGTTGGACTAGTAACCGGAAGGATGCAAGATCGAATCCCCGAGCTGAGAAGGTAAAAATCTGTCGTTCTGCCCCTGAACAAGGCAGTTAACCCACTGTTCCTAGGCTGTCTTTGAAAATAAGAATTTGTTCTTAACTTTTTTGGGATGGGGGCAGCATTTTGGATGAAAAGCGTGCCCAAAGTAAACTGCCTGCTACTCAGGCCCAGAAGCTAGGATATGCATATAATTGGTAGATTTGGATAGAAAACACTCAAAAGTTTCCAAAACAGAACTGATATGGCAGGCGAAAACCTGTGGAAAATCCATCCAGGAAATGCTATTATTTTGAAATGGCTGTTTTTCCATTGAAAGCCTATCCACCATACAAAGACTTATGACCCAGTTCACGATCCCTATGGCTTCCACTACATGTGGCCAGTCTTTAGGCATTGCTTCAGGCTTTTACTCTGAAAAATGAGGGAGAAACACCACTTTGAATGAGACGACAGTGGAAATTTCCAGACATGAGTCCTGCGCGTCACCGGGAGCGCACCTTTCTTGTTTTTCCTTTTCTATTGACGAAGCTATTGTCCGGTTGAAATATGATCGATTATTTATGACAAAAACAACCTGAGGATTGATTGTAAACATCATTTGACATGTTTCTATGAACTTTTATGGTACTTTTTTGATTTTTCGTCTGCCTGCTGTGACCGCGCATTACTGAACAAAACACGCTAACAAAACAGAGTTTTTTGGATATAAAGAGTGACTTTATCAAACAAAACAAACATTTATTGGGTAACTGGGAGTCTTGTGAGTGCAACCATATGAAGATCATCAAAGGTAAGTGATTAATTTTATCGCTATTTCTGACTTTTGTTACTCCTCCGCTTGGCTGGTTACTGTTTGTAATGTTTTGTGTGCTGAGCGCTGTCCTCAGATAATCGCATGGTATGCTTTCACCGTAAAGCCTTTTTGAAATCTGACACCTTGGCTGGATTAACAACAAGATAAGCTTTATTTTGATGTATTGTACTTGTGATTTTATGAAAGTTAAATATTTATAGTAATTTAATTTGAATTTGGCGCTCTGCAATTTCACCAGATGTTGTCGAGGTGAAAATAAGAATTTGTTCTTAACTGACTTGCCTAGTTAAATAAAGGTAAAATAAATACAAATGCTGAAACACTCCACCTTTAGGATTGTTCAGTATGTCAACAACCACATTTCAACAGTAACATTTCTTACCCCCAATATCTCTTTTTCCGTCTCCACAATAACCTTCAACCTGGCATTTCTGCTTTCCACAACCCGAGTCGTATTGATAACCTTAACAATAAAAGCTATGAAGTCAACTTTATTCATTATCAAAGTGTCCTTGGACACCAGACCTTCATGAGAACAAGATTTCTGAACAGACCTCCAAACCACCAGAAACACAATCAGCCCCGACAGCAGGTCCACTTACTACAGGTACATACATGTCAGATCCATCAGTCTGACAGTAGGTCCACTTACTACAGGTACATCCATGTCAGATCCATCAGTCTGACAGTAGGTTCACTTACTACAGGTACATCCATGTCAGATCCATCACTTACTACAGGTACATCCATGTCAGATCCATCACTTATTACAGGTACATCCATGTCAGCTACATCAGTCTGACAGTAGGTTCACTTACTACAGGTACATCCATGTCAAATCCATCACTTACTACAGGTACATCCATGTCAGATCCATCACTTACTACAGGTACATCCATGTTAGCTACATCAGTCTGACAGTAGGTTCACTTACTACAGATACATCCATGTCAGATCCATCACTTACTACAGGTACATCCATGTCAGATCCATCAGTCTGACAGTAGGTTCACTTACTACAGATACATCCATGTCAGATCCATCACTAACTACAGGTACATCCATGTCAGATCCATCACTTACTACAGGTACATCCATGTCAGATCCATCACTTACTACAGGTACATCCATGTCAGATCCATCACTTACTACAGGTACATCCATGTCAGATCCATCACTTACTACAGGTACATCCATGTCAGCTCCATCAGTCCTCACTGTAGTTCTACCAATCTGTTTTACAGTCTCTGCATATGATACATTATGACTGATCCTATATCTCTGAGCCTCTCTATCCTCTCTCTGTACCTGGCATCCACCAAATGCTGCACTGTGTTCTCCCCCACAATTACAGCACTTAACCTTCACATTGCTTCCACATTCACCGTAATCATGTTCCTCTCCACACTTGGCACATCTTTTCTTTCCTTTACACTGAGCAGCTACATGTCCCATTCTTTGGCATTTAAACACTGCAGTGAATATGGGACAAATTCTCTAACATTGAAACTAAGGAATCCTAGCTTTATTTTCCAGGCAAGACTTTCTCAAACCTCAATCACTGATAAGCTTTTACTTCTTTGACCCTCTTTCCTACTGATCAACCTTCTGGCCTCAATCCCTCTGCCTCCCTTCACATGTTCTTTAATATCATCTTTGGATATAGATATTGGGACACCAGTGACGACTCCCCTCAACCTAACAGAAGCACCAGGGACATGGTTTTTCATCTCCCATTAAGCTTTTTCCATTTTCAGAATCTTCTCTTGCTAAGTGAGGCCCTGTGGTCTCATCAAACACCATCACCACTTTCCACTCCAGCACATCACTACTCTTGCTTCCTACCCTGGCCCTCTTCGTGGTTTCTTTAACTAGACGCTCCACTGCGTTCTGTATCAGGATCTCTCCTCCTCTATGTCTTTCCTCTACAGCCCATTCAGATCCTTGACCCTCATCCCCCGGCTCCATACCATCAGAAAGATGCCGCCATATTGATCGCACAGCTGTTGCTTCTCCAGCCTTCGCTCTGGTTCTTCCATACTACCTCACCGCCATTTTAACTTATAGAAAAGAAAAAGCAACTTCTTTTCTCAAGCTGTTTTTATTTTATCACGTATCGATACTGCCATCTTGTGGTTGAACGGAGCAACTACACATATTGCGTTCATCACAACATTACTGGTGTATTTTCTTTGAAGTTGCATAATCATAACAATATTCTATACTTTATTGGACTAAAACAGGTATCCTGAAAGATTCCCCAACCCAGCATTAAGAAGCATGACAGCAGGTATCCTGAATGATTCCCCAACCCAGCATTAAGAAGCATGACAGCAGGTATCCTGAAAGATTCCCCAACCCAGCATTAAGAAGCATGACAGCAGGTATCCTGAAAGATTCCCCAACCCAGCATTAAGAAGCATGACAGCAGGTATCCTGAAAGATTCCCCAACCCAGCATTAAGAAGCATGACAGCAGGTATCCTGAAAGATTCCCCAACCCAGCATTAAGAAGCATGACAGCAGGTATCCTGAAAGATTCCCCAACCCAGCATTAAGAAGCATGACAGCAGGTATCCTGAAAGATTCCCCAACCCAGCATTAAGAAGCATGACAGCAGGTATCCTGAAAGATTCCCCAACCCAGCATTAAGAAGCATGACAGCAGGTATCCTGAATGATTCCCCAACCCAGCATTAAGAAGCATGACAGCAGGTATCCTGAAAGATTCCCCAACCCAGCATTAAGAAGCATGACAGCAGGTATCCTGAAAGATTCCCCAACCCAGCATTAAGAAGCATGACAGCAGGTATCCTGAAAGATTCCCCAACCCAGCATTAAGAAGCATGACAGCAGGTATCCTGAAAGATTCCCCAACCCAGCATTAAGAAGCATGACAGCAGGTATCCTGAATGATTCCCCAACCCAGCATTAAGAAGCATGACAGCAGGTATCCTGAAAGATTCCCCAACCCAGCATTAAGAAGCATGACAGCAGGTATCCTGAATGATTCCCCAACCCAGCATTAAGAAGCATGACAGCAGGTATCCTGAAAGATTCCCCAACCCAGCATTAAGGTGTCCTGAATGATTCCCCAACCCAGCATTAAGAAGCATGACAGCAGGTATCCTGAATGATTCCCCAACCCAGCATTAAGGTGTCCTGAATGATTCCCCAACCCAGCATTAAGAAGGTATCCTGAATGATTCCCCAACCCAGCATTAAGGTGTCCTGAATGATTCCCCAACCCAGCATTAAGAAGGTATCCTGAATGATTCCCCAACCCAGCATTAAGGTGTCCTGAATGATTCCCCAACCCAGCATTAAGAAGGTATCCTGAATGATTCCCCAACCCAGCATTAAGCATGACAACAGTAATGGAATGTCATATTTCTGTTCCAATATAAATCAGGCTTCTCAAGAAGGTAGAAAGAGCTTTTAATGTCAAAATAGAGCCGATCCATTCTGTTCAAAATGACATACATTACACACAAGATAGACTATGTATGTATAGATACTATGTTAGACAGAGAGGTTACATTTCAACTTCTGTAGTTCCTGCTTCTATCAAAACAAACAGTAAAAAGTATGGCAGCTCACAGAGGGAGGAACACTTGAAAACTGCAGGGGGTGTTTTGAGTTTGTCTTGACTGTCCGTGTGAGTGTGTTTTGGGTGAGATGTTTCTGGAGCGCAGACATCTACAGGTGAAGTACTGGATACTAGTGTGTGTGTCTCTGTGTGCCTGTGTGTCCGTGTGTGTGTCTCCGCGTGCCCATGTGTCTCTCTGTGTGACAGTGTGTGTGTGTGTGTCTCCGCGTGCCTGTGTGTCTCTGTGTGACAGTGTGTGTGTCTGTGTGACAGTGTGTGTCTCTCTGTGTGACAGTGTGTGTCTCTCTGTGTGACAGTGTGTGTGTGTCTCTGTGTGACAGTGTGTGTGTGTCTCTGTGTGACAGTGTGTGTGTGTGTCTCTGTGTGACAGTGTGTGTGTGTGTCTCTGTGTGACAGTGTGTGTGTGTGTCTCTGTGTGACAGTGTGTGTGTGTGTCTCTGTGTGACAGTGTGTGTGTGTCTCTGTGTGACAGTGTGTGTGTGTCTCTGTGTGACAGTGTGTGTGTGTGTCTCTGTGTGACAGTGTGTGTGTGTCTCTGTGTGACAGTGTGTGTGTGTCTCTGTGTGACAGTGTGTGTGTGTCTCTGTGTGTGTGTCTCCGTGTGTGTGTCTCTGCGTGCCCGTGTGTCTCTGCGTGCCCGTGTGTCTCTGCGTGCCTGTGTGTCTCTGCGTGTCCGTGTCTAGTTAGGGGAGACGGTCCTGGAGCGTAGACATCCACAGGTCAGGTACTGCATAGCCTTCATGCTAACGTGCATCAGGGGCCCCAGGTTGAACAACATATGGTAGAAGGCGTGCACCGACAGGCCGCCCGTCTCATCTGCATACTTCAGTGCCACGATGGGCGTGTACAGCGGGTTGGTAAGGTTCCGGAACCGTGCAGAACTGCCCTGCTCAATCACCTTCTTAGTACACTATAGGAGAGTGAGAGAGACTAGTTAGTGCACTGCTGGGGGAGGAAGAGAAGGAGAGAGAGACTAGTTAGTGCACTGCTGGGGGAGGAAGAGAAGGAGAGAGAGACTAGTTAGTGCACTGCTGGGGGAGGAAAGGGAGAGAAAGACAGAGGGAGAGAGAGTAGAGAGAGAGAAAAGAGAGAGAGGGGGGAGAGTAGAGAGAGAGACAGAGGGAGAGAGGGTAGAGAGAGAGTAGAGAGAGAGTAGAGAGAGAGAAAAGAGAGAGAGAGAGGGGGAGAGTAGAGAGCGCGACAGAGGGAGAGAGAGTAGAGAGAGAGAAAAAAGAGAGAGGGGGGAGAGTAGAGAGAGAGACAGAGGGAGAGAGAGTAGAGAGAGAGTAGAGAGGGAGAAAAGCGAGAGAGAGAGGGGGGAGAGTAGAGAGAGCGACAGAGGGAGAGAGAGTAGAGAGAGAGAAAAAAGAGAGAGGGGGGAGAGTAGAGAGAGAGACAGAGGGAGAGAGAGTAGAGAGAGAGTAGAGAGGGAGTAGAGACAGAGTAGAGAGAGAGTAGAGACAGAGTAGGCCACACACACACTCAGACAGGTGGACTAACCCTGGCAATGTCATCGGGGGTCTGTCCGAGCGTCTCAAAGATGTCGACGGAGGAGGGCAGGTAGACGTTTTTAAAGTAGTTGACGGTATCGGCATCGGCCCCAGGGAACTCTTTCTGACGGACGTCCTGAATCATCTTAGATTCAAACTCTGTATGGACTGGGCCTGGCTCTATCATAGACATACTAGGGGGGAGGAATAGGAGGGAGAGAAGAGAAGAGAGGGAGGGGAGGAGAAGGGAGAGGAGGGAGAGGAGAGAGAAAAGAGGGGGAGAAGAACAGAAGAGAGATCATGTTTTAAATCGTATGTTTTAAATGGTCTGTCCCCGACAAAATATACATATGAAATAAAAATAAAGACATTCATTTTGGAAAACATAGCTAGGTGTGTTAGAGAGACTCACGTGACGTTAAACTTGAGCAGCTGTACAGCCAGACACTCACAAAACCCTTCCATGGCAAACTTAGAGGCAGCATACACGTCATTAAACACGACACCTGAGATCAGAGAGTAGTACTTCAGTATTTCATTAGGATCCCCACTACTACCACATCTGTTGACAAGCATTATGTAAAAAACATAAAGAAATGAGTTTCATCACATTTTCAAATCAACAACAGACATAATATTCTATGAAACAGTGATTTACATTGAATTTCTTCACATTCAGCATTACATAAAAGTCCACCATTATATCATATTCTGAACAGTTTATGATGTTGTACATGGAACCATTGTCATCCTTCACCATCAAAACATAGATGTAGACATCACCTTTCTGTGTATTCATGTTTGGTTCAGCAGATAGGACAGGAAAATACACTGTCCGGCTATGGCAGAATATAAAAATGGCCGCCACGGCCGCCAAGAGGTGTTTTTGCAATGCCTCCATATCTGAAAATGTTCAGGGCCTCAAACTGTACAAGTGTACCGAGTTTCATGCTTTTATGAAAAAGCGAACATATCACCTCAAATTTGCCACATGTCGCTTGGACCACTATCATGTGTGTCCCCTCCTCTTTTTCATATCAGCCAATCAACCAAGCAATCAATCAATCAACCAATCAATAAAGCATAGTTCCGTACCCTGTAGTCCCATGACACTGCTGACCACTATGATGTGTCCTCCCCTCCTCTTCTTCATATCTGGCATCACCTCCTTGATCATCCGGATCACACCGAAGAAGTTGGTCTCAAACACACTCTTCATCTCAGCTATACTGATGCTTTCCACCGGTCCCACCAGACCTATACCTGCATTATTAACTAGAGAGAGAGAGGAGGAGGAGGGAGAGGAGAGGAGGAGGAGGAGGGAGAGGAGAGGTGGGAGGAGGGAGGATGGGAGAAGGAGCGGGAGGGAGAGGTGGGAGGGAGGAGGAGAGGAGAGGTGGAAGGGAGGGAGGAGGAGGTACAGGAGAGGTGGGAGGGAGGGGGAGAGGAGAGGTGGGAGGGAGGGAGGGAGTGGACGGGAGAGGCAGAGATGAGGTGGGAGGGAGGAGGATGGGAGAAGGAGGGGGAGAGAGAGGTGGGAGGGAGGATGATGGGAGAAGGAGGGGGAGAGAGGTGGGAGGAAGAGAGGAGAGGTGGGAGGGAGGAGGAGGGAGAGCAGAGGTGGGAGGGAGTGACGGGAGAAGGAGGGGGAGAGAGAGGTGGGAAGGAGGAGGAGAGGTGGGAGGAAAGAGAGGAGAGGTGGGAGAGAGGAGGAGGGAGAGGAGAGGTGGGAGGGAGGAGGAGGGAGAGAGGAGGGGGAGAGAGAGGTGGGAGGGAGTGAAAGAGAGAAGGAGGGGGAGAGAGAGATGAGAGGGAGAAAGAGGGGGCAAGAGACATGGGAACGAGTGGAAAGGAGAAGGGTGGGTAGAGAGAGGTGAGAGGGAGGAGGGGGGAGGAGAGAGAGAAAATATGTAGAGAGGGGGAGGGAGAAAGCGAGGGGGTAGGAGAGAGAGGGAGGAATTGGGAAACAAGAAGGAAAGAGTGACACCCCTGTTCACATAGGTGATCAGAGCACTCGTCTCTTCAGTTGTGTTCCAGTAGTCACCACAGGGTGGCAGTATAACCTAAGGCTTTAGCCCAGTCTCTCACTACACTGAGTTATAACCAGGCTTTAGCCCCAGTCTCTCACTACACTGAGTTATAACCAGGCTTTAGCCCAGTCTCTCACTACACTGAGTTATAACCAGGCTTTAGCCCCAGTCTCTCACTACACTGAGTTATAACCAGGCTTTAGCCCAGTCTCTCACTACACTGAGTTATAACCAGGCTTTAGCCCCAGTCTCTCACTACACTGAGTTATAACCAGGCTTTAACCCCAGTCTCTCACTACACTGAGTTATAACCTAAGGCTTTAGCCCAGTCTCTCACTACACTGAGTTATAACCTAAGGCTTTAGCCCAGTCTCTCACTACACTGAGTTATAACCTAAGGCTTTAGCCCCAGTCTCTCACTACACTGAGTTATAACCAGGCTTTAACCCAGTCTCTCACTACACTGAGTTATAACCAGGCTTTAACCCCAGTCTCTCACTACACTGAGTTATAACCTAAGGCTTTAGCCCAGTCTCTCACTACACTGAGTTATAACCAGGCTTTAGCCCAGTCTCTCACTACACTGAGTTATAACCAGGCTTTAGCCGTCTCTCACTACACTGAGTTATAACCTAAGGCTTTAGCCCAGTCTCTCACTACACTGAGTTATAACCAGGCTTTAGCCCCAGTCTCTCACTACACTGAGTTATAACCTAAGGCTTTAGCCCAGTCTCTCACTACACTGAGTTATAACCAGGCTTTAACCCCAGTTTCTCACTACACTGAGTTATAACCTAAGGCTTTAGCCCAGTCTCTCACTACACTGAGTTATAACCAGGCTTTAGCCCAGTCTCTCACTACACTGAGTTATAACCAGGCTTTAGCCCCAGTCTCTCACTACACTGGGTTATAACCAGGCTTTAACCCAGTCTCTCACTACACTGAGTTATAACCAGGCTTTAACCCAGTCTCTCACTACACTGAGTTATAACCAGGCTTTAACCCAGTCTCTCACTACACTGAGTTATAACCAGGCTTTAACCCCAGTCTCTCACTACACTGAGTTATAACCTAAGGCTTTAGCCCAGTCTCTCACTACACTGAGTTATAACCAGGCTTTAGCCCAGTCTCTCACTACACTGAGTTATAACCAGGCTTTAGCCGTCTCTCACTACACTGAGTTATAACCTAAGGCTTTAGCCCAGTCTCTCACTACACTGAGTTATAACCAGGCTTTAGCCCCAGTCTCTCACTACACTGAGTTATAACCTAAGGCTTTAGCCCAGTCTCTCACTACACTGAGTTATAACCAGGCTTTAACCCCAGTCTCTCACTACACTGAGTTATAACCAGGCTTTAGCCCCAGTCTCTCACTACACTGGGTTATAACCAGGCTTTAACCCCAGTCTCTCACTACACTGAGTTATAACCAGGCTTTAGCCCCAGTCTCTCACTACACTGAGTTATAACCAGGCTTTAGCCCCAGTCTCTCACTACACTGAGTTATAACCAGGCTTTAACCCCAGTCTCTCACTACACTGAGTTATAACCAGGCTTTAGCCCCAGTCTCTCACTACACTGAGTTATAACCAGGCTTTAGCCCCAGTCTCTCACTACACTGAGTTATAACCAGGCTTTAGCCCCAGTCTCTCACTACACTGAGTTATAACCAGGCTTTAGCCCCAGTCTCTCACTACACTGAGTTATAACCAGGCTTTAACCCCAGTCTCTCACTACACTGAGTTATAACCAGGCTTTAACCCAGTCTCTCACTACACTGAGTTATAACCTAAGGCTTTAGCCCCAGTCTCTCACTACACTGGGTTATAACCAGGCTTTAGCCCAGTCTATGACCAGGGCCTGTATAGTATACATCAGCCATTCTCAACTGGCGGACCGCGGTTCAGATCCGGATCCAGAAAAGGGTAAATATGGACCGCGGGTCCCTACTTTTTAGGAACACAGTCGGGCTTTCAACTTACTGCTGTTGAGAGTTGTAATAGTAGAATGCACAAGGCTGATAAATGACAATATCCCTTTGCCACCTAGGACCTTTGCCATCTAGGACCTTTGCCATCTAGGACCTTTGCCACCTAGGACCTTTGCCACCTAGGACCTTTGCCACCTAGGACCTTTGCCACCTAGGACCTTTGCCATCTAGGACCTTTGCCACCTAGGACCTTTGCAACCTAGGAAATGCGTGTGACCGGACCTTCTCAAATAGTAGTTGCAGTGGTTGAAAAAGTGCCCAATTGTCATACTTGAGTAAAAGTAAAGATACCTTAATAGAAAATGACTCAAGTAAAAGTGAAAGTCACCCAGTAAAATACTACTTGAGTAAAAGTCTAAAAGTATTTGGTTTTAAATATACTTCAGGATCAAAAGTAAATGTAATTGCTAAAATATACTTCCGTATCAAACGTAAAAGTATAAATCATTTCAAATTCCTTATATTAAGCAAACCAGATGGCACCATTTATTTTTTCTTGACAGATAGCCAGGGGCACACTCCAACACTCAAATGAAACGTGTGTTTAGTGAGTCAGCCAGATCAGAGGCAGTAGTGATGACCAGGCATGTTCTCTTCATAACTGGGTGAATTAGACAATTTTCCTGTCCTGCTAAGCATTCAAAATGTAACGAGTACTTTTGGGTGTCAGGGAAAATGTATGGAGCAAAAAGTACATTATTTTCTTTAGGAATGTAGTGAAGTAAAAGTTGTCAAAAATATAAATAGTAAAGTAAAGTAGAGATACTCCAAAAAACGACTTCAGTAGTACTTTAAAGTATTTTTACTTAAGTACTTTACACCACTGAGTAGCTGAGTACCCCTGGTATACAGTGAGGGAAAAAATTATTTGATCCCCTGCTGGTTTTGTACATTTGCCCACTGACAAAGAAATGATCAGTCTATAATTTTAATGGTAGGTTTATTTGAACAGTGAGAGACAGAATAACAACAACAAAATCCAGATAAACGCATGTCAAAAATGTTATAAATTCATTAGCATTTTAATTTGGGAAATAAGTATTTGACCCCCTCTCAATCAGAAAGATTTCTGGCTCCCAGGTGTTTTTTATACAGGTAACGAGCTGAGATTAGGAGCACACTCTTAAAGGGAGTGCTCCTAATCTCAGCTTGTTACCTGTATTTTTTATTTCACCTTTATTTAACCAGGTAGGCTAGTTGAGAACAAGTTCTCATTTGCAACTGCAACCTGGCCAAGATAAAGCGTAGCAATTCGACACATACAACAACACAAAGTTACACATGGAATGAACAAAACATACAGTCAATAATACAGTAGAACAAAAGAAAACAAAAAGTCTATATACAGTGAGTGCAAATTAGGTAAATTAAGGCAATAAATAGGCCATGGTGGCAAAGTAATTACAATATAGCAATTACATTTTAGTCATTTAGCAGATGCTTTTATCCAGAACGACTTACAGTAGTGAATACATACATTTCATACATTTTTTCTCTGTACTGGTCCCCCATGGGAATCAAACCCACAACGCTGGCATTGTGAACATCATGCTCTACCAACTGAGCCACACGGGACTAAACACTGGAATGGTAGATGTGCAGAAGATGAATGTGCAAGTAGAGATACTGGGGTGCAAAGGAGCAAGATAAATAAATAAATACAGTATGGGGATGAGGTAGGTAGATATATGGGCTGTTTACAGATGGGCTATGTACAGGTGCAGTGATCTGTGAGCTGCTCTGACAACTGGTGCTTAAAGCTAGTGAGGGAGGTATGAGTCTCCAGCTTCAGAGATTTTTGCAGTTCGTTCCAGTCATTGGCAGCAGAGAACTGGAAGGAAAGGCGGCCAAAGGAGGAATTGGCTTTGGGGGTGACCAGTGAGATATACCTGCTGGAATGCATGCTACGAGTGGGTGCTGCTATGGTGACCAGTGAGCTGAGATAAGGCGGTATAAAAGACACCTGTCCACAGAAGCAATCAATCAGATTCCAAACTCTCCACCTTGGCCAAGACCAAAGAGCTCTCCAAGGATGTCAGGGACAAGATTGTAGACCTACACAAGGCTGGAATGGGCTACAAGACCAATGACAAGCAGCTTGGTGAGAAGGTGACAACAGTTGGTGAGATTATTCGCAAATGGAAGAAACACAAAAGAACTGTCAATCTCCCTCGGCCTGGGGCTCCATGCAAGATCTCACCTCGTGGAGTTGCAATGATCATGAGAACGGTGAGGAATCGGCCCAGAACTACACGGGAGGATCTTGTCAATGATCTCAAGGCAGCTGGGACCATAGTCACCAAGAAAACAATTGGTAACACACTACGCCGTGAAGGACTGAAATCCTGCAGCGCCCGCAAGGTCCCACTGCTCAAGAAAGCACATATACATGCCCGTCTGAAGTTTGCCAATGAACATCTGAATGATTCAGAGGACAACTGGGTGAAAGTGTTGTGGTCAGATGAGACCAAAATTGAGTTCTTTGGCATCAACTCAACTCGCCGTGTTTGGAGGAGGAGGAATGCTGCCTATGACCCCAAGAATACCATCCCCACCGTCAAACATGGAGGTGGAAACATTATGCTTTGGGGGTGTTTTTCTGCTAAGGGGACAGGACAACTTCATCGCATCAAAAGGACGATGGACAGGGCCATGTACCGTCAAATCTTGGGTGAGAACCTCCTTCCCTCAGCCAGGGCATTGAAAATGGGTCGTGGATGGGTATTCCAGCATGATAATGACCCAAAACACACGGCCAAGGCAACAAAGGAGTGGCTCAAGAAGAAGCACATTAAGGTCCTGGAGAGCCTAGCCAGTCTCCAGACCTTAATCCCATAGAAAATCTCTGGAGGGAGCTGAAGGTTCGAGTTGCCAAACGTCAGCCGCGAAACCTAAATGACTTGGAGAAGATCTGCAAAGAGGAGTGGGACAAAATCCCGCCTGAGATGTGTGCAAACCTGGTGGCCAACTACAAGAAACTTCTGACCTCTGTGATTGCCAACAAGGGTTTTGCCACCAAGTACTAAGTCATGTTTTGCAGAGGGGGTCAAATACTTATTTCCCTCATTAAAATGCAAATAATTTTATAACATTTTTGACATGCGTTTTCTGGATTTCTTTGTTGTTATTCTGTCTCTCACTGTTCAAATAAACCTACCATTAAAATTATAGACTGATCATTTCTTTGTCAGTGGGCAAATGTACAAAATCAGCAGGGGATCAAATACTTTTTTCCCTCACTGTACATCAAGCATCTTAGAAGCAATGATCTAGGATAAATGTTGCCTTCTAGAACACAATGAATAAGACTACATTGACAGGAGTGGGACCTGATCCTAGATCAGCACTCCTAGTCTGAGACACATGATACATATGGCCCCTGAACTGAGGTCAGTTTTACTGTGGCCTCTCCAGTTTCTCAATTAACTATGATCTGAACTGAGGTCAGTTTTGCATGGTTTTTCCCTAATGGTTAAAGTCAGGGTTGAGGGAGGTTAAGATAGATGTGTGTAAGAGATGTATAGT
The DNA here is from genome assembly GCF_901001165.1 of Salmo trutta. Classification (NCBI taxonomy): domain Eukaryota; kingdom Metazoa; phylum Chordata; class Actinopteri; order Salmoniformes; family Salmonidae; genus Salmo; species Salmo trutta. The sequence continues at coordinate 83,199,012 of NC_042970.1, read as the reverse complement.
TGAGAACGTACAACAACACATAGTCTTTTAGACCTTGAATAGATGTACCCTAATACCTACATAGTGTACTACTTTTCACCAGAGCCCTATGGGCCTATGCGCCCTGGTCAAACTAAGTGCACTCTACAGGGAAATGGCACCCATTTGGGACGTACCCCCTTTGGACTCCTGAGTGGCGCAGCGGTCTAAGGCACTGCATCTCAGTGCTAGAGGTGTCACTACAGACCCTGGAAGCCACTGCATCTCAGTGCTAGAGGTGTCACTACAGACCCTGGTTCTATTCCAGGCTGTATCACAGTGGTCTAAGGCACTGCATCTCAGTGCTAGAGGTGTCACTACAGACCCTTGTTCTATTCCTGGCTCTATCACAGCGGACTAAGGCACTGCATCTCAGTGCTAGAGGTGTCACTACAGACCCTGGTTTGATTCCAGGCCATGATTGGGAGTCCCATAGGGCGGTGCACAGTTTGCCCAGCGTCGTCTGGGTTTGGCGGGTGTAGGCAGTCATTGTAAATAAGAATTTGTTCTTAACTGACTTGCCTAGTTAAATAAAGATACATTTTTTTTTGTATTTTTTTTAAGATAATGGGCTCTGGTTTATAGATTTTTTTTTATTTTCAAATCATAAAAGTGTTCCTTATGGTCTGTTATGTTTTGACAGAAATGTTGCCTTGTGTTATAAAAACAAAGGTGTTCCTTCCTGAGTACATAGAGAATAGGGTACCCCTTCAGAGAAGTCCATAGATATTCAAAAATCACAAAGGTTGTTCCTTACTGAGTACGTCTACATGTCTGTCCTTGATTCCGTTGATACACTGTTTGACTGACTCGTCCGTACACACGTCCAACACAGCTAGAGAGAGGCTCTTCCCGTACGCATCACCTGCTGCCTCCACCAGCTTGTCTTTACGCTTCAGGTCTCGCATGGTGGCAATGACTGTAGAGAGAGAGAAGAGAGGGGCGAGAGGGGGTGGTGGGAGAGAGAGAGAGGGAGAGAGAGAGATTTGGAGGGAGAGAGAGAGAGAAGGGGAAGAGAGAGAGAGGGAGTGACAAAGAGAGAAAGGGAGGTTTGTAGACAAAAAGAAAGAGTGGGAGAGAGGGAGAGAGATGTACAGAGAGAGAGAGATGGAGAGCGATAGAGAGATGTACAGAGAGAGAGAGATGAAAGAGAGGGATGGAGAGATATGTACACAGAGAGCGAGAGATGAGAGACAGTGTGAGAGAGAGTGAGAGAGAGAGAGCGAGAGAGAGAGGGACAGAGAGAGAGAGAGAGAGAGAGAAGAGAGAGAGAGAGAGAGAGAGAGAGAGAATAGGGTCAAACAGAGTTCACTGGATTAAACCTGATAATGTGTAAACAGAAATTACACTGTGCGTGTGTGCGTGTGTGTGTGTGTGTTTGAGCACGTAAGTGTGTGTAATACATTGGTGTTAGACAGAAGTTACAAACCCTGCATGTAAGTGCATGTTTGAGTATGGAATGTTTATATTATTTGTGTGTGTGAGTGTGGGTGGGAGGGATTTTCTATCGTGTGCGTGTGTGTGTGTGTGTGTGTGGAATGTGTATGTTGAGAGGTGAGGAAAGGGGGAGGGGGAAATCACATTCTATAAGACATTATGATAATAATAATAATAATAATAATAATAATAATCATATCCCCCAAAGGACTGAATTTACTTTCTAGCTGGCTGTCGTTGATCTTTGTAGCTATTTCTCACCTCTCCCCTCCTTCCAGCTCCCTTCTCCCTCTCCTTCCTTCTCCCTCCCTCCCCCTCTCCTTCCTTCTCCCTCCCCCTCTCCTTGCTTCTCCCTCCCCCTCTCCTTCCAGCTCCCTTCCCCTCTCCTTCCTTCTCTCTCCCCCTCTCCTTCCTTCTCTCTCCCCCTCTCCTTCCTTCTCTCTCCCCCTCTCCTTCCTTCTCCCCTCTCCTTCCTTCTCCCTCCCCCTCTCCTTCCTTCTCCCTCCCCCTCTCCTTCCTTCTCTCTCCTCCTCTCCTTCCTTCTCTCTCCTCCTCTCCTTCCTTCTCTCTCCCCCTCTCCTTCCTTCTCTCTCCCCCTCTCCTTCCTTCTCTCTCCCCCTCTCCTTCCTTCTCTCTCCCCCTCTCCTTCCTTCTCCCTCCCCCTCTCCTTCCTTCTCTCTCCCCCTCTCCTTCCTTCTCCCTCCCCCTCTCCTTCCTTCTCCCTCCCTCCTCCTTTCTTCTCCCTCCCCCTCTCCTTCCTTCTCCCTCCCTCCTCCTTCCCTCTCCCTCTTTTTGTAGGGGTTGATACATTCAGAGATTTTACAGTGGAAATTACAAACTTTAAAAGCCCCCCAAAAATATCAAATTAAGAATTTTCTGCTGTGCAGGAAAATTCTCAGCGAAAACAGAGTGATCAAATTAAGATAGGACACCTGTATACAGGTTGGAGAGGTTGGAGCAGGGGGCTGCCACACTGGGCGCCCGTGGAGCAGTTGTGGGAGGGGTTAAGAGCCTTGCTCAAGGGCACAACGACAGGCAACGGCATCTAGGATTTGATTCCAGCAACTCCTGGGTCCCGTTAGACCCCGGGATTCGAACTGGCAGTACCTGCCGCCCCGTATAACTAAATCACTGTCAGCTAACTATCTGATGGACTGCTCAGTATCATCCCAGGGGCCGGCGCCAGTCCACGGACCACAGGTTGCGTACCGCTGGTCTACATCTAACTGTGTATACCACATGGTTCTGAGTATCCTATACTATCCTATACTACTCTATACATAACAATTAGCCCTATACAGGTTAATATCTACCATATGGTTCTGAGTATCCTATACTACTATATAAATAACAATTAACCATATACAGGTTAATATATCTACCACATGGTTCTGAGTATCTCTCACGTCCTGACCATATAAAGATGTTATTTTCTATGGTAGAGTAGGTCAGGGCGTGACAGTTTTTTTTCTTCTGTTTTCTATTTCTATGTTGTCAGGTTCTAGTTTTGAATTTCTATGTTGGGGTTTTGTTTGGGATGATCTCCAATTAGAGGCAGCTGATCCTCGTTGTCTCTAATTGGAGATCATACTTAAGTAGGGTTTTTTTCCCCCTGGGTTTGTGGGACATTGTTTTTTGAGTAGTGTATTTTTCAACTCTGCGTCACGGTTTGTTGTTTTGTTCTTTAGTTTATGTGTATGTATCACATAGTTTCACAGTGTAAATAAAATGTGGAATGACACACACGCTGCACTTTGGTCCGCTTCTCCTTCCTACGACAGCCGTGACAGTATCCTATACTCTCCTATACTACTATATACATCTATATGTCCCTACCTTATACCACATGGTTCTGAGTAACGCACACCTGATTCCACTAATGAAAGGTTTAACGATGTGTTGATTAGCGGAATCAACTGAATAGTGTTAAGGATTAAAACCAAAAATGTTTCAACCCTCAGAACCAGGATTAAAAAACACTGTCTTATACTGTTCTATAGATAGCAGCCAGATGGCCCTAAACTACCTATACCTCATGTGTCTGCTGTCTGATTTAGCCCTGGCACTGTGGGCTGATCTTATTATGGGGCTAGCTTAGCGTTAGCACTCACCCGACAGCACCAAGAATACCCATCCCACCCCACCCTCTGGCTCGCCCACGGCCCAGGATGAGGCCTCTAAGTGGGGCAGTAAGCGGCCAAGGCAGGGCCCCTCCTGGAGGTTTAGGTATTGTTTGCCAGGCATTATGACACTGAGAGCAGTGGTAATGCTACTACTCTTACTGATTGGTCTCAGGTTAAGCAGGGATGAGACATAATAACCATGATGTGTAACTTACATACACACTCTTACGTACACAGAGCCTTACATAGCCCAGACTGCAGACAGACAATCATGTAACCATGCTATGTGTTATAACCTGCTATGTAAGTGTTCTCTCCAATCTGTACCAGTGATATAACCTGCTATGTAGTTGATGTGCGTTGTGTATGTGAGTCTTTAGCAGGGGTTGAAGTAAAGCAGAATACAAGTTTCCACACACAGACACTTACAGAAGGTTAAGAGTGTGCAAAGCTGTCATCAAGGCAAAGGGTGGCTAATTTGAAGAATCTCAAAAAGAAAATATATCTTTATTTGTTTAACACTTTTTTGGTTACTACATGATTCCATATGTGTTATTTCATAGTTTTGATGTCTTCACTATTATTCTACAATGTAGAACATTGTAAAAATAAAGAAAAACCCTGGAATGAGTAGGCATGTCCAAACTGTTGACTGGTACTGTACATACAAGGGACAATCGTGTAACCCTGCTGTGTAAGTGTTGAAATCTGCTGTGTAAGTGTTGAAACCTGCTGTGTAAGTGTTGAAACCTGCTCCTGCTGTGTAAGTGCTGAAACCTGCTGTGTAAGTGTTGAAACCTGCTGTGTAAGTGCTGAAACCTGCTGTGTAAGTGCTGAAACCTGCTGTGTAAGTGATGAAACCTGCTGTGTAAGTGTTGAAACCTGCTGTGTAAGTGTTGAAACCTGCTGTGTAAGTGCTGAAACCTGCTGTGTAAGTGTTGAAACCTGCTGTGTAAGTGCTGAAACCTGCTGTGTAAGTGCTGAAACCTGCTGTGTAAGTGCTGAAACCTGCTGTGTAAGTGTTGAAACCTGCTGTGTAAGTGTTGAAACCTGCTGTGTAAGTGTTGAAACCTGCTGTGTAAGTGTTGAAACCTGCTGTGTAAGTGTTGAAACCGGCTGTGTAAGTGTTGAAACCTGCTGTGTAAGTGATGAAACCGGCTGTGTAAGTGTTGAAACCTGCTGTTTAAGTGTTGAAATCTGCTGTGTAAGTGTTGAAACCTGCTGTGTAAGTGTTGAAACCTGCTCCTGCTGTGTAAGTGTTGAAACCTGCTGTGTAAGTGTTGAAACCTGCTGTGTAAGTGTTGAAACCTGCTGTGTAAGTGTTGAAACCTGCTCCTGCTGTGTAAGTGTTGAAACCTGCTGTGTAAGTGTTGAAACCTGCTGTGTAAGTGCTGAAACCTGCTGTGTAAGTGATGAAACCTGTTGTGTAAGTGTTGAAACCTGCTGTGTAAGTGTTGAAACCTGCTGTGTAAGTGTTGAAATCTGCTGTGTAAGTGTTGAAATCTGCTGTGTAAGTGATGAAACCTGCTGTGTAAGTGCAGAAACCTGCTGTGTAAGTGCAGAAACCTGCTGTGTAAGTGCAGAAACCTGCTGTGTAAGTGTTGAAACCTGCTGTGTAAGTGTTGAAACCTGCTGTGTAAGTGTTGAAATCTGCTGTGTAAGTGATGAAACCTGCTGTGTAAGTGCAGAAACCTGCTGTGTAAGTGTTGAAACCTGCTGTGTAAGTGTTGAAACCTGCTGTGTAAGTGTTGAAACCTACTGTGTAAGTGTTGAAACCTGCTGTGTAAGTGTTGAAACCTGCTGTGTAAGTGTTGAAACCTGCTGTGTAAGTGTTGAAACCTGCTGTGTAAGTGATGAAACCTGCTGTGTAAGTGTTGAAACCTGCTGTGTAAGTGCAGAAACCTGCTGTGTAAGTGATGAAACCTGCTGTGTAAATGCAGAAACCTGCTGTGTAAGTGTTGAAACCTGCTGTGTAAGTGCAGAAACCTGCTGTGTAAGTGATGAAACCTGCTGTGTAAGTGCTGAAACCTGCTGTTTAAGTGTTGAAACCTGCTGTGTAAGTGTTGAAACCTGCTGTGTAAGTGTTGAAACCTGCTGTGTAAGTGTTGAAACCTGCTGTGTAAGTGTTGAAACCTGCTGTGTAAGTGTTGAAACCTGCTGTGTAAGTGTTGAAACCTGCTGTGTAAGTGTTGAAATCTGCTGTGTAAGTGTCACATGGCACGCTATTCCCTACATAGTGCACCCTATTCACTACATAGTGCACTCTATTCCCTACATACTGTACCCTATTCCCTATTTAGTGCACTACTTTTGACCATAAATCATGTTTTTTATCGAGATAAATCATAGACTACAGGTTTATATACTCCAATATATCTGACTATTTGGACTTAACCTACTAACAGCATCGTCACCATTAGGCTGCTGTACACCAGACACACACACACACACACACACACACACACACACACACACACACACACACACACACACACACACACACAGACTTTGTCTCCCACATACAGTGCCTTCAGAAAGTATTCATACCCCTTGACTTATTCCACATTTTCTTGTGTTACAGTCTGAATTCAAAATTAATTCAATATTTTTTTTTCTCGCTCACCCATCTACACACAATACGCCATAATCACAAAGTGAAAACATGTTTTGAGAAAAATGTTACATATTTATCGAAAATGAAATACAGAAACATCTCATTTACATAATTATTCTCACCCTTGATCAATACTTTGTAGAAGCATCTTTGGCAGCGATTACAGCTGTGAGTCTTTCTGGGTAAGTCTCTAAGAGCTTTCCAATCCTGGATTGTGCAACATTTGCACATTATTCTTTTCAAAATTCTTCAAGGGCTGTCAAATTGGTTTATGATCATTGCTAGGCAACCATTTTCAGGTTTTGCCATAGGTTTAAGTCGAAACTGTAATTCAGCCACTCAGGATCATTCGCTGTCTTCTTGGTAAACAAATCCAGTGTAGATTTGGCCTTGGCTGTTGGTTATTGTCCTGCTGAAAGGTGAATTCATTTGTGCTTGAATCTGTGTTTGAAATTCACTGCTTGACTGCGGGACCTTACAGGTAATGAGGAATTTATTAAAACACATTATTATTGCACACAGTGTGAGTCCATGCAACTTATTATGTGACTTGTTAAGCACATTTTTACTCCTGAACTTATTTAGGCTTGTCATAACAAAGGGGGTGAACACTTATTGACCCAAGACACTTCAGCTTTTCATTTTTTGTATTAATTTGTAACAATATAAAAATACAGAATTCCATTTTGACACTATGGGATATTGTGTGTAGGCCAGTGACCAAACGTCTAAATTGTATACATTTTAAATGCAGGCCGTAACACAAAATGTGGAACAAGTCAAAGGGTGTGTGAATACTTCCTGAAGGCCCTGGAGGTTACTCTCTTACCGTGGTAGCGCTGTTTCTCGTCCTTAGCGAGCATCACCGCCATCCTCAGCCCGATCCCGGAGGAGCAACCGGTGATTAGCACCACTTTTTGTCCTGAGTTCGACATGGCTCTCCTAACGTTTTCCCCTTAACGTTCAAACAACTAACGTTGCTTCTCTTCTCTCTCCAGTTGGCACATCGGGAATGAGCAAGCAGCAGCGCAAACAAGATCACAGGGGCTTTGCGTTGAGAGCCACTGTAAGCGGATAACACGCACGCACACAAACACACACACACGGCGCTCCAGAGTCACATGGACAGCACAGACCTGCGCAAAGATGATCTAGCCTGTAGGCTTCACTGTCGGTTGGTCATCTGGTGTGGCCTCCCCACCTCATCTGTTGAGCTCGGTAGAACAGTAATGACTAGGCCAGGGATCCCCCATCTGTTGAGCTCGGTAGAACAGTAATGACTAGGCCAGGGATCCCCCATCTGTTGAGCTCGGTAGAACAGTAATGACTAGGCCAGGGATCCCCCATCTGTTGAGCTCGGTAGAACAGTAATGACTAGGCCAGGGATTCCTCATCTGTTGAGCTCGGTAGAACAGTAATGACTAGGCCAGGGATCCCCCATCTGTTGAGCTCGGTAGAACAGTAATGACTAGGCCAGGGATTCCCCATCTGTTCAGCTCGGTAGAACAGTAATGACTAGGCCAGGGATCCCTCATCTGTTGAGCTCGGTAGAACAGTAATGACTAGGCCAGGGATCCCCCATCTGTTGAGCTCGGTAGAACAGTAATGACTAGGCCAGGGATTCCCCATCTGTTGAGCTCGGTAGAACAGTAATGACTAGGCCAGGGATTCCCCCGTCTGTTGAGCTCGGTAGAACAGTAATGACTAGGCCAGGGATTCCCCATCTGTTGAGCTCGGTAGAACAGTAATGACTAGGCCAGGGATCCCCCATCTGTTGAGCTCGGTAGAACAGTAATGACTAGGCCAGGGATTCCCCATCTGTTGAGCTCGGTAGAACAGTAATGACTAGGCCAGGGATCCCCCATCTGTTGAGCTCGGTAGAACAGTAATGACTAGGCCAGGGATCCCCCATCTGTTGAGCTCGGTAGAACAGTAATGACTAGGCCAGGGATTCCCCCGTCTGTTGAGCTCGGTAGAACAGTAATGACTAGGCCAGGGATCCCTCGTCTGTTGAGCTCGGTAGAACAGTAATGACTAGGCCAGGGATTCCCCCGTCTGTTGAGCTCGGTAGAACAGTAATGACTAGGCCAGGGATTCCCCCGTCTGTTGAGCTCGGTAGAACAGTAATGACTAGGCCAGGGATTCCCCCGTCTGTTGAGCTCGGTAGAACAGTAATGACTAGGCCAGGGATCCCCCATCTGTTGAGCTCGGTAGAACAGTAATGACTAGGCCAGGGATTCCCCATCTGTTGAGCTCGGTAGAACAGTAATGACTAGGCCAGGGATTCCCCCGTCTGTTGAGCTCGGTAGAACAGTAATGACTAGGCCAGGGATCCCCCATCTGTTGAGCTCGGTAGAACAGTAATGACTAGGCCAGGGATCCCCCATCTGTTGAGCTCGGTAGAACAGTAATGACTAGGCCAGGGATCCCCCATCTGTTGAGCTCGGTAGAACAGTAATGACTAGGCCAGGGATCCCCCATCTGTTGAGCTCGGTAGAACAGTAATGACTAGGCCAGGGATCCCCCATCTGTTGAGCTCGGTAGAACAGTAATGACTAGGCCAGGGATTCCCCCGTCTGTTGAGCTCGGTAGAACAGTAATGACTAGGCCAGGGATCCCTCGTCTGTTGAGCTCGGTAGAACAGTAATGACTAGGCCAGGGATTCCCCCGTCTGTTGAGCTCGGTAGAACAGTAATGACTAGGCCAGGGATTCCCCCGTCTGTTGAGCTCGGTAGAACAGTAATGACTAGGCCAGGGATTCCCCCGTCTGTTGAGCTCGGTAGAACAGTAATGACTAGGCCAGGGATCCCCCATCTGTTGAGCTCGGTAGAACAGTAATGACTAGGCCAGGGATTCCCCATCTGTTGAGCTCGGTAGAACAGTAATGACTAGGCCAGGGATTCCCCCGTCTGTTGAGCTCGGTAGAACAGTAATGACTAGGCCAGGGATCCCCCATCTGTTGAGCTCGGTAGAACAGTAATGACTAGGCCAGGGATCCCCCATCTGTTGAGCTCGGTAGAACAGTAATGACTAGGCCAGGGATCCCCCATCTGTTGAGCTCGGTAGAACAGTAATGACTAGGCCAGGGATCCCCCATCTGTTGAGCTCGGTAGAACAGTAATGACTAGGCCAGGGATCCCCCATCTGTTGAGCTCGGTAGAACAGTAATGACTAGGCCAGGGATCCCCCGTCTGTTGTTTATGGCTGCGAGTCAGAAGTAGTAACAAAGGGGCTGAACAGAACACACAAGGTACAATTTCAAATTTGGTTGAACATTAGCAGTTTTTCTCGTTATTTCAGTCACTGATAGTCACGCAATTAGACAATGTCAGCGAACATTTTTCAGCTTGGTAAATGAGTGTAGCAGCCAGCTATCTAAACTTGTAGTAATCATGGTCAAATTACAGCCTGGGGGCTCCCCCATTGATTTTGTTAGTCATTTTCACTCAGATATTACAGTAACAACTGTAAACATTTCTCTCCATCCAATGGCAAAATGTTTTTCGAATTTCAGCAAACTTGCTTTAAACTCACAGCATTTTCTCTACACCCCATTGCAAAATGTGTAGAATTACAACAAAATAACTTGGGGACGGGTGGGGGGTAATGGCGGGATTTTTTGAGGCCAGTCCCATCAAAGTTGCCCATATCTGGACGAGGCTATGTATCATTGGTAAGGGAAAACTAACAACAGCTACTCTGGTGGATAAAGAAAGGGTGTTTCTCAAAATGTATACTACCCTGCTTCAAGCACGCAAATTGGAGCACAGAAGAGTCGACGTATGAGTCCAAATTAAAGTATACGAAACGGAGCACGGAGGGCACTTCTCAAATGCATTCTTCGTTTGTACATATTTTGAAGCATGCATGATGCAAGCTTTTAACGGAAAGTATGACGCGAAATATGACGCAACCATGTAACAAATTATGAAACTTTTTATGAAATCAATAGCGGCCATTATTTGAGCTGAAGCAAGTGAAATACACTCCGACTTCAGAATGAAATTACGGGGTGCCGGAGGACATCGTCTCTGATCGGGGTCCCCAGTTCACGTCCCATGTATGGAGGGTGTTTATGGAGCGTCTGGGGATCTCAGTTAGCTTGACCTCCGGTTATCACCCCGAGAGCAATGGGCAGGTGGAGAGAGTGAACCAGGAGGTGGGTAGGTTTCTGCGGTTGTACTGCCAGGACCGGCCAGGGGAGTGGTCGAGGTATTTACCCTGGGCTGAGGTGGCGCAAAATTCACTCTGCCACTCATCCACTAACATGTCACCTTTCCATTGTGTGTTAGGCTACCAGCCAGTCCTGGCACCATGGCATCAGAGTCAGACCGAGGCTCCTGCGGTGGAGGATTGGGTACAGCGCTCCAAGGACACCTGGAGAGCTGTGGAGGAATCCCTTAAACAAGCAGGAGAAAGGCAAAAGAGGAGCGCTGACCGCCACCGCAGTGAGGCTCCCATATTCGCACCAGGAGACAGGGTCTGGCTCTCGACCCGAAACCTGCCCCTTCGCTTGCCCTGCCGGAAGCTGGGTCCGCAGCGTGTAGGACCCTTCAAAGTCCTGAGGAGAATAAACGAGGTGTGTTATAGATTAAAACTCCCTTCCTATTACCGTATTAACCCCTCGTTTCATGTGTCTCTCCTCAAGCCGGTGGTAGCTGGTCCCCTACAAGACGGTGAGGTTCCGGAGGTCCCTCCGCCCCCTCTGGACATCGAGGGGGGGCCCGGCGTATACAGTAAGCTCCATTCTGGACTCAAGACACCAGGTGGGGGGCCTGCAGTACCTCGTGGACTGGGAGGGGTACGGTCCGGAGGAGAGGTGCTGGGTCCCGGTGGGGGACATACTGGATCCATCATTGTTAGTTGATTTCCATCACCTCCATCCGGATCGCCCTGCGCCTCGTCCTCCGGGTCGACCTCGAGGCCGGTGTCAGCGCGCTGCGGGAGCCGCGCGTCGGGGGGGGGGGTACTGTCACGACTACTGCCGAGGGCGGTTCCTCTCCCTGTTCGGGTGGCGCTCGGCGGTCGTCATCACCGGCCTACTAGCTGCCATCGATCCCTTTTTCGTTTTTCTGTTAGTTATGTCTTTATGAGTTACACCTGTTTCCCATTAGTAATTCGTTTTATTATTTAAGCCCGCCTCTCCACCTGTTCTGTGTGCGGGCTTGTTACATGTCGTCACTTTGTATGTTTTGTGGTACACGTATTTTGGACTTCGGGGTTATTGTTTCGCCCTGTTGTGTTTGGACATATTTCCTCAGTTTTCAGTACTTATTAAATTACATATTGTACCAAACATTTTCCTGCTTCCTGCGCCTGACTCCACACCCACGAAGCCCAAAGTGTTACACCTATTCACATCTCATAGGTTAGTTACTTTGTTATCTTGATAAGTTAATAAATACATGCTGTGTTAATTTTGGCATGTTTACCTGCATATGTACTGTAGATAGCAAGCCCATAATATGTCAACAGTGATGTAAAGTACTTAAGTAAAAATACTTTAAAGTACTAACTAAGTCGTTTTTTGGGGAATCTGTACTTTACATTACTATTTATATTATTGCCAACTTTGACTTTTACTTCACTACATTCCTAAAGAAAATATACTTTTTACTCCATACATTTTCCCTGAAACCCAAAAGTACTCCTTACATTTTGACAGGAAAATGGTCCAATTCACTCACTTATCAAGAGAACATCTGTGGTCATCCCTACTGCCTCTGATCTGGCGGACTCACTAAACACAAACGCTTTGTTTGTAAATTATGTCTGAGTGTTGGAGTGTGCCGTTGGTTATCCGTCAATAAAAACAAAACACCTAAATGAATGGTTTGTTTATGGGTGTCACGGCTGTCTGAAGGATCTGACCAAAATGCAGGCTCCGGGCTGCAGGCCACCGCTGAAGGTATTTAAAACCAAGTATTTAAGTATTTAAAACCAAATACTTTTAGACTTTTACTCTACTCAAGTAGTATTTTACTGGGTGACTTTACTGGGTCATTTTCTATTAAGGTATCTTTACTTTTGTCAAGTATGACAATTGAGTACTTTTTCTACCAATGTAAGTCAGTAGGGCTAACTGGCTAGCTGCTAGTACTGTTAGCTAGCCAGATAGCCACGAAGAATTGTTAGCTAGCTACCCATGAAGAATTGAAATATATCTTGCATAATATTCATTTTAGGTAAGTTTTGCCTGTTTAACTAGCTGGCTAGCTAGATTATTACGATTAACATAATTAACTGATAATTATGAAGTAAAACATTTGCTTTGTTGCCATTGTTCTGGCTGGAAGTTTCAGTGAATGAGGAGGAGAAGCATGAGGTAATACAGTAGGTGCGAGTACTTCTCAGATGTTTTGCGTTATGCATTCTCCACACTCTCGTCCTCACAAGAATGTGATCGGCAAATGCACACGTACTGTAGCATGAGAGTGTGGATTACGGTAGTATGCGTATTGAGAAACACCCTGAGTTTACAGAACAGTATTTTTTTTAAACATTTTTTGTCGTTTAGCAGACGCTCTAATCCAGAGCGACTTACAGTAGTGAATGCATACATTTCATAAAAAAAAAATCCCGTACTGAACCCACAACCCTGGTGTTGCAAACACCATGCTCTACCAACTGAGCCACACGGGACCAGTATGCTATCTACGCTATGAAACATGGAAGATTTTTGGAGACACTGATTGCGAATACAATTATTCATATTTGTTTTTATTGTTACAGCAAAGTAGTTTTCCTTTTTTCTAATTACAACTTTTTCAAATTAGTAATAATGCTGAAAACATAAACTTACCTAAATAAAATAAAGCATTATCTTTGAACAAATTGTACTCATCACTGCCTGGTTAGAATACCTATTAGGTAACTCAGGCAGGGGCGCAACTTTCGCTGGGGACAGGGGGGGGGACATTGCATTTTGTCCTCCCCAGTTTTATCATTGGAATGTGATACTGCCTCCGAGCGGTCGGGTAGGCTGTTTGGAGTGTTTATCTGACTGGATAAATAATAATAATAATTATGTCCCCCGCACTTATAAAACCAAAGTTGCGCCCCTGGGTTACTGTTTAATAATATAATATATGAATATGTTGACCTAGGTTGAACATTTAGACATTGCTTTTCTCGCATTTTTTTTTTACCTGAATGTATCTTGTGTTTTTAATGAATTTTAACCTGGTACCTTTTCAGACCACTTTTATTAATCATTTTCAGATCTTTATATTAGACAAAAACTGCTCAGACACCTCTTACAGTATCTCCGGTTGATCCTTGTGGTGAAGCTGGGGTGAAAGGACTGAGGTTTGGCGCCCCCTTGTGGCTTAGGTATCTCATTACAGAGGAAAACAGAAAGTCATGTAAGAAACTCAATAATGACTAGATGGTCTTGTCTCTGTCCTAACAATGGGAGTTGTTGTCCCAAAGGCGGGAAGGCAGGCGATCTGCTTATCGTGGACAGATTTTGACGAGAGTGAGCGAGAGTGAACCCTCTCGCTTTGCCTCTTCCTCTCTGTTTATGTCTAGAAAGATGTCAGAATACAGATATGACATCATCGTTTTAGAACTAGGCCTACGGGACCACAGTTTCAAAACAACCAATCAACACAATTTACCAATCAACTTTATCCCATTTTTTTATATTGCCAGCGTCTTGGGATCATGTAGGCCTAAACTGTGCTCATGCAGATAGTAGTCTACAACGAGATTAAGCTACAATACGACAAATTTAGCAAACGAGACATAAGTGCATGGGGGCATCTTGCATGTCCACCATTGATTTGGATTGATTCAATCGATTGAAATGTATTTTATTTGTATACATTTTCATTGACAACACACACACACGCACTCACACACGCACTCACAAAACGTCCTGCCTGAGGGAAGAGGTAGGGCACCTTGGAACTATGTCTACAGCAGGGAAAGGGGGAAAGTGTGTGTGTGTCTTGTCACCTGGGTACCTGCTGGGTCCTCACATCTCAACATGTTTATGTGCTTGCGTCCAAAATGGCACCCTATTCCCTGTGTTCTGCACTACTTTTGACCAGGACCCAATGCACCCTATAATATAGTGTAGTGCACTAGTTTTTACCAGGGCCCTATGAGGGATAGGGTGCCATTTGGGACAGAAGCCTATGGGTGTTAAAGTGTGAGTGAGAGAAGGAGGGAGGGAGAGGGAAAGAGGGAGGGAGAGAAATATCTAGAGAGTTAGAAATAGACAGGAAAATATCTACAGAGGAGGAAGAGAAAGAGAGAGTATTACATTTGATGATATGAGCTCCAAAAAATAATCAGTGTACATTTAGGAAAGCATTGAGAAACAATCAAAACCATCTCACAGGTCTCAATGTCGGCTTTAGCCAGTTTGCCAGCCTGGAAGTGAATCCTGAGTTAAGAACAGATGTGCCACATTAGAGAGGTTATCTTGTTCCCATATAAGGGAACCCAAGTCTCCTGTAAGCCACATGACTATGTAAGCAGACAGAGTTAAAGCCCTAGGCGTTAGAAGACTCAGTTCACTGAGTTTAAGCCAAGGCATTGACTGGGGGAGCTAGCTCAAATCTTTACGTCTCTAACGCGTGGTTATTCATACTATTCACGGAACTAGCTCCGTTACAAGAGGAAGGAGAGAGAGAGATGAAAGGTAGGAGAGAGAGAGAGAGAGAGATGAAAGGTAGGAGAGAGAGAGAGAGAGAGAGATGAAAGGTAGGAGAGAGAGAGATAGAGATGAAAGGTAGGAGAGAGAGAGAGAGATGAAAGGTAGGAGAGAGAGAGAGATGAAAGGTAGGAGAGAGAGAGAGAGATGAAAGGTAGGAGAGAGAGAGAGAGATGAAAGGTAGGAGAGAGAGAGTGAGATGAAAGGTAGGAGAGAGAGAGAGATGAAAGGTAGGAGAGAGAGAGAGAGATGAAAGGTAGGAGAGAGAGAGAGAGAGAGAGAGAGATGAAAGGTAGGAGAGACAGAGAGAGAGATGAAAGGTAGGAGAGAGAGAGAGATTAAAGGTAGGAGAGAGAGAGATGAAAGGTAGGAGAGAGAGAGAGAGAGATGAAAGGTAGGAGAGAGAGAGAGATGAAAGGTAGGAGAGAGAGAGAGAGATGAAAGGTAGGAGAGACAGAGAGAGAGATGAAAGGTAGGAGAGAGAGAGAGAGATGAAAGGTAGGAGAGAGAGAGAGAGATGAAAGGTAGGAGAGAGAGAGAGACGAAAGGTAGGAGAGAGAGAGAGATGAAAGGTAGGAGAGAGAGAGAGAGAGAGAGAGAGATGAAAGGTAGGAGAGACAGAGAGAGAGATGAAAGGTAGGGAGAGGAGAGATTAAAGGTAGGAAGAGAGAGATAAAGGTAGGAGAGAAGAGACAGATGAAAGGTAGGAGAGAGAGAGATGAAAGGTAGGAGAGAGAGAGAGATGAAAGGTAGGAGAGACAGAGAGAGAGATGAAAGGTAGGAGAGAGAGAGAGATGAAAGGTAGAGAGAGAGAGAGAGAGATGAATGTTGGAGAGAGAGAGAGAGGAGAGAGAGAGAGATGAAGGTGAGAGAGAAGAGAGAAGAAGATGAAAGGTAGGAGAGAGAGAGAGAGAGAGAGAGAGAATGAAAGGTAGGGAGAGAGAGAGAGAGAGATGAAGGTAGGAGAGAGAGAGTAGATGAAAGGTAGGAGAGAGAGAGAGGAGTAGAGAGGAGAGAGAGAGAGGGAGAGAGAGAGAGAGAGAGAGAGAGAGGAGAGAGAGAGAGAGAGAGAGCGAGAGAGAGAGAGAGAGATGAAAGATAGGAGAGAGAGAGAGAGAGATGAAAGGTAGGAGAGAGAGAGAGAGAGAGAGAGAGAGATGAAAGGTAGGAGAGAGAGAGAGAGAGAGATGAAAGGTAGGAGAGGGAGAGAGAGAGATGAAAGGTAGGAGAGAGAGAGAAAGGCAGGAGAGAAAGACTGGAGGAATACTTTTCTTCAACGATTCAGACGGAAAGGATTTATTTCAGATGCCTGACAAGGCCCTCATCCCCGTCATTCGCAAGAGAAAGAGACGGAGGTATCGTGGACCACGGTCCGGTTGCCTTGTAAGGATCCGTCGCCAAGAGGGTAATCTACCTTTTTCAACGGTCCTATTAGCCAACGTACAATCAATCGAAACTAAAATAGACAAACTACGATCACGTATATCCTACCATCAGGACATTAGAACTGTAATATCTTATGTTTCACCGAGTCATGGCTGAACAATGACATAAATAACATACAGCTGGTGGATTTTAAGCTTTTTCGGCAAGATAGAAGAAGCGGCCTCTGGTAAGACTAGGGTTGGCGGCCTATGTACAGTATATCACAAAAGTGAGTACACCCCTCACATTTTTGTAAATATTTGAGTATATCTTTTCATGTGACAACACTGAAGAAATGACACTTTGCTACAATGTAAAGTAGTGAGTGTACAGCTTGTATAACAGTGTAAATTTGCTGTCCCCTCGAAATAACACAACACACAGCCATTAATGTCTAAACCTCTCAGAAGCTAATAGGAAATCCAGTTATGCCCTCAGACGATCAAACAGGCAAAGCGTCAACACAGGACTAAGATTAAATTCTACTACACCGGCTCCGACGCTGGTTGGATGTGGCAGGGCTTGCAAACTATACAGACTACAAAGCGAAGCACAGCCGTGGGCTGCCCAGTGACACGAGCCTACCAGATGAGCTAAATTACTTCTATAATCGCTTCGAGGCAAGTAACACTGAAGCATGCTTGAGAGCATCAGCTGACGATTGTATGATCACGCTCTCCGCAGCCGATGTGAGTAAGACCTTTAAAACCTCTTTGGGCTAGGTGGGACGCTAGCGCCCCATCTCGACAACATCCAGTGAAATTGCAGAGCGCGAAATTCAAAATACAAAAATCATAATATTAAACATTCATGAAAATACAAGTGTCATACATCATTTAAAAGCTTAACTTCTTGTGAATCCAGCCACTTTGTCAGATTTCAAAAAGGCTTTACAGCGAAAGCATAGCATGCAATTATCTGTGGACAGCACCCCGCATACACCAGCATTAAAAACATTTTCCAAACCAGCAGAGGTGTCACAAAAGTCAGAAATAGCAATAAAATAAATCACTTACCTTTGAAGATCTTCCTCTGTTTGCAATCCCAAGGGCCCCAGTTACACAACAAATTGTCGTTTTGTTCGATAAAGTCCTTCTTTATATCCCAAAAAAGTCAGTTTAGTTGGCGCGTTTGATTCAGTAATCCACCCGTTCCACTCGTTCAACATGCATGCAAAGGAATCCCAAAAGTTACCAATAAACTTTGTCCAAACAAGTCAAATAATGTTTCTAATCAATCCTCAGGTACCCAAATATGTAAATAAATGCTCAAATTTAAGACGGAATGTAGTATGTTCAATACCGGAGATAAATAACGCCCTCATCCACGCGCGCCACAAGACTACAATCCAAAATGAGAGCCAACTTGAAAAACTACTAACTTTACTAAAATTACTAACTCATTTTTGAAAAAACAAACCTGAAACCCTTTCTAAAGACTGTTGACATCTAGTGGAAGCCATAGGAACTGCCACCAGGGATGGTTTCCTTTGAATATCTCATAGACAAGCATTTGAATGGGTGGTGATCTAAAAAAAAACACATTCCGGATGGATTCTCCTCAGGTTTTCGCCTGCCATATCAGTTCTGTTATACTCACAGATATTATCTTAACATTTTTAGAAACTTCAGAGTATTCTATCTAATGCTACCAAATATATGCATATCCTAGCTTCTGGGCCTGAGTAACAGGCAGTTTACTTTGGGCACATCAGTCATCCGAACTTTACTGCCTTAAACAGGTCAACATTAACAAGGCCGCAGGGCCAGACGGATTACCAGGACGTGTTCTCCGAGCATGCGCTGACCAACTGGCAAGTGTCCTCACTGACATTTTCAACCTGTCCCTGACTGAGTCTGTAATACCAACATGTTTCAAGCAGACCACCAAAGTCCCTGTGCCCAAGAACACTAAGGTAACCTACCTAAATGACTACCAACCCATAGCACTCACGTCTGTAGCCGTGAAGTGCTTTGAAATGCTGGTCATGGCTCACATCAACACCATTATCCCAGAAACCCTAGACCCACTCCAATTTCCATACAACCCCAACAGATCCACAGGTGATGCAATCTCTATTGCACTCAACACTGCCCTTTCCCACCTGGACAAAAGGAACACCTATGTGAGAATGCTATTCATTGACTACAGCTCAGCGTTCAATACCACAGTGCCCTCAAAGCTCATCACTAAGCTAAGGACCTTGGGACTAAACACCTCTCTCTGCAACTGGATCCTGGACTTCCTGACGGGCTGCCCCCAGGTGGTAAGGGTAGTTAGCAACACATCTGCCACGCTGATCCTCAACACAGGGGTCCCTCAGGGGTGCGTGCTCAATCCCCTCCTGTACTCCCTGTTCACTCATGACTGCAAGGCCAGGCACAACTCCAACACCATCATTAAGTTTGCCGATAACACAACAGTGGTAGGCCTGATCACCGACAACGATGTGACAGCCAATAGGGAGGAGGTCAGAGACCTGGACGTGTGGTGCCAGGACAACAACCTCTCCCTCAACATGATCAAGACAAAGGAGATGATTGTGGACTACAGGAAAAGAAGGACCGAGCATGCCCCATTCTCATCGACGGGGCTGCAGTGGAGCATGTTGAGAGCTTCAAGTTCCTTGGTATCCACCAACAAACTATCATGGTCCAAACACACTAAGACAGTTGTGAAGAGGGCATGACAAAGCCTAGTCCTCCTCAGGAGACTGAAAAGACTTGGCATGTGTCCTCAGATCCTCAAAAGGTTCTACAGCTGCACCATCGAGAGCATCCTGACTGGTTGCATCACTGCCAGGTATGGCAACTGCTCAGCCTCCGACCCCAAGGCACTACAGAGGGTAGTGCGTATGGCCCAGTACATCACTTGGGCCAAGCTTTCTGCCATCCAGGACCTCTATACCAAGTGGTGTCAAAGGATGGCCCTAAAAATTGTCAAAGACTCCAGTAACCCTAGTCATAGACTGTTCTCTCTGCTACCACACGGCAAGCTTCTACCCCCAAGCCATAAGACTCCTGAACAGCTAATCAAATGGCTACCCAGACCCCTCTGTTACGCTGCTGCTAACCTCTGTTTATTATCTATACATAGTCACTTTAATAACTCTACCTACATGTAAATCTCACCTCAATTACCTTGACTAACCGGTGCCCCCGCACATTGACTCTGTACCGGTACCCCTGTATATAGCCTCACTATTGTTATTTTACTGCTGCTGTTTAATTATTTGTTACTTTTCTTTTCTATTTTTTTACTTATCTATTTTTAACTTATCACTTTTTTTTCTTAAAACTTCTTAAATCATTGTTGGTGAGGGCTGTAAGTAAGCATTTCACTGTAAGGTCTACACCTGTTGTATTCGGCGCATGCGGCAAATACAATTTGATTTGATTTGATTTACTGATCGATGATAAATCTACCTCTAGACACAATGTCAGGCTTCAGTACAGGAGAGACCCTTGTTCTGTGTGTGTGACTCTCTCAACCTCTCACTCTATAAAGCCTCTTCCTATTCTCATAACCTGTGATAGTTCTTATCCTTACGCACACACACACACACACACACACACACACACACACACACACACACACACACACACAGACAGACAGACAGACAGACAGACAGACAGACAGACAGACAGACAGACAGACAGACAGACAGACAGACAGACAGACAGACAGACAGACAGACAGACAGACAGACAGAGAGACAGAGAGACAGAGAGACAGAGAGACAGAGAGACAGAGAGACAGACAGACAGACAGACAGACAGACAGACAGACAGACAGACACCAATCAACTGGCTCACTGTTTTTCCACATTAAAAGTGATGAAACATGAAGCTTGATTACTACCCTTACTGGAAGCAGAATCCTCCTCTGAAATAGTAATCCTCAGGCATTGTGTGTGTGTGTGTGTGTGTGTGTGTGTGTGTGTGTGTGTGTGTGTGTGTGTGTGTGTGTGTGTGTGTGTGCGTGCGTGCGTGTGTGTGTGTAAGGAGCGGGTTGGGCAGAGACAGGCAGTGGAATTTGGAATCTGAAGGAGCATATTTCTATTAGCAGGGCAGCTCAGTTGTCCTGTCCAAGCTTGCTTGTGTCTCTCTCTCTCTTTTTGTGTGTAGTAATGGAACACTGTAAAAGAAATCTACACATTTCAGCTAGTCATGATTACGTAACTGGTTCCACATCTTTTTATGGTTTATTCAACTTTTCAAGCTAAGAAAAATGTCTGGCTCCAACTTGAGAAAACTGTCAATTTAAAATGATGTGTTTACTCAACTTGTCTCATATGTTCATTCAACTTTAAATTATTATTTGGGGAATTAAACATAAAAATGGCCTTTCAAATGGTTACATACCACACACACACACACACAGTGCTTTTAACATACAATGTTTTCAATTGACTTATTTGACACATGTTGATATTGTGCATGTTCATATAGTTATCATTTAACATGTAATCTACAGGTTCACGGCATTCTGATCTTCAGCACCATGTCTGTGTCAGACAGCACCATGTCTGTGTCAGACAGCACCATGTCTGTGTCAGACAGCACCATGCCTGTGTCAGACAGCACCATGTCTGTGTCAGACAGCACCATGTCTGTGTCAGACAGGACCATGTCTGTGTCAGCACCATGTCTGTGTCAGCACTATGTCTGTGTCAGCACTATGTCAGTGTCAGTCAGCACCAAGTCTGTGTCAGTCAGCACCATGTCTATGACAGCACCATGTCTGTGTCAGCACCATGTCTGTGTCAGACAGCACCATGTCTGTGTCAGACAGCACCATGTCGGTGTCAGTCAGCACCATGTCTGTGTCAGCACTATGTCTGTGTCAGCACTATGTCTGTGTCAGTCAGCACCAAGTCTGTGTCAGTCAGCACCATGTCTATGACAGCACCATGTCTGTGTCAGCACCATGTCTGTGTCAGACAGCACCATGTCTGTGTCAGTCAGCACCATGTCTGTGTCAGACAGCACCATGTCTGTGTCAGACAGCACCATGTCTGTGTCAGCACCATGTCTGTGTCAGACAGCACCATGTCTGTGTCAGACAGCACCATGTCTGTGTCAGCACTATGTCTGTGTCAGTCAGCACCATGTCTGTGTCAGCACCATGTCTGTGTCAGCACTATGTCTGTGTCAGCACTATGTCTGTGTCAGTCAGCACCATGTCTGTGTCAGACAGCACCATGTCTATGTCAGCACCATGCCTGTGTCAGACAGCACCATGTCTGTGTCAGTCAGCACAATGTCTATGTCAGACAGCACCATGTCTGTGTCAGAAAGCACCATGTCTGTGTCAGTCAGCACCATGTCTGTGTCAGACAGCACCATGTCTGTGTCAGAAAGCACCATGTCTGTGTCAGTCAGCACCATGTCTGTGTCAGACAGCACCATGTCTGTGTCAGTCAGCACCATGTCTATGACAGCACCACGTCTGTGTCAGTCAGCACCATGTCTGTGTCAGACAGCACCATGTCTGTGTCAGTCAGCACCATGTCTGTGTCAGCACGATGTCTGTGTCAGTCAGCACCATGTCTGTGTCAGACAGCACCATGTCTGTGTCAGACAACACCATGTCTGTGTCAGACAGCACCATGTCTGTGTCAGTCAGCACCATGTCTGTGTCTGTCAGCACCATGTCTGTGTCAGACAGCACCATGTCTGTGTCAGACAGCACCATGTCTGTGTCAGTCAGCACCATGTCTGTGTCAGCACTATGTCTGTGTCAGTCAGCACCATGTCTGTGTCAGACAGCACCATGTCTATGTCAGCACCATGTCTGTGTCAGACAGCATCATGTCTGTGTCAGTCAGCACCATGTCTGTGTCAGACAGCATCATGTCTGTGTCAGACAGCATCATGTCTGTGTCAGACAGCACCATGTCTGTGTCAGCACCATGTCTGTGTCAGACAGCACCATGTCTGTGTCAGCACCATGTCTGTGTCAGTCAGCACCATGTCTGTGTCAGACAGCACCATGTCTGTGTCAGACAGCACCATGTCTGTGTCAGAC